>NC_139247.1:25907649-26517367 GCF_977018435.1 Lepisma saccharinum
AACTAATTCTTCTTTTTCATTAGTGACCATCAACTCAATGTTATCTATTCTATTATGGCACACAGGAAAATATAATGTTGGGGATGGAGTGTAGATGATTGGCTCCATAAATTCAGAATTAGGTTTAAATGTTGCAATGATGCCAGTTTGTTTGTGAGTGCCTATGCCATTTGATTTGGTGATCATACCCTCAGCCACATTACAGTGAATATTCAGAGTCTCTATGGCTAAGAATTTAGGTATATTAATAGCAGTGTGTTTGATGGCTGGTTCAAGTTTTGTGTTGTTCTCAAAGCCTAACAGCTCTCCTATAGTACCCAGATCCACTGTTTCTGTAGCAGATACAATCTCTACTCTGTGAGTGACAGAATTTTGAGTTAATACTATACCTCTGGGTAATTGAGCATTTAGAGTGGACAGATTATATTGCCCTGGAGTGATGACAATTTTTTCATCCCCTACTGCAATTTTGTTGTTGTGGTGTGTAATATTAGGGATCAAGTACATGCCATAAAATGCTCTGAGAGCTATTGTTTTGGGATACACTATATCATCATGTAATTTGAGTTTCAATATTGAATTTTGGCTGGTGAGATGGAATACCCCCTGATGTTTTAAATACCACAAGGCTTTTTGAAAATTTTCAATTGATGGTTTATTTATTTGATACATATATCTAAGAACAGATAAACACAAATGTCCGCAATTAACATCTTTGAAGTTTTGAACACGGGCAGTATTGTAATAAAGATTAGCTGATTTTAGATATTTTATTAAATTTTCAGGTGGAACACCTCCAAATGAATCAAACACAAATGCCTCATTGTTTAAATATTTAAGATAACAAATCCAGTGAGTGCCCTGATTTTTGTACTTATCCAAATTAACAATGCCACACTCTTTGTTGAGTGGTTGTTCTGGTAAAGAATCAGACATGTACACACCTCTAAAATTTTTGATGCCCAGTGGCTTGATTAAAGCTTCAATATCTTGGTTTGTAAGCGGCTCTTGTTTTTTTTAAACTTATTCATGGCTCTCTTAACACCTTTGCCTTGTTTCTCCATGGCCAGGTTATGGCGCCTCTGCTCATCTAATTCTGCCCTATTCTTCTTGGCATCTATTACTGTTTTTGCTATGGCAGCTGATCCCCCAGCCAAGCTCCCCACAGCCCCAAGTGCTGCTAAGATGGCCGGGATAGTAAATATAAATCCCCCCACATGTGATTTTTTCCTGGATTGTTGTAATTTTTTTAATTGGGGGGTACTAAGCAACAATTTCATACCATGGCCCTTTGCAAGACAAGAGCTTTTTTTCTTGCGCTGCTTTTTGGTTAAAAGACTATCAATAGTTTTAAGAGATTTAAGACCTGCATAAGGTATTTGATACATAACACCCTTGGCCTTCATTCTAGGTTTATTATATACATATTCACAGCCCCCAGCCCAGTTTTTGTTTGGTGTTCATAGCTATGGTGGTCCCCAATGCTGCTATTTTTTCACTCAAAGAAGCATCTTTGCTTACAAATCTACCAAATGCAGCCTCTTCTAATTTCTTGTCTGCAACATGTCTCTTGTCAAGATCAGAATGTGTGTTGTATGCTATGTCATGGTCTCTACAAGCAGCATCTAGGGGATTAACACCAGGATCACCTCTGTTTAATCTATGGTCCAATTTTGTACCGGGACCACAATACTGATAGCCTGGAATGTGTAGTTCAAATGGCAGCTTGTTTATAATGTCATTAACAAGCCCCCGACCCTCAGAAATATTCCAAAATTTAGGTGGTAGAGTATTAATAATTTTTATAAGATATCCAATCCCCTTAGTGTCATTCACTATAAAATTAGACAATTTGGTGCTTATCATGTCCATAATTCCAACCTTTTCATTGTAAAAATTGTGGTTGCCAGCATTTTCCTCCCCAGCTATCACCAATAACCTATCTACAAGTTTCCTGACATCATCAACCCAGACAAATTCTTTGGGCAGGGTGTTGTATTGTTTGATTCCACTACCTGTCTTAATTTGTGACCATATGGGCTTGATTAAATTGTTGTATTTTGCTCCACTGCTAGACTTGACTCTTTTTTGTGTGTGATCATTGTTCTGGTATAGAGCATCTGATTTTATTAATATTTCTTTGTAGTGCTCATAATCTTGATCTGTATAGCTGCCAGGCCTTTTCCTAGTCATCAGTTCCCACAATCCAGGTGTGCCAAGATACTTAACAAAAGCACCTCTTTCTCCAAGATGAGATTCTGAATATACAATTATATCATCTCCCATAAATGTTACTTTGAAATTGCCAATTCTATGTATGATGCTACCATCACGCTCTGTGTCAGCATATAAGCCAAAGACCTCATCTTTGTTGTCTTTAGGTGTGCTTAAATATTTTTGAGCAAGAAGACCCAATTCAATAGGATCCAGAGTAGCTTCAATTCTTCGAGGAGCAATAGGACTAGGTGTATGAATACTGGAAAGTGAGGTGATTGGATAATCTAATATGTTCCTTGCAGCTACAGGTACAAGCTCTGTGATCAAATTTTGATTTTGCTCTGTAACAGGTTTGATATTTTACCTAATTCACTAATAGCATCAATAATAGGCTGTTCTGTTTGTTTGTGTTGTTCATAAATTCCTCGGTTCTGTGATTTCCATCCCTTAAATCTTTTTACAAGATAATCTCTTAATTTAAGATCATCAATGATTGGCCTTTTCATGGTTATTTATATATGTTTCAATGTCTAGAAAATTGTTGATTTTATTTCTGTATTTGCCACTATTGGGTTTTCTTGTCATATCAATTGTGACAAACCCATAACTGTCCTGGTTCCAGCACCTACTGCAAAACTTGCAAAAATCATTGTAGCTCAAGTCCCCACCTACATATTCATCATGTATGTGTTTGAGGTTGGTATGATCTTGATGAAACACACATATAAAATTGCTGTTGTCTCGGATCAGCTGCTTCGGAATTTTAGAAAAAGTCTGTGCCAGGTAGAAACAATCAATGTTTTTGTGTCGCCCCTGTGTAAAAAAATTTCTAACCTTTTTTTACACAGGGGCGACACAAAAACATTGATTGTTTCTACCTGGCACAGACTTTTTCTAAAATTCCGAAGCAGCTGATCCGAGACAACAGCAATTTTATATGTGTGTTTCATCAAGATCATACCAACCTCAAACACATACATGATGAATATGTAGGTGGGGACTTGAGCTACAATGATTTTTCCAAGTTTTGCAGTAGGTGCTGGAACCAGGACAGTTATGGGTTTGTCACAATTGATATGACAAGAAAACCCAATAGTGGCAAATACAGAAATAAAATCAACAATTTTCTAGACATTGAAACATATATAAATAACCATGAAAAGGCCAATCATTGATGATCTTAAATTAAGAGATTATCTTGTAAAAAGATTTAAGGGATGGAAATCACAGAACCGAGGAATTTATGAACAACACAAACAAACAGAACAGCCTATTATTGATGCTATTAGTGAATTAGGTAAAATATCAAACCTGTTACAGAGCAAAATCAAAATTTGATCACAGAGCTTGTACCTGTAGCTGCAAGGAACATATTAGATTATCCAATCACCCCACTTTCCAGTATTCATACACCTAGTCCTATTGCTCCTCGAAGAATTGAAGCTACTCTGGATCCTATTGAATTGGGTCTTCTTGCTCAAAAATATTTAAGCACACCTAAAGACAACAAAGATGAGGTCTTTGGCTTATATGCTGACACAGAGCGTGATGGTAGCATCATACATAGAATTGGCAATTTCAAAGTAACATTTATGGGAGATGATATAATTGTATATTCAGAATCTCATCTTGGAGAAAGAGGTGCTTTTGTTAAGTATCTTGGCACACCTGGATTGTGGGAACTGATGACTAGGAAAAGGCCTGGCAGCTATACAGATCAAGATTATGAGCACTACAAAGAAATATTAATAAAATCAGATGCTCTATACCAGAACAATGATCACACACAAAAAAGAGTCAAGTCTAGCAGTGGAGCAAAATACAACAATTTAATCAAGCCCATATGGTCACAAATTAAGACAGGTAGTGGAATCAAACAATACAACACCCTGCCCAAAGAATTTGTCTGGGTTGATGATGTCAGGAAACTTGTAGATAGGTTATTGGTGATAGCTGGGGAGGAAAATGCTGGCAACCACAATTTTTACAATGAAAAGGTTGGAATTATGGACATGATAAGCACCAAATTGTCTAATTTTATAGTGAATGACACTAAGGGGATTGGATATCTTATAAAAATTATTAATACTCTACCACCTAAATTTTGGAATATTTCTGAGGGTCGGGGGCTTGTTAATGACATTATAAACAAGCTGCCATTTGAACTACACATTCCAGGCTATCAGTATTGTGGTCCCGGTACAAAATTGGACCATAGATTAAACAGAGGTGATCCTGGTGTTAATCCCCTAGATGCTGCTTGTAGAGACCATGACATAGCATACAACACACATTCTGATCTTGACAAGAGACATGTTGCAGACAAGAAATTAGAAGAGGCTGCATTTGGTAGATTTGTAAGCAAAGATGCTTCTTTGAGTGAAAAAATAGCAGCATTGGGGACCACCATAGCTATGAATACCAAACAAAAACTGGGCTGGGGGCTGTGAATATGTATATAATAAACCTAGAATGAAGGCCAAGGGTGTTATGTATCAAATACCTTATGCAGGTCTTAAATCTCTTAAAACTATTGATAGTCTTTTAACCAAAAAGCAGCGCAAGAAAAAAAGCTCTTGTCTTGCAAAGGGCCATGGTATGAAATTGTTGCTTAGTACCCCCCAATTAAAAAAATTACAACAATCCAGGAAAAAATCACATGTGGGGGGATTTATATTTACTATCCCGGCCATCTTAGCAGCACTTGGGGCTGTGGGGAGCTTGGCTGGGGGATCAGCTGCCATAGCAAAAACAGTAATAGATGCCAAGAAGAATAGGGCAGAATTAGATGAGCAGAGGCGCCATAACCTGGCCATGGAGAAACAAGGCAAAGGTGTTAAGAGAGCCATGAATAAGTTTAAAAAAAACAAGAGCCGCTTACAAACCAAGATATTGAAGCTTTAATCAAGCCACTGGGCATCAAAAATTTTAGAGGTGTGTACATGTCTGATTCTTTACCAGAACAACCACTCAACAAAGAGTGTGGCATTGTTAATTTGGATAAGTACAAAAATCAGGGCACTCACTGGATTTGTTATCTTAAATATTTAAACAATGAGGCATTTGTGTTTGATTCATTTGGAGGTGTTCCACCTGAAAATTTAATAAAATATCTAAAATCAGCTAATCTTTATTACAATACTGCCCGTGTTCAAAACTTCAAAGATGTTAATTGCGGACATTTGTGTTTATCTGTTCTTAGATATATGTCTCAAATAAATAAACCATCAATTGAAAATTTTCAAAAAGCCTTGTGGTATTTAAAACATCAGGGGGTATTCCATCTCACCAGCCAAAATTCAATATTGAAACTCAAATTACATGATGATATAGTGTATCCCAAAACAATAGCTCTCAGAGCATTTTATGGCATGTACTTGATCCCTAATATTACACACCACAACAACAAAATTGCAGTAGGGGATGAAAAAATTGTCATCACTCCAGGGCAATATAATCTGTCCACTCTAAATGCTCAATTACCCAGAGGTATAGTATTAACTCAAAATTCTGTCACTCACAGAGTAGAGATTGTATCTGCTACAGAAACAGTGGATCTGGGTACTATAGGAGAGCTGTTAGGCTTTGAGAACAACACAAAACTTGAACCAGCCATCAAACACCCTGCTTTAATATACCTAAATTCTTAGCCATAGAGACTCTGAATATTCACTGTAATGTGGCTGAGGGTATGATCACCAAATCAAATGGCATAGGCACTCACAAACAAACTGGCATCATTGCAACATTTAAACCTAATTCTGAATTTATGGAGCCAATCATCTACACTCCATCCCCAACATTATATTTTCCTGTGTGCCATAATAGAATAGATAACATTGAGTTGATGGTCACTAATGAAAAAGAAGAATTAGTTGATTTTGCTGGAGCCACAACAACTGCAATCATAGAGATTAATATTTAAATAAAAATACATACAAAAAAATGGAAAATATTGAGAGTTATGAGCTACAATCATTCCCCCCAAACAGGAGGACATTTGCAAATTTAAATCAACCCAACACAGAGATTGAGGTTGATCTTGATGTAGGGGATGGCTTTATACACCCCCACAGAGCAGATCTATACATCAAATTTGATGTTGTAAAGCTCGATGGAACAGATTATCCGGCAAATTCAAATATAAGATTGGTAGATAATTTTGTGCCGCATCTGTTCTCTGAAATTGAGATCAGAAAACATGGTGTTGTTATAAACAGAGTGGATTATCCCGGCATTACCTCCACAGCTTTGGCCACACTAAAATTATCCAAAACCGAGGCTTCTTACTACCAAATAGGTGGATTTGAGGCTGGTGATAAAATTTTATCCAAGAGCCACACAGTGCTGTTCCCCATGCGCCTGTTGCCAGGATTCTTCTCAGATTACAAAAACATTATGTGGAAGGGTGGTTTAAGAATCACATTTAGAAGAGCTGCCAATGATAATAATGCTTTGATGAGGTACAGCACATTAAACTCTACAGGGGAAGCTCTGCCCAATACCCAACCTGATGAAGGCAAATGCATTATTCAGACTATGGAGTTAAGAATCCCAGTTGTTGAATATGAAGCCAGTTATGCTCTTAAATACAAAGCAGATATAATAAAAAATCCACAGATTCCTTTACAATTTTATACATATCAATGTGTACAGAAGCCTGCCGCTAGTACTTATTATGAGTTTGATGCTACAAATTCATTCTCCAGTATACAATATGACATGCCGGATTTTGTGGTGGTTCTGTTTCAGACTGGAAGACACAATAATCAGGAAAAAAATTCAAGTAGATTTGATAACTGCAACATCAAGAACATATATCTTAAAAATGGCAGAAATGAGGTATTTCCTAGAGAAAATTATAATTTAGACATGTCCAAGGATGATTTCCTTAAATTATATGAAGCATTTACAGCATACAAAAGGGTCACTACTGGCAATACTGACATGTATTACACACCAGATGAATTCAAAGCACAGAGACCCATGTTTGTCATCAACACTTCAAAAAGGAAACAAGTTGTGGTTAATGACAGGACAAACATTAAAATTATCTGTGAATTCCACGATACACTCCCCGATGACACCATATGTAGTGTTATTCTCATAGGGGAAAAATCATATATTTATGATGTAAGAAATGAGAGAGTCACAGAGCAATTCTAGAAAAATTACATTATCTTAATACTAGATATACAAGTTGAGCCTGGTGCCCAATTGAACTTAAACCGGAAGTAAATATGTGTGTGTGTGTGGGTGGGTGTGTGTGTATATGGGTGTGTGTGTGTTAATACGTTTGGCGTAGTTTTAGGTGTGGCCAAAAAAAAATATCAAGAGGGGCATATTTTTGACAGGTTTATGGACAACAATCTCACAGAAGTGCCTTTTATAAGTGTAGGCAAATCAATCTGAGGGGGTCATACTTTCTCAGGAAATTCCCGAGGGCATTTTTACAAAAATCTTGGATTAGACGGGGTTCCACACTTGAGCAAAAAGCTCATATGGGCATGTTGAGCAAGTTTTAAGTGTAGGCAAATCTGCCTGAGGGGGGTTCATACTTTCTCGCCCTTATAATATCATCAATTACACTACTCATATAACAATCCCGGTCGTATTTTGGACATGTTCTTTTACTTTTCCGTTTATTTATTGAATGTAAAATTATAATCCATTCCAGCAAATGTAGAAGTAGCTGACATGTTAAGCAGGTTGCCTACGCAAATACTTGACAGATTACCAGCTGGAGAAGAAGAACTTCATGTATATTTCGGTTCCATTGAAGATGCTGTAGCTCCTCTTTCACGAGACTTAATACAGAACGCCACTTCAGAAGACCCACTGCTTTCATTAGTGGTTTCCATTGTAGTAAACGGTTGGCCAGATGAACTGGACACGTCTACTGAACGGAAGAAGCTCGCACCTTTCTTCCAAAGAAGAGCTTGCCTTACATACGAGCAGGGTACGCTTATGTGGTCAGATAGACTTATTATACCCACAGTGAAACGGAAAGACGTTCTTAGAACCTTACACTATTAATACATAGGTTCAACTCGAATGAAAGGTAAGTGGACACGTGATTGAAGAGACGAGTTTCACGCGACTCTAAAGACGGCGACGACTTCGATATTTCAATCCCAGACGGAAATTCAACCAACCATGGCGGAACAGTACCAGAACCTACCCAAGGCGGAAATGGATACACAGGACCAGGTTCTAGCACACCTCACTCGTCTCCGAGAAGGTCTACCAGGAATCGCAGACCAGCAGATCGGTACGGCTATCATCCCACCTGATTGTTTTTTTAATTGGACACCTGGAGGGATAATACTGTCCAGGTATTAGTGCATGCCGTGGCCTTCACGGCCAGTGAAAGAGAAACCATAGACATATACTGTGCTTAGATTTTCTGTATCGTGCTTCATTCTACATGAATGTTTCGGACATGCGTCCTGTTTCAATTAAATATGTCATTTATTCAACTAACTGAAATTTTGTCCTTGTGTAACTAGTATTAATCTACATTACCATGTCCTTCACTCGAACCTATCACATGATGTCGGACGTGCCTCTCTCTGAACGCGAGACATATCACGACACTTGTACACCTTAGGTATTTATGTTGTTTTTCGGATTAAAGGTTGTGTTAAATATTGAGAAGTTTGTTGATTTGGTCAATGAATAAAACAGAAGGGAAAAATGATTATTTTTTAATAAAAAGGCAATGCTGGTGATTAGTATTAATTAAGCTCTTTATTTATAATAAACGTCCTCGAGGCGCATAGGGTCGTTTGCTCTGCAAGGTCACATCAGCTTCGGTTCAGTGCGGGAGTCATGTCCTTCAAGGAATCGGGGGAGGTGATAAGATATATTGGGGTATGTGGATATAAGGTCTAGCACATTATCAATTTCAGACATTTGTGGAGATGAGGTCATCAGCTCCACACTCCTACTGTCTTTACACCTCCGTCTGGGTGAACCGCAGAGCCGCTACAGACAGTGGCATTGAAGCAAAAATTCCCATCTGAAATCACCTATCCTAGAAATCTCCGGCTTGCCAGTCAAACGTCCTACCAACCTTTAAGGGGTATTTCAATTACATATCACTTCATTTCATTTCATTTCATTTAACATGAACAACCCAATCGTGTCCTTTGCGGAATTCGAGCCCCTGAACACCAAGCGTCGTGGTGATATGTACTGGCCACTTCCTCTTGGTGGTCGACAACGGGTTGAACCAGATCAGCTATGCTTACATGTTACAATATTCAACTGGCAATCCATTCCTATTATAGAAATACATCATCTTTATCTTTACAAGAAGAGCCGGCCACTGGGGTGGCAACTCGGGCGCTCGCCCGAGGCCCCGTGCTTCAGGGCACCCACGCTAAATTAAATATAATTGTTTGTGTATGGTTTTTTACGAGTTTATGGAACGCTGGTAGTTCCCATTAAGCAAATAATCTAATATAAACAATGTTTATATGTATTATGATTATATGGAACAATGTAGAAAAATCTGATAAGGTCACGCACCTACCTAGGGCCGACCCTGATTACACGATATAACAAGGAAGAATTTCATGTTTGGAACATCAGCAGCAGACGCGTTATTTCGGCAGGAAGAATTCTCGTCTCCTTCTAACAATCTTTACAACAGACAACTTTCCTATTGGCAACTTTCCCAATTTTTTCCAGTGTCCATCAATGGTGCGGACGTCAGAAAGGAACAGTAAAACTGGACATTCAGAAAGAAGTTCCACCGCATGCTCCACTTACCCAATGATAAAAAATGTAAAAGAGCTGTTACTGTAGATGGTGCACTAAAATTGAGAATTTAAGGTTAAAATAAATGCGACACTCCCCATTTGCCTGAAAATTGATTTTCTTCTTCCGTCGTTATATTCTGTTCATCGTCTGTACACTTGCAATACTTTTAATTAGTAATCTTAAAGTCCAAGGAAAATAGAAGAAGTAAATAACAGTTACGGTCGTCGATATTCTTATCCTATAGTTGTGTCTCCCTAGTTGACTACGTGTTCTTCAAACGCTGAGTCATCTGTATAAGAATAATCTATGGTAAACTCCGTTTTCCTTAAAAAAAAATATAAAGTTAAAGTTAAAGGGTTTTCTAACTGATTTCTTACTAAAAAATAATGGAAAGGATTTTCGTATTTTGCTGAAATACAAAAAAATTGTAAATCATTATGAAAGTTCTGTAACTATGAGGATGTGTAAGCAACTATAGTATGGAAAAATGTAAACCGATTTTCTATATAAAAGAGGAATGTAAACTCTCCTGGTTCCTGAAAGCCTGATGATTTAGGGGATGTTTGGGGAAATATCTTGAAGCGCTTTTCGGGCGGCTTTGGTGGATATTTCTAACGCAAACTCCGTAAGTGCGCTTCTCTGCATCACCAAAAGACCAGGGTTTAAAACTGCAGTATAGATATAACTAATAGGTTTCGGCCTACAAGTTATATCGGGTGAATTGTCTGTTTACAAAAGTTAATGTATAGCGTCGGAAGCTTGAATAAAGCTCTAAAGAAGAGATAATAATAATATTTTATTTCAAATAAATCTAGGTAAAAACAAACAAATTCAATTACACCACAGACCACGCAGGAGCTTGGTCCTACAAACCCATTGATGCCCTTTGATAAGTCCGATAAGAGATTGTATACGGAATAACCTTAAGTCCCAAAGGCAGAAGGTGCGTGTCATAGTGGCAAATACTATGTAGCAAGACACATCCCTTTCCCCTGCGGAATGAAGTAGATTAAGTAGCCTTGATGTTACTAGCACTTGATTGAGAGGACACATCTTTGGAATAGTGATACAAACTACAGATTGCTATCTGTAACAAGGAGTTTCGTAGCGTATTCCTCTATGATTGATACTAATTTATTTACGATTGTCTAGGTTTTATTGTCGTAATTCATATCTCGGCAACTTATTAAAAGAATTAATAAGTTACTTAAAGGGCAGTTCTGTGTTATTACTCTCAATGGGAATAAGTGCAAAAGTGTCCGTGACTGTACATATTGGAAGTCATCTATAGGCAGGCATCTCGAGAGAGAACAACTACTGGATCCCACTTTAAACTGTAGGTCCAGTCCCGATTAGCCTTACTGTGCATAAAGTGGACTTAAAACAGCAACTCAAATCAAATCAAATCAAGAGAACAACTACTGATATGAAAATGTCAAGGAACTGTGCTTCAGGGTGTTTAAAGAGTTAACTTTGAACATTTTTAACAATAAAACCTGCAAAGATTATTTTTAAAATAAAGTGTCATACCTTCATAAATATATGATAATTTAATTTATAATAACATTACATAATTACAAGTCTTTGGGTGGGGGGGTGATGATGATGGGGTCGATAGTATGTAGTACAGTATTAGAGGAAATATTAGACAAAAAGCTGTAGCTGTGGCATAATTGTAAGTTCTGCAACTGATGTGCTCTAAATCTGTCCAACACGATCAGGGTGTAAAAATGTGTGCCGGTTGAGTATCTCAAGCCATATACGTATGTCCGTCGGAATACCCAGCCGATCGAGCGATTTCCAGAAGAAGCGGAATTTGATAATTTCGTCTGAGTATTTAAATTATCAAATACAGAAAATATCAGTATTGGAAAAGTACTCCGCATCGATCGGACTTCCAAACGAACACCGAAAAAATAGACTTAATGAGGGGACGAGCTTGTTAAAAAGGGGGGACAGGGCTGGCTGCTAGCTTTCAGTGCTCTGAAATATAAGGGAAAAAAATAAAATTTTGAGAACAAAGATACATGTAAATTATGACATTAGGACGCACTTTCGCGCCCGAGCGAGCGCGCGCGCACACACGCAACTATCATCTCCATCTATCCATGTAGATGAAATTTGGAATAGACTTGTTACGAAAATATGTATTAAATATAAGTTTCATTCCTGGAATTATTATATATTTTTTCGTGAATTATTCTGTAGCTCTATAATCATACTACCGTCTAATTTAGGGTTCCCAGATATTTCACAAAAAAGCGGGGCACTTATTTTCCAAGGCAGAATGAATTTCACTCAAGAGTTTTGAAGCAACCTATTGTGATATGACAAACAATCTTCGCTGAAAATGACTTCACAGGTTATACAAACAGCTTGCTTTTCTCGTCAGTCTACAGTGAGTTCAACACTTCAACCATTCAACACTTGAATTACTACCTGGAATCAGAGGCGCAACCACGAATTTGTGTCTGGGGGGCAAGTACCAGGATAAACGTACCAATAATAATAATAATAGCAATGTTAATAAATATAATGTTAATAATACTAATGTTACTAATAATGTTATTATAACATTATTATTATTATTATTATTGATTTTCTTTATTTCACTTCGCTTCTTGTGCCACTTTTGGCTAATTTGCGAAAATGGGGATGAGCGATTGCATGATGAAAATGATGAATGGGTACTCGCAAACATCCATGCCCAAGCCGGGATTCGAACCCAGGACCAACATTATTATTACTGTTAGTAGTGGTAGTATCAAAGACGTTATTATTCTCGTACATTACGCAAAAGGGGGGTAGAAGTTCGTGCTAAAGCATTTGTGTTTGAACAAACTATTTTAATATTTTTGAAACACGTTCAATTTCACATTAATAACGGAAAACAAGCACATATACTACTTTTGAAGGGCAGAAAATACTTGATAAATGCATCCCAAATATAATTCTTTTCTTGCATTAACATAACTTTCATGCACGATATATGTTTCTCATATATGCAACGTGGAGTGACGCGGACACTAAATTGTGCACGTATTCAAAGCTTCTTTAATAAATATGATATTCAGCAAATATTATTTAAATACATTACATAACCAATTAATCCATCTCACAATAAACCAAGACCAAAAATTACATAAATTGTCTTTCAAATGTGCACGCTCCCTTTCCTCAAAACAATTGTTCATGCATTTAAAAGAAAATAAATTAAGACAATTCTTATTTCTCTGTCTGGTGATTTACAATGCATTACCGCGAACAAATATAAACTGTAGCGAAGCGAGCAAGAAAATTTATGGGTCCAATTTTTTCGCAGGCTGAAATCAATATTAATTTAATAGGGCGCAAATAATTTCACGGAACGTCATGGGATTATATCATTTACAACTTTTGTGCCTCCCCGAAGGTGTAGTGGTAACATCGTCGCCTTGTGATCAAGGGGTCCCGAGTTCGAAACCCGGTGGAGGCACATAGTAGTTCGGAACCCTCTTTAAATAGGCCCAGTCTCAATTAGCCTTCCTGTGCATAAAGTAGACTTAAAAAACACAAATCACTCAATCAATTTTACAACTTTTTTTCCATTTAGATCGTTCAGCGCGGAGGGCCGTCTCCAGCCATTTCCTAGCTACGGTTGTGAACTTAAGACTAAGAAAAGCAGTGATTGCGAGCGAGGCGAGCATGAAAATTTTACGAAAAGTATTTTTATTTGCAGAAAATTTGAAGTTCTGGGCGGTGATCGCGCCCTGCAGGTACACATGGCCGTCTATGTTTGCCCCCCCTTGTCCCCCTAGAACTCATTCCCGACCAAGGTTGGGGTGGGGCAATGCCCCCCCTGTGGTTGCGCCACTGCCCGGAATACAAACTCTATGTGTATTGGTGTGCGCAGGACACCGAGTCAGCGGAGTTTAGTTGCCCTCATAAATAGATTCTCTGCAACGTTTCTAAGAGTTTCTTATGACAGAATATGTACACCTGCAGCTTACCACAGTGGGTTAAACCTCTCCAGAACGAGTGAAAATAGCAAATAGTGAAGCCAGGTTGACTCAACAATTCCTATCGTTGAAATACGGGACAAAAATTTCCCCCTGTACTTTTGTCGGGACAACAAGACTCCTTAACGAAAAACGGAACGTTCCCGTATTTTACGGGTCATCTGAGAACCCTACAATTGCGTGTGATCTCATGACCTATAGTCACATTGGAATATAGTAGACAGGTGAGGTGAGCCTTTACTCCTTATCATCTGATTGTCTGTCTTAAGCGTTTTCTGGGTAAGAAAGCTCAACCGTTTTGCGTGATATAAATTAATTTCAGTCTGTCCTTTCCCGACAATCATTAGTATGCAACAAGAAAAAATGAAGGACAGAAAGTTCAGGTGAGAAAATATTATTATAATGAAACATTCATTACCTCAATCTGTACGAAGTTACACATGGAATACGACGTACAGAGATTTCATTCAAACGTTTCATGTATCATTATGTGATTTTTCTTATTTTACGTCTATTTTCGGCACCTTTAATCTAATTGTGACGATGAGGATAAATGAAAAATTGATGAAAAGACATTCACAAATACCCACACCCAGGCCAGAACATGAATCTGAACCCTGTGGTGGCGAGATCGAGACCTGTGTCCGACGTTCAAAGCTGTCTTGTGGTGCAAGCCTGACACGCACCTTCTCGGTCTTCTAGGGTCTAGGTTAATTAACATGTTACCCAGGATCGAACTTCTCAGATAGCTGTTAGGGTAACTATCTTACAGACCCTAACCTGGTCACTGGTGTAGGATTTTAATACCCTTCCTTAGTTTTTAGCAATGAGAAGGTATGGAACTTTCTTCCAACAAAAGTCGAGTTTATTAACATTAATGCATAATATACATTAATACTTAATCCTTGGCAATCCTGGATTTAGTTTAACAGATGCAGATTTTTATGACAAATCCGAAACGGGTAACCCTTCCAGGATTAGTCACGATTGCTTTTCGGTATCGCAAGCACCTAGAGCCGAAACAGCAGGTTTGAGAAACTAACCCAAGCAAATTGCAGCCTCCGAAGAGCAAAAAAACAAGGAAACTTGGTGGATATTTACAGGTTTCTATAGATTTACATAATTACGACATTTAAAATAGATGTTTACAATATTTACGTAAAATAGTTAAAGTTGTAAATAACATACCATTCTAATATATTCTTTCAAAGCCAAAACCGTTTATACAATGATTAATTTTGTTGTCTTAAGGGGGTTCTAAAGCCATGCTAAAGCATAGACCCGAATTTCTTTGGATAACCGTACAACAAATATAGATTCGGTAAGGAAGAAATTTTCCGTTATAAAAGATTATTTTATTCACTACAACATGTGAACCTTATACTTTTGTTACGATTGAAGGGATTTAAGTAAATAACGGAAAATATAAAGTCTCCGTCATGTTCAAACTGCTGCGTACAGATGGCGCTGAAGTGGTAGTTTTGTTAATACCGGTGCATTTATTTTCTTTTATGGAAGATTTTGTGGTGAAACAAAGATCACTTGCTCTTCCCGCAAGTATCTGAAATACTATGTGAAAAAATGAAAACATTTCGTTCCTTCAGAAAGTAGTGGTTATCATTAAAATTTTTGAAGTGGCGTTTCGTCGCAATATACTCCGTGGTGCAGATTTATCATACATGTTGCCAATATTTCATTCCGTGTTGTCTAACAATATGATCAATGCAAGTTCTTGAAAGAGTGAAAATGAAACCAAGCTACCAGAGGATATCGAATCCCGTACATATACGAGAACAAGGGAAGAAATATTCCACTGAGAATGTTAAAAAGCTGAACAAGCTCGAAGGTAAGTCTTAATATTTAATTGCTTGTTGCTTAATATTATCCATCAAAAGCAAAATGTTTGAAATATAGGCAATATGTATAATTTATTTACATGTTGAAGAAATATCTTCTGATGTAATTTCGGTGAGAATATCGCTTGAACCTATCAATTTCTTAAACACTGCACGACTTTTTTACTTCCAAACAAACTTGATAATTCTTTGTAAATATAAAATCAGAATAGGATGTTATATTTTACGTTAGGCATAATCCTAATAACTACCGTTTTGAGATCATTACCATAACATAAAATATACGTAGCTTAATATAGATTATATCTGATATCATTAAATAAATAGAGCATTTAACCTAAACTCGTGCTATTCACATGTACAGCATCGGAATGTTTATTACAAATCAGTAGTGTGTTTAAATGTTTTTTCTTTAATTTGCCCTTGTATATGGTTGAAACAAGTCCTTTCTGACCTGTTATCTGCAAGTTTTTTCTCTTTATTATTTTTGAAGCAGCTCGCAAATATTCATATGTATTAAGTAAGTCAGGCTTAATTAGGTTAGATTCGAATAGATATAATGTGAGATCCCTGAATGATTGCAAGTTTCAGACACAGTTCTGTTATCTTCCTTTACAGAAGCACGTCAGAAAACCAGTTCTGTAAACTGTATGAAGCTCTTCTGTTTTCTTGTCCGTTTATAATTTAGAACGGCTTATAATGAGAGTGAATTTCGTCCAATAACTTGATGCTGTATATTTAAATTGTAAAAGTACACCCTAACAGTTATGAGACTAAAGTCTTACCGTCTACCGAACATAAATCTGTATGTTTACTGATAATTTACAAATGAGTACGGTATAGATTAATGAAGTTACTAGTTCCCATACTTGCAAGTACAAGGGCAATAATTTAATGGTGGATGACACAGTGCCTCATAGAAATCATAATTTGTCCTGATTATGCTACGTATATTTGGTTCAATATCATATTGAATTTCAGTAGCCGTTTGTACTAAATAGTTTACTTTGAATACCAGTGAGTATGAAGCTTGACTAGTTTTTCTCTCAGACCTACGACTGATTGATTTCGCATGGATGTATGATATTATCATTCCATACAGTTAAATGTTTTAAACATGCTTTTTCTTGCTTCTTGGATGGTCCACTATGAAGGACTTCCGTGTATACAAATTTAGCCTGATTAACTTAGACATAGATATTCTGACCTAAAAATATCACCAAACAGTTTGTCTCGTATTTGGATGAGTTTGAAATTTGACCTTTTATGGTCAGACTATGAGCTTGAAATGACCTGTAAGGTCGGAATTTTTAATGGCATCCACCCTAATTTTTCTGTCAGACCCATGACTGATTGATTTAGCACGGATGTCTATTATTAACATTCCATGCAGGCAAAAGTTTTTTTTAAGCTTTTTTACATCTTGGCTGGTCTACTATAATAATTCAAATAAAAATATAGTAGGAACTGAATTTCCATTTCATAATGTATTTCTGTTATTTTACCTCCAACTTCTGCTCCTTGGGAAAACGAGGATGAAAAATGATTTGATAAAATGGATGATTGGAACAAATATAATGATATAAATACATACATGAAACCAGGATTCGAACCTGGAGGACAGAGCTCTGTAAAATCGAGACGAGACCAAATCTTAATATCAGATCCTCGGTCTCAATGTCATTCTATTTTAAGAATACCTTATGCCCAGATATTTTAATTTAGCCACTGTTATTTTGCTGGGAATCGACACGGGACCCCATGAATACAAGATTATGTCAGAAATGACTTACACAAAATTAACTTCATTATGCAACTTCTTCAAACGTATTAAGCAGGTTTCTACCTGACTATTTATAGGTAAACCGAACTATATATACGCCAAATAGAAATAATATTGTTAAAGAAATTCGTGCGCGTATACGTGTGTGTATTTATTTATTTCGGATTAAGAGTTTGGAACTGGAAGTATCTTTTGGTAAACTAAAAATATTTTAATTCTATTAAAGCCACTGTCAATGATTGATAAGGCTTGAAAATTCCCTTCTATTTTCTTTTCAGACATAAATTGTTCGAAATAATGGAAGGTATGTCAATTTTCTTGCACAAGGAAGGAGCAATGCCTTGGATATTCCTGATTGTTGAGGTTTTAAAAATAGGCAAAGTGTTTCCATGGAATTAGTGTAGCGAAAAACAAGATTAGCACTAAACGTATATTTTGCGACAAGCAAAAAAAAGATTAAGAAATAAACTAGTGAAGGATATATTCACAAGCAAAAGATAAAAAAGACAGTGAAGATATGGCTAACACGTCAAGTGAAGAGCAATCGCTGTCAAGTCTAGAAGAGACCGAGGTAGTTAGAGAGACAGAGACAGCTACCGAGTCCGAGAGAGTTACCGAGACTGAGATAGTTACTAGTATCAGTGATGAGGCTGGCCTTTCAGTTTGCAATTTTCATCCATTGAATACTCTGGTGCGAACTGCGGCGATGTACGGATGAGATTTCGCAACCATTCTACCAGCGTTCCGTCCATGTTTGATACCTTCGGTATAATGTTAGCTGGTACGAAAACTATTGATAGGAACGATACCCCCCATCCTGCTGCTACAGTCCAAAGGGGGAATAGCTCTGCCCCGTATGAAATTCGTTTGCTCCAGACAACGAAGGAACAAAGGACGCAGAGTAACGTTACGGGAGTTATTACCACCCAACACAGCCACCATAATCCATTAACAGTCCTTCCACCATCAACGAACTTCAAAATTCTTTCGTATTTATTCATACCGTATATGAACAAAAATGGAAGCAAATCCATTATGCATATGCTTACTATTGTCAGCGTAGCGTGGGTATCCAGGAGTTTATACCAGTAGATGCCATTTTCTCGAAGGCAGAATGCAGAGACTAGGAAAATAAAGAATACAGTGACTATGATGCCAGGCAATCTGTCCTTATTCAGAATGGGATAAACATCATACAGACTCCACTGGAAGGCGTCAAGTTGTATCACTATCCAAGAGAATGCGATAAAGCTGAGAGAGACAAATACCAGCACCTTCCATAGCTGGGGACAAGGCATGGTGGCTATCATCGCGGGATAAACAGAGAACATTACTGCTGGCCCGTCCTTTGCCAGGGAGAAGAATGGGATACCTGTCTGCGCTTGCAAGAAGCCCAAGCCGCAAAATAACACGAGTCCGAAGATCACGCTCACAGCCGTACTCAGACCAGGGACGCAGAACACTTCGCACCAGCAATTGTGATTCACATAGTTGAAGCGAGCTCGATGAGCCACAGTGCCGTGCCCGACCCGACTGTGAACAGCGCTTGGACTGCTGCGTCCACCCATGTTCTGACGCTAAGAACTTCCTTAATTTCAGGTACAAAGAACGCTCTAAGCCCATTCGCTGCGCCTGGAGGAGTGACTGCACGGATCATCATGATTATCATGGCTATGTAACCGAGCGGTATGAGAAAGTAGAAGCTTATGCGAAACTTCTTCCAGCCTACTTTACATCAAGTAATTATCAGAGCGCATAATACGAGAAGCAACGCCTCCATCTCCAGCATAAGTCCTCCAGCAGGATCCTCGATAGTTGAAGATGTTCTGAGGGCGAATTTCGTAAGATACTGCTCTGACGGGCTCTGTGGATTAGTTGCTAAGCTTGCCAAGGCACTGCTTCCCAGCTCGGTACAGTTTCCGTCACTCCAAACGTTCTTTCACGTGCTCCAATCTATACTTTGGCTCAAGGGATATGCCATGAATTTTAATTTGAAATTACTACTACATACAAACAGTGTCGGTTCTACAAATTTTGGGCCCTCCTGCAAAATATTACTAATGGCCCCAGGCCCGTAGCCTGAATTTTATATCGAGGAAGGCAGCAGCGAAAAACTTGTGTGTCAGGAGGGGCGGTACAATCCCCTAGGATGAATTTCTCAGTACATTACAAGTTATTATACAAGCTGTTTAATGGAAGTAAAATTAATTTCCACTATACAGTGTTTAAATTATATATTTGTAGAATTTCGGGTGGAGCTTCAGTCTCCGAGCCCTCCCCGGGCTTAGTGCCTGAACGACCCGCTCTATTAGATAGGGCTTGGGAAAGAAAATGCCAAAGGTTTGCTCTTTTTCAGTTTCTCCATTGTATGTGGCGAGATTTCATTATAGTTATTTAACTTTGATTTTCTGTCACTTTTGGCTAATCGTAACGACGAGGATGAGTCATGATAGAATTAAGTTGATGAAGGAACACTCACAACGAACACTCAACCCCTGGCCAGGATTCGAATCCGGTATCCCTGGCTTAGTAGCGCGCTGTGCTAACCACTAAGCCACGAAGGTCGACATACACTTCTGGAAAGCTAGATAGAATTGAATTGAAGTTTTGCCAAATCAAATACAGATTAAACTTTCGAGAAGTTACTTTTGAAAAAAAAAAAAAAAAGTAAAGTGTTCCCCTGTGCATAGCACCACGCCATGAAGGCGTAAAGGGGGTGTGGGGGTAACGCCCCACACTTTCTTGATCCGGTCGTGAGTGGGGGTGATGTGATCAGCATCACGCCCCTGACCGCCTTTACCCCCCAGGGTTTCCCCCAGGTACCCATGTTATTCGACGCTGGGTAGGCGCCGGGGCCGCTTCCACCGTTAGAAAAGTTCCCGGATTTGAACCGGCCGGGGATCGAACCCGGGACCTTGAGCATGGTAGTCAGACGCGTTACCGACTGAGCCACCGCGGCCACTCTTTTGAAAGCGACAACAATTGAACTGGGGATGATGGGTTGATATCTGTTTCAGATTATTTCTGTAATTGCTGTGCTTTTGCTTACAGTGCGGTATGCGTTGGGTTGGTCATGTAAAGTGGTGGTTTGGTAATGAAATTAAGATTTGATGTCTCCAAAGTAAATAGTAATTTTGTTCTATTTACGGGGCCTCCCCAATGACATAATGATAGCGTCGTCGCCTTGTAATCAAGAGATCCCAGGGGCATAGTGGTTCGGATCCCACTTTAAACTGTAGTACAGTCCCGATTAGCCTTACTGTGCATAAAGTGGACTTAAATAAATCAATCAATGTTCTATTTAAGGGTTTTTTGTCCCTTGCTCCCCTGGTTGATTGATTTGACTGTACATGCAGAACAGTCTCAGCAAGTAGTTTCACACCACAGAACTAGGGAAAAAACGCTCGTGGTTAGTAGGAAATGAACGTTTCGTTTGTGGTATGGAGCATTCACAGTAGATATAAACCAAAAACTGCTGCATGTTAGCCAAGCTAATAAGAATGAAATAATTTCACCTTAAAATATTTGTGTAGTCTTTTCTTCTATGCTCTGCGACAGGGTGCAAAATTCTGAAGGAAATGGGGGGATTTCCGCCAACCAACAATCTTTACCTCAAAAATCCCCTACCCGAAAATTTCCGGGGGGAGAGTTTTTGTTATAACAAATAAAATACAGGCAATTACTTCAATTTTAAATATACTTGACTAAGAATAATATCGAAAACACACAAAAATGAGTGTAGTTGTGAGTATTCAATGATTTCTCTCTCAAGAGATCATTAACAAATCTACATCAATACACACAATGAAAGTAAAGGAAGAATTCAAGACAATAATAACTTTGAAATGTAATTGGTTTATATTAACATAAAGCACAAACTAATCAAAAACTAACACATAATAAAACCACCAACTATTTCATAATTTTAACATCTATAACCAGTTAGTAAAGGCATTAGCTGTTTCGCAATATATAATATGTATAAAAGTATCAAATTAATTTCCTTTATGTAAATAGTAATAAGATATTTTTAATTGAGTAATTTATTTTTACTTTTAATAACATTACAAATATGTGTATCGTATAATTTACATATATGTTTGTGAGGGGGGGGTGTTTGTAGATTAAGAAGTTTCTCCCCCATTCACTAGTATTCAATGATTTCGCACCCTGCTCTGCAGTGATGCATTTATTGCTTTATATAAACATATTTAAGTATATGAAGAGCATGAGAAAGTGGCAAAGGCACCCCCTAAAAACTTGATGTCAAATAGCTCTGTGAAGGGGCTCTGTAACTAGGAATTTTCCAAGATTGGAACGTGCTTTTTCCATCCATTGCAAAGAGATTTTGGTTGCTTATACAAGGAAAGAGCATGCTCGTAACATGGATATAACGTGATGTCCTGCGAAATCAAGAACATGGACAAAGCACGTTCTTTCTTGTGGTCTTCATTTGTCAAAATTGCTATTGCTGCAGATACCTTGAAGGAAGTTCTTCACAGTTTGTAACACTGTCTATCATCTAGCGCCAAATCGTGGCAGTCTTCCCGAGTAAACTTTTGTCTTCGATTAACGAAAAGGATTGTTCTGGAATGAGAGTGGAAAGAGAATCTACTAGTGATTTAAGTTAGGAATATATTCGTATAAACTGAGAGTTTAAAAGGTAATATATAATATAATAATTGTGTTAACGAAGTGAATTGATAGATTAAGTGAAGATAAAGTGATTAATATGATATAAGTGTTTAATATGGCTCGACGCCATTAAACAAAATGAATACCCAAGTAAGTGACACAGACACTCGGAATGTATGGAAGTTTGGGTTCCTGCTAGCGTAGCTAGTCAAGACAAAAGTGATGTCTCTCAGAAAAACCTGTCACAGGATACAGTAAATACACATCAAGTTAAAATATCTAAAGATCATGAAACAATTACATACAAAAGTACCCAATTGGGGCCTTATGATATATTTGTAAGAAGTGCAAATCAAATTAATGGAACAAATAGAAGAAATATTGGACAGCTACATATACTAAAATTAGGGAAAAAACTTCATGAAACCAAAATAGAAGGTCTAAGGACAATTGAGACCATGGGGAAACATCTGGTGAAATTGGAATTTAAATCTGCGAAAAATGCTAAAAACTTTCTCTCTCATCCACACAGAGAACTCGAAATGCATCAAAGCGAATATGATGCACTTTTAGTGCATCAAATGACACACCTAAACGTGTAATCTTGGATTATTGGAAATTGTCTTCGGATTTGATGCACTTTTACTGCATCAAATCGAATATCGACTGTGGAGTGTGTCTTTTGATGCATCTTAGTGTGTTAATTGCACATCCGATGGGATTTTATGCATCGAAATGCATATTTCTCAATTTACACACTTCCATGCATAATTCTTACGAAGCCATTGTTCAGTGATTTTACTTATACAGAAAATAAATTTGATATTACGATAATATGAAAGGAATTCTTAATTTATAAGCTCATAAATTGATCGAAGTAAAAAATATAAAGTATCAGGAACAAAAGTAAATTTATTTTTAAGTAATTAATTATATTTCCTATAGCTAATTGAAATATCAAAATTGGTGCCAAACTTGCATGTTCAAGCCACTAATAATGTTCTTTTGATGCATTGTTTATGCACAGTAAGTAATTTGAACTCTTTGAGGAGGGGTCACATCTTGCCCTCCAGTCATAGAAACTTAAAATTTCCGTTTTATTATTGTTAATCAGTGCTTTCTTTCTGGGAGGAAAGTTCCGTTACTCTTCAAGTTGGTTTGTTCTTGTGTTCATCATAAAAAATACTAAAAATATTTTTTTGCATGTTCATAAATAAAAAAGTGCTAGAAAAAAGGTGCTTGTTATTATTATTATTTTACAAAACATAAAATTGAAATTATATTGAAAATACTTTGACGTTGTTAACAAGTTCAGACTTGTGAATGCTATTTAGGTAGAAACTAGATTCGCTTTGCTTGTTTCCATAAGCATCTAAGTATATCACTTTGTTCATGAACAGTTCTTTGGCTTTTTTGTCCTTTTTTACGATATATAGATATGAAAGATCCCTTAATCTGCTCCGCTGCGGAATGTTATCACAACGCGCTACGATGTCAGGGGTCTCGAATTCGAATCCCGGGCTGGGGATTCCTTTTGTGCGTGTCTCTTCATCAATTTTATGATATCATCACTTAGCTTCACCGTCGGATTACCCTAAAGTGTAAGAAAAGCGACGTTAATAACAAAAATCAAATAAAGACAAAAGATCCTTACTTGATGTTAGTAACATCCACCTAACATTTTTCACATAGTCCCAACTTATGGTTATTTTGGCTCTAAATTTAATGTTATTTCAAATCCCTCCCCCCCCCCCCCACCTTCAACTTGCCCGAAACGGAAAATTCTTTGTAAACAACTCCTGGGTGACTGACTCATCACTGAGGGGTGCTCGCTAACGCTATGCGCTTTCACCACCAGAAGCGTGCATTCCTGTGCATTCCATTCAGTTTCCGTAGTTGGCGTCTTGTGAACTGTTGGTGATAACGTGTTTTGTTGGTGTTCGTGTGTTTTGCAGTTGTTTGCAGATTGCACAAGGAGAGAAGATCTACAGATTTTCGGAGTAAGGAAAAGTAAGTATCTATCCAAGTTATTTATAATTTTCCGTTTTGCTTTTTCCGTTGAAGTTCTGATTTCAGTACTTGATTCCAAATGCTTGAGTAAAAATTAAACACGTGTTCAGTCCCAACAGTTGAATTAAAATGGGAGATCAGCTTCAGGACCCAATATTTAACATAGCACAATAGAAGTGTTAGGTGTGAACATGGACGTCCGCAGGATTTTTTCCAGGGAGGGGCAAGGAATGTATTTTTTTCGAGGGGGGCGAACAAAGCACATTGTCTCCAAAAATGGGGTTGTTTCCTTGAAAAAACATTGCTTAAATTTGAATTTATGATGTTCATGCAATAATTAACACCTATTATTGTGGCTAAAATGAAGTTATATGTGTGAAATACATAATTTTTGGTTGACTTTTATTTTCCAGGGGGGGGCACGGCCCCCCTTCCGGACGCCCATGGGTGTGAATTGAATGTTTCTTTGCTTTTATCTGCCTATTTCATAATTTATTATTTTTGCAATTGAGGACAACCCCAGTGTCGTGAAGCGAATACATGCATATAAAATTTGGTTCCGCATTTATTTTCTCTTTTTCGAACCTCTTCCTTCCTATTTACTTCCTCTCGTCTCGAACATTTCTTTTTCTATATTTCTCCTCACATTTTCGGTCTGTGTCTTCGTTATTCTTTTCCTCCATTAATCTTTTACTATTCCTCTTCCTTCTGTCTCTTTCTGGCTGCCTTGCTTCTATATATTTCCTCCCTCGCTCCTCTTATTTCCTTCTCTCTCTTTTCTATTTCTTTCTCTGTTTTCTATTTTTGTTTGCTCTTTTTCACTTCTTTCTTTCTATCTATCTTTATGTCTTTTATTCTCTCCCTCTCTTGTTTCTCTATTTCGTTCGTTTCTCTATTCTTCTCTCTCCTTCACTTCCCTATTTATTTCATTTACCTCTCGCTTCTCTATTTCTTTCTCGATCTTTCATGTTCTTCTCTTTCTCCTCTCTCTGCCTGGCTTATGTGCCTCGCCTCTTTTTCTCTCTTTCTTTCGGCCTCCCGGAGGCGTAGTGGGAACGTCGTCGCCTTGTAATCAAGGGATCTCGAGCTCGATACCCAGTGGAGACGCATTGCACGTTGGTTCGGATCCAACCTTAAATTGTAGGCCCAGTTCCGATCAGGCTATCTCCACATAAAGTGATTAAAAGAAAAACAATTCTCTTCCCCTCTTGTCTCTCTCAAACGTGTGTGTGTGTGCGCGTGCGCGCACCTCACTTCTTTTTTTTCTTTATCTGTCTCTCACTTGTGATTGTCTTCTTTCCTTCACTCCGTCTGCTTTTTAATTCTCTTTCTTTCTCGCCTCCCCGATGGCGCAGTGGTAGCGTCGTCGCCTTGTAATCAAGGGGTCCCGGGTTCGATACCCGGTGGAGGCACAAGTGGTTCGGATCCCACTTTAAACTGTAGGTCCAGTCCCGATTAGCCTTACTGTGCATAAAGTGGACTTAAAACACCAACTCAACTCAACTCTTCCTTTCTCAAATTCACTGCCGCTTCTTTCATCTCTTTTATCTCCCTTAACGTGCTTCTTTCTTATGATGATATGGAACATGATGTCAATGTGTCTAACTTGTTTACATGCCATCACACTCATAAGAGAGAAGATTGAAAAAATCGGACAGAGAGTGAAGTAGAGAGAAGAGAATCATAAGTGAAAGATAAAGCGAAGTAAATAAGCGATACACAGACATATGCTGAAGATGTGTGGGGGGATGCAAATCTGGGGAAGAGAGGGAGAGGCCGAAGGGAAGTGAAAGACATGGGAGAGAGAAGGGAGGACATAAATAGGGAAACGAGTGAAAGACAGAGAAAGATGTCGAAAAGCAATCACCAACCACATCGAATTTACATAAGCTGGATTTTTGTTTTTTCTTTTATAAAAATTGAGAAGGCGTACATACAGTAAAACTCTAGAATATCTTAATCTTATTTACGAAAGTTCAGAAATATTAAATCCCTGAATGTTGGAGACAATAGTTCTACCTATGATTATTTTAGTAGTCAGTCCTCATTTTGTCATCTTTTCGTTCATCTCACGTTCTTTTTTTAAGAGTACTGGGGCGAAGGGGGGTTATGACCCCCCACCAACCAACTTACCCTTGGGGTTCTACTTTAGCATACAATGTTAATTGGATATTATCAATTGTCTAGTGCTTTAATATGTGTAGTTTCAAGAACTACACAATGGATAATGTCGAACTAACATATTTCAAACAATAAAAAAATTAAAATATGATATTTCACTCGTCTTATTAATTAGGAATGAGTTGATCGTTATGGCACTTGTATAAAAATTTTATTTTTGAATGATCTACTTGTCTGTTATTCATTAATGTTAACTGTACCATTAAAATTATACTCAACTAGTATTTTCTTTTGATATTAAACTAAGTTTCGTTTTTCTGCTTATCCCAAGTAGATGTTATATCCAAAGTTTTTTTTTGTTTATTTTTAAGGTACTTGTTGTTCCCTTCATGAAGACAATAAAGAAATATTCAGAAGCTCTTTTGCAGAGGAATGAAGCAAATGAACCGACTGAAGAGGGATTATTCTCTGGTTGTTGTTGATACCCACCAACAATGCAAGCAAAAGGTTAGTGTGTGTTACATATTGTTATCCGTAACATGAATATGTGCTAAGAAAATCTCACTTTCCACAGAAAATTTACCATGGTGCAAGTATTGCTCATGTTTCAAATTACGACTTTCAAGTTAACACATGTAAATATAATTTTTCCATGTTGAATTAATTTAAAATATCTTCAGAATATTTTTTTCATTTCATAGATTTTAGGCTCATTAAATAAACTGCTTCACATAACATCCAGTGGCGTGCCCAAGGAGGTTTGTTGGGGAACATAACCACCTCTTTGGCCAAGTATTTCTAAAGAAAAGAGAACATCAAAGACAGGAAAGATGACAAATTGAGGGCTTAATAATAAAAATAAGTATATGTACCCCCCTTTCTAAAATCCTGATAACTGATAACATCACTCAAAACCCAAACAGCTTCTCATTGGATGACATAATGATCAGCTCTTAAGCCCCTTATCACCTTTGATACCTAGCTTTTTATATGAGACTGGGGTTAATTCAATATGCTTAACTGTTAATGTTTGTTGCTTTTTTCCCTCCCTCCCTCTCCCCCCTCTCTCTCTCTCTCTCTCTATGTGTGTGTGTGTAAATTATTATTGGACATGAGTTTCATATTGTATACAAAATTCAAAGAGTTGATGTTATGTTTGTTTCAGTGGTGGAGTTCTTTTGTGGAAAATGATTTCTATACTTATAGGCATTATAAATAAGAACCTTATGTCAATTTCATGTTTAATTTTGCTTTCTATCTGCTAATGACATAAGGTCATTTTGGCTCTAAATTTATCCTACCACCCCTAAATACAAACTTACACCCACATACGGAAAATTCAGGACACATCCCTGAAAATATTATTTTAATGCAACTGATAAATAATTTTAAGGAACTATATATACATAATGGTTAACACAAGATTGTCATGTATTTTCTGTTTCATTTTCTTAATTGCTTGCGATAAGCAATGAATGGCTTTTAATATTTTTTCATTAGCATACATAGTTTTAAGCACATCAAGCTACCCATGAAAGGCTTGAAAATTTAATTATTACAATGACAATAAGTCATGGAAAGCGGTACAGGAGGAGGGGAATCTGTTTCTCCCTTAATTTGTTTTTATTTTTCTGTCATTCTTTCTTATTTTTCTTCATTTTCTTTCTTTCCACCTTCTTTCTCTATTTCCCCTCTCACTCTTTGTCAGAGAGAGATAGACTCCTTCACTCTTTTATTTCTTTCCTTCCCTCTTTCCCCTATATATCTCTCTCAGTCCATTTCTGTCATTTGAATCGAGTTGGGGATTTATTTAGCTTACTCTCTATTGCTTGAATATTAAATTATGGCATTTGAAACTATATTTATTATTTTTGGTTAATTTCTGATTTTGATATAATATTAATTACTAGATTTATTTTTATTGCTGGAATAACAAGGAGTGCACAAATGCCGTTTTCTGCATGGTATATATGAGAGTCTCTCTTTTAGAAAGAGAGAGAAATAAATATATGTGCTTGTCATGTCTCTCTCCTCTCTCCCCTTTTTCTCTCACTGCATTTCTTTCCTTTTTCAGTCTCTCCAAGAGAGAGAGAGAGAGAGAGAGAGAGAGAGAGGGCGAGAGAGATTGCAAGAGAGGAGAGAGAAATATGTGTATTTGAGAGAGGATCAACTCTCTCTCCCTCTCTAATATCTTATGCTTGTTATGTGGGAGAAAGAGAG
The DNA here is from genome assembly GCF_977018435.1 of Lepisma saccharinum. Classification (NCBI taxonomy): domain Eukaryota; kingdom Metazoa; phylum Arthropoda; class Insecta; order Zygentoma; family Lepismatidae; genus Lepisma; species Lepisma saccharinum. Next base: position 25,936,257 of record NC_139247.1, read on the forward strand.
GTGGTGGGAAGGAAAAGGATGGAAAGGTGGAGGGAAGAGATGGGTGAATTATAAAGGGTTTCCGATTGTAAATCGTATACAAATTACACCATTAAAACTATGTAATATTTTCAGTTCTGCTTGATCTCATCTGTATTAGTCCACATATGTCCATAATTATTTTATGTTTAAAGCTCAAAATCATGTTCCTCTGTGATAAAGTGCTCACTCTTTCACATTCATATACAACAGAAAAAAATGCTGTCTTCTGTAACATTTTCAATATCCCTATATTGTAAATCTTACATAATCTGAAAATTGATATATGCTTAGTTCAATTTTCGGCTATAGAGGCCGTCGTCCCCTGAATAGCTCTACCGGTGCTGCCAACAGTGGCAAAACTTGGTACTTGTGGGCTAGCCGTAACCTCGGCATACAGCCGCTCCAGCACTTGATCGCCTGGGAACGAAGCGACAACAACCAGCCTTGCTGCACTGACTTCCATTTCCTTGCCGGAGGATATGATTATTAAATCATATTTTTATATATTGATGAGGATAAACGTTTATGACCAGAAAAGTAATGTACTTTACCTGAATTGAATGTTCTCTATTTGTTTCCTGTTTGTGATTTTCAATTGCTAATCTTCTTCGTAACTCGTTGGATTTGGAAATTGATTTGAACAGGTTATCAATAAGAAAGTTTATGTTTAACCTGCGTGTATTGTGTAAAGTATTATGTCACTTCAATTTGGCCTATAATTTGTCTCCTTTAGAGTTATACAAAATTATTATTGCTATTATATTTACACCAGTTACATGTGGTAATGTTTTCCCAGTGCCAATTGACGTATGATGTTTTGTAATAAAATTCAAGGAAAATATCATATTTATGAGTGCTTCATTCATTTATTTTCAGGAAGATTTTGAGAATAATGCACCTTATCTGGCACTATTAGTGGAAGGAAAGTTGTCCTGGTAGCTGGATGCTAGAAAGTGCAATGTGCCACTTTACAAACATTTATCTGTGCACTTGTTGGCGTGTACTATGTTTTTGAATTAGACTACTCTGAAAACTGTGGTACATATATGGCAGTAGTCGAGTACATACTATTAGGTCATAAATAGAGACTGTCGCCCCAAGTCATCTATCTTATGTCAAGGATTTAAAACAGAATGTGCATTAAGAATCAGTGTATCTGTGTCAGACAATAAATGTTCTGTTTCAAGATCATCTGTAGTCTATCATTTGTTAGTATGAATAGCACCTAAGTTCTTTTATTGTTCACTAACAACATTGGTGAAATTGAAAATGGCATTCATAGATTTTCTGTTATATATTAATTTTAGGTTACAGGGTGTTGATTTTTTTTTGTTTAATGACGATGCATTTTACTCCTACGTCACTTAATTCTTGTTCATAATTGAAAATTATTTGCTTTTTCGATTTTTCTGTGATTGTTAATCTGCATGTTCACGGTAAGACATAAACATGTAGATTAAATGGAAAGGAAAATCAATTTACTTCTTTTTCTCAGCCTAAAAATTATTACAATCTCTCATTTTGTGCAAAAGTTATTTTCAGTATGTTCTGAAAGTGTTATTTTTATGTATTCAATTCAATATTTGCACATACAACCATGAACTCACAAGGCCATGCCACAGTGTGTTTATATGTGCAGAAATGTGAACAAGAAAAGCATAATATTTAGTTAAATGTAGCTTAACAAACTAATTCCCTTGCACTAGAGAAATTTACACTAAGCATCCCTCCATCTAAAAATTTCCAGTAATAAGGAATTTGTTCATTGTGTGCTAAGAAGTGTTTTCAGCATGTTCTAAATGTGTGAAATGTACTATAAATGATCAAAAATAATTAATAATTTCTAGAATGCACTTTACACACTTGCAGAATATTTAATATTGACACTACTCCTTTCTATAACTTTTTCAGCAATTTCTACACTTCTGAAGCACATTAAATGTGAAGTGCTTCAAGTAAGTATTTGTAAAATGCAATATTTTTTACAGTGGAGAAATGTATTGGAATTTTTCCCTTGCAGGTATGCAACCCCCTTGAGTAAGAAACGGGAAAAAAAAGACGCATTTGAACGTGTCACTCTACACATTAAAAGTTCATCAAATTTTTTGACTCCAACGACACGTTTTGGTGTATCAAACGAAATATCCACTTTAATGTGTCATTTGACACATTTATTTTGATGTATTTAGGTGCATCTTTCAGTTTGATGCATTTTAGTGAATCATTTGACACATTTATTTTGATGCATTTAGGTGGATAATTCAGTTTGATGCATTTTTAATGTTTCATTGGAGTCAAAAAATGATGCACTTTTGTGTGTCAATTGACACACTTTGAGTTCTGTGTGCAGTTCTAATGAACAATAACTGGTTTGCTTATGTACCAGCACATAAAGTGAGGAGAATGGGTGTAATTAAAGGAATAGATACCTCATTTACAGATGATGGGTTATTAGAAAACATAAAATCTAATGTTTTTAACGTACTCAAAGTGAGACGAATAATGAAATACAAAATTGACGAAAATGGAATTCGAATTGCTGAGCCAACGAGATCAATAATATTGACATTTGATGCTCAAACCTTACCAGCATATGTAACTTTATATTATTCAAAGATTGATGTAGAGCATTACATTCCCATGGTAAAGCAATGCACAAACTGCTACTATTATGGGTATTTCAAATCTAACTGTAAGAGTAAATTGAAGTGTACACATTGCGGGCAAAATCATGAATTCTCAAGCTGTAATAATAATGTCATATGCATTCACTGTTCACAAGAACACTGGGCAACAGACAAGGACTGACCAGAAAAACAGCGACAAAAGGATATAGTCAATACTATGGCGCTTGAGGGCCTATCTTATCATGAAGCTGTGAAAAAAATACCCAAAAACTACTTTAACTACTGCATCAGTAGTACCGAGTGAGAACAGAATATACAACATGTCCTACGCATCAACATGCAAGGAAACAACACAGACCCAATATAATATTAATTCAAATACTTATAAACAAGAAATCCAATACAAACGCTTCATCACCAACTGCCTAACAAAAGAGCTTTTAATTACGCTCAACAAGTGGATCGTAACCAGGAAACAACAAAGTTATCTCAGTGAAAACATCCAAAATCGAGAACAAAAAGAAAGACAGAAACCAGCGACAATTGACAAAACAAAACCACATTGGAAAGAAAAGCTTCAGACTGGTTATCTAATTCATCACTCAGAATGCCAGGCAGGATAAAGAGAATTATACAATGGAATATTAGAAGCATAATTCCAAATATACACAGTTTAGAAAACGTTATTCACTTTTACCCAGCAGACATTATATTAATTCAAGAAACGTGGTTGAAACCCGAATCAAAAATTAAAGCCTATGGATACCACTGGATAAGACACAACACAGATGACGGATATGGTGCAGTGGTCATAGGGATTAAAAATAATTATAGGTATGAAGTAATACATTTAAGGAATATGCCTGATAATATTCAAATAGTTGGAGTAACAATAGATAGTACTACATCTGTTACACTATATAATCCACCTTCGTCTAAATTACTGTATTCGTTCTGGTGTAATCTCTTACAACAACTTCCGGCAAATACTTCTATTATAATCGGAGGGGATATTAACGCACATCATCCATTGTGGGGTTGTTATGGTTCAGATATGTCAGGGAAATCTCTGTGCAGATACATTCAAGAGTCAAATGTAACAATACACTCCCACATATATCTCGAGACCAAATGAAAATCCTAGTGCCCCTGACATAACACTCGTGACAGAGAATATAGTTGCCGATATTAACTGGAGAGTTCTGCAAAATCCATATAATAGTAATCATCTTCCAATTTTGATATCATTTGATTCAAATATATATACAACACTTATATCTAGTAATCTTCCCGAAAGACCAACACGTCCATACTATTCTAAAAATATTAACTGGAACGAATTTTCAAGACAAATCAATCTCTGTACTGAAAATTACCAACAACAAACTTTAGGGAAAGATTACGAAAACTATACATTACTAATTAAAGAGAATTTGAACAGATCTACACTTCTCCGTCAAAGTGCCTCGAAAAGAAAGATTGCTCTGGGGTGGACGACAAACTGCCAGAAATTGATAAACGCTAGACAAAATGCATTCATCAAATATAAAGAAAACCCAACAATGAACCATTTCTTAAAGTACAAAGAAACAGCAGCCAAAACTCAAAGGTACTTAAGGCAAATTAAGGCAGAGTGTTGGAAAAAGTTTTGTTCCTCATTAACAAATGAATCATCCTTAACCACAACGTGGAAAGTTATTAACAGAATATCTAATGGCAATAATATTAGTAGATAATCATGGAGGCGACATAAGCAGTAAATGGATAACAGAATTTCATCAAACCCTAACACCACACTCCAGCGACTTTGATTTTAATCCCACATTAAACTCAATGAATGAATCCACACCATCAACATTGGAATGTCCATATACCAGCGCAGAATTAAGAAAAGTTACAAGTGAAAGGAAACCTTCGTCGTCACCAGGAATGGATGGCACATCATATGAATGTATACAAAACTTACCGCAACTACGGATAGATAAATTTTTAGAACTTTATAACATGATATGGAATAGTGGACAAGTTCCCCTTCAATGGAAGGAAATCGTTATAATTCCAATCCTTAAACCAGGAAAAACACCAGGATGTTCTAAAAATTATCGGCCAATAGCACTAGCGTCATGCTTATAAAAAATGCATGAACATCTTATATTAAATAGAATTACTTTGTGGATTAAATATAACAATATATTACCAAAATATCAAATGGGATTCAGAAGAGGAATGGGGACAATAGATGTTTTGACTACACTTATTTTAGACATATGGTTGTCAATTGTTCGTCGCGAATTTTGTATAGTTGTTTTTCTGGATCTTTCTAGTGCATATGATGCAGTCCTTATAGATTTGCTTGTTAAAAAACTAAAAAATCTCAATCTTACTAAGCAATTTATTAAAAGTATAGTTGTATTATTACTACAGAGAAAAATTTATGTTCGTTACGGTCATCAACTTTCGAATGCTCGCACAACTAGTCAAGGACTTCCGCAAGGTGCGGTGTTAAGTCCAACATTATTAAATTTGTATACTTATGATCTTGGTAAACAAGTATTGAAGTATGCTAGATTATTGCAATATGCAGATGATATTGTTATATACAAAAGCAGCAAGAATCTATCTGATGGTATAGAGAAAACACAACTGGCTTTAAACGAATTATGCACATGGTGTGGTAACAATGGCATAAACATTACCGTAGAAAAATCATCTGTAATTGTGTTCCATAGAAAAAGATTACAAACTCCAGTTGTGTTAGACATTAATGGATCACACATAAAACAAACTAGGACACACAGATTTCTTGGCATTATGTTGGATGATAAATTGAAATGGAAAGCCCAAGTAGAACACATGGAAGAAAAGGCGCTTAAGGCATTTAACATTATAAAATGTCTCACAGTCAAGAAAAAGTGGGGAGCAGATCCTAGACTACTCCACAGTGTGCTACGTTTTATTGAAGTAGGAGAACCACCATTCCATTTACGGACACAATATCTTGCGAGAAAATTCTTTATGAAAAAGATGTCTTCCATATCCAGTCCGATAATACCAAAATTATCACTTTTACAAGCCTTTATGTCATCAAACCGTACAGCTAAATATAAATTAAATCTTCCAATCTTATTCACAGCATACAAGTCGATTAAGGATTTCATACCGAAAGTTATTAGATTTTCAACGCCTCCGTGCTTTACGACAGACTATTTTAAATTAGCAACAATACTTCCCGTTCACTTTCCTCCATATCCAGATAAAGATACATGAACGTCAATGCCAAGTATGGCCAATAACATATTCATGGAATATGTACACTCTGTAGTGCATGAAGATTTTTACATAGTATATACAGACGCATCAAAGTCCGCAACTGGTAACACTGGAGCTGCAATATATTGCAATAATCTAATGGAATACAAAATCTACCCATTACCAGCAGAATTTTCAATATTGACGGCGGAAGCGTTTGCTATTCGTCAAGCATTGTTGTATATACAGGAGAAAAACCTCAAGAGGGTAGTGATCGCCACTGATTCAGAGTCAGTCTTACACTCCCTGGGATCGGTAACAGCTGATTACTATGTAGACTGGTACATTGTTAACATAAAAATTTTGTATCACAAACTAACCAACTCAGGATACAGTATTTCTCTTGTGTGGACTCCTGGGCATACATCCATAGAAGAGAACCACATACCAGACGCATTAGCCAAGTACGCAGCTGAAGAATCAAGTCACCGATCGCTTCGGATTAAATTTTCTGCAAAAGCGCTAGAGTCGCATGCTAAAACAGAATTGTTGAAAAGTTGGCAGAAACAATGGACAATTACAGGGAACACTAATGGGAAAAAATATTATTCAATTCAACCACTTATACCTAAAGAACCTTGGTATCAAGATATTAACCTTTCAAGAAACTCTTTAACAAGGCTTCTTAGATGTTGGCTAGGCTAAATTACACCCTAGCCCCTAAAGACCTGTACACTAGGAAGATTGTTCAATCCCCAATCTGTCAGTGTGATGCAACTGAAGGAACACCTGATCATATTATATTTGAATGTCATCTTAATGCAACTACGCGTGATTATTTCTTTAGAGAACTAAAAGAAGCAGGACATGATGTCCCATACGCCTTGTCAACACTTTTGAGGAACCCAACGAAGAAAATAATATATGTAATTAACAACTATATTGTGAGAGAAAATATTATATTATAAAATTAGGAAATTGTAAAATTATAAAATGTAAAACAAATGTAACTAGTGCATAGCAGCAAAGCTACAACCAAATATACATTAAAAAAAACTTTTGTCTTGTGGGAGGTTTTGAAAGCAGCTGCTTATATTCCTAAAATAATCATACACACAAGGTATGAAAATTTTCATGGACACAAACTATAATTTATGGAGGGAAACATATCAATAGGCCTATCGAAATGAGTTGCAACCAGTTGTTGGAAGAAGCGTGCCAAAGTAGGCTATCTAGCGAACGTTCAAGGGTGGGCGTTTTTTTCACTCACAGGTGTACGTTGGATCAGGGTGGATAAAAATCATTATTTTAATCTTAAAAAATCATTCTTGTTGGTTTACTTTATTTAAATAGGATTTTTTTAAATGTTAATCAATTTTCTTATTTTTAAAAAAAACACGCTTAAAATTGCTTGTATGGTTTTTGGTATATATGTTTTTTGTAGAAAGGCTTTTTCTAGTAAACAGCAATGTAAAATATTTGAACAGTTAGATAAAAGCAAATACAAAATTACGTATATGTAAATATACAGTTTTCTGTTTCTGACACTGCACCTACTATGGAAATGTTTCTTGAGTGTGTTAATGAAACTATAGTAATTTCAGTAACTTTTCATCCAGTGAAATTAAAACATTCTGGATGTACTCTAAAATTGTAACTTAAAATATCTTAAATATTTTTATAGTCTCTGTAACTGAAATGTGAACTTTTTTTAATGCTAGTTTGAAAAATATCAGCTGTCATGTTTATTTACAGTTTGATGATAATGACGCTGTTATTGGTTTAACATGATTAGCATTTTGCATATGTATAATGTTCTTTACTTCTATAGTGCTATAACTTGCGAGTCCGTCCACTGCGTCCCCCACTTCGAGCTTAGGCCCGATTTCCTTTGAAGAAAACCGCTACTACTCTTTTTGGAATCGGCCTGGCAACTGGCCTATCGACAGGCCAAAGACGCGTACTCACTTGCTCGGCTTTTGCGTGCGGCCTTACCAACTATCATAGTGGAGAAATTTAAATTAGTTCTCGAACATTCTCAAACTTGTGCGGGTCATAGATAACCTATGCACACGCAGATGTTGCACTTTCTATTTGCAAATGGTAACATGAACAAATTCGACTGGGGCCACACAAGCCTAAGAACACTAAGTTCTGTTTCTTGTTTGATAACAACTCAACTGGCAATTGCCTCAAGTGAAGTGCGTTGAGTGGTGGACGCAGAATGTCGCCACCATAGTTCCAGGTTCGATAGATTAATTGATCGATTAATTTGGTTTATTCTATTTCGCTTTACTATCACTTTTGGCTACACTTGAGAAAAACTGGGAATATAATCAAAATATCCATCAGCTATTCATTGATTTTAAAAAGCATATGATTCAGACAAAGAGATAAATTACGTATATAATACTATATTAGTAGAGTTTGGAATACCTAAGAAGCTTGTTAATATGATAAAAGTGTGCACCAGTGAAACAGAAAGTAAAATTCGTGTGGATATTAATATATCTGACAAATTTACAATTCATGATGGGTTAAAACAAGGAGATGCATTATCTCCATTGCTCTTAAATTTTGCCTTAGATTACGCCGTTAGGAAGGTAAAATAAACTAACGAAGAAGTAACATTAAACGGTGTGACTCAGCTGTTAGCATATGCAGATGATGTAGACTTGCTGACGGATGATGTAAATACAATTAAGGATAATGCTAAAATATTTTTCAAAACAGCTAAAGAGATAGGTTTGGAAGTTAGCGAAGAGAAAACTAAATATATGCTTACATGCCGAAACCAAGTTTAGGTAATGATCAAAATCTAATTACTGATAACAACTCGATTGAACGAGTTTCCAAATTCAAGTACTTAGGAGTAATACTAGCAAATGAAAATGATATTAAAGAGGAAATAAAAAGCAGGCTTAATTAAGAAAATGCATCTTACTTTTCTCTTCATAATCTCTTGTCTTCTCGTTTAATATCTAAGAAACTAAATGTTAAAATATACAAAACAGTAATTTTGCCTGTAATACCCTAGGTATTATATGGATGCGAAACTTGGTCCCTTACATTGAAAGAGGAACATAAATTGAAAGTATTTGAAAATAAGATCCTTAGGAAAATACGTATTTGGAGCTAAAGGGATGAGGAGACAGGCGAGTGGAAAAGGCTACATAATTTAGAAGTACATAGTTTGTATTCATATCCAGATATTATTAGAATGATTAAATCAAGAAGACTTAGGTGGGCATGTCATGTGGCACGAATGGGAGAGGAAAGAAGAGTTTACAGGATTCTTGTTGAGAAACCTGATGGTAAGAGACCTGTAGGAAGGCCAAGACGAAGATGGAGGGATAACGTTGAGATGGACCTAAAGGAAATTGGTAGGGATGAAAAAGTGTATATAGATCTTGCTCAGGATAGGGACAGATGGAAGGCCTGTGTTGCTGCGGGTTCAAGAAGGCTAGAGAATTAGTTAGTTAGTTAGTCACTCTTGGCTATTCGCGAGATGAGGGTGAGTGACGATATGATCAAATTGATGAAGAGACACACACTCACAAAGTACATCCAAACCAAACAAGGAATTGGAATCGGAACACCTGACGTGACGTAGCGCCCTGTGATAACCACTCTGCTACGGAGGTCGTCGGTCCCAAGTGTGAGTCTTGATGTGTGTGTGTTCCTTTCATGATTTCATCTAAATTAAACGTTCTCATCGTTGCGTTTAGCCTAAAGAGGAGAGGAATATAAACATATAATGCAACAAATGAGAAGAAATCTATGAATGGAAGAGGTGTAAAGCTTCATGGTCTTCATCTTATCGGTTGGTGATAGCTTTTAAAATGGTGTGTTCTGAGTTCAATTTGCCACACTATTTTGTACACGCTTTATTCGCACTATTTATGTTAATGTTGGTGTAAAGAGCTGAAGTTACATGAAGTGTGTGGAAGGATATTTAAAATTCACTAGTTCAAATTGCCGCATAGGCCTATTTGCACAAAAGTTGCTCATTGCAATTTTGAATTCGTATATTCTTTTGGACAATGTAGTGCCTTACGTACATTTTCCATCAAGCAATATCTCCGTGATGGAGTGGTTAACACAGCGCACTACGACGCCAGGAGTCCCAGTTTCGAATCCCGGTCTGGGCATGGGTGTTCTTTGTGAGTCCCTTCATCAACTTCATCATATCATTTCTCATCCTAGTTCGCGATTAGCCAAACGTGACAGCAAAGCAAAGTTAAATAAACCATATCAATCAGTCAATCATGAGGTATGTGAATTAACAAAAATGCCACTCTGGGTAAGTTTTGAAAATTGTTAAATTAATTGTGCCCTTGTTCAATTTAAGAAGCAACTTCACGATCTTCTGCTCGTATGAGTTGCAAAATTGCGAAACATCCTTCCTTTTTCCTCTCCCCAAGGTGTAAGCCGTTGATACGCCCTCAAGGCCAGGGCGCTGCATGAAATATTCACCCGCAATATGCGCGCATAAAGCATCTCTTCCCGACACGGCAGGCTCCGGTCCTTAAGATAAAATATTGAAAGCAGTTGCCGTCCTTTGGGGGACGCCACTGCCGACACCTGAACAGCGAGGCCCATGAATAGCTCATGAGCCCAATGGGCTCGTTCCTTGCACTGATTCCTTTCCACTGGGGGGCAGGGGAAGGGGCTAATAACGACGATGATTGCTTCGTCAGCTCGAACGTTACATGTGTCCGTCACGTGACACACGAGTGCGTATTGAAGTCAGGAGTAACAAACGCGTTCATCAGGGTTTTCTTTCTTGCACAACGCGAGACCAACTTCTTGTTTTGACGTCAGACGCGGAATACCTACGTTGTTAGGTTAGGTCTGATAGGTTTGGTTTCCTTACCATAAATACACAGCAAATGTATTATTTATAGTATGAAAACTAAACCTAACAATCCCAACCTAACGACTTAGGTATTTATAATAAAAATAAAAGCATTCCTCGGTGACGTCAGAACCCAAGGTTCCTCTCGCGTTGTGCGATAAGGGATACCACGTTCTTCTTATGTCCATCCTCCCTTAGTAGGCTTATGTGCTGAATACCAGAAAGAACTATGAAGACGAACTTACTATCAGAAAAAACTGATATATTAAACACGTATTAATTTGAAGGTATTTTGTCAACAAAATACTTCATTTGTTCTCTGCAATTTACCCAGGTAAAATTAACAAATTTCTTTATTTACGCCGAATAAGTTGAATGTATCAATGCTCTAACATCTAATAGTAATTCTTCCAGAATTGGCTTAGTAAATGGGCACCAAATGAAATCATTTGAGATTTCTCCGTTGTGAGAGTCAGAAAATGTGAAAAAATGGCATTGTTTAATGACGAATAACATTCATGGGATTATATTGAAGTAAAGACATCATTGACCTGAATGAGGTACCTAATTGACAACTCGAACTATTAGACACATTGGTGGTTGTTTTGTGTGGAAGTTTCGAAAATTTGCAAGTGGCGTATTCTGAAGACGCTCACAAACTTGCATAAAAATGCTAGATTTCAGGCCAGATGGTAATGTGCGTGATGTCAAGGCTGAAGATCTACGTTTGCATAATTCATTCATTTCCTTTATTTCACATCGCTTTTGTGCCACTTTTGGCTAATTTTCCGAATAAAGGGATGAGTGATGATATGATGAAATTGATGAATGGACACTCGCATACATCCATGCCCATGCCGGGATTCGAACCCAGGATCCCTGGCGTTGTAGCGCGATGTGCTAACCACTCCACCACGAGGGTTGCCGTATGTTTGCATAAGTATGGATTATTTGGTTTTAGTTCTTAATGAGGATTTGATCCCATTTTTAGTTTTATTCTGAATTAATTAATGTTTAAACGACGGTTTTCGTTTTATTGAAAGATATTTTAACATTGTTCTTTTCTTCAGTAAGTGTTTTCATGTGACGGACGCGATTAGAAATTGTGCTAACGTATCAAGGTATAATTTGCAAATATATGAAATGTCATAACACTTTAAATGAAGGTCTGGGTGTTCGAAACGAGGCGGCGAACACATTCTGTTAGCATTTGTTCGTTCGTCCATTTCATCAACATCTGTCGCACGTGTCTCTTGCGGTTATTGACATTGCATGCCAGAAACACGATGGAGATATTTTAGAATGAAAACTCTCGAATTTCAGTACTCATTATTACAAATTCTTTTACTACATCGAAAGTACATACCATTATTATTTTGTATTTTGCTGAGGTAAGTCTCCTAAATTGTTGTTTCCAAGTGTTCTCTAAGAATGGACACCAGTGGAAACCCTGCCATGCGTTCCTGCAAGTTACGTCAGAGCGATCATTTGCTGTGTTGGGTTGCATACATACAGATTACATTTTTAGCGCTTAGACCACAGACACTAAGCCCTTTCGAGGTAATGTATAGAAGAAAAGTTATTGTATTTACTATACCCACAAGTACCTAACAGTTGTTGAGGTTGTTTTTCGATATCCAGTACGCGTGCGCGCGTGTGTATACAGGGTGGAACAGAACTCTACCGACAAAATTTCACAGGTTGTTCAGGGATGTTGGTTCAGTGTTTTGATATGAGGAACTCAGGATCCCCTGTACCTTGTACAGAGTATTTTCAATTTTTTTTATTTTATTCAAACTCTACTACCTTTGTTTGTGTTTACAGAATTTGTTTCGTTTCTCTAACTAAACTAGGTTTGCGCATGTGATTTGAACATGACGGGGCGCCGGCACACTTTTCAGTCGCTGGTAGAGAACAACTTGATACACAGTTTGGTCAAGGATGGATTGATCGTGGTGATCCTGTTCGATGGGCAGCTCGATCTCCAGATGTGTCGCCGATGAACTTCTTCCTTTGGGGTCATGTGAAAAGCTTAGTGCACGAGATTGTAGTCGACACTCCCATGGACCTGGTTGCCAGTATTATCGCAGCCGATGAAGATGTGCGTTAATCTTCTGGAATACTATAGTGTGTGCGACAGTCCTTACTGCGTAGCTGTACAGTTTGTCGTGATCATGGCGGACGATATTTTGAACATCTGCATTAAAGAAACAGTACGTATTGAAGTACTTACACACACTGTACTGTACTGTACTGTACATAGAGTACATTTATTTAACAATCTATGAGTTTTGTCCTAGATTTGTTTCTTTACTCGTGTATTTTTTTATTACTATTCATGATATTACATAAGGTGGTGAGTAGTTGATTATTTTTACTTTTTAATCTATCAGAATCCATCGATTACAATCCAAAAGACATAATACAAGTATAACACATCAACATGGCATTACTTTGTAATAAACTACCTGGGACCATGGGTACCTGATATCAAAAATTTTTTGAGTGATATTCTTTTCCTGATTGGCAAAGAATAAAATGAATATTTAGAACAAATACGCTAAAAACGTACTGGATTTACACAACAGAATTACAATTCTGCTTCTCGTTCTTTATTTTTTCCGTTGCGTATATTCAATTTCGAGTTTGCGGAGTAAACACCGCTAACTGCCATGGGGAAAATACTGTTTCCGGATAAGGAAAGATGAGCTTTGAAGCAAGTGAAGAAAATATGATTTTTTTCTATTCTGGGACTATTTTCAATGCATTTTCTTACTTCGACTGTGAAATTGGCTACTCTAATGCGTTACATTTTTACACTGCCAAGCTTCTCTGTAAATACCTTTTCCATTGACTCTGTAAATGACAAAATGCCCTCTTGCAGTGAAAAAGTTTGTTAGTAAGAACTTTTACGTCGGGCAAACAGCTCATTGCCTCTGTAGCTGTATTTTACTAAACCAGTGTGCAAGTTTATCTGAACAGGAGTGCACATAGCACACCCCATCCTGCTAAAACCTGAGAAGCCAAAAGAAACTAAAGGGTACATTGTCATTTACTTTCATAACAGAAATTTATAAACTAATATTCTATATAAACCAGTACAATATTGCGCAACGTTCAAAGAAGCAAATTCATATAAATAGAAGCAAGATTGCAACAAAAATGACATGATCATATGTAAAAAGAAATTTACAATTATTATTAAAAATGGTTGACAGGCAACAACGAGACCTGAATGAAGAGAAATATCACTGTTGTTAGTCAACGATTACAACACAACACTGCAACAAGAACATGGAATTTTTAAACATTGTTTATTTACAACAACGACTTGCATTTCCTAGGAATGAACTTCAGTTCTTCAAATTTTGGTAAGACGTACACTTTTCTTTGAAGCCATTACGCACCGAAGCATAAGCATTGTACTGTAGAAGAATGCATGTTGATAACAAATGGCATGACCCACACTGAAGGCGGAACCAAGCGAGTAAAACCAAAGATCTTCATCAATGGCCAGGAAGTCCAACAACATGGAGTGGTACTATCATAGCGTCAGCTTTTGTTGTGGTTTCTCAGCCGCCACCTGCGTGGAGGAGTTCTTCAGTTTCAGTTTCGTCAGCATCCTCGTGTGCCGTCATCTGACGACGGTCACCTTGACGGTCTTCCAAGGACGTGCTACCAATTCGTCTTCTAGAGGAGATCCTAAAGACGCGACGAGGTCAAAGAGTACAAGCATGAGTCGCGAATGTGCCACTTGCGGTAGAAACTCAGCTGGTGACGATCCATACTCAAGAGTGTTGCTGTGGTGTCTCTTGGGGTGTGCCATTGCCACTTCAACAAGAAATTCACTTGACAACATGAGTTCTACACCCCTGAGATTCCCTGCTTTGGAGCCTTCCACCATAAAGTGTTCTTCACTTTGCCCTAAAGAAGACATAATGGCACGTTTCTTGCTACAAATAATTCCTGAGCGCCTGCGGTGGCCTGTTCTTCTGCTAAATATCTGAGAGATTCTCGTATTTGCAGAATGATCATAGAAGCAAAAACAGACTCATTTGTTATTTTATATTATTCTGTATTGAGTGAAAAAACCTTAACCCAAAATTTCACATAAGGAATGGTGCTTAGTAGAATTGAAAATACTTGGGAGCAATTAATCATCATTTTAATTGACATTAATGGCTTTTTTATTCAGTATGAGGGGTGACTCTATTGTTAATTAATCAAGCGCCACGTGTCGGAGGTGGAGGAGGAGATGAGTCATCGATGACTCATGCACACGTGTGAGTTTGGAATTAATGGATTTCCATTAGTGCACAAAAGATACTATTATGTATTCCGTTTGTAACGAACCTGAGAGTTTAAGATTTTATATTTATAAGAAGTTACGATTTTTAAAATGTTTGTTATTTCAAATAATGTGCAAGTTGTCACAGATAATTATAGTTAGACTGATACAGTTGTAGTTGGAACTTTTATGTATGTTTATAAATACGTCAAAATCTGTTCGTGTTGACGTCACTTTCTAATCTCAGCCGAGGAAATGAACTAACCTGAATGTTTCTCACCTGACGACAGACTGAGATTGAAAAACAGGTGAAGGTGAGGGATAATAAGAACTTGGAAACGGAGAGAATTGAAGTATAGTTTTTGGTTTTCCGAGTTTTCTTCTTGCCGATAAGTTGAAAGTAAACAATTAATTATGTTCTTTGACTTTCGCTTTATGTGAAGGAATATACCAACGTTAGTAGTGAATGTTCTAGTGTTGTACTGGTAAGTGATTATGAAATATACGCGTTTATAAAACTGCGTTTTAACTTTGAAAACAGTGTTGTGTTTCTTTTCTACCCAGCAAGCCCTGTTGATTTGCAGATTCTCATGTTCCCGACTAAAGGAGTAGCGGACTAACTTTGTGATGACTGGTGTCCAACCGGGGGGACGTTGCATAGTTATTTTGGCACACCAACGCGGGGCTCGAGTGCATAGTTATTTTGGTACAATCGTGGGGCTTGAATGCAAAGTTATTTCAGCAATTAAAACGTAATACCCGATTTAGTGAATACTGAAAGTGCTCGTGCATAGAATTCACGAAGGTGATAGTGAAAGTCCTTGGAATTCACGAAGGTAAAAGTGTGATAGTGAAGTGAAGGTATTAACTGGTAAGAGCCATAGACGGTGTAGTAGAATGGAGAAAGACGCGACAGGAATGAATCTGCGAAGCAGAGGAAGAACGACAATGGATGCAGAAACCAAGTTTGGATGCTGTGATGATCTTACCAATGACAGGGAATTCTTCCAGTGTTGCCAATGTTTGCAGAGGTTTCATAGTAGTTGTGATGGGCAGGAAGTAACGTTGGCATCAAATAAAGAGATGCGATGCACATCATGCTTGTCAGCACCAGAACCAGAACTGAGCGTTCCTACCAAACCCTCATCAGATCACTGGCTACTTGATTGGTTAATGAAAGATAAAGCAGAGCGAAAACAGAAAGAAAAGGAGGATGAAGAGCGTAGACAGAAGGATGAGGAGCGGAGACAGAAGGAAAGAATAGAGGAGGAGAAACAGCGTAAGAAAGAGATGGCTCAGATAGAGAAAGTTCGAAAGAAGGAGATGATGGATTTTAAACTCATGGTTGAGTCTATAGAAGAAAAGACAAGGAAAGAGAAAGAAGAGGAAGAGGAAAGGAGAAAGAAGGAAAAAGAAGAGGAAGAGGAAAGGAGAAAGAAGGAAAAAGAAGAGGAAGAAGAAAAGAAAAGGAAAGAGAAAGAGGAGGAAGAGAGAAAGAGAAAAGAAGACTTAGATATTTTCCGTGCATTGATTGAAAACCAGGAAGAAAGGAGGATACAGGAAGATATAAAACTAAGGTCAGATCTACAGGCTCTATTCTCTCAACATAAACTTGAACAGGTACAGAGCATCAGAGGAGAGATAGAAAAGCTTAGTAGTAAAGTCACTGAAAAGGTGGACGAAAGGGTAAAGGAAATTGTGGAAGAGCAGCTAGAGTTCTTAACAGTTCGGCAAGGACGGATAGAGAAGGAACAGGATCAATTGAAGAAGAATATGGAAACCTGCCTTGAAATTGTCCAGTCTGGAAGAGAATCTGAATGTGACCCTCCAGAGAGAGTTCAAGAATTAAAGAGTTCTGTAAAGTCTATTAATGTAGCACTAAAAACCTTTGGTGAACGAACAGAACTCATAGAAAATATAGTGCAAGAACAGAAAGTTGAAATAAAAGAAGCTGGAGAAAAGGTTAATTTTCTCCATGAGAAGGCTAAAAAGATGGAAGTATCTCTTCGCCAAGAAATTCAGGAACAGACAGTTACAATTATAAGTAGGGTCAGTGAACTGCAGGAAAAGATCCATAATTTACAGATTCGACCAGTAACCTCTTCCGATATACTGCCTGATCCAATCCGAGGACTGAACCCAGAAGCTACTTCCTATGAACCTCCAGTTGTACTTCCAAACCCTTTCTTCCCCGGTAATACCACAACTTCTGATAGATGCAAGAGGCCTAGAGAAAAGGATAGTAATGACAGTTTTTCTCCTCGACGAAGAACAGAGTTTAAGATGCCCAGAATGGCTGATATCGCGAACATTCCTAAGTTTAAAGGCGATATCGAAGCTCAATCTGACGAAAGATATCTGCGTGAATTAAATGTCAGTTTCGACTTAATGCAAGTGCCAGAGCACTATAGATTGGAATTATTACCTCGGGTTTTCACCGGCAAGGCTGAGCATTGGTTAGCTGGTAATATGGACAACTTTGTGAATTATGCTGATTTCTGCGCACGCTTTAAGGATGAATTTGCATCAGAAAAGGCAAAACAAAGACAACTAGCGGCTGTGAGGAACCGAAGGTATTCTCGCCTGGTCCACGACAACTTAGAGAGTTTTGCCTGGAGTGTCTACGCAGCGTACAGAAACCTAGCTGACAATTTTAATGAGAGCGAAGTTCTTAATTTGATCATTGGACAGTTGCCGTATCGCATTCGGAATCTTTGTCTGGCGCACGCTCCACGAAGTGTGGATGAATTGACACATTTCTTGAAGGACTTCGATATTTATGATGACCCTGATGCCTGGAAGAATAAAGAAGACTCTAAGAATAAAGATGCTGCAGGGAATAAAAGTTTTAAGATCCGGAATATCCAGATGGATTCAGAGAGTCGAGCAGGAAATTTCTCACGACCTCGAAGATTCAACAGAGGATTAGGCAGGAGAGGTTTCAACCGAGATCAAAACCAAAGACAGAGAAATTTCTACAGACCTCGTCCAGAACAAGAGCTTAATTCTCCAGACAGATGGCGTTACGAAGAACGACGTAGCCGTAGTCCGCTCAGACGGTACTCTCCACGACGTACAGGTGACAATTGTGGTTCTTTCTCCCCAAGACATGACGTTGCCTCTGAGCAGGAAGAAGCAGTGGAGACTACTAGAGAGTTTCTGCACAACCAGCGATCCCAATCATGTCAAACAAACGTCGACCTTTTCTAAGTGTCTCCTCTTCGTTTAGGCAAGTGAACTCGACGGGACGTAAAATACAAGGATAATATGTAAATTCTTTTTGCTGACCGAAAATGTATCTTCAGACAGTCAAGTGAAAAAAAAAAAAATCCATATGTGAAACTGGTGTACCTATTTTCCAGAAGACTCAAGAGTGTTAGATGGTAGACAAGTAGAACTGGAAATCGGTGGTCTGAATTTTAGCACCAAAGGATTCATTTAAGAAGGTTTTGGTTCTGACTTCCTCTGGCGAATGCTTTTTATAAAAACTGCACCAGACAGAAATAAGTATTAAGAAAAAGGCAGTTGATGTGTTGTTTGTTACCACTCCTGTTCAAATGAAGGAGGATTTTCCAGATATATATTTAGTGCGGTACATCCGAAAGGTCCAAGATGAGGATAGAATCGGGATGTATAAATCCGTAGACCTCTCAGAGAAGGTTCATATAGTAAATATTTGGATTGATTCCTATAAGCAGGAGTTATTATATTGCTGGTGTGGAATTTTAAGGCATTATTCTAGAAGCACAGAAACAAGAAGAGTGTTGAGTTTGAAGTGCTATAGGAAAGTACTGGTTTCAGTTCATTGCTTATCGAATCCTATACCGTTTTCTACAAAGTCTTTCTGGAGAAGAAACTAGATATATGGAAGCCTACTGTTCTATTCAACCATCATGGAACCAATCATTGCCTTATTTCACTGCGTTTTGGCTGATTAACTATCCTGGATTACATTCTGTTTTTGATACTGTAAACTACGTTCCTTCTGAGATGTTGTCAAATGAAGAGAAGCCAAGATTGAGTCATTCAATTCTGCAGATAAACTCTATATTTTAATGTTCTTTATATACTCAAAATTTTTTCAGAATTTGTCAATTACAATTTCTTCAAAAATTTTCCCCAGACGAGGGGCAATTGTAACGAACCTGAGAGTTTAAGATTTTATATTTATAAGAAGTTACGATTTTTAAAATGTTTGTTATTTCAAATAATGTGCAAGTTGTCACAGATAATTATAGTTAGACTGATACAGTTGTAGTTGGAACTTTTATGTATGTTTATAAATACGTCAAAATCTGTTCGTGTTGACGTCACTTTCTAATCTCAGCCGAGGAAATGAACTAACCTGAATGTTTCTCACCTGACGACAGACTGAGATTGAAAAACAGGTGAAGGTGAGGGATAATAAGAACTTGGAAACGGAGAGAATTGAAGTATAGTTTTTGGTTTTCCGAGTTTTCTTCTTGCCGATAAGTTGAAAGTAAACAATTAATTATGTTCTTTGACTTTCGCTTTATGTGAAGGAATATACCAACGTTAGTAGTGAATGTTCTAGTGTTGTACTGGTAAGTGATTATGAAATATACGCGTTTATAAAACTGCGTTTTAACTTTGAAAACAGTGTTGTGTTTCTTTTCTACCCAGCAAGCCCTGTTGATTTGCAGATTCTCATGTTCCCGACTAAAGGAGTAGCGGACTAACTTTGTGATGACTGGTGTCCAACCGGGGGGACGTTGCACGTTTTTACCCAAACCTAACCCTATTGTTGTATTTTATATATGCGTTTCTGCCGGATATGAGTCACAGATGATTTATACAGACGTTGGAGTTTGGAATTAATGGTTTTTCCATTAATGTACAAAAGACACTATTATGGAGTTCGTTTTCGGCCTGTTCTAACACTATTGTTGTACTTTATATATGAGTTTCATCCGGATATTAGTCACGGATGATTTATAAAGTCGGGGTACTTGAAGTTAATGGTTTTCCATTAATGTACAAGCCATTTGATGGCGTCAGGCAAGGTTTCCATGCGTCCATGATGTCATGTGGCGACGGTGGTGGATTATATTAGCTATAATTAAGGATCTGGATTTACCCGAATTCAACCGGTGCCGACGCGATCGATCGGAGGTAGAAGATATAACATATGTTCGCTTTAAAAGCGAAGAAATTGAACAATGTAGCCTATATGAAAACGAAGTATTCGGGAAGAATGCATGTTATTATTAATAATTGTTCTTAAAAAAAGGGAACAATACAGCAAGAACCTGTTACGAGCTTGCATTCATCGTCACCCCAAACCGCGAGCGTTCATGGACACGTGAGGGGAGAAACGACTCTATTGTTATGTCCCCCATCGGTCTTTTTTCGGAGCTGAATGGTAGGCACGCAGGTGCCGCCAATATTTTTTACATGCGGGTATTGATTTTCTTTGAGGTTCCAATTTTATTTGGCAGAAGTAATTTACGCGATTTTTTTCTTCCGCCTTTCGTAACATTGCAAATATTATTCAACCTAAAGCGTAAGTAATTTGGCTGAACTAGGAACAATCACTTCCAGTATCTTCAGGTTAAAGTGGATGCGATCCACTATTTGCCCTTATTTCTAGGTTGCGAACCACGGACCCTTTGATTATTGACTTATAAACATCAGGATTCACGTAAAATTGACCAGATTTTTTTACTGTTAGGTCCAATATTTCGCATTTTTTGTGTATTTTTACTCAGAAAACGCTATTTGAACGATTCAAGCAAGAGTTTGCATGGCAATTTAGACACACAAACTGTGTTTCTTCAACTTTAGCTGAAGTGTAGGTTTATTTTTAATACTGTGGTGGTTGATTTACTTTTCACGTACCTTTTTTAGAAACTCAATACCACTTTTAATAAATGAAAGAATTGGTTTCTACACACGAAATTTTTATTTTCACAAACTAGTCTACTACAAAGTATGTAATACATCAAGCTTTTTCAATTGTTACATATCAGATAATACTATTGTACTACAAAGTAGCGTTATACTAACGGTTTTTTATCTCTAATATAATTTCATCACAAGTGCGATATCCAGGCTGACTGTTTTTTTTACTGTTCACTCAAAATTCTGCTATCCATGTTCACCTTTTACCCAAGTACTCTGAGGCTAATGAACCTCCAGCTACTACAAAGCTCTGTGCCCTGATTAGGTGCTCACTGCATCCACACTGTTGATAAAGTCAAGAAAACGCATTTGTAAATTTTTTTCTCACTATGCGGTCATTGTTTTTCAAATCTTTCCCAAAGAAAGATAGAAAGTATCCCATAGTTAGATTCCTGCTGGCATAATAGAGGAACATAATACAGTACAATCCGCACACACTGGACTACGGATTCTGAATAACTGTTCTGTTTATACACCAACAAATGCACTTGCGTTTCAAAAACACTGTCACAGAAGCACTGGGGTTTTCAACAAAACTGTCAAAGTATGTTCCGTGGCAATTCGAATCAATGTACAGGGCAGTCCAATGTATTCCAGGCCCCGAATCTCTGTCTGTATTGATAATCAGGGAAGCTGGAAGCTTGATATTTTTCGGTAACGTATTGTCTGCAAACACTCCAACGAAGCTTTCAGATAGAACACTGTCTTGATGTACTGTCATGGCAATGCTTATGGTATCCATTTTGCAGCCGAATTCAATGAATATAAGTTCTCGACTTACGACGAGATGCTGCCTTCTTTGCAGTCTGATGTCGAGTTGTTCTCGTCTTGGGTTGAGGCACATGCAGGTACAACGTGCTGAATGAAACTGTAGTGGTGTAGAAACTGACCGTACAGGTGCGCGTTTCTCAGAGCACAAGCTATTTTTCTCAGGTAGTGGTTCTTCTCACAGCAGGTATAGGCAGGGAAACTTAGTAGAGCTGATTTAGGACATCCCAGCTGCTCCAAGTTAATCACAGTGCTGTGAAGTAAAGTAGAAAGGAAATTGCATTTTTCTGCGCCAAAGCAATAAATGGCTGAGGCATTTTCGGTACAGCGGGATAAAATAGTGGACATATTGGAAAAATTCACTTCTCCAGCTTGCCAAGAGAGGCCGTGCACATTTTGAGTTTCCCATAAGTTTTCATTTTGTATTCTGATATCGAGATCATCTCATGCGCACGGTGGTTTAAATACCCATGATTGCAAACAATTAGAATCTGGATCCACAACAGCTATTTCTTTTGGAATATATTTTCCATGATTATCTCGAAATCCTATAAAATCGATAACGGCTCTCATATTGTGATCCTACTTTGAGGCTGACAGTTACTCAACTGAAGGCTTATTTGCTATAATCAGTATATATGCCGCGGTTCTTGTCAATTTGTACCAGAGAATCAAATTCTCCATAAATAACACAAGTGACTGAGGAGGGAAGTGGCAAAGCAAAAGAGACCTTTAATGTCACACTACTGTCGCGAATTAAGTCCCAGGTGGAATCAATTTCCATGGTAGGAGAAAGAATAAATGCATACAGGTCAAACCCATTATCGTAGTCCTCACGCGATATACCGTTCCCACTATCAGAAAAATAAAGAGAAGTACCAGAGAATAATGAGTAATATGCTTGAACGATATTTTTGACACTAAAATTGAGTGCCAGAGGCTGACTTGGGATTGACTTATTTCCAATTTGAAACTGAAGCGAACTAAGATTGAAATGCTGAAAGTTGAAAGGATTAGAGTCAAATCTACCATTGAAAGAGTTATTCGATACGAATCCTACTATGATACGTTTAGGTACTGTACCTAAAAATATGTTATCCAGATTGTAGGAAGTGATATTTTGAGGCAGTGTGATTGATTTTACTTCTACTCGTGTTATAGGGTACTTTGCTGTTGCTTTTTCAAGGGCTTCACTGTGAGCTAAGCCTACATGAGGGTTAATTGTCACACGGCGAACTAATAAGGAGACATCTTGTAACTGAACTCGATATTCTGAATTCCCACTGGTTATTAAAGCAAACTCATCGCTTGTTCTGTGCAATTTAACTCGCATAGACACTTTGTTCATTAGAATGCGGGGCTGAGAGGTAATATCTGTATGAAGGCGACCATACATTTCGAAACTACGGCTACCTGATGCAAAAGACATGCGTTTCTCAATTCCTTTGTTTTCTGTTAGATTTTCTAGTTTTCCAAGAGTATCGCGATACCAGAGAGAGGCAGTGAGGTGAGATTTTGTAGCTTCGTTCGAGTAATTCAATAAAGTTTCAATGTAAGCACGGTAGGCATATGATCCAGAGGAGGATGAAATCAATTTGTCGTTCAACATTACGTCAACTTGAGAAAAGAGTGAATGTAGAAAATTGTTCACGGGGGAAACCAAGTTATCTGCAGCCAAATTTGTCCATCCGGTTTAGTAATTTTACATCTCACATACAAATAAACGTGCGAAGGGTCCAAATATTCATCGCCGCCCATAACTACTGAAAATTCGATTGGAGAATCTAAAGTTAGCGTTGAAAGTGGGCGGTATTCAACTAATGCTGAATTCTCTATACTTGTCTGAGTGAGTGGAATTGTAAACTAATCAAGTTCCGAGTTTGTACAATCATAGGAGCCAGGATGTAAGAACGACATGGTGGTTAGCTATCGAAAATATCTCTGTTTCCCCTACGCCTTCTCTTTTTGAACTGAGAAGGTACTAGAGGGATGCCAAATTTTATAGTTGCAGCCTTCCGTTTTCTTTTTCCGCTACCAGAGAGAAGTTGAGAAACTTTTTGTTCTGCCTTGCCTCTCAATGTTTCTCCTGCTTCGCCTAACCGAGTTCTAATCGAATGCTTTACCGGCTTATTTTCCAGCACATCCCCAACTACTTGCATCCCAGTTGTCAGTGCTTGTTTTCCTAAAGTTTTAGCGCCTTGTTTGAGTAATGGAATAGCAGACGGAACAACCCCTTGAAGATAGATCCTAACCCGTGTCCCCTTTGAAAGGGTGGACCTGAGTAATATGGGAGTCCCGAACCGGCCTGCTAGAGATAGTAATTGCGGTACAGTTCGCCTCTGTCGTATTTCATTTTCTCTTAAAATGAACTTTAACGGTCAACTCCCCAAATGCAAATGAAGGTTTACGACCAGCATTGTCCCTTAAAAGGATTTCAATGGTGTCGAAATAATGCTTTGATGCTGATAAATAATAAACAGGATTGAAAATAATGCTTTGTGAACGTCCATACGGAACAGAAGGTATTGTAAACATTCTGAAAAGTGGAGCTTTAGTATCTCCTACTATCTGGTGTGTTACTATGTCGCTGTACACCATAATTTGTTGTGGAACGCCAATACTTAAATTTGGTTGTTTCGAAGCTTGTGATTGCTTCACAATATTTCTATCTGGTTCAAAGCCCAACTAGGGCCTCCCCCATGGCGCAGTGGTAGCGCCATTGCCTTGTAATCAAGGGGTCCCGGGTTCGATACCCGGTGGAGGCACAAGTGGTTCGGATCCCACTTTAAACTGTAGGTCCAGTCCCGATTAGCCTTACTGTGCATAAAGTGGACTTAAAACAACAACAACTCAACTCAAAGCCCAACTGTAATGCTAAGATGGGCGAAAATTTGATTGCGGATAATTGACAGAGTTTGCGGAGTAATTGCACCTGAAACGAAAAAGCCCTTCTCCCATGTGATTTTCATTCAAAACTTGTAACACAGAGTCTACAGTGGGATAATATCCAGGGGGCACCACCGTTTTCCACTCTGCCTATTTGCCTGACCTGGCTGTGGGTTTTGAACTGTCCATGCAATCTCATTTTCCCCTTTCATAACATTGTAAAGACTATTAGTAAAGTGGACTTCAGAGAGCCCTACAACCCATTCTCCAGAATTTAAGTTGATTGGATATGCAAGTTTGGTACTAAAATGAGAAGCTGTATTGTTTCTGAAAAGTTTCTTGGACGCATTTGAAACCAAAGTGACGTAATATTCATTGTCAGTGCCTTCAGCGATCATTGTTCCGCTTTTTTAAAATGTAATGTTACGCTCGACGCTCCAAACTGAAATGGGAGTGGGGTGCCGTGCTCTGATTTTAATAGTATTTCAATTGTTTCAATATATTGTTTTTCAACTTTTATGTATTGTCGTGGTTCGAAAATATAACTTTTCTTTGCTCCATATTCATAGTGTACAGTGCTGAATGATCTTATCACGGGGCCGATATTTGGTTGAGATTTCACAATATTTGAACAAATGTGAATCTCGTGTGGAATATGAAAATCCATGTTGCATGGATACGTGGAACAGGTTCGTACTATCCCTGATCCCATATCAGAATGTATAAGTTCCTTTTTCTCTGGAACAGGTAACGAATAACCAAACACTGGAACCAAGGAAGGCGACAAAAGTACTTTCATGCTTTCATCATGTTCCAAAGTTGTTTGCACGTAAATTGTCTGTTTATGGGCATCGTATCCTAAAGTTACATGTTGAGCAAGTACTTTTCTTTTTGGAGGAGGAATATTCGAAAGCAACAAAGAAATATTGGAATAAAATCCTTCTCGGACCACACTTTCACAGTAAAACACTTCGTCTCTGTTTTTAGGTTTATATTCATATATAATAATATTGTTATCTCCAGCTATATTATAGAAACTACATGTCATATGTACTTCAGCTACAGCAACGACCCACTTTTGATCCAATTCGATTGACTCACTCAACTTTGTACGAAATTGAGCAATTGTGTTGTCTGGAAACAAGTCTAAACTTGCATTGGAGGGTAAAGTAAGATAGAAATCGTCTCGTGCCATAGTGTCAACTAACCTAAACTTGAGTAATATCAGAAATAAATACCCATGATCTCATGGCTCTGGGATACCCCCGCCGATGTACAAACGCCTTATTTCCTTTTGTTTCAATATTTTTTCAATAATAAAAGAAGGTCTATTTGGATCCAAGTTAATTTTCTGTAATTCAGGTTCGTAAAATATCCCTTCTATAATTTCTCCGTTCCAATCTTTTATTATATACGTGGGGGGAACAGTACTTATTTGTTTGTCAACGACAAAAATTTCCTGTGTCCAATTAGGCAAATAACCTTTTTCGAATTTGAGCTTGTTTTTACTTATTCTTACATAATTACCAATATTAAATTTAAATTTGATATTTTCTTTTGGTTTAACGCGCGAGCGAGACCACACTTGTAAAGCATTATCAAAATTTACTTATGCAGGCGCCATTTTTATGGATCTATGGTAAGAATGATTGTAGGATTTAACAATTTTAGCTAGAATATCAATATATTTGTAGGTATTATTTGCAGTGAAATACTTATACAATTTTGATTTCATAGTACGTATAAATCTTTCGACCACGGCTGCTTTCATTTCAGAATTAACACTGTAATGTTGCACATTATACTTGTGAAACACTTTCTTCACATGATCGTTGTAAAACTCTCTGTCTTTGTCTGTCTGACAATACACGGGAGGATATTCCAACATATTTATAATCTTTGTGATAGCCTTTGCCATAACCTCGCCTGATTTGTTTTTTACTGGGACACAGTACGCTTGTCTTGAAAACACATCAATTGCACAAAGAATGTATCTAAAACTGTCGTTAAATCGAGCGATATTTTGCATGTCAGCTAAATCCATTTGAACAAGTCAAGAGGAGCCGTAGCTTCGTAACGTTTACGAGGGAAAATTTTACGAGCAGGAACATGTAAGGTATACGCATCCTGTTCTGACAACCAGTTCTGAATTTGAGTTCTAGATTGTGTTGAAGCCTTAGATATTTTTTCACTATTAGAAAAAGTAGTAGGAAGTTTATGAGTATATTACAAAGTTTTCAGATCCATGTTACAAGTCTTCCCAAATCAATTCAGGTTTCCTTTTTCTTAAAGGGGGTGGAGGCGTGCGTGTAACAATATATTCGCGAGGGATGTTTAAAGAGTGAAGAATGCGTTCGAACTGATCTTTTCCTATTGGTTCCCTGCTTTTTTTACGTGGACGTACAACTTCGTTAATCAAATCGACTATATTGGAATTTTGATATAATTTCCCATGCATGGTGACTGTTCCTTGAGAATCCCAGCTTATGTTCCGAGAAGCAAGCAATCTTTACAATAACAATTCTGTCTTTTTCTGGAGTGTTTTAGGCACCGAAGCAATAATTTCTTCTTTGAGTGTGGCAGTTTGTGGAGGTTCTTGTCGCTCTGTATCTACACGTATTTCTTGTTCTTCTATCACGGGTAAATATATCTGACTGGGACTCGTATGTTGTAAGTATCTTCGAAGAGCCTGTTGGTATAATTTCCATTTTTCGGGTTCACTATAATCTTGCCTTGCCAATATAGCATGAATATCAGAATCTAACCGCGATTCGTGCATTTGTGAACGAGCGGCAGAACCTTGCATTGCGGCTCCTGCTTCTTCAGGTACCAGTATCATTTGTTTTACACTAATTTGTTAAACAAGGCACTTCCTAAGGTTGCGATAATAGGGCCAATAAGAAAAGGTAGAAATCCAGCTCCTTTTTGTTTAAGCAACTTTTTCTTCTTTTTAAGCGAAGTGCTCTTTGCAGCTAGCTTTCGTAGAGTGACTTTAAATTTTTGGAGCTTAGACTTTTGTACTTTTGAAAGTGGAACATTCCCTTTTATTGTATTGGCAGCACATTGACCGAGAACGCGTACTAGATCGGGGGACGCACGGTGCAACAATAGTTTACGCAGCTGAGGGTTGGATTTGCACAAAACTTTGAGCGCTGGAGCGTGTTGGTTCAGTTATGAGGTCATTCTGAAGTACGCACCAGAAATGACTTGTTTGCGTGCTATCCTGGCGCATATATAGTTAATTGTTCGTCTGGAAATATATGCGCCCTCATTCTTAATATTTCGGGACTCTGTTGTGTCATATCGAACATTAAATAGCTATGAGGTTTATCTGTTGCATCTTCGAATGCTTGCAAAACACTTTTACTTTCGTCAGGTTTGAATTGTCGTGCCAAATAATGTATTTGTTGCTTATCTCGAGGGTTCTTGAAATACACAATGTAATGCGCGTTCAAGCTTATATCCCGCATCTTTGCACCTTTATGAAATAAATTTTGTACAATAAATATAACACTCATGTTCTTGTGGTGAGAATACTTGGTAAAAATGTCTGCTACTGAAGAATCTTTCCCACTCTCGTTCATTAATAATAATTAATCCTGGAGAATCAATATTCATATTTGCAATATCGGGTATTCCTTCAAGAAACTGAATATTGGTGTCTTGACACATTTTAAGTTTAAGTCAAACAGCACCATACGACCAGAGTATCGATTTCGGTACCCGAGTAAACATTTCATTTTTATAAAATAGTAACTTGTCCACAAATGTAGTATTCCCGCTCTGAGACGGGCCGCACACAATCATAGCAAACGGGTGACCAAAGCGAAAATCCATTGTAAAATGAGCTTTGTACCAACATAACAATGGAGGGTCTTTCTGTTAACCTAAACTTCAGCTAAAGTTGAAGAAACACAGTTTGTGTGTCTAAATTGCCATGCAAACTCTTGCTTGAATCGTTCAAATAGCGTTTTCTGAGTAAAAATACACAAAAAATGCGAAGTATTGAACCTAACAGTAAAAACATTTGGTCAATTATACGTGAATCCTGATGTTTATAAGTCAATAATCAAAGGGTCCGTGGTTCGCAACCTAGAAATAAGGGCAAATAGTGGATCGCATCCACTTTAACCTGAAGATACTGGAAGTGATTGTTCCTAGTTCAGCCAAATTACTTACGCTTTAGGTTAAATAATCTTTGCAATGTTACGAAAGGCGGAAGAAAAAAAATTGCGTAAATTACTTCTGCCAAATAAAATTGGAACCTCAAAGAAAATCAATACCCGCATGTAAAAATATTGGCGGCACCTGCGTGCCTACCATTCAGCTCCGAAAAAAGACCGATGGGGGACATAACAATAGAGTCGTTTCTCCCCTCACGTGTTCATGAACGCTCGCGGTTTGGGGTGACGATGAATGCAAGCTCGTAACAGGTTCTTGCTGTATTGTTCCCTTTTTTTAAGAACAATTATTATTAATAACAT
Organism: Lepisma saccharinum; assembly: GCF_977018435.1. Taxonomy (NCBI): domain Eukaryota; kingdom Metazoa; phylum Arthropoda; class Insecta; order Zygentoma; family Lepismatidae; genus Lepisma; species Lepisma saccharinum. Next base: position 25,965,360 of record NC_139247.1, read on the forward strand.
GCATTCTTCCCGAATACTTCGTTTTCATATAGGCTACATCGTTCAATTTCTTCGCCTTTAAAGCGAACATATGTTATATCTTCTACCTCCGATCGATCGCGTCGGCACCGGTTGAATTCGGGTAAATCCAGATCCTTAATTATAGCTAATATAATCCACCACCGTCGCCACATGACATCATGGACGCATGGAAACCTTGCCTGACGCCATCAAATGGCTTGTACATTAATGGAAAACCATTAACTTCAAGTACCCCGACTTTATAAATCATCCGTGACTAATATCCGGATGAAACTCATATATAAAGTACAACAATAGTGTTAGAATAGGCCGAAAACGAACTCCATAATAGTGTATTTTGTACATTAATGGAAAAACCATTAATTCCAAACTCCAACGTCTGTGACTCATATCCGGCAGAAACGCATATATAAAATACAACAATAGGGTTCGGTTTCGGTAAAAAACGGAATACATTATAGTATATTTTGTGAACTAATGGAAATCCATTAATTTCAAACTCACACGTGTGCATGAGTCATCGATGACTCATCTCCTCCTCCACCTCCGACACGTGGCGCTTGATTAATTAACAATAGAGTCACCCCTCATACTGAATAAAAAAGCCATTAATGTCAATTAAAATGATGATTAATTGCTCCCAAGTATTTTCAATTCTACTACTGTGCTTCTTAAAATTTATATTCGCACACTCCAGAAGTTGAGTTTCTTAATCTCTTCTACTTTCTTTACCACAAAAGTTACCGTTTTATCTTTGTCTTCTATTCTGTTTCTCCTTTTCATTGACTTCTCTTTTCTTGTTCTCCTCTGCTTGATCTAATTCTTATATTTCCGCTATAAATAAAGTCATTTGAGAACATATTTTTTTTAGTTGTAAGAAATTTATTAAAGTAATTAACGGCAGAAATATTCATTGGTCTAGACTTTAAAATAAATTTCATGTGCTGTCACACGTAGATTGAATTAGCATATGAATGTAAAATTGTGCCTTCCAATACCGTAGTGGTAATGCTGTTGTTTTACGATCAAATGGTGACGGGGTTGATTCTCAATGGAGGCACATTACGCAAGTGTGAGGATTCAAAATTTATCCTGGAGGTACAGTACAGATTAGGCTACATGGCTACAAATGTGTACTCATGAAACAAACAAAAATGTATATATTTTGCTCAAAACTCTCAAAGGTTAAAAACATTCTAGAAGTGCTCCAACATTTTAGAAATACAAACTTATAGATATAGATTTTTCTACAGTAAAGCTACACGCGGAATGTGGCAACACGGCACATAGCGATGTCCATTGAACCGTGGAAACTGCTGCCTAGCGCTACGAGTCAGTGCTTACAGCGTTGTCACATTCCAGGTACAACTTTACTCCGTTGAATAAAAATCTGTATAAAATCGATTTCGCAAAGTGAATTGACAATGATAATGGATTTTAAAAACAGATGCAAAGAGCTTCAAAACAAGACCAATATTGTATTTGTAGGCCTACCCAATATTAAGAAAAAAATATTTTTGTTTTTGGGTGAATGTTAGGGCGGTGTTGGGGTGTGAGGATAAATCACTACCCAAACTCCCCGAGATTGAACATTTGAACATTTTAGAGAAACCCATCCAGCGGATATTCCTAATTGTCAAGTGAACTGTGAAAAAATCATTTACCTTAAGAAATTCAAACTCCTGGTACAGCAATAACTTTTCTAAGAATGCACTGTAAAATGTTGACTGGAGAAATGTCGGTCTAAGAACGTTGACTCTGCCATCCTACTACCGTAAAATAATGACCCTGGCCTTTTTAAAAGTATTAATGCCATCACATAGGTACCCTAATGAATGTAATTTTAATGATTCCGTTTTTTGATGAATATATCCATGGTGCACACAAATTCAATTTTTAACTATCTCAATGAATTATAAAATATTCAAATTACATAGAAAGCGGCTTCATTCCATTTTTGTAAATTAACAGACAGACAATTAACAAAGGGTAGAACATTTTGAAATTTACGGTAACTTTGTGATACCTTCTACCAAACTTCCAAAATAGCGATCGAGGGAATTTTACTATGGAAACTATGTGACCTTGAATACGATATATGAACCTCTCTGACTACACCCTATTAAAATTTTATCACGATGGGACCACCCGTTCTTTATTTGTAATATTTCAAAGAGAGCGATCGTTTTCAAAACTCACAAAACCTGTACTTTTGTTGTTCTCGCGACAATGAAAAATACAAGGGAAAAAATGGTTAGCATAGATTAACGTAGAATTGAATAAGCTTAATTGGCATGTCATTCGTTTTTATGTAGGTCTACTGGTTAATTCTTAATGGAGTCCAAGGTCGAGTATCCATAATTTTTAATCCGACAGTAGGTCACCAAGGAATAAACTGCAGCAAAACTCATGAGGGATGGTCAAAGAATGCAGCTCAAAACCAGCATGGATTAACTCCATCTAATCCAGCACTGTAAGCAGAACAACATGAAATTTGTGAAGGACACCCCCTATAGGGAGAGTCGATATCCGGAAGCTGTCTCTTGTCGGAGTACATAACAGCACTCGCTGATGACTTTGAGGTTCTGAATGTCACCCAGATGTTCAAGAAGGGTATAAAGACCCACGGAAGAGTGCCAATGTCACCCTTATTGGTTGCTATCTACGACCAGGAGTATCGAATCTGATACCACATACAAGAGGAGCAGTATCAATCTCCCAGGATAATACAGTGCCACCGCTGTCAGCGGGTTGGTCACATGCAGCGGCAATGCCAGGCCTCGCCACGTTGTGTAAAATGTTCCGGCAACTACCTGATAGCTTACTGCAGCAGGAAAGACCGCCTGATCCCGGCTAGGTGGAGGGGAAAATCCGGCTAACTATCGAGGCTGCCGCTTCTTCCAGCCAGCAAGGCAGAAGACAACAAACTACCAGTCTCTGCTTACTCTTTGATTTATTTAACCCGAAGTTTGATATTTCTTACATCTCTTCGCAATAATATTGAAAAGGAAGAACGAAAAAATTCAAAAGAATACAATTTATAAACTCACACCCAGAAATATGCTCAACGTTTCACACACATAAACAAAAGGCTGTACTGCATATCACCTCGGAGAAAGAAGACAAGGTACAGCAGAGACAGGAAGCGGCAGACATCAACGCGTACGCCGCTGTAGCGTCAAGAAAGAAACAGTAACCTCGTCTTTCGAGTCGGGAAAAGATCTGCGAAGAGGACAAAGAAACTCTCCAATGGGTTTTTCAGAAGCTACGCATAAAGTAAACCAGACGCGAGATCCAGTAGCTTCAAGAACCAGCCACTGAAGTAAGATCCTGATTAAAACCATTCTCAACTTCATTGCTGGTGGAAAGTTATGAAAGAAGACCACAAACTATCCAGATAACCGATTAGGTGCAGAGTCATAGTGTCTTGTAAGGTGATAAAGTCGGTTCTTCTTCGGACCCCTCTACTCCACCACAAACAAGACATGGGCAGAAGTCATCAAATGTCAAACTGAACATCACACATCATTTCAAGAACAATCCACATTAGTAGCCAAGGCAAGAACACTTTTAAAAAAGCCCAGAATATAGTCGTCGTCATTGGCGTCGTTTCCTATCTCAAGCATGTCGCAAATGTCTAGTGAGCACTAGGTAACCACGGTTTACACGTCAACATCTACTGTGAATTGAATTTAATGCCATGAGAAGTTGTTGTATACGTAAACTTATTTGTTCAAAACTGTAAGTACTGATAAAAATCACAAAACATTCTGGACCCTAATTAACTCACGCCGACAACATGAAGTATTCCCGTGCAAGTCTCCTGGAACGGTAAGTGTGCTACAAAGTATGAGCGTTCATCACTTTTTAACTCGTACTTTTAAAGTAACTTTTCAAGGAACACCGCTACCACACTGCCTGAAGTCAAGTCCATCATCCCTTACACACTCTTTCTCAAATCTCAACTAGCTGGAAGGAAGTGAACGAAATATTAAAATCTCTTTCATGTTCTAAAATTAAAGCTCCTAATGATGTCTCTTTCATATTTATACAACAATTAGCTCATATTTTATCCAAATCCATCAGCATAATCTTTAACAAATTATGTTCCGAGGTTGTGTTTCCTCCTGCATGGAAGCAAACAAATATAGTTCCTATCCTCAAATACGGAAACAAAACTCATGTTACTTCTCATCGTCCTATTTCCTTACTTCCTGCACTTGCACTACTAGACGAAAAAATAATTTCCTTGCACTCCGTTCCTCTCTCTCACTCAACACGGTTTTCTTCCTCATTCATCATGTGACACAAACCTTGCTTGTTTGCTTACAATTGCGGTTAACTGCTCGAGTGCCAGACAAGACATGGATGTGCCTTTTATTGAGATTGTCCAAAGCTTTTGACCCTGTCCCTCATACACAACTCATCCATAAACTGTCAACCTGACTTCCACGCAGTACATCGAGGCTCTGTCGACTGGCACTATGGCCAGTATAATTTTGTGTGTGTTGTCCTGTATTTTGTCCTTGTGTGTGTGCTGAGTGCCCGTTTACAGTCTCAGCTTTCAACAGAAGTCAGAATATTTTAATATTTTTAGATTTTAGTTATGCAACGTTAGAGTTGTTATTTGTAAGGGGCTGGCCCCGGTATAATGTGAGGGGTGTAAAATAGCCTAAGTGCTGACGCACCCAAAATTTTAAATTCAAATTCAAATACATCCATAAACTCTCAAACAGATTCAACATTCATCGACATCTTCTTAAATAACCCTCATCTAACTTGCACAATAGAAAACAAAAAGTTATCATATCTGGTTGTTCTTCGTCATGACTCCCTCTAGTTTTCGGTGTGCCTCAAGGAAGTTATCTAGGGTCCCTGTGTTTCATTCTTTTCATGGATACATTCATGAATATATTACTCCAGAATGCTCAATCTTATTGTATGCTGATGACTGTAAGTTGTTTAGAAACATCGTATTAGTTCAAGACACATGTTTCATGCAAGACAATTTCAAACAGATTGACCACTGGTGCCGAGACTGGAATCTGAAACTAAATCCCGAGAAATCTGTTGTTATAAGGTTTACTCTCAAATTATCCCGTTTGTACAACATCAAGAAGATCATGGAGTCATTTTCGACAGCAAACTCACTTTCAGCCACCACATAGACTACATAACATCAAAAGCCGTGAAAACCCTTGGATTAATTTACAGATTTACAGATATCACACATGTTTCTGCCCTTAAAACCTACTTTACGTGCGTTGTACCTATTCTTGAATATAGTTCCTGTATTTGGTCAATGGCCTGTGATAGTAATATAAAGAGAGCACTGAAAGTAGTATTTTTTTTCTCCTCAGAATAGTCAAATATAGATGTCCAGCCCTTGCAACTTTTTCAAACATGAAATTCTATCAACTTTTCAAATTCACGATGTTTCCCTTCGCCGTCAAGTTTCAGATCTAACATTTCTTTTCAAAATCATGAATGGACAACTCTTGCCATTTCTGCACATACGGATCCCACGTACCAACAGCAAATTCAACAACTACTTTTACACAAAAGTTCCAAGGCTATGCCTAGAACAAGGATCACTTCCGTATAGGCTAGAAACCAGGTACAATTCATTAAACGATCATCCAGGTTTCCATTTATCCAAGCAGGCTTTCATTACGAAGTGCATCAAGCAACTGAAGAGCAATTAATATTTCTTGTGCCCTAGTTGTTATTGTTTTATTCTTGATATTTAGTGTGTGTTTGTGTGCCCATGCTTCTCATTTGTTAATTTATTTTTTCCTAAATCGATATCCTGATAGAAAATGGATTATATCTGTATTCAGGATTTTTGAAATAAATAAATAAAACCGTCGATTAACAAACCTTGTATGATTAAAAACCTTTTAATCCTATAAGTAGAGCTTCCACTTGCTCAAAGCTCAAAATGTACTGAAAGAAATGGAAGAAAAACCTAGCAAATATTGGGGAAAATAAAGATTAAGATTACTAATCGTACAGGAAACTAGCTTGTAGGAGTATCCACAAGATTCTTATAGAGATGAGTACAATTCACATTAACTGGAACAAACGTTGCTTGTCACCTAGCAAGGCATCCTTACTTGCTACAACCCTCACTTTCACAGAACATTTAAGGAACACTTCAGGCCTAATGTAAGTGAGTACAGAGCAAAGACTTAGTCACGGTGCGAGATTTCGTCTAAATTACTCAAGTTTAAATTAGCAAAGTTGTGACATAACCAGCCACAGCATCGTACTCTTGAAATTGAATTAACAAAGTTGAACATAAGGTTCAGAACACTTTCTACTTGACGTAGTGTTTTTCTCCCACTCATAGTTCATCTTCTAGTATTGGTCAATGTACAACACAGATATAGAAATATGCCCGCTGTTCTCAACCAAGAGTGTAAATGCAATTTGTAGACAATTTCTGCACATATTAACAATATGAAAATTTGTTTGCTCGAGAGTTAGAATTAAATTGGAACTGGATCTTAACTAAGTTAGAATATTCAGGGAGAGGCCATTAAAGAGAATAGCTCTTAACAAATAGTACTCATATCGAATACAGCATAAGAAACGGTATTAGTGAATATTCATATAGCATTAATAATATACGTGGAGTGGGGTAGCACGGAGCAGTGTTGTGTTTTTTGTTGAATAATTGCATACTACAACTGTCATATCCTTATTGCGGATGGAATTCAAATGTGCGGTGGAATCGCTAAGGTGAAACTAAGAGAGTTCTCATTGAACATAAACATTGGTATTATGACTGAGTATTCGCTGTATGTATTCACACTCAGAAACAAACACGCATGCCTAGGCCAAGACTTGAAACTGGATCCTTCGGTAGCAAAACCTAAAGATCACCACACAAATAACACGCTCAGCTATCGTGCTTGGTCGCGACAATGAAAGTTTGCTGTTGACTTCTGGCGGCGATTAGGCTGAAACTTGTGTTTGCGTTCTACCCCCTTCCCATAATTCTCCAGGGTGAGGCAAAAGTCCAGAACCCTTTTAATTTGAAAACGGCTCGACGGAGGACGATGAAACTTCGGATGTGGGTAATGGGGGTGTGGCACACCAATGGGGCTAGTATGCATCATGACGGTCATCTTGAAAGCCGCCATTTTAGAATTACCTCCAGATTTTTAAATAAGAAGGGGGTCATGTGTCACATCATTTAAAATGTGCGCTTTCTCAGGAATAAGAATATGCAGTTATTTCTCCCCTAACTTTATTTGGTGAGGATATTTTGACAGTTGAAATTCACTTTTGGCGTCTGAGAAGAAAGATGTGCTTTATCCGTTGCCCTTCCTGTGCCACACAAAATGCAAGACTTTCCTCCAGTCCTCATGAACACGCAATAACACTGCAAAGTCCAAAGATTCACACGCTTGCTGGATCCAGTGCTAGAGATGTCGGAGATCATTGATTTTGTTTTCATAAACCGTGGCTTTAAGTTGGCCTCCAAAGGTATATGTCAAAGGGCGTAAGGCCCGGAGAACGGGGTGGTCCTCTACCACCAAGCCAGTGACCCGCGAGTTGGTCATCCAACCACTGTCTGACACATAACGCGTAGTGCGCAGGCGCGCCGTCCTGTTGGAAATAAGCTGGAAATTCGCCTTCTGGGTTCATTAGTGAAGAGAACATCTATTCCTGAAGAATGTTCAGTGATATCTCCCCATTCAAGTTTCCATGGATGAAGACAGGTCCCGCAATTCGGGTCTTCCATATCCCACACCACACCATTACCTTTGCCGCACCGACTTCCCTACAGGAATCTGTCCACGATGGGTTGGTATCTGACCAATAACGATGATTCTGTGTTTATTTATCTCACCGTTCACAAAGGATATGGCATACACGAAATCCTCATTGCACCGAACCAAAACCCAGTCTTCAAACTGGCACTGCACTCCCCACTTATCAGAACAATTTCAATGCGTTCTTGGAGAGCTAGAGCCATGTTACATCACCTGGAACGAATTAATTACAACCCTTATATTACACCAAATGTGAACTTCAATTGTCAAAATATCCTCACCAATTAAAGTTAGGGGAAAATAACTACATTTTCTTATTTCTGAGAAAATGTACATCTTAAATGATATGCCACATGACCCCCTTCCAATTTGAAATTCTGGAGGTAATTCCAAGATGGCGGCTTTCAAGATGGCCCCCATGATGCATACTGGCCCCATCTGGTATGCCCCAACCCCATTACGCAGATCCGAAGTTTCATCGTCCTCCGTCAAGCCGTTTCCAAATTTAAAGGGTGGTGCTGGACTTTTGCCTCACCCTGTACCTGATAATCAGAATACTACAATAATAACTTCTGAACCTATATGTCTAAAATAATATAATAGGGGAAGAAGTTAGAATGTGTAGACAACGAAAATTAACTTTCATCTATAAGTTTAATTAACAAGGTTTAGTATTGAAGTGCTGTGAGAATATAAACATAGACAGGCGAAATTAGTTCTTATGGGGAAAGGAATAAATATGTACTCCCAGTTAGAAACCGAGGGTAAGGCGTGCATATTCCACTGTTCCTCATCGTCGAGCTTAACTTCTAAAGGTAGAACATAGTAATGGAGTGTTTGAAATAGATTGATTGATTGATTTGCTTTATTTTACTTCGCTTTTGTGTCACTTTTGGCTAATTTGTAAAGATGAGGATGAATGATGATAAATTAATGAATGGACAATCACAAACATCGGCGAATACGTTTTCAAGAGCAACTGAGCGATATTTGTAGCAGATTTACCAGAATTTGCATTCCATTCTATTTTAGTAAGCGTGAACTTCCCTCCACCTTTGGTTTGAAATGCTAATGGAATCAAATACTTACGAACCTCCCTGGGTAAGTGGTGTTCGTACGGGCGGGTAATAGTTTTCACCTTCTTTGAATTATGCATTAGCCACAGATCTATTATGCATAGCAACCATTTCTAGCCGTGGCTACCCAAGTCGATTGGCCACGATTTCGTGGTGCATTAAGTGAAAGTGATAAAGCATTGTGGAAACTAACAACAAGTAAATCTGCTGTTAGTCATGTAGTTTCAGTAAATAACCTCGAAAGGTCTAAAGGACATTCTAATCTTCACTCGTACGGACGTTCTGTGCCATCATCGTTCTCATAATTTCCCTGGTATACATATAGATTAATTCTAGCTACCAAAACCTATATTCAAAGGATAATGGAGAAGAGGAAGACAGTGACGAAAATGCTTAAGCAAGAAGGAAATGAAAAATAGTTAAAATTAGGCGTAGTTTAAAAAGATATGAACCATTCGTCTCATAGAAAGTATCGACATTATCAATAGTACTAAAATGTTTGTTACAGGCAAAACGGAGTTCTTGTGCTTCGGTGTGTTGTGTTCGTCCCATTCATACCGCTAAGGACCTATTTAATTTAGTGAATAGGAGGAAGAGTTTTGTGTTGTGTTGTGTTGTGTGTTAAAATTTGCGAAGGACCTATTTATGTGTTTATAAATAACATTAGGAGGAAGAGTTTAGTTACGCGCGGGATGATATCGGATTTTGTCTGATACATTCCTTCAGTACCTATGTCCAAAATCGCAATGGAGCGATAGGGACACGTGCGAGAAGAAGAAGAAGTACAGGCAAAACATTTGTCTAAATCATTCAACTTATGTAGCTATGTGAAAATGCTATTTTAAAAATAAAATTATACAGCGTGACCCAAAATGATTATTGGGGTTCACAGTATTTTAATTTCCCTTATATGGACAAAGCTTAAATAAGAGTAATCAACAACTGAACAAATTTACATAGTGCACCTTATAAATGTTCAATGTGAGCACCTTTCTTGATACGGCACACATCCACCCGGTCGAATTCTTCCCAAACACGCAGGGATCAGTTTTTTTTTGGGGGGGGGGAAGCAAATGTCAGAAATTTCTCTGTCAAACCATTAAGAAAATTAACAACAAACAACATTATGTGTGTGGGGGGTGGGTGTGTGGGGGCTGGGTGTGTGTGTGTGTGGGTGATTGTGTGTGTTTTTGTGTGTGGAGTTGAATTTTGTCCCCCCCCCGCAAATGAAAAACGTTCCTGCGCTACAAGCACAACATATACACTCCCACATGCCAGCCATGCATTCCTCAGCCTTGCTGTGTTCATTAACCAGCTTTCCTCGAGATTGTTGTTGTAAATTCTTAAAAGACACTCAGAATAAATTTGGCGGCGAAACCTCCTTGCTCCCTCGATGCTGTCAGCTTCAGACGAGCTCTTTACTTTCGTCGAAGAGGATTTGGAAGATGGAGTTGTCTTCTACAGACAGCTTCAGCATTTAATATTCAGGACCGGAAATGGGTAATCGCTTCTTACCTCGCACTGGAAAGGTGGAAGATGGATGACGAGGCAGCTGCTTATCTGAAATTTCAATGAAGCCTCAGACAAATGCGTAAGATTCTGTAATCTTTTTTACATGCGTATAGACGTGACTGGATAACAGGATCGTTCATTCGTACCGTATGTATGTATATTGCGGATACAATACAAGCTTTTTCTATTAAAACACCAATGAAAGAAGATAGAAAATTACCTTTATGTAACGGCTATCAGCCAATGTCAAATTGTTAAATTAGACTTGTTTGGAATAAATACGTTACATCCGATATATTCGTAGAAATTTCAGCGAAAAATGCAGGCTCCACAGGACTCAAACTCACTCTACCAACTTTTCCTTTAATTGACAGTTTATCACATAACTTTATGCTAATACATACTCAATGGCAGTCGCTACAATTTATATTTCATTAATAGTAATTTCGTTAATTTGCATATAATATTCTGAGCATGTCCTTGTTTATTCCAACATATAGTGACCCAATGTAGATTGATTTAAATCAAATTTAAATGAGGTGTTTTTTTTTTTAAAAAAAAAACAATCACTGATTTAAATCACTTGAAAAAAAATAATTTATAGAATAATGCACATAAGGATTTTGTAGATATCAGAATCACTTTTGGTGAAAGTACATTAACCTTGTAATCATTGAATAGTGTTTATTAGGCTCTAAGAAAGGAAAAGAAAGGAAACGAAATATATGTACTGATGGGGTGAAGCTCATACGAAAACAAATGTAATATGTGAACTGTAAACACCCTTAAATTTATCGTAATTTTAAAATCAATAATTTTATAGGTGGGCCTCTATGATGGCTCAGTGGTAACGTCGTCGCCTTGTAATCAATGAGTCCTGGGTTCGATACCCGGTGGAGGCACATAGCATTTCCGATACCTCTCTAAACTGTAGGTCCAGTCCCGATTAGCCTTTCTGTGCATAAAGTAGACTTAAAACTCAAACTCAAACTCAGTTTTTATAGGTAAAAATAGAAAAGATTTTGCGTAGAATACTAATCATATTAGACAGTAAATAGTAACATTTTCATTGAACTGTAACTATACATGGCAGCTGATATTTTGCAAACTATCATTAAATAAATTGCACAAATTCAGCTACAAAGACCATTAAAAAATGTAAGTTACAATTATATAGTACATTCAGAATGTTATATTTTCACTCGAAGAAAAGTTACTGGAATTATTATACTTGTTTCATTAACACACTCAACAAACATTTCCATAGTACAGTATCAGAAACAGAAAAATGTACATTTGCATATTTTTTTTCCTTTAATAAAACTGTTCAAATATTGTCCACGGCCGTTTACCAAAGAAAGTCTTTCTAAAAATAAAAAAAAGTCATATATCTATATGTATGATGCCAAAAGCCATACTACAGTCAATTTTAAGCGTTTTTTAAATATCAAAAAAATCGATTTAAGTTAAAAAATACGACAAAAATCATGATTTTTATCCAGCCTGTTGTGACCGTAAATAATCTAAAATTCCTTCATGCAATTTAATCTGTTTATGACACACAAACCATAGATATTGTCCAGGAAGCCTCTGTACTCAAGGTAAATTCATGCGTGGAAAACAGGAGAATGTCGGTAACATTATGGTATTTAAACACTGTGGCGGGTACGATAAATGTATCCAAATAACAAGCACAGATATTTCCACGTTTCACGTGTGCAATTGCATTCACTCGACCAGTGGTCTATGGAACTATTTTGATTACACATGTTTCGTAATGGGTCTTGTAAAACTATTAATTTAAACAGTTTCGTTTGCATCACCTCTATATCCTGCAACACAATACCAGGCATAGTATGGGTAAAATAAGGTTGGAGACGGAAATAATTATTAGAAAGCTGATTCCTTCTGAAATACTTTCTTTAGGTCCCCCTGTACTTCCCCAGAAAAATCCCAAAAAATCCTGCATGGGGAACACCCTTAAATTTTGAATAAACGGTCGCCATCTTGGATTTTTCAAAAAATGCAATAACTCAGTAATGGACAATCATAGGGAGGTGCTGTTGGTGCCAAACGTTTCAGTTTTGGAAGAAGGAACTTATTACTGCAAAAACAAGTGTATAGTGCAAATATATTTCCCACGATTCCTTTGGCAGCATTCTCGCCTAGCTCCTCGGCTGAGTCACAATTAACTCTATCATCGTCAACAATTCCTGAAGACAGGGAAATGGGATCTTCGGATTTGTTGAAAGGCGAATGTTGATTCAGCCAAACTAAAAATTTCCGCAAATCACTGGTATCTCGAGTCTGTCACGATCTTGATAAAGAAATGTGCTGGTCGGAGGATTTACCTGTCACTCCTGCAAAAGCTCCCACTGCTTCCATCACCTGGAGACTTCCTGGCATGGTGCAAATCCAATGAGCTACAACGCTATCAGACATATTTCGGCCTTGTGTGGAGCCACCGCTAACCTTCATAGATAACATTATGACCTGCTCTATGGTCATGTCCGTCCAAACGCCGCACCAAAATTTATCCGATCGCCGAACTGTAAAATAACCCTGACTGCCAAAACGTTCAAACTCTTGATCCGACAAAGTAGTCTTAAGTTTAGACATATTCTGGAGGTAGAGGTGGGCTGATTTATCGTAATGAATATGGCCAGCTGCATGGAGGTGAACTAACATGTGTTGAACGGAGAAGAGATGAAGGTTCCAGTCGCCTGTTCTTTCCGCTCTCACTAAATCATGCATTATAGAAACTTGCTTGAAATACTGCAGCTATAATTTAGCAGTACGACTTCTTTCTTCAAGTGTCTTCATTGCACTGGATACAGCACTCAGTAAAGGTTTGACTTTGGATAGGAAAGATTCTGCGGAGGAGGACAAGTTTAACACCTCACTGTGAATTCCCCTGAGAGTTTGGACGTCAGAGCTGATCAAAAGTCCGTCTTCCTCACAACACTCCAAAATCAAATGAGCGATAGCTGCCTGAGAAAGCGAATGAACTCGTAATGCTCTTGCATAAGCATGCCCATTAGCCAAGTGGACAACAGCGTTCTTGGCAAATGCCTCACCCAACATTTCTTCCATACCACTGCCACCCATGATTTTGCCCACCGCATCCATGTAACTCATAAGCAGATGAAATCCACCTAATCTCACGATTACCTTGGACAGCTCATCAGTTTCGTCTGCCTGATAGACTATATCCATGGCTTTAATGAAAAGTGGCTCATCAAATGTCACAATACACCTTTGTTGCCGCTTCCTGCATTCTTCTACCGCGAAACTGTGTTAATTGAGATGGGGTTAGAAGGTTGAAGATTGACGAAGGGCAAGGGTATCACTGCTGACTTTTCGTAAGATCTTTTTCCTGTGGCAATCTCCATGAAACCACTCCATCCCGTATGAGGTTCTTCAGCTGACTTGGGACCCACCATCCAAATCCATTGGTATGACGTTCCGATTTCTGCATCCATCGGCGCAATTCCAGGGAGAGGACGTCTTCCATTACCAGGCGATTCAATCCATGGTTCTTGGGTCGGTCGTGAGTGACGATTGGGATGAAGCCAAACTTTCCAACAACAGTTGCCGTTGGTATAATCTTCGGTCGTGGAACACGAGAACTCGTCTGAACAGCCGAAGAAGCCGTCACACACTGCACTCCTCCCATCACATGAAAGGTTCCATGTCCATCCACAGTGCGAGCGTTATGATCAGCATTATCGAAGACAAACTGCACAAATCCATGTTTCTGAACTTCACTTAAAGTGTTCACTGTCACGGAAGTTTCATACTTACAGAGTTCACTGTAGGAAACAGAGCAGCCTAAATTATGCAGAAAGTTAATTAGATGTTTTGATCTGAAAAGCCTATGAAGAAACACTCCAATTTCAACCTGCACAGCTGACACAAATGAACGTCGATGCACCGAAGAAATGATAAGAGTGCTCAACACTCAATACCTTCTGGTTGCAAGATGGACCTTTTACTGGTTTCATTAGACCAGAAAGCAGATGATTGAGCATCTCACCTGCTTGATTTTCTCCACCTTTCGATATTTCTTCGTAAGTTGGATATGTCGAGCAATCATAAACTTTAGATCTTATCTCTTCTTGGAGGATGGTAATAGCCGCTTCTATAAACTTCTTCTTTTCTTCCACTGCGTTTTTTTTTCTGTCGCTGTACCACTTGTCCGTTAAAATCGTCGATGCAACGGGCCTAAAAGAAACAACAGTCCCGAAACATTTCTTGCTGGATGACATAAGAAGCGTGCTGATAAAAGCTCCCGCAGACGCTTTTCACTGTATAACTTGTCACTGTCGGTACTGAACTTTAAGAGCATCTCCATAAGGTCAGACAGCCTCCCCGATGGCGCAGTGGTATCGTCGTCGCCTTGTAATTAAGGGGTCCCGGGTTCAATACCCGGTGGAGGCACAAGTGATTCGGATCCCACTTTAAACTGTAGGTCCAGTCCCGATTAGCCTTACTGTGCATAAAGTGGACTTAAAACACCAAATCAACCAACCAACCGTAAGGTCAGACAGCAGGTACTAGCAGCCATCGTTGGAATCCAGAAAGTTGCATAATTTATTGAAAGCCTCTAACTTGGACTCGTCAGCAGGTCTTCCGACCACATTTTCAGATGGCTCGCCTGACATACTTGAACCAATGATTGAAAATCGTGCATCACAGTTTTTACGATATTATTGATTTTTATGATCAGATCACATTCGCTATTAATGCGATTTAGAACTATTTTCCCCCACTTGTTGCACCTATTTGCGCACATACTCCGAATACTTGACATTTTTTGTAAAGTTTCCACTTGGTATATTTTTGGGTGGCGATGTGTGTGCTTGTTGCAAGCTCCCTTATCAACCGTCTCCCCGCAATAAAGACAGCACGTTTTAAAGTCGAAGGGATGTAGGTCACTTCTGAGGAGGGGTTTTGTTGCTTTGTTCCTACAGGTAGAGACACTGGAACGTAATTTCCATGTCTGGTATAACGTTTTCTGCACTGAACATGCATTCGCACATGACTAACGCCCTCAATTTTTCCCCCAATCCCATCTTTTCTCTTTATACTGAGATTCCTCAAAGTCTCTAACTCTCTTGTCACATTGACACTGTCAATGTCCACCATCCCACCTTCACCGCAGAAAATGCACTTCTCCTCCATCTTCTATTCAGCTTTCCAACAACCGCATACGATCAATAAGACCTGAGAAGAAAAAAACTATTAATAATGGTAATGCCGTTTTCTTCTGAACATTCAGTTTTTTTTGTCAAAATTCTTATTGATTTCATTAAATTTTTACCGTAAACTGGACTTTTTTTAGAAAAGATGTTTTAATCGATTGTACTACACAAACCATGCATTTTAGCGCAAAACAGCACCTCCCTATGATTGTCCATTACTGAGTTATCGCATTTTTTAAAAAAATCCAAGATGGCGGCCATTTATTCAAAATTTAAGGGTGTTCCCCATGCAGGATTTTTTGGGATTTTTCTGGAGAAGTACAGGGGGACCTAAAGAACGCATTTCAGAAGGAATTAGCTTTCTAATAATTATTTCCGTTTCGAGCCAAATTTAGGTCTAAATGTACTATACTAGCAGATTTAACAGGGGACGGTAAATGAGATGCATGTAAGTAAGTTATTCCAGATTCTGTGCCACTCGTGTGTCGGCTGTTTTATCATTATCTTGCTGGTAGGTAATGCAGCCAAACGACACTGCTTGCATAATTCAGATACTTTTGTTATCTCGATGTTATGAGATTCAAGTTGTAGATAAAAATTTCCGCCACTGATTATTGTAAGTACTTTTAGTGCAAAGAAACAGTAGCTACAGATATCGGAGTCTGCAACGGTATGTTATTATAATGCCTGTTTAACTCTCATACCCGTTAGACTGCCTGTTTAGTTCACTAACATTGAAATATCAGCCGGTATGCGGAGAGCTTGACTCTTTTTACTCTGACCCGGCAATCCCTAGAGCAAGCTAACCAAAACAAGTCTCTGCGAGACAGCTCCGCTAATGAAAGGCAACGGGATAGCGTGGAGTGGAGGAAGGCGACTGTAGTTACCAGCCATCGCAGCAACGTGCACTGCTGCTTTGCTCTACCCACTCGATTCCCCCATTTCTCTGCCGTTATGTGCGGCCTCGCTCCACAGATTCCGGGGATAGAGTATAGACGTGTATCCGGTTGGGTGTGCCGCTCTGCAAGTGACTCACTAGAAGTATTTGGTGTGCTCAGACATATCAGTTTATAGCACTTATTATTCGTACAAAATCAAATTTCCTCATAAGAGAGATTGATACGGTATATTTTACATCTATTTTCTGCCACTATTCGCTAATCGCGAAGATGAGGATGAGTGGTGATGTGATGAAATTGATGAAGGGACACTAACAAAGAACATCCATGCCCAGACCGGGATGCAAACCCAGTACCTTAGCGCTGTAGCGCACCGTGATAAGCACTCCGCCACGGATGACTATGGATGAACATTGATTATTTGTTCCACATAAGGTAGGAGTAGACATAATGCAAACATTTTATAATCCGTGAAAGAAATAGGTTTATATAATGTTCAACTATCTTAGGATTAGTAACTTCGGGAACCAGGATGGTAACGCCTGAATTACTCGTATATCCGAGCCGTGTTGGTTTATATACATCTGTTTAACCACCATACTTCCAAATAGCAACAAAAATATTTTCTGAAGCTATGTATTAATTCCATCTACAGTATGCTTGGTGAAGAGTGATTCTTGGTTCCTTAAATAGCTTCGTAAACTTCACCGGGAGTAAAAATAATTTCAAGGAGCGAAGTTGTCGTGAGCAGTGAATATTTCAAGAAAGTGATTTTAAAATGTTTCTTTGAGTGCTTGTCGCTTGTTCCCTGAAATCGTGTGGAGTAAGAATGATAAAAAAAATATCTCGATTGCAGGTGCATATCATTGGCTTCGTCTGTCATATGTTGTTTAATATTTACCACAGTTACGTTCATGTAAGACGTGAGTTGTATTGCTCTTTTCAAGAGGATTAAACGGTAGAAGTTCACTACGTGTTTTGCACCCATTTCTATGTTGAGCGTGCAGCCGCAGGAGAATGGCCTGTATTTGTTTAACTTTAGGCTGTACTTTCGCTGTTCGTATTCTGAGTTGATTTTTCTTTTTGTTATTTAGCTTCGCTTTCCTGCGACTTTTATCTAATCGCGACGATGAGGATGAGCGATGATATGATGAAATTCGAATAGTACACCTACAAACAGCAACCTTGTACTACAAGGCCTGGATTTGAACGCGGCACCACTGACGTCTTAACCCTCTTCGTATGCATTGGTCAGTTAGCTCGTGTATCAATTTATACGTAGTAAAACTATTTTTATTATTCCAGTCTCTGTTCCGTTGCCGACTGGGTTGTATTGCAAAGTCGTGAGAGTGGGTTTGATAAATTCGTTTCAGCATTGAATTATATTCGTTTGTCGCTCCCTCGGCCGTTCCCAATATTGCCATTTATCTTGAAATTTGGCAACAAAAGGGGACCACTGAATAAATAGGTGTTCATTTTCCAGTAGACATACCCATATTGTATATCTGGCATTTGCAGATTAACCGCCATGATTCGAGAAGCACACTGTTACCAATTTAACATTACTGATATTAGGGATGATTGAGTTGGAAACATAAAACCAGTCTATCCTCGAAGCACACCCATCCCTTATATGGTGTTCGTTTGATAGAACGTGTATCATACGTCTTCAAATTGACACCCGATCACAAACTGTTGTAAGGCTGGTGATGTATTGAAAACGAGAGACTGGCCATTTGGAAATGGGACGCAATTAAAATTATATGTGTTTCGTGCTACCCTTTAGTTCTGTAGCGACATCATTGGTCAAGAATTCATTACCGCACTGCCGTTCATTTACTACCGGAGAGAGCATATAGATAACATAGTTACAAGTTTCTCACTATTGCAGTCAGGGATGATATTCTACATTGCAAATGGGAATATTATTTCTAATAAGGCAGTTCCTTGTGCAGAATAAGTTGAATTATTAAATATAACGACGGCAATTCAAAATTAGTTATACCCGCTTCTTGTAAGAAAGCAATATGGATGGCGGACTGAATTAGGAAGTCTCCCAATGCGCTTTAGTAAATGCTTACACTGGCAAGTCTTACTGTTGTAAGCATTACTAAGGATAGAAAGACACGTCTGGTAAAGAGATCCATGCTGTTACTATTTTGTTTTCTTCCTTACAGAGAGTTCCGAAACATTAAATGAGGGGGGAGGGGGTTCACTCCATGATTTACTTAAGTCGGAATCTGCTTGTAATATTTCAAGGCAAGTAACACGTTAGGTTTTCGGAATCGTTTCAACTTAACTCTTGCGATTCACTTATCTTTGTCGTAGATCTTCCTTTCACTCAGTTTTTTTAGGGAAATTTTCGACTCATTTTTAGTCCTTTTTTGTGTGTTCCTGATATATTTTCCTGCGGAAGTTTTGTAGGTGCATTGCTATTTTTATCTTCATGAGTAACCTATTTCCTCTCTCGTTACCTCTTGTCGTGGTTCCGGTCTTCCTACTGTATCGTGTGAATGTTGATTTTGGTGCATACCACGTCATCGCTGGGACAACTTCTCTCGCTGGGGCCTTTACGGGGATTCCTGCCTCGATGTCTGGATTTTGGGTGAACTATCCCTATGTTGTCAATAAGTAGTCACTTCCAGTTCCGTCTACTTAGATTCTTCATCGGAATTTCCTCAAATTTCTTGAGTCGGGTTAACTTTTCTTTACCTTGAAAAGGTCATTTAATTTTATTCTAAAGAAATATTAATGAAATTTTACCACTAGAGATGAAAGTTAGCAAATTTCTCTCAATGTTATACTGCCTTAACTGAGAAATAATTCTACTTTTATTATTAACAGTAACATTTGGCCTCATTTAATAAAATAAGGTTATTTATTATACAACAACAATTGTTCAGGTCCAAACGAATTGCGCTATTTGTTCTTATCTATAATGAAGTAAATTGAAATATTAAATTCTTTTTTAATGCAACTCAAATGCTATTGTTAACTATTACTCCATGTGGCTCTTTCTAATGAGCCTTGAACCCATTCGTAATATAGTTACGAATAAAAGACTTATTTAAAGTGAAGATGTTACATATAACCAACGTAGTGTCTTGGAATTTAAATTAATAATTGTTATTGGAAGTAGTAGTAAAATTTCTACGTCAAAAAGAGGAAGATTTCTGCAATTAGGAAGAATCGTATTGAAAATGGAAATTGGGACGGATGATGCCGGGATGGTGTTAGGCTGCTTCAGACGTGTTCTCGAGCATAGGTGTCCCATGAGCAGGAGCCTGTTTGTAGGTTCCAGACGTTTCTGCTTGGTCTTGGGCCACTTCACTCTAATTTCGTCCTTTGCTTGTGAGGTACTCTTAGGACACTAGGTTGACGAAGATTGTACGTTCGTCGTTAATGGCCAGGTTGTTGACAAATTAGGTAAGTCCGTTGCTATCCGTCATAGATAATGCGACACTGAAATGATCGGATCACTAGAAAGGAGGAAATGGTTTCTTAAATTTCATTTTAGTAACTCGTAAGCCATTGTACACTGGGTATTGAAAGATTGATTGATTGATTGATTTGGTGTTTTAAGTCCACTTTATGCACAGTAAGGCTAATCGGGACTGGGCCTACAGTTTTAAAGTGGGATCCGAACCACTATGTGCCTCCTCCGGGTATCGAACCCGGTACCCCTTGATTACAAAGCGACGACGGTACCACTGCGCCATAGGGAAGGCTCTGGGTATCGAAAGAATCACGAATACTGTTCATTGGTTACACTGTCAACGGTACCAAATTCTCTTAATTTTTCTTTCACACTTTGATTGTCTAATTCCAGAGGAAAATAAAGACACGCTCCAAACTTCCCTCCCCATCATTGATTGATTGATTCGGTTTATTTTACTTCGCTTTTCTTCCACTTTTTTCTAATCGCGAAGATGAGTGATGATATGATGAAACTGATAAAAGGACAGTCACAAAGAACACCCATTCCTGGATTCGAAACCATGACCCCTGGCATCGTAGCACGATGTGATAACCACTGCGCCACGGAGACCGGCCTTCCTGTAGTTGGTTACACTGTGCAATACCGACTCGTCTACTTCGTCAATTTGGTGTCTGAAACGTTTGCACTACCTTCTGAAGCGATATAGTGTGCGGTGTATTATCACGTGGTGCGTGCTAACTAATCAAACGACCGTTTAAAGCAGCACACAGGCATTTGTTGAATCTTCTGAACTTGAACATCGCTATTCGTCTACTTGGTTGAACGTCATTTCCTTGCACCAGCCTGGCACCTGGTGTCAAAAAATGCAGCGAACTTGACGGGGCTACAACCTCCAACACCAGAGACGTTCGCTTATGAACTACACCAACTGAGCGGTGCCGTGCTGTTAGCGAACGTGCTCATATCGAACACGTGCTCTTAACGAGCACAGTTACGGAAGAATTTGCAGGTGCGTGCTGTTAGCGAACACGCAAACCTTTCCTGTCTTATTTGTCCCTGAAACTTGTAAGCATGCAAGTGTTGCCAGTGATAAGCCAACTTGTGTGGAGAAACACCGCTTTGGCTCGTTCCTCTTGACCTGACATCACTTACCCCTGATCATTCTTCAATCGACTGGTAAACCAGCAAGATTAGTGAAATAGAATTCATTAAAACGAAGTACGGGAATTTGTGTTTGGTTTACGATGGTTACCAGTATCGAAAAGTACACGAGGCAAAAGGCGTGGTGACATAGCTATGTACGAAAGAGAAGAAAATGAAGTGTAAGGGGTCACTGCAGACAAAAGACTGAGTTCTACTTGAGTTAAGTTTAAACGTTCATTCGCACGAACCAAATTTTGATGAAATGGAAGATAGTCATTGTTGCCACTACAGTTTTAAGCAGTCCGATTGGCTGGCGTGTCCGACTGGCTGACGTGCCGTCATTAGTGACGCTAGGTTAAGTTAGGTTAGGCTGGGTTGGGCAAGATGGAAGAAGAAGAAAGAGTGTTGTGGTACTACAAGTACAAGTACTACTACTACTTCTAATTCAACCAAAATAGAAGTGAAGAAAATAGCTGAATATTGTAGAAAACGGGCGAGAGAGGATCTTTCTGTTCCTCATAATGCGGTCTTCCAGGAAGAATTTAAGTTACGTTTACTTCAGTGGACACGGCACCAATATTTTTTTATTGAGCTTGCGTACGTTTTTTAGGCAAACCCTATTTTATATTCTTATTTGTAGCTGATCAGTGCTGATTGATTCATTTATTATATAATACATAAAATATAATGTATCTTCAGCTCGAGACTCGTGGCTACGGTTTCGTAACGGAAATCCCAAGCTGATTTTAAGGAAGATGAAATATATCAATGTTTTAACTAAATCTTTCATGTAGTTAACCTAAATTGTTGAGGATACTACATTTAGCTGATTTCAAACACAAAATGATTATAAGGTATCACTGACACCACTTGCATGTTGACCACTTTCAAGGACAAACAAGACAGGGCAAGTTTGTGTGTTGCTAACAGCACGCACCTGCAAATACATTCGTTCCGATGTTCGCTAAGAGCACTTGTTTGCTACGAACACGTTCGCTAAGCACGGAATCAACTGAACTACCCAGCCATCTCTGGTTTCACCTGATTTTTCGCTCTTGCTCTTTTAGCTGCGTGCAATTGTCTCTGTCAGAGCTACCGAACGGCTTTCAATATCTTGTACACTAGTTCAAAAGTGTATTTAATTTTATTTAAAAAAAATAGCACCCACAAGAGCTCTTTATCCTCCACCTAATAAATCAATTCAGTAGTGTAATTGACTGTATTATAAACTCAGGAAAGTATGAGCCCCCCTCTGGCAGATTTGTCTAAACTTAAAACAGGCTCAACATGCCCATATGAGCTTTTTGCTCAAGTGTGGAACCCCGTCTAATCCAAGATTTTTGTAAAAATGCCCTCGGGAATTTCTCGGAAAGTATGAACCCCCTCAGATTGATTTGTTTACACTTACAAAAGGCACTTCTGTGAGATTGTTGTCCATAAACCTGTCAAAAATATGCCCCACTTGATATTTTTTTTGGCCACACTTAAAATTAAGCCAAGATGCTTATAAAACCCACACCCACACACACCCACACCCACCTACACCCACACACACCCACACACACCCACACCCACACATATTTACTTCCGGTCCACTTCCGGTTCACTTCCGGTCCACTTCCGGTTTACTTCCGGTCCACTTCCGGTTTACTTCCGGCCCACTTCCGGTTTACTTCCGGTCCACTTCCGGTCCACTTCCGGTCCACTTCCGGTTTGCCTACTTCCGGTTTGCCTACTTCCGGTCCACTTGTGGCCAAGTTGTGGCCTATTTCTGCTTTTTTTATCCAGCATAGAGTTTTGATTTGAACCCCAAGAAATTGTATATAATTACCAAAGCCAAAAATATTAAGTGTATATACACATACACACATACACATACACAAAGCACAGTGCTGAACCCAGCTGATATTTTTTATCCAGCATAGAGTTTTGATTTGAACCCCAAGAAATTGTATATAATAAACAACAACAAAAATGCCGAATCAAAAACATTGTAATCAATGCAATAAAAATATATCCAGCCCCAATTGGGTTAAGCACCAAAAGAATTGTAGTCCAGATAAAAGCAGAATAGTCACAAAAATATGCCCCAAATGCCATAGAGAATATAGCATGCAATACTTCACATATACACATAAAGATACTTGCTCTGTACAGTCATCAATATTTCCAAACAAAATTGATTGGAAATATTTGTGTGATTGCCCTATATAACTTAGATTGCAAGGCCAAATTTTGTAATTTTGTAGACCAGGAGCTGGATCCTATGCTCCAGAAACAGGCTCTCCACAAATTATGTGAACATCATGGAGCACACAATATATTTTACAATTTTGAGAATCTCAATTTAAATTCAGGAACAAGAGATTTGGATTTGATGTATCTGGAAATATTTTTGCATCTTGAATCAACCTGCAAACAATATTACATGTTAGGCTGGGCTATTTCAACAGCAGTAAATATTTACCAAATGTTTCAATGTTAAAAAACAATCAGAATAATATCTTCCAGGAAATATAGGTACCTGAACATGCAAACATATTTTGAAAGAAGAAACATTGCAAGATATATAAAATCAGACCACCTGTTGGATTGCTTTAGGGAAAAATTTGAAAATCTATCAGAGTATGATTTTTTTAAAGTGCAAAATGAAACAGAGGCAAGATGGGTACTTGACAGTGATGTTGGGTTTGGGTATGTGAGCATAGAATTGGGTTCTGAATATGATGATTTTGAATCCAATACATACTGGCATAGAATTGATGCATACCTGTTGCATTGTTATTGGGGAAAATATGTTGCTTTTTTTACAAAAAGTACTTCAAGTTTAGAAAAATTTAGGTTTTACAAATTTTTCCATGATCATAGAATTTATACAAACAGCAGGTGGCCTGTTGATGACATAACATGGGACACAACAATTTCCATACTTGATGAGGCAGGAAAATTGGATGTAAATTCTGGTTTATATTTTAATGAGTTGATTATGTACCTGCTTAAAAACAATATCAATTCTGGCTTATTCAATACAAGATGGACTTAAATAATTAGAGTTTTTACACAAAATATTTTTTTTGCTAACAATTTCAAGTTCCTTGAGTGGGAATATGTTGTTTTTAAGATCAGCATTGATTCTGTAGTACAGTATTGCTGTGGAACATGTCAAGTCCTTGGATTCTGTCACACCTATTCTAATACAATTAATATCACAAGTACCATTACAAGGCACGCACTGCATAAAATCATAATTCCAAGCGATGGAATGGAGTAATTATTTTTCCACGATTCCATATCATACAAAAAAATTATACTGCAATTGGAGCTTCAGCAGTTCGGGACTGTGCAATATATTGTCTACAAATGTAGGAAAAATAATATTGTACGGGTTGCAAACAAAACTCCCAAAGCTTATGTATTTCAGGTTTCTTAAATTTGAAACAGAATCCAAACTGTCTGGAAGTTCATAAAAGTGAAGCCATTCTACAAGCGGGTCTATCTCAGCTTTTGCATGATATATTTGAGCAAGAGGTGATGTGTTTATAATATTTGTTGGTATAGAGGTTTGTTCTGAGTACAATTATATCTTATTAATTATGAACAGCTCTGCTGCATGTTGTGATGATGAATATCTAGTCCATAAACCTAACAGAGCTGTGCAGTGATGTTGTTATTGGGAACAGGATTCAAATCCTACACAGATTTATGGATAGGAGTGAAGAATTAATTTTTGCCATGAAATTATATCTAGATACTCAATATCCCTGTGCAATAATGCTGTTATTGGGAACAGGATTCAAATCCTACACAGATACAGATTCTTGCTGAGCTTAATAGGTGATTGTCATGGAAGATACTCAATATTTCTGCTGTTATTAGGTACAAAATTCAATTACACAGACACAGATATGAATAATAATGCATACAGAACTGTGGTTTCTATAAATCTATACTCAATATCCCTATACCTGACAGCTGTGCGGTGATGCTGTTATTGGGAACAAGATTCAAATATCACACAGAAACAGATTTTTGCTGGGCTTAGAACTATTATGGATAGGTGATTGCCATGAAATAATATCCCTATACCTGACAGAGCTGTGCAGTGATGCTGTTATTGGGAACAATTTTAACAGAGCTGTGTTTTCCATAAATCTATACTCAATATCCCTATACCTGACAGAGCTGTGCAGTGATGCTGTTATTGGAACAGGATTCAAATATACAGATCCTTGCTAAACTTAGAACTATGCCATGAACAAAACTGTGCGGTAATATAATTATTGGGAACAAGCTTCAAATCCCCGCACAAATACAGATTCTTGCTGAGCTTAGAGTGAAGATACCAGTGATATAATTATTGGGAACAGGATTCAAATTTTGGAACTATTATGGATAGGTGATTACCATGAAGATACTCAATATTTTTGTTATTAGGTACAAGATTCAATTATACAGATACAAAAATATTCATTAACAGAGCTGTGCGGTGATGTTGTTATTGGGAACAGGATTCAAATCCTACACAGATACAGAGCCTTGGAATTATTATGGATAGGTGATTGCCATGAAGATAGATACTCAATATCCCTATACATGACAGAGCTGTGCAATAATGTTATTATTGGGAATTGGAACTTAGGTACAAGATTCAATTACACAGATACAGACACGGAAATAATATCTAGATAATATTTTTTAACAGAGCTGTAGTTTCCATAAATTTATACTCAATATCCTATACCGTGCAGTGATGCTGTTATTGGGAACAAGCTTCAAATCTCACACAGATATAGAGCTTTGGAATTATTATAGATAAGTGATTGCCATGAAGATAGATATTCAATATCCTATTAGACACAAACACAGTATCAATAAATTTATAATATCTTTATATTTAATAGAACTGTGCTGTGATGCTGTTATTGGGAACAGGATCCAAATCATAGATAGGTGATTGCCATGAGGATAGATATTAGACACAGACACAGAAATAATATTTTCCATAAATCTATACTCAATATTCTTATACCTGACAGAGTTGTGCGGTGATGTTGTTATTGGGAACAGGATTCAAATCATGGATAGGTGATTGTCATGAGGATAGATATTAGACACAGACACAGAAATAATATTTTCCATCAATCTATACTCTATATCCTTATACCTGACAGAACTGTGTGGTTAATATTATTAGGAACAAGTTTTAAATCTTACACAGATATAGAGCGGAATTATTATGGATAGGTGATTGCCATGAGGATAGATACTCAATATCTCTGCTGTTATTGGACACAAACACAGAGAATGAAATAATATTTAATAACATAAATCTATACTCAATATCCCTATACCTAACAGAGCTGTGTAGTGATGCTGTTATTGGGAACAGGATTCAAATCATGGATAGGTGATTGCCATGAGGATAGATATTAGATATAGATATAGAAATAATATTTATCCATAAATCTATACTCAATATCCCTATATTTAATAGAGCTGTGTAGTGATGCTGTTATTGGGAACAGGATTCAAATCATGGATAGGTGATTGCCCTATACCTAACAAAGCTGTGCGGTGATATAATTATTGGGAACAGGATTCAAATCTTACACAGATACAGAGCGGAATTATTATGGATAGGTGATTGTCATGAAGATAGATATTAGACACAAATACAAACAGATACAGAGCCTTGCTGAGCTTGGAATTATTATAGATAAGTAATTGTCATAAAGAACACAGAGAATGAAATAATATCTAGTAAATAAATTTTTGTAAATCTATACTAAATATCCTTTTGACAGAGCTGTGCGGTCATAATGTTATTGGGAACAGGATTCAAATCATGGATAAGTGATTGCCATGAAGAGGTAAATAATATTTATCCATAAATCTATACTCAATATCCCTATACCTGACAGAGCTGTGCGGTGAAGCTGTTATTGAGAGGATTCAAATCCTACACAAATACAAATCCTTGCTGAGCTTAGAATTATTATAGATAGGTGTGTTATTGAGAACAGCATTCAAATCCTACACAGATACAAATCCTTGCTGTGCTTAGAATTATTATGGAAAAGTGATTGTCATGAAGATAGATATTAGACACAAATTTTATAAATCTATACTCAATATCCCTATACCTGACAGAGCTGTGTGGTGATGCTGTTATTGGGAAGAAGCTTTAATACTGAGCTTGGAATTATTATAGATAGGTGATTGCCATGTAGATAGATATTAGACACAAATTTTATAAATCTATACTCAATATTCCTATACCTGATAGAGCTGTGCGGTGATGCTGTTATTGGGAAGAAGCTTTAATACTGAGCTTGGAATTATTATAGAAAGGCATGAAGATAGATATTAGATACAGACACAGAAAATAAAATAATATTTAGTATTAATTCTATACTTAATATCCCTATCTCTAACAATTACAAATCCCACACAGATACAGAGCCTTGCTGAGCTTGGAATTATTATGGACAGGTGATTACTATGGAAATAACATCTAATAGAGCCTTGCTGATATTTCTACAGCATGGAATTGTTATGAATCCCTAACAGAGCTGTGTTGTGTAGGTACATGTCTCACACATAGATATAGAGCCTTGTTGATATTGTTATTGTCATAATCCCTATCTCTAACAGAGCTGTGTTGTGTAGGTTGCTTTGAAAATATTATTTACCCTTGCTGATATGTTATGGATAAGATGTGAATAATACATACCCTAATAATCTGATTCTGATATTTTCCACTATTGTTCCTTTATAAACGTTTTAACATACGTTCCAGTTTTGTAGCTACCTGTTTTTAAGCAGGTACATAATCAACTCATTAAAATATAAACCAGAATTTACATCCAAATATTGATGACTGTACAGAGCAAGTATCTTTATGTGTATATGTGAAGTATTGCATGCTATATTCTCTATGGCATTTGGGGCATATTTGTGACTATTCTGCTTTTATCTGGACTACAATTCTTTTGGTGCTTAACCCAATTGGGGCTGGATATATTTTTATTGCATTGATTACAATGTTTTTGATTCGGCATTTTTGTTGTTGTTTATTATATACAATTTCTTGGGGTTCAAATCAAAACTCTATGCTGGATAAAAAATATCAGCTGGGTTCAGCACTGTGCTTTGTGTGTGTGTATGTGTGTATGTGTATATACACTTGATATTTTTGGCATTGGTATTTATATACAATTTCTTGGGGTTCAAATCAAAACTCTATGCTGGATAAAAAAAGCAGAAATAGGGCACAACTTGGCCACAAGTGGACCGGAAGTAGGCAAACCGGAAGTGGACCGGAAGTAAACCGGAAGTGGACCGGAAGTAAACCGGAAGTGGACCGGAAGTAAACCGGAAGTGGACCGGAAGTAAATATGTGTGGGTGTGTGTGGGTGTAGGTGGGTGTGGGTGTGTGTGGGTGTGGGTTTTATAAGCATCTTGGCTTAATTTTAAGTGTGGCCAAAAAAAATATCAAGAGGGGCATATTTTTGACAGGTTTATGGACAACAATCTCACAGAAGTGCCTTTTGTAAGTGTAAACAAATCAATCTGAGGGGGTTCATACTTTCCGAGAAATTCCCGAGGGCATTTTTACAAAAATCTTGGATTAGACGGGGTTCCACACTTGAGCAAAAAGCTCATATGGGCATGTTGAGCAAGTTTTAAGTGTAGACAAATCTGCCAGAGGGGGGTTCATACTTTCCTGAGTTTATAATACAGTCAATTACACTACTCAATTCCATTTGGTCCTAAATATGAAGTTCTGTATCCTCAATGCACAGATTGATTTATATAATTTGTCTCTTTCTGTATGTTTTTAAATCAGCCTTGTGTTAAGTGACAAAAAACGTACTTCAATGGGAAGACTGTATTTATATCATTAACCCCACCTTGCATAATTATGCTAAAGCTCACAAACATAAACAGTAAAATATTAAAAAATATATAAGGAATGCCATAATACAAGGTCGTTAATCACAGAATGTTACAGTCTAAACTAAGTTTTTCGGTGTACGGGAAGATAAGTTCCCCTCCCTCAAAACTCCTCTCCTCTGTTGTCTTCCCTCTTCCCCTTGCTCTTTCTTGTTGGCCGCCCAAGTAATTAATTAAATTATTTCTCACGAGATGGCAGCATCTGCCATCATCAAAGGAGGAAAAAATACGCAGGTTTCTGGCAAACATTTCCATGGCAAAGTTGTTGACCTTCTGCACGCTAGATTCGCGTTGCCTCCAACTTCGCGCCAAAAGATAGGTGAAGAGAGGGAGAAAACGTGTACAAATAACAGTGAAGGAAGAATAAAGACGTGCATTCAGGAGAAGAGAAACTTAATTTTCTACTTGAAGCTTCAAAATCGATTTGGTGGACGTTGAATGAACTAGGGCCATCGTGTTTCCTCCGGGAAAGCATCCCGAGATGCCATGAAACGGGGGGAGGCTAAAATATCGGCAAAATTGAAACTGTAACAAGCTAAAGGAGACTGGAGATGAAATTTACTAGGCAAGGAGACTGTATACCATCGATTCTTCGAGGCAATGAGAGCCTTCCCCGCTACAAAAACAAGCTATGAGAGAAAAGAGTTTATCCGAAGGCAAATAGCACTTGCTGCCAATTTATGAGCAATGAAAGTTATATTCAAAATGAATAGGTTGTTATTCATGAACTTACAGAAGAAACGTTTAGGAGTGCAGCATCCTCAAATACCTAGTACGTATATTGGATGCGAAAACAAATTCTGTGATCAACTAAGTTACTGCATATGTGCAGTGGCGGATTAAGGTGGGTGCTATTGATGCTGCAGCATTAGGCCCATTCCTGAAATACGCCGAGATGAAAACAGACGAGAATTTTCCGAAAGCTGAACAGTTTTCTTTTGCTATTTTAACCTGAAAATAAATCTTAGAATGAAATTTGGAGCCCCAATTTCGGACGCCTAGACACAGCGTTACTTATTATACAGTTACTATAAAGCATCAGGCCCAATTTCGTCTTAATCTGATCCTGTATATATGGAATACACAACTGAAAAAAAACATGTGGAAAAACTCATATTCTATAACTGGTTTAGTAAAGAATATATTTAATTGTAGCTTGGTGGTTGCCTTTCGATCTCTCCTTCGAAGTTCCCGGGTTCGAAACTTAACATAGGCGTCCTTTGTGAATTCCCATTCATGAATTACATCTAATCATCACTCATCTCCATCGTTGTCGTTAGCCAAAAGTATCAGAATAGCGACGCTAAATAACGTCAATACAAATGCAAATATAAATGTCGTCCAGCCATCCTAATCATGGTCTTCCTCTTCTTCTAGATTAATTTATCATTGCTACATCTTCTCTTCAATGTAGCGCAGTCCCCATATTCCATTCTCCATAATTAGTTATTGATTTTCCGTAATAGTTTTCTTTCAATCCTATTTGATTTTTATTACCAGTTTCCGTGTCCAGGTTTCTATTCCGCAAGTAACGACTGGTCATATTAAAGTTTTGTAGATCTGGGTGTTTGAAGCTCTACTAATTAGTTAACTTTAAAGCATACATAACTCAGCCAAGTAGGCTGTATTTCCTGCTTGAGCTTCACTGTTAACGAGGTTCCCCAAGTATTAAAAACTGCTCAAATGTTTAACTCCTACATTCAAAATTTAAGGGTTTGTCTGTCTTCTGATACCGACTGATCATATTCTTTTTTTTTTCTTTTTTATTAGTCCCATTATTTATCCTATTCTCTTTAATTCTTGACACACTTCTATTACCCTTTTTCTAAATTTTATCACGTAGTGAATTGTTTTATTAAATATTGTACCTCTTTTCCCTGTATCTTTCATTAAAAATTCAGAAATAGGATAAATATGCTCGAAAGAAATCACCTTGTTTAACACCTGTATGAAATTTAAATTCTTCTGTAATTTTATTACCAATCTTCACCTTTGCTTTGGTAGTATTAATTGTATCAATTGTCAGCCTCGCCAGTACTTTATGGAATTACTATACTTTACATAGATTTATCCTATTTTCTATTTAGACTATTCAGCTCCTGTTAAATAATCAATAAATAACATGTGAAGGTCAATTCCATGTCCATAGTACCTTTCCATTATTTGTTAGATTGTCTGTTGTTCCTCGTTTCTAGCAGAATCCACATTGGTATTCGCCTATTATCTTATATTGTTAATTTTTTTATCTCATGCTAATTTTGAAAGCTTCAAAATATCATTACCGATTTTATTTTCAAACATTTACTGCGGAATGTCCATACAATACTGCCTCAAAGGCCCATTTTGAAGGATGATACTAAAACAAGACTTTGAGATTCCCGGCCTCAAAGTCACTTTCTTTTTAAAGTCCACCTTATCTCAGATAGGCTAATCTAGACTGGACCCACAGTTTAAATAGTGAGTTCCGAACCACTGTGCAATTTACGTACCCTCACTAAGGAGACAAACTCGGGACCCGTTGATGAGAGGCCCAAATCTGCGTCTCGTGAAAGACTGGTATGATTTTTGAAAACTGACCTAAGCAAAATTAACTTTAGTGTGCAACTTCTACAGATATACCAAACAAATTTCTACCTGATTATTTATAGGCAAGCAAGCCATATATTTTGTTTACAATAATTACAAAATTAATCCATTAGTGGTAATTGTAAGCTTATGCTGCGTGTTTGCATATTCAGGATAAAATTCCATTTTCTGAGAGTTCATGGCGTCGAAAATGTCAAACAGAATTAATATTAAGAAACTTGCGTGCGTGCATATGCGTAAGTGTACGTAAGTTTATATTCAGTGTTTGATGCTTCAAGAAACATTTACTAAGTTTTTAAAAAATGTAATTCTCTTGAAGGCAGGCAAAGCCAGGGAAGGTTTAGGAGTTTTAGAATTCCCTTACTGTGAACTTTTCCGACATTCTAAACAACAGAAAATATGCCAGTTAAGAAAAATGAAAAATACAAAGGAAGAAGCATTACCATGGATATATTTGATTGTTAATTTTTTCAAATCGACAAACTGTTTCCATGGAAACAGTGCTAAGAAATACCAGTTAGCACAAAAAGAATACATTTTGCAGTAAGCAAAAGAAAAATAATACAAAAAAAAAAGAATAGCGAATCATATATTTCCGAGCGACAAGAGAAGTGAAGATATGAGTAACATGAGAAGCGAAGAGCAATCACAGTCCAGTGTCCATAAAACCGATATTAGATACAAGTGATGAGGCTGGGTCATCAGCTGACGTGAACCCTTCTCAAAGCTCACTACGATAGGCCACTGCAAAGTTGGTTCCTCTGAAGAGCTTCCGACTGAAGAGACCAAGAGGATGGAGCCCGACCCACCACACCCCGGTGAAGCGAAGAACTACCTGAAGACGATCGAAAAACTATTCCATAACTTCATCCCTTACATTGACATCAAAGGTGTGTGGATATTCCCTTAAATGTTAGTGTTGGGCGATAGAATCGTCCAGACGATAGGGTAAGTCCGGGAGAGATGGTCCACCTTTTTAGGAATCACTATAATTTTGTTATTTATGGCATAATTGGTGAGAAAATTGATCCATAGTATTTTGGCGAAATATGCTAACAAAAATTATGTTATAAATGTGAATGGAACAGACACATATTAAAAAATAAATATGCCAGTGGTCCATCTATCCCATATCACCCTGGGTTAGATTGACCACGCTATACGGGAGAGATGGACCTTAGAAAAGTGAGAGCAGGAATAAAACAATACATTAGTATTAAACCATATTTTATCAGTATAGTATATTTGAGGTATTTCTTTCATATAAAATAGACCTTTGTGAAAAAACAAAATATCTGATAAGATAACAACTTTCTTCAAATTTTAATTATTTTTGTTTGCAAGTTTTAAGTTTTTCTTTCCACATAAGTTGCATTTCTGATCATATTATTTTGTAGTTCTCTTGCAGCCAATAAGAACATACTTGTTTAGTTTAAAGTTTTAGATTTTTCTTTCAACACAAGTCACATTTATTTTCAAATTTTGAGCACTTATCATGTATACAACTGGAACACATAGTATATCAAATTCAGTCTTCATTGCTAGCAGTATAAATACACACACACAAAAGCGAACACAGACAAACACACACATTATACACACAGACAGCACATACATTATACACACAGATAAAGAATACACACGCACGCGTACGTTCAAGAGCAAACATATTACAGTAAAAAAAAAATAAAAAAAATAAAAAAAAACAACTTTTGATGGATTGGACTACCGAAGTACCATTCATAAAAATGCCCAATTATCAATAATTTTCCGGAAACTGACTTCTTACTCAAATACCAAATGCGTGTAACCAAACCTCCCGCCCCCTGGATTTCAAATCGAGTAAGGAAATTCTGGAAGTGGCGCGACTACTTTCATCTGTGATATGTAAATACAAGAGACACAGACGCTCTCCTATCGTACAAATACTTTAGAAACAGAGCCAAGAAAGCAGTCAGAAACGCAAAATTTAAACACTATAACGAAACAGTAAATATGAATATAAAAAAATGCTAAGAACTTATGATCTTACATCAGAAGCCAGGGACTTTTACCAAATAAAAAGAGTAATGCGCTCTCCTCAGATACATTTCAGCCTGATGCAGTAAGCGAGTTTTTTGTTAACCCAAATGCACCCTCAGATAGCAATGCAGCGGTGATTGATGAAATTAACTCTTATCTCCAGCAACCCAACAATTACCCGTTCATTTTTACCCCAGTAAGTAGCGAACAAGTACGTAAAATAATAAACAAAATGAAATCAAACGCGTGCGGTTATGATGGCATAAACCTAACTGTTTTGCAACATTGTATCCCCTTTTGCTTAGAAGCTCTTACGCACGTTATTAATCTTTCCCTTCCAAAGGTTGGTTCCCTCAAGAATGGAAAAAATGCGAGGTAACACATATACCTAAAAAATCCAATCCCACAGAAATTAAAGATCTAAGGCCCATTAGCATTCTCTCCACAATGTCGAAAATACTTGACAAGGTTATTTATGAACAAATAATTCCACATATTCAAGGTTTCCTACCACAGTTTCAATCTGGTTTCAGAAAAATGCATAGTACTTACACTTCGCTGGTAGATATCGTAGACAATAT
The DNA here is from genome assembly GCF_977018435.1 of Lepisma saccharinum. Taxonomy (NCBI): domain Eukaryota; kingdom Metazoa; phylum Arthropoda; class Insecta; order Zygentoma; family Lepismatidae; genus Lepisma; species Lepisma saccharinum. The sequence continues at coordinate 25,999,583 of NC_139247.1, forward strand.
AAGTAAAGGAATAGACGAAAATAAAGTTACACTTTTAGTCTTGTTGGACTATTGAAGAGCGTTCGACTCGATCAATCATGAATTGCTATTGGCCAAACTGTATCACTATGGCGTTACCGGAAACGCGTTAAATTGGTTTCGTTCGTATCTAGGCAACAGGAAACAACATGTGAAATATCGGGAACCGGAAGTTACGTACTCTAAATGGTGATTATATAGGTTCACTACTATACATGATTTACGTAGCTGATTTCGACTGTGCTGTCCAAAATTGCCACTACCATCAGTATGCTGACGATTCTGAAATCTATATTCAGTGTTGGTCACGGAGGAATTCCCTTCAATTAAATCCAACAACATCTTGCTTCATGTTCATAGGAACTCATGGTACACTTAAAACAACTTCACAGAAACGCACCTTCTTCTCCAACTCTCGACAGTATACCGCTAAGCGAAGTTGATACATGCAAAAACTTGGGGATTGTGTTCGATAGACACTTAAATTGGGAGGCACAAGTAGAATGTATTGTGAAAAGCTGTATGGGGAGACTTAAATATTTGTATCATTTAAAACATACTCTGGACGCTAATGTTAAAGATCGCCTTATGCAAGCACTCGTTCTATCTACACTAGACTATTGCGCTCCAGTGTACAGTAATATCTCCCAGGGCCTAAACTGTAAACTTCAAGAACTATTGTATACGTTTCATATGTAACCTAAAAAGAAAAGAACATGTATCCCCCTACTTAAAGAAACTTCCTTGGCTAAATATTAACAATAAAATAAAATATTTAACACTCACCTTGACGCACAAAATACTTAAGAGTGGCTCCCCAAAATACTTATTCGATAAGATCTGCTCTCGTAGAACTTCGGTCGAACATAATATCCGCAAGAAGCACAATCTAAAAATCCCCAAACATAAAACCGCCACATATAACAAGTCCTTCATCAGGGAATGGAACAAACTGCCTGCACCATTGACTAACATTAATTGCCATCAAAGTTTTAAGAAACAACTAAAGAACTTACTATTGTCCCAACATTAACCTTCATATATAAACAATTGCACCTGCACTTACACATCACACATTGCATACCTAACACCCCCCCCCCCCCGCCACACACAATGAACTACTGAAGACTTATTACTTATCTTTTATAGTTATGAATTCAATGTATCCTTTTATTATTGTATAATCTTTATATTATCTTTATTGTATTATCACTATCAATGTGTTTTTTTTTTTAATTAATTTATTGTATCTTTGACAAATGTTGGTTGTAAGAACGGCACACGAAGCCGAAACACGCCTGCTTAAGTAAAGAGGATTCTATTCTATTCTATTCTATTCCATGTCCCCCGTGGCGACTTGGTCCAACTCTCCCGAATGTCCGGGAGAGAATACAACAGGCACCGCTGCGACACAGAACGACGATTGACTGATATCATTTTCACGAGACGCTGGTTGAAAAATGTTATGAGATAACGCGTATAGTACCATTCCATGTAAATAGTGGATAAACTTTGACCCGCCTGATTTTAATTTAGACCGTGTATTGTGTAAAATAATTGGGCAATGAACACAAAAACAATACAGTGTGTCAATAATCTCCCCCGTTACCAGTCAACATCGACACCGGTGCATTATAGCAGTTAGTTTCAGAAATAACGAAGTGGTCCATCTTACCCTCTGGTCCATCTCTCCCGGAATTGGAGTTCCGACATTTACAACACCGTCATTTGCGACACTAAGGCAAAAACTGGATTTTTCCCGTCATAAGCGACACTGCTTGGATTTTCCCCTACGATTTCTAATTTGTTTACCAGAATTAGCGACATTTGTGTTCGTGCAGCAGCAATAGCGTCTCTGAAGGAAGTATTTCCCGAGGCTCAGATCAGTGGTTGTAATTATCACTTCAACCAATGTTTGTGGCGAAAGATGCAGGAGTTGGGACTGACAAACGATTACAAAAGAGATCCAGACGTGCGGCTGTGTATGAGAATGTGTTCAGCTCTGGCTTACCTTCCTGTGGCTGACGTCGATGATGGATGGCTGTGCGTGATGGAAGATGCGCCAAACCACGACATATTGAGAAAAGTTTTGGATTATTTCGTTGAACAGTAGATGAACAACTCTGTTTTCGACATTTCCATGTGGAACTGCTCCGAACAGCAGCACAGCACTAACAATGCAGTCCTAACAGTGCTTTTGGGGAGAATGGCGTACGTTCAGAAATTAGAATGAAAATAGTAAAATGTTGGTTCAACTACAAGAGAGACGACTCATTCTACATTTCTACATTGACAAGGGATTGCAGTCTGCTCCTATACTGACAAGGGATCTAAAAAATCCGTCATTGACAAAGGATAAATACATCCAGCTTTTAAACACCCAGCTTCCATAATGCCAGTGTGAAGGAAAACTAATAAAGGTTTTAAAAAACACAGAAGCTTCCATGATGCTGACAGTCCTAAGCGTGGATAAAGTGTAACGGGAAGCTATTTACACTTTGTGTCGTAGATAACGGTGTCGCAGCTGTCATGGAATATATTTTCCATACAGGGTCACATATGGCGGCAGAAATGCCAGTGTCGCATACGACGGTGTCGCAAAAGTCGTGGATTCCCCGGAATTACCCTATATCGTGATATTGAAAAAAAATATATCGTCCAGGCGATATATCGTCACGATATTTCGATATTTTGGCGATATATGTCGTGTCGTTGATACATTGTCACGATATTTTGGCTATATACAGTACTGGCCAAAAGAGTGTCAACTTCATGTTTTTTTCGCATACCTCTTGCCAATGTTATCCGATGAGAATGAACGTCGCATGATATGTTGTTGAGGATGTTTCTGATGTTCAACGCATGTATTTTGGTCGAAGTGTACCATTTTCACCATGATATTAAGGAATTACAAAACCCGCCGAAAAATTACTATTGTACCTATCCATGCTGGTTAATGATTGTAACAATGTGTACCAGACATTGTCCAATATGTGTTCAGCATGACACATATCTATGTTTTCAGAGTATGGGTACTCGCCTTGGATGCACCAATCTGTCTCCGGACATGCAGAGAGGCATTGCTAACGGACGCGCACGAGGGTGAACACTGCAGGAACTGGCAACACAGTTTGGAATCACTAGAAGTGCAGTATCGGAATTTCTGAGCCGGTGGAAGCAACAGGGAGGTGTTGTTGAAGGATTCCCATATAGGACGACCCAGGATCACGTCGAGACACGTCGACAGGACCATCCTCCGTATCAGCAGAAGCAACCCCAGACTGACGTCAGCCGACATTGCTCGGGAGCTATCATTCCCAACCACCCCGTCGCCATCTGGAAGGACCATCAGACGTCGTCTCCAAGCAGCCGGTCTCAATGGACGTCGGCCTGTCAAGAAACCGCTGATTTCGGCGAAGAATAAGAAGGCCAGACTTGCATGGGTAAAGCTCATCTGGCGTGGACCAGGAGCGAATGGAAAGATGTGGTCTGGAGTGATGAATCAAAGTATTGCCTCTTTGGAACAGACGGAATAGTGTGGATTAGACGTCCTGTCGGCCAGAGATCTGATCCCATGTTTCAATTTCCCACAGTCAAGCATGGAGGGGGATCTGTGATGGTGTGGGGGTGCATCACTGTCAATGGCGTCGGCCTACTATGCCGAATCAATGGTATTATAAACAGTTTCCAGTACGAGGACATACTGGAGAAAACAATGAGACCATTTGCTCTCCAAACCCTTGGCCGTAACTTCACCCTCCAACAAGATAACGACCCAAAACACACATCCAAAAACATCAGCAACTGGTTCCGCCGCCGTCGCGTTAATGTTCTCGAGTGGCCCAGCCAATCCCCGGATCTCAATCCGATTGAGCACATGTGGAAGGAGTTGGAGCGTTGTCTGGCAGGGAAGAGAGCACGAAATGTTGATGAGAAGGTTGCTCAGTTAGAGGAGGAATGGAAGAAGATACCAGTCTATTTTATCCACAACCTTATCGACTCCATGCCGCGTCATTGCCAAGCCGCGTCATCGCCAAAGGCTTTGCCACAAAGTACTAGATGCTGTTTGTTAATTTTGTGTTGATCAACACCAGTTTTGACCTTTCCCGGTGAACTGAAGTGCAATATTTCTTTATGTTCGATGGTGTGTATTTTTTTCTATTTACATAAATTTGTTCTTTTTTTAGACCATTTCACAGTTTGCCGAACCACTCGGTTATCAGTCGAATGTAATTCATTTGAAGATGTTTTGGTGCCAATATTGTGTAATTCTTGCAATAAATACCTCAGTTACAGCAAAAAAACCAAAAGTTGACACTCTTTTGGCCAGTACTGTATATCGAGTCAGCGATATATCATTACGATATTTGGTGATATATATATCGCGTCGGCGATATATCGTCAAGATATTTTGGCGATATATATCTTGTCGTCGATGTATTGTGACGATATTTTGGCTATATATATCGTGTTGGCATATATCGTCACGATATTTAGTGACGTATATCGTGTTGGCGATATATCGTCAAGATATTTTAGCGAAATATATATCGTGGAGACGATATATTGCCGATATCACGACACAGAAACATTATCGTATCGTATCATCTCTGACGATATTTTCTTGACGATATTTTCTTGACGATATATCGCGATATTAAATTTCCGATATCGTCCATCCCTATTACATTGTGCTACGTTTACAGAAGAGGAGCCTTCGTCATTCTCTACCTTCTCAGGGCCTCCCCGATGGCGCAGTGGCAGCATAATCGCCTTGTAATCAAGGGGTCCCGGGTTCGATACTCGGTGGAGGCACAAGTGGTTCGGATCCCACTTTAAACTGTAGGTTCAGTCCCGATTAGTCTTACTGTGCATAAAGTGGACTTAAAACACCAAATCAACCACCAAATCTACCTTCTCATGATCTTTATTTGTGAATTACCAGTTTTCCACTTGAAGAAGGTGGTAGTGAATTTCACAAGTGGGAGCTACGTTAAATTGTTCGCTGCGTCACCGATTTTACAACGAACAGGTTACGAAACGCTGGTCGTGTACTTTTCTGTACGCCAGCGCATCGACTGTAGTGCCAGCAACTATGAAACGATCGAAATTGTACCAAACTAGGAAGCACCGTTGCCATCGTTCTGGCAGCTCCCGAATTCCTTTAGCGTAGAAAGAACTTGGTTGTTGTCGTAACCACTGGAGGGACATCGCTCCGCAGTGCTTCGTCTGTCGTGAATTTCTTCCCTCCCAGATGGTCTTTAAGGGGTACAAACAAATGATAATCACTGGGGGCTAAATCCGGACTGTAGGGGGGATGGGGCAGAACTTCCCAGCGCATGTCGGCCAGAGTTGATGTTGTCACATTGGCCGTGTGAGGGCGGGCATTGTCATGGAGAAGAATGATATTTCCAGACAACATCCCAGGTCTTTTCTTGCGAATGGACTTTCGTACAGCACCACTCAACAATATGGAGTAATACTGGGCATTAATCGTACTCCCTTTGTCCAGAAAATTCACATGGATAACGCCCTTCATGTCCCAGAAGACACTTGCCATGATCTATCCAGCGGACGGCTGCGTTTTGATTTTCTTGGGGGGTGGGGAACCTTTATGCCGCCACTCCATGCTTCGTCTTTTGGTCTCTGGGGTTGAATTGTGCAACCATGTTTCATCATCACATTTCATCACCTTCTGCTCGAAACCGATTCAGAAGCTGTTCACAGACCGTCCTGCGTGTCCACTTCTGATCGAATGTCAGCTGGCGGGGAACCCACCTTGCACAGATTTTGCAAGGTGATATCAATTCACCTCGGCAGCAATATCCCGCACTGTTACTCGCCGGTTCTCAAGAATCATTTGCTCAACACGTGCGATATTCACTGGTGTGACTGCAGTCAGGCGAATGTGTCCATGCGCTTCGTTTGTCACCAGCTCCCGTCCTTCGCGAAACTGCTCACACCATTCGTACACTCTTGTCCGCGACATCGTTTGTTCACCATACTGTGCTTTCAATTGTCTGAAAATCTCAGCTGGTTTCACTTTCTCCTTCACGAGAAATTTGATTATACACCGCTGCTCCACAGCCACAGACACACTGCTTGCCGCCATGTTCGCTGCAACTGCTGCGCATGCGCGAAATACGTCATGCCGGGCGCTAGTTACTCGTTTTGATTTTCTTGGGGGGTGGGGAACCTTTATGCCGCCACTCCATGCTGCGTCTTTTGGTCTCTGGGGTTGAATTGTGCAACCATGTTTCATCACACGTGATGATGGATTGCAACAATACATTACGTCACCCGCACGTTTCATCATGATCCGGCTATTCATCGATTTCTTAAGTACGAAAATCCCGGTCAACCTTGAACGACCCTTGTAGTAGTGTCGCCAGCTGTAACGGCGTTACACCATTAAAACATTTGGCGTAACTTTCCCAAGTCCAGGAGTGTGTTGATCCCGTGTCAGGTGAATGAATGAAGTCTCCCATGTCTCATGAACACGAAAATGTATTATAATAACAGATATTACACACGAAAACACAGTTTATACAACGACGAAGTACCACCACTTGAGACCGCGCCGCGCTCGCTCTCACGCACACGAAGACACAGAGTTCAGTCCTATTACGTGATACATATGAGGCGTACTTCACGTGGCAGTTCCACACTGCCATCTAGCGAGCAACTCTAACATCATTTTTAAATTATTATTAATATATTACAGAACTAAACATCAGCATATCAAGTCGTCCAGAAACTCCATCATTAGCAGTACGTAGACAGGACATCTAAGAGCATCTGCAACCTTAACCTTTCGGGACGCGCTCCGTTGTAAATTTTACAACAGCGTTGTTCTTTTGTTACTAGGAAAGGCATTTATTGGTCTTTTCTACTCTTACGGCGGCCGGTACTCGTGCTGGCAGGGGAAGCGGACATTACTCCGCAGACCAACCAGACAACAGCGGTGGCGCAGAGAGATGCGACGTGGCAAAAATAAGTACTACGTGCACCTCGTTCTACAGGCTGCTGTGTGTGTGGGGGGCCTCCCCCATGGCGCAGTGGTAGCTTCATTGCCTTGTAATCAAGGGGTCCCGGGTTCGATACCCGGTGGAGGCACAAGTGGTTCGGATCCCACTTTAAACTGTAGGTCCAGTCCCGTTTAGCCTTACTGTGCATAAAGTGGACTTAAAAACAGCAACTCAAACCAAATACAGGCTGCTGTGTTTCTTATCGCGCTGGATTGGTCGCTTCTCCGCTCCCCACAAGTTGGCAAAACTTGTAGAACGCAAGAAGCAGTAAAAACTGAAAATACCTAACATTAGTAACATTAGTAACATTGTAACGTGGGGCCCATGTCTATTCTTTTTCTTGACTGTCCCCCACTAGTTCAACAAATTGAAGCAACTCCCTTAACGGTTTGTCAGTGGCAAATAACAATGAGCGTCAGGTAATGTACTTTTTACAACACGCGCCTTCTCGTGTTTTTTTTTAAAACTTTGTACTTTTTTTTTTTATTCAACATCTCACATAGATTAGATACAAGTAAAATAGAATCTTCACCCGAGGAGGACAACGAAGGCGTAATTAATGATTTTAATGATTTAGATGAAAGTGACAGCGACCTGAGTGAAGAAAATGTTGAGCATGATGATTGATTGATCTCCCTGGCGCTCTGAGCGGGACAAGGTGCACCTAGCATCTCGATTAGTTGCGTTCCATTAGTTCCAAAGTGTATCTTCAAACAGTTTTGAAAATGTCGAAAATATAATATGATATAATAAGGTATAATATGATGAAATTTATGAATGGACACTGACAAACATCCATGCCCAGGCCGGAATTCGAACCCGGGCCCCTGGCTAATACTTGTAGAGAACTAAATAGCAAGAACTAAACCCACACCTTGCTCAGAATTTAGTTTATTAAACATGCGGTATACGTACATATCATGTGTGCCGAATCCCGACAACTCACTCGACAATGTTACGCGTTGCAAACAGAGTCAAATTCAGACGGCATCTAGTGGACAAGTGTGAAACTAGAATAGCACAGGAAAAGCATGGAATCAAGAAACACTTCATGCATCCGTATCCGTCATGTTCTCGCAAACGATTCATTTTCTGACATGTACGCCCTTTATTATTATTTTTTTTTTTAGTTTTTCTTAGTGTAGGCTATGCCTTTCACGCCCGTAATTTGTACAATCACTTATGAATCACCCTGTATATATTTGTGTTAAGATCGATGCATTGAACATGATTCAGGTCGCATATCCACCCTGAGGGTCTCCCTTTGAAAACACACTGAAAACAGATAAATGGAGAAGTATTTGGTGTGCGTCGCCTTACGGTGGTCCCTGCGAGTGGCATTATGCTTTAAGGCTACTCTCGGCCGTAGAAGAGCGACGTGCAGTGTACAATGGGGAGACGCTGCGAAAACCATCTCGTTTCAGAGTTGATGGATTGTGGTTCACTTGACGTGGACCATCTTTCTTGCTTCACCGAATGAAGTGACGCATTTCTGAGTCGATATCACTTGTTGGGGCCGCCGCCTTCTGCCCTCGTTGTATCCTGTCTCCCTCTACTTACAGACGTTTTGGATCTCTCCACACTTTTCTTCCCTCTGACGATTCGTGTTTGGGGGAACTGCATCGTTACCGAGGTAATTTCGTAAAAGCAGAACGAGTAAACTTTCAACATCAGTACACGAATTAATTCGAATAAGAAACATTTCAAAACAAATAAATCTACACTTAAACTGAAACTCCATGCAGTATTAAACACATTTCTTCTCTTCAATTTTTATGAATGTCACATTGCCAATCCAGTACCTTAAGAGGTCCGCATGAACAACATCTTCACCTAGTAAATGAATTAGGCTCCCAGATGACCGGTTATCGCTTTCGCCTTTGGTGCGAGCGGTTCCGAGTTCGATTCCTAGTAGAAACACATCAAATTTCGTCGTTGACGCAACGTATTGAGAGCAATCGGGGAGCTACTTGAAAAGAAGAAGTATTGGTTTCTTGTCTCAAAACAGCTGCTATGGCACTCGATGCGCTGACCATGCGTCACCCAATGAAAAAAGCCGCTCTGGCACGACCTAGACCTTAAAGGGCTGTTGCGATTTGAAGTTTAGTAGTATCAAATTAATGGGAATCATAAAGTTGTTCAAGCTTATAGTAAAACTGGTCTTTTGTCAGTTCATCCTTGTCCTCAGTTGGAACATAAGCATTTATAACACTGTTTCAATTGATAACAGAAGTATGGAATCGAGAAAGAACGCCTAAGGATTGGCAGACAAGCAAAAGTTGTTCAATATACAATAAAGGGAACAAATTAGAATGTAAGAACTCTTATACACACCATATAAAATATTCACATCAATGATAAGAAACAGATTGGATGCTGATTTTAGAAAAAAACCGCTCCACCATTGGCCAGATATTTACAGTAAAATAAATATTGGAGAAGTGTTGGGAAGGAAACATAGATATCTTCCAAATCTTCGTTGACTTCCAGGAAGCTTTTGACTCCATAAATAGAGATATGATACGTCATATCATGAGAGAATTCAGAATACCCGATAAGTTAGTCAGATTGGTAGAACTGACAGTGAAGAATATCTTTGTCTCGGTACACATCCAAACAGAATTGGGACACTTCTTTGAAATAAAGCAACGACTGAAGCAAGGAGACGGATTGGCCTCTCTCGTCTTCAAAATGGTGTTGGAATGTTATTACTTATCAGGCAGCTACGAATTGATATCAGAGGCACTCTACAATACAAATCCACACAAATAGTTGGATATGCAGACGACATTAACATCATGGGTAGAAAGAACACTAAGAAGAGTAAAGGAAGTCTTTAAGGACCTGAATGAGAAAGGCAAGAAAGTTGGACAAAAAATAAACGAGAATAAGACAAAGATACTAACCCAGTCAAGGAAAACAAGAAAATGTGAACAGAACATAGTAGTAGAAAACTTTAACATCGAAATGACCAACTATGTTGAGAACCTAGACACTTACCTGAATTATAAAAATGAAGAAATAGCAGAAATACAAGCACGTATTAAAACAACAAATAAAGCCAAATTCTCTATATTACCATTAATGAGATGTAGATATGTCAATTGGATAGCTCGAGTGATGCTATACAAAACACTCATTTATAGTATTGTAGTATATGGATGTGATGCATGGACTCTTACAGAACAAGCCGCTAAGAAACTCGACTCATTTGAGCGTAAAATCCTCCGAAGGATCTTTGGCACTATTCAGTCACAAGGAGAGTATAGATTATATGTAATGATGAAATTTACAAACTACAGTGCGTTCGTTTTGGCTCTGCCGAGATAGCGCGTGACATGGTGTGGCATGTAGATGCCGGCATTTTCGTCCCGTAACGTCTCTCTTATTTATGCACATATCTTTAGCATGTAGACAATTATATTTATATTGCATAACGAGTACTAATCTGTGTTATAAGAGTTGCTCAAAGTTCTCAAGTGCTATCTCAGCACAGAGCCAAAACGAACGCAATGTGTATATAAGGAAGTACCTCTCTCCATATACGAGGGCTAGTAAAAAAAAAAGAGTGAGAATGATTTTGTTTTATAGTATATCACACAGTGAACATGCAGCAGTGAAACAAATTTCCGCGAGAATAAGTGTCTCGTGGAATCGGCAGATAAAATTGCAAGCGCGTATGCGTATGTGTCTGGCAACACTGCGCAAACAAAACACGAATGGTCAGAAGTCGCATACGGAAAATGGAGTCGGTTCGTGAGGAGCAGTACGCGGTTTTGAAATTTTCCGTCCGTCTGCAGAACTCCGCCACAGAAGCATACGAAATATTGCAGCAGGCATACGGCGAAAATGTCCTTCCACAAACAACAGCATTTCGATGGTTCAAACAGTTTAAGGTGGGCCGTGTTTCGACCACAAAGCAGGGCGGTCCGGACGCTTTGGCCACCGCAGTGAACGAGTTAACACAGCTGTCGCCATTGTTCGAAAAGATCTCCGAATAACAATACTCGTAGATGAACTGGCGGATGTATTACACATTTCCCATGATAGTGCGTTCACCATTCTGCACGATCACTTTCACATGAGAAGTGTATGTGTAAGATGGGTGCCGAGATTGCTAACGCCTGAACAGAAGTATGTGAGAGTGGAGGTGTGGCGGGAGCTTCAGCGTCTGGTAGCGGAGCATGGCGAGGCCTACCTGAAGTCCATCGTAACTGGTGACGAGAGTTGGCTTCACCACTACGATCCCGAAAGCAAACATGAGAGCACAGTCTGGAAATCACCCAATTCTCCGACGCCAAAGAAAGCCAAAACTGTTCCATTGGCGAATAAGATAATGGTGATTTCCTTCTTCGACTACCGTGGAATGGTCTACCAACATAAAGTGTCCCCCCCCCCCCCGCCCACATACCACGGTTACTGGGCAGTTTTACGTGACAGTTTCGAATACCCTGGCTGAACACATTCGTCGAAAACGCGCTGAGCTGCAACCATCTGGCTGGCGCCTGCACCAGGAAAATGCAAGCCCTCACGTTTCCAACGTTCTTGCCCAATATCTGGCTCGACAAAACATTGAATGTGTCCCGCACCAGGCACGTATCCAGAGGGGGGGCTTAGGGGGCTCGAGCCCCCCCCCCGAAAGTTTTAGGTTTACACTAGATAAAATGAGTTTTTTTTTTTTGTTTCTTGTGGTGTGAAATAAAATAATGTGACAATAATTTAAGGAAAGAAATAATTATGGAGGCAAGACGGAGAATGTTCCGTAACCCTGTTATTAATAATAGCACGTATCCAAGATGGGGCACAGGGGGCTCGACCCTATCCCCAGGAAATTTTTCACTTTACGTTAGATAAAATTAGGTTTTTGGCTTCTTAAATAATGTTAAAATAATGTAAGGAGAGAGATAATTATCGAGGCAAGACGGAGCATGTTTTATACCCCTGTTATTATTAATAGCACGTAGCCAAGGTGGGTATGAGGTGGCTCGAGCCCCCCCCCCCCCTCAGGAAAGTTTTAAATTTACACTAGATAAAATTAGATTTTTGGCGTCTTGAATAATGTGAAGATAATAAATTTATAAATCTGAGAGAAATAATTATCGAGACAAGACGGAGAGTGTTCTATAACCCTATTATTGTCAATAGCACGTATCCAAGGTGGGAATCAGGAGGCTTGAGCCCCCCTTAAGGATTTTTTTTCTGTTTACACTAGATAAAATTAGGATTTTGGCTTCTTGAATAATGTCATGATAATTTGGGAGAAATAATTATCGAGACAAGATGGAGAATGTTCTATAACCCTGTTATTGTTAATAGCACGTATCCAAGGTGGGGTTGATGTGGCTCGAGCCCCGCCCCCATGATTTTTTTTATTTTACACTAGATAAAATTAGATTTTTGGCTTTTTGAATAATGTAACGATGATTTAAGGAGATAGACAAGTATCGAGGCAAGACTGAGAATGTTCTATAACCCTGTTGTTGGTAATATTGCACGTACACTTTTCTTGCGCTTTCGGTGTTGCCTCAGCTCACTTGAGGACTATGTAGAGACTTGTCAGCATTTGGATGCTGCACAACAAAGGTAGAACCACACGTAGGGCGATTCGTTGTAATTTCTAATCTCTGGAAGGCGGGAGAGGGTACGTTCTTGAATGAGAGAAGGAGTCAATTACTGGCGATATTAACGATCGTTTTATCTGTGGAACGTTCTACAATATAATGAGTATATAAATACGCCGATTCAATTTTTCGATTGATCTGTACAAAGAATCGGTTAATGAGATTTCAGAGGTAAGTGTGACAATTCATACAGTCGATTGGTGATCAGATCAGTCAGCGTCCTCTGGTTGTTTTATAAGATATAGTGATTCGAAAATGAAGACATTGACGACAGCAGAACTTCCGGGGCCTCAGAGTAGTGCTAGCTCGGTTCGAGGGCCGAAGAGATCAAGGACTCTCTCTCTTTCTCTCTCTCTCTCTCTCTCTCTCTCTCTCTCTATCTCTCTCTCTCTCTCTCTCTCTCTCTAAAGTGAATATTTCATCAGTACCGGATATTAAAACAGAAATAAGCTGCATAGATCAACTGAAAATCAAAGTTTTGAGTGATGATTTAGTTTTGCCAGAACTAAATTTCGTATATGCAGTCTGAGAATTTCATGATATAAAAAATACTTTTGTTTAAGCCTATTGGGTTCGAAACACATTCAAACACTTAACTACCATAAAGAGACAGCCGAAAATTTTATGAATGTCGAGAAGAGAAAGCAAGAAGATGTTGCATATGTAGACATTTTAGGCGGAAATTGCAGGCTCTACCAGGACCCACATCAGGGCTCTACCAACTGAGCCACCTAGTCATCCTTGACTTCAACCGATTTTTCGTTAAAATGTCTACATAGTACATGTCCTGTGTATATCAAATCGTAAGGTGTTGCCTGCATAGTGAACAAGCACAGAAAATATAGGAGAGAGAAGAAAACTGAGGAGCATTATCACCGGTTGCGGATAATTTTTTTCTGTGGTCAACAAGAGCTACTACTTCGAGGTGACAATGACAGTGGCCTAATAAGGGAGATTTCACACCGTGTCGCCTGAAGATTAGGTTTGTGCGGCCTTTTGTGTCGCTACGGTGTGAAACGTTGCTGTTGATTGGCCCATTCCAATCGACATGTATCGCGTGTCCCTTCGGTCTGAAACCTTCCTAAGTCTTGAAAATCCAAGTCACAAGGATGGAAAATTAGGGCCTTGTTAAGGTTAGGTGTGAAGGCAGGTAGACCACAGCACCCTAAAGGATCATATTCAAACCTGCAGGAAGAACGCATCTTACTTCAATCTCCAATACGATGATAAAAACTTCTGGCGAGTTCATTTTAAAAAATGTGTCCGAGATAAAGAGAGGCGTGCCCAGGATTTTCGGAAGGGAGAGGGGTTACGCATACTATTTTTGGTAGTCAGTCCTGATTTTGCCATTTTTTCCCTGTCTTTGACGTTCCTCTTTTTTTTCTTTTTTTTTTTAAAAAAAAGGAATACTGGGTCAAATGGGGTTATTAACTCACCAACCCTCCCTTGGGCACGTCACTGGAGATAAATGAGTAAGCATTTGATCATACTGGGAGACGAAACATTAGATGTGCTGGGAACGGAAGGGTTTTCATTATGCATTAATTGTTTCGTGATCCACCTGTATTCGAGAAGACTTCCTTTGTTTCGTGCCGATATATAACAAGACAGCGAAAGCTGTGACAGGCATTTTTGAATACTTGTGAGTGCTAAGGCCTGAATCGGAACAATTTGGTGGGTTTCGGCTTTTATAAGAGCTGAAAAAATGGGAGGACAAGACACGTTAGTGGTGTTCAGGCTCGAATTAGAGAGAAATATTCGAGAGCTATCTGCGTCCAGTTCGCAACCCACAATTTGAATCTCGCGTTGTCGAGTGGATTGTCCATCCCGTGCATGTGTAACAGCTTCTTAAAAACACTCAAAGATACCATAGATGTTTTTATACCTGATGAGAAGAAATGGACAAACACACATACTGAGATGGTTCCGGCACACATTATTAATGCATGGAAACAGAGGAGTCGAGTGGTAAAAAATGTTCCGATTTCACGTTCTGATTAAAATGATAGCCTTACAGTGGCAACGATTTAAGGGATAGTTGCTCCCCATTTTTTATTTTTCTGCTTCAAAATTATGGCCTCTTAATGTTAAGCCTTGGCTACCAAGAGAAAGTAAACTTTCCTTGCAACGCCCTCCGCACCCCCCCCCCCCTCGTTTTGGAACCCAATTGCTACCACTGGTCTTAAACATACAATTGTGAGGTTCTTACTATACCCCTTAAAAAATGGTGTTGAGCCCCCCCCGAAAGGAATTCCTGGATACGTGCCTGTCCCGCACCCTCCATGCATCCTGGATCTTGTTTCGTGTGACTTTCTCTTTTGTTCCCTCGTCTGAAATAGGAGCTGCGGGGCAAGCGTTTCGACTCATCAAAGGTCGTTCTGAAGAAGGCGGAGGCGGTCCTGAAGACAGGTTCCAGCACGTCTTCCAGGACTGGCAGACATGTTGGGCCAAGTGTATACAACTCAATGGGCACTACTTCGAAAAAGGCCATATGAACCTGAACCCTACCTAATGTATTTCGTAAGTAAAAAAAATCATTCTCATTCTTTTTTGACTAGCCCTCGTATATAAGAATAAAAAGACTAAACTGGGCTAGCCATGTAGCTAGAATGGATAAGCACGAAATCTCAAACAAGATCCTAGGAGACAATATGCGAAGAAAAAGACCTGCAGAAAGACCAATGATTGGATGAGAGGACAGTATCCAGGAGGACGCAGACTCCATCCTTCACTTCAGAAATTGGAGCAGAGCAGCCCAAGACAGAACATTGTGAGGAACAAAGTTGGGCATGGTTGGAAAGATGCGAGGAACAAAGTTGGGCATGGTTGGAAAGATGCGAGGAATAGCCGTAGAGAATAAGACATGTAATCAAGTGTAACATCGCCGACAGAGGCAAAAACGGAATGGAGTGAAGGAAGGAGGACATTCGCCAATTGAGATATGCTGATGGGAAATTCTTCGCTTCCGAATGTAATAACAAATGGTGCTTTGCAAGCATTCAAGATAAACATTTTTTTATCAAAAAAGCAAACTTTTAGAATGTAAGACAATATATGAATATCATAATATACGTATACTTAGAGTCACTTACCCAGAAAAAGTAGGCATTTTTGCAATTAGCAATGATTAGTAATGATCTACAAAAGGAATACACACGATAATGTGAAGAAATACATTACGTTTCATGCGAACCTCTGTAGTGGTGTGGTTAGCATAGCTCGCTACGGGGTTCGGCTTTGAATCAGGGACCTGGCATCGGTGTTCTTCCCTTTATCAATTTCATCATATCTTCATTTATCCATCGTCGCAATTACCCATAAGTAACAGATAGGCGACATAAAGTAACAATCAGTCAAGCATTTCATGATCTTACCTTTTTATCTCTACGTTCGAAACTATAGACGGAACTATAGTTTTCTTTGTCTTACTGCCTATATACCTCAAAGACAAAATGAAAGTAACGAGTGTATAAAGGTCTAAAATTTCGGCACTTTCTCCCGCAATCAAGCGTCATTTAGAGTGGAAGTGAAGCAGTGAAGCAGAGCGAAGAGAATATTTTGCCTTCGGAAGACCTGAGACTCTCCAACAGAAGAATTTCACCCTAGTCCATTAGCAGTGGGCGAATTTGCACCTCAATGCCTTATTCGAGGCGTCTTTCACTAAGCTTAGCTTTTCGTTGCATCCGCTACAGTGGGCGTCCAACCATAAAAAAAACACGCAATGGATTGTCATTGAAGTAAGAAATTTACTTGAAATTTTGACTTAACAAAATCTTCCCGACGACGATATATTTGGCTCAGTTACAGTTGGAATAATTTAATGTAGGTAATTCAAAGCTATTTTTTTTTTTTTGCCCGACACTGTGGCCGAGTGGTTAGCACATCGCGCTGCGACGCCAAGGGTCCCGGGTTCGTATCCCGGTCGGGCTTGGTTATTTGTGAATGTCCATTCATCAATTTCATCATTTCATCACTCATCCCCATCTTCGCAAATTAGCCAAGAGGCACAAAACGCGAAGTAAAATAAACTCAATCAATCAATCAATCAATCAAAGCTATTTTTCTTACACATAATCTTCAAAATAACGTGGGTGTGAAAGACACCAAAATGTCTCCCTTCCACGTAGTACAACTCGGAATGCATTTTGCAGGCTGCATACTAGCGAGGCTCTGGCGTCTGGATTCGCAGCTAGTATAGTCCTCCGCATGGTTCGTGTTGTCTTTATATGTGTTTGTGATTGTCCCCTCATGCATCTCATCACCTTTCATCTTCATCTTCGCGATTATCCAAAAGTGTCAGAAAAGTGAAGTAAAATAAATTAAACCAACCAAGTGTAACGACCGCCATGTTAGCCAAATGTCAGTCATATATTGCAATCTTATTCGTATGCCTCCTAACTTGCATTAAATTATTTACACCTAATTATTTTCATAATTCATGTATATATTTATGTTTTATCTTATGTTATATTATTCGCTTATTTTTTACATCTAATTCAGATTTTATGAGCTAATAATTATCACAAATAGTAAATGGTGTCTATAAAATATGGAACATTTTGAAATGGAAAATAAAAGAAGAAGAAGATGAACTTCGAAGCAAGTGTATTCATGGAGATGAATAGTAGAGGGTATTCAATTAATTGTAAACATGTTATTCATTCACACGATGGCCTTCATGTTTTGAAGATTATGTTAGGAAGATAACTACCGTTTCTGCGTACACATTCCTGAAGTCGTCGGGTAACATCGTGCATTGCTCGATGTAACATGTCGACAGGAATCTGGTTGATTTCCTCACGGATTCGTGTCTTCAGTTCTGCAATTGTAGCCAGTCGATGTTCATACATATTTGACTTTAGGTAGCCCCACAAATAAAATCACAGACCTTGAGATCTGAGGATCTCGTTGGCCATGGGATGTCACCAAATCGCGAAATCACACGTTGGCCAAACAACTGTCTTAATACTGCAATTGATTGGCGAGTTGTGTGCGATGTTGCCCCGTCTTGCTGAAACCAGGCATTTTCACGAATGTCTGGAAATCGATTTACTTCATGAGCAACAAAATTTTTCACCATGCAGCGTCCCTCTAGTGCACTTCTTAAAATAAACTTATACCACGGCTACAGATATATCTTAATCTCAGGGATAGGTTCTTTATTCGAGAATTCCAAATAAGAAAGCGTTTTATAGCCAAGAGGATATAGTTAGATGCGGATCTATATTCTGAAAACTGTACACAATACAGAGAAAATATATAGTGAAGCTTGTATATACATTGAAATATATATATATATGCTGATTCCAAATTTACGTCGGTTATATTCTTCTTATAAATATGTGTATAATTGAAAGGAAATTTTCTTCTTCTTTTCTTCTCAGAATTTTGGGAAAAAGGCTTCTTCTTTTCTTCCTTCTATTTTGGTAAAAAGCTTCTTCTTCCTTCCTATCTTCTTCCTTCCTATCCTTCTTTTCTTTCTTTGATTAGGGAAAAGGCTTCTTCTTCTTCTCTTCTTCTTTCTATTTTTGGAAAAGGCTTATTCTTCTTTTCTTTCTTCTAATTTATTGTCCTTGCCTTTAAAGCGTAATCTTATTTATTACATGTATGCGCTCGTATTCCCCGCTTCTTTGGCATTATACAAACGACACAAGCTATACTTATAGAAAGATTAGGGTCGACTAAACTGACATTAGCGCCATCTCCTATGTAACGACCAAAAGGGGAATAGCCCAGGATCGCTAACAGCAAGCGCTGCCTATGGCCCAGTGCGTCTAATAAGAAGCGCAACCGTAAGTGCTTCGGGGCGTCTAATTTGGACACAGAGCCACCGAGGGACGGACAAATACAAAAGCTGACGATGTTCTCCTCGTCAGAGGTATTAAATCAAATTTTGATCACTAGGATCAGAAAAGAGATACATTTCTGAATTCATTTGCTCACTTATTAACTTTCATAATTGTTTCATATACGACCATATTCTTATTTATCTTAATTGGCTATTTACAACATTTTATTCACTCCTTCTATAATTTTTTATACTCTTCCTTTATGTATTTTGTATTCACTATAATATATATAATCAGTCTTCTCCGCTCCTAGTTTCTACAATGAACTCTGCTCTTCTTTATCTGGCGTGCTGCCATCTATCGTCGCTTTCGGGAAACGTTTATTCCTTGCATTTTTCATTGGGAATGACGGTCACTGGGTTACCATCACCATCTTCAAAGAAATAAGTGCCCATGGTGCCAGACGATGACACTGCACTCCATACAGTCACTTTGTTGCTGTGTAACGGCACTTCACTCAGTATACGCTGGTTTTCAAGGGTCCAATGTCAGAAATTTTGCTTATTGACAAAGCCATTGAGATGAAAATGGGCCTCGTCTGACATCCACACCTTGTCCATGAACTCTACCAATTTCACCAAAAATGCTGCACAATTTTTTTTGCGTTGCCCGTGATGGTTCGGTTTAAATTTCTGGACAATCTGGAGTTTGTATGGATGGAACTTTAGATCTCGCTTCATTATTCTATGCGCGGTTGACCTATGCAGCCGCAGAGACGTTGCCTGGCGTCGAACAGAGCGTTGTGGACTTCTCTCTATGTCAGTTCGGACAGCCTTTATGTTCTCCTGTGTTCGGGCACTGCGAGGTCGTCCTGTTTGTTTCTGCTTCAAGGTTGAACCTGTTTCATCGAAATTGCGTACCCAACTTGCTATTGCATGAGCGGATGGATCTTGTGCATGCCGTTGCGGTTGATAATGTCGCCGAAATTCTCGACATGCAGCACTGACACTGTTATTCTTAATATTGTCACAGCGTATCTGAATTGTTCTATGATAACTGAATGGCATGGCACCTACTTCATGTTTTGTACGTTACCTGGCGCATCCTCGAAGTGTTGCCAAGTTACAATTTCAAAAAGTACCACATTTTTTAGACACCCTTTATATGCATTCATTATTTTTCAAAAAGAAGGTGGCTAGGATTATTTCTATCTTCACGCAGAAGTTGTCGTTTTAGCACATAGTACATAGATTTCTTCTAAATATCGATTTTTGTTGAACAATGGATAAGACTGAAGTAATTTAGTCTTCGGTAAAAATTCGTAAACTAAATCTTTATTTAATCATTTTATGTGCAAAGGCAAATATGAATTATTTTATAAAATAAGTTTCGTTATTTATATTCCTAGTTTAATATTACAACTTTAAAGCACAGCAATTCTCCCTCGCTTTCAATAATATATCGTTTTCCTATTGGCTGTTTATTTTAGTAGGGGAGAATGAGGCTACGTGTAAATGGCGATGTCAAAAGTTCCACGTTGGCATTCTCAATTGTTCCTAACCATATCCTAAGATTACTATCGCTAATTAGCATTGATCTGTCATATAAATAATAATAATCTGTTATGCTGTGCCTCGCGCCTGAGGAAAGCAGTTGAGGTCTGTCGTGAGAAATAAGTTACCTACGAACAAGCAGGACCCAACATATTATATTTTTCATTTGTGCGAATAAGTATGTAAGCACGCGATCCGTGATTAAAGTTTTTGGACATTTTAAATATACAATATTTAAATTTTATTTGATATGATGTGTTGCAATTCGATGGTTACCTTCCTGGATCGTCTTAATCCCGTTCCCTGGGTGAGAACTCGTGCTTCCAACTAACTAGCCGGTGCAAGGAGCAGGGTGTTGCCTATTTCGTGACTATCATTGCTGGTACGTTGCACAATGAAATCAATCCGAAATACTAACTGTTCAAACCCAGGAAGTGTATTGTAATGTTAGTCAGATAATTCAATTAACACAATCAATACACCTTGCAGTTATAAAAAAATGTTTCCTAATTTTCTTACGCATTTTCAAAAACTAATTTCTTCAAGAAAATACTGTATTTTCGAAGGAGTGAAGTACAAAGCTGTTTCTGAGTTCATTTGAAAGGTACAAAAATCTAGAACGAAAGGGACGATAAAACGATCATTTCTTAGATATATCGAAATTATAATTAATCCTCCTATATTGCAAGCGTTCCTGCTCTCTTGACGCGGCCTATTAGACAGGGAGATCCAGAAAATAGCAGGGTAAGCTGAGGAGCAGAGTAAAGGTCGCGAAAATTCCTGAGCTCTTTGCCACACACGGCCGTTAGCATCTGTGTTGCAGATGGCACGGAGCGAGAGACGGGCGCACGTAATCGATACATCTCGTCTCGCGCTGGGAATTCTTTGGTGTAGCATGCAGGGATCAAGTATTTGTAAGTACCTTCGTTTTAGCCAGAAACTTCCCGGCCTTAAGTTGAAGACATGGTAACCAAGTTTCCGAAGAAAGTCTACCCATTAAGTAGGTCAGGTATAAAATACGGCACGCTGCTCCCATCAGCGTACGAAATCAGTAGGGTATCATGGACTACTTGATTCAGGAAATAGAGTCGAGCCGACCTCCGTTCGGGAGTGGTTAGGACAACTGGGATCCTGGTTCGAATCATGACCTGTGCATGGGTGTTCTTTGTGTTTCTTCATCAATGTCATATTCGTATTCGCGATTAGCTCAAAGTGGCAGAAAAGTGAAGTATAACAATCCAGTCAATCAATCAATCTAACTCTATCTCCGTATCAGCTGTAAGGCTGTGGAATCAGTTGAAAGCACGAGAACCGTAACTTCCCTGGCTGCTTTCAGCATACTCTTGGCCATGATATTAAGAATATTAGTTAGGCCTTCGCCTGTTAAGAATTCAAAAGTAGATACCTGCATATATTTTTTTTAAATGTCTTCTATACTATTTTATATTTTGTATTCAATATTTGATACACTATTTTCAGCGTGATGTGACTTGGATTTGTGTAATGTGTGTTCACACCGCATGTGTGTTTGTGTGTTTGCACATGATAAATTATTATATACAAATATATACGTTTATATATCGATATCGCCTTGTAATGAAGAGGTCTCGGGTTCGATACCTGGTGGAGACACATAGTGGTTCAGATCCCACTTTAAACTGTAGAAGTTGTCCTTTGTACAAAAAGTAACCTCGGTTGATTAACATTTACATTTCCTATGTAAAATATGATTTTAAGGGAAATGAAATATATTAATATTTATTGTTGAGGATCCTTCATTTAGCTAATTTCAAACACAAAATGATTATAAGTTATCACTGGCAACACTTGCATGTTGACCACTTTCAAGAAGAAACAAGACAGGGTAAGTTTGTGTGTTCGCGAACAGAACGCACCTGCAAATCCTTTCCTTCCGGTGTTCGCTAAGAGCACGTCTTCGCTACGAGCACGTTCGCGTTCGCGAACCGCTTGTGAACCATTCGCTGAAATTATTCTTACAGGGAACTTCCAACTATTCATGGGGAACCGCGAACCACCGGCAATCATTTGTTCAGTGTTCATCTTGTCATCATGTCTTCTCGTGAGGAAAAGTGATTTTGGTGATGAGTGGTGCGGCTTTAGTCATGACTGTTTGTGCAAGAAGAAGAGGAAACAACGACGTTGGTGGCACACCAACGTGCATAAAAAAGGCACTTATGATGGATTTGAAGTCACATTTGTCCGCACAAATATTCATCTAGGCACCTATTTCCCTCCAGGCATCTTCTTTTACTTTTCTATTAAAGGGTCCTTATGTTTAGGATCACAGAGTAAAGATTTGGTTTCATCGATTGAGTTGGTGTTTTAAGTCCACTTTATGCGCAGTATGGCTAATCGGGACTGGACCTACAGTTTAAAGTGGAATCCGAACCACTATGTGCCTTCACCGATTTGGTTTCATAAATACCAATAAGTTTTAGTGCATTTTCCTATGACCACTTCATAATTACATCAAAAACTGAAACAAAACCAATAGAAAATCTGGAGGTTCGCGAGCAGACCAAAAGCAAAGACCTACGCACGACGCCGTCCCAGTGTGAAATGCGAACGCCTTTGTATTCGTCAGAGAAACCGACAGGAGATGGATCGCCACGAACGGTTCACAAGCAGTTCGACCGGCGCTGCAAACCACGTCCCATTGGTGAGAACAAGCTGTTCACAAGCGGTTCGCGAACGGTTCTGTTCGCACATGTCTACGCACCTTTACGGTGCCACATATTGCAGAGAACTAAGTTAGAACCTATTTAAATGAACCTTTTCTCTCTCGCGTGATATTTTAAGTGCTTTAAAGATAGAAAGGTTCTGTACGGTCTAAAACCCATTTACGCTTGCTGATTTTCCCTCCCGGATCGGAATTGAATTGCTTTACAATTCCTGGACCTTTAACAATCGGGACTATGGAACTTTTTAAAAAAAATATATAGGCCCCATATATATTGTGTGCCCGAGGTCCCGTATCCACCTAAGGTCGACCGTGGTTTTATGATTGCCTTGTGGAAGATGAAACTCAAGCACTTTTGGAAAGTAGAATAAAAGTATCATGCAATATACTACAACATTCCGATTAAACTTAATAAGATTATGGAACATGGCGTCTGCTTCTTTATGTTCTGGAAGCATATTATTCTTTACGAGCCGTAACTGCCCATATAAAAGACAGTAAGAGAAAAATATAATATCGTGATACTTTGTGTCATAAATATGGGAATAAAAGTTCCTACTAAAGAATCAGTTGTTATGTCGTATACGGAATATCAATGGAAGTAATCTTTCCTGCTGAGTTAAATGCTCTTTTCTTCAACAAGAATAATGTATTTTATTATAAACACATGGCATGTGAGTGGCGCATACAAAAGAAATATTTAAATTTGTGGTGAAATTATGAGAAATTTTCGTTGCGTTTCTGGTACCGAATATGATCGCAACGAAGAATAATGCCTGCATTCGTTTGGCACTGAGGAACGCTGGAAGGTCTCCAAAAGAGGAAGAGGCGAAGAATGGGAAAGGAAACAGCTGAGTGTGTGGAGGAGATTACCATAATAAAGAGAGAGATTCTGCAAGGCTACGTGCGAGAAGAATAAATCAGAAATACACACGCTGAAAGAAAACATTGCTGCTTGCGAGAAAAGCCTTTGCAGAGGAACTAGGGCGGATCCCTTTCTCTGCTCTGCCTTTCGAGTGTTTTTGGTGCAAATGAATCTTCCCAGCTCCATACACATTGCTCTGGACAGCAAGTAGACCTTCCCTGTAATCGTGATTCTGAGGTGGAAGGGGACACCTTCTGGTGAGGCACCCAAAAGTCAACCCGGTATCTCTTTCTTGCAGGTCAACGAGGCTTTCACGTGTGGACCCACGGCCAGGACATTTCTTTGCTGGGTTCTGTTGGCCTTTTCCACTGTTTCTGAGGTAGTTCTTTAACTCTCCTTACCTTTTTAATGTGTTGTGTTGTCCTGTGCCTGCTCTTCTGTGTCAAGTACTCCTTTACAGCCTCGGATATTAATAGGTAAGGATATTTTAGTCCTAAGACACTATAGTTTTAGTTCTTGATAAGTAGGGCTTGGAAGTTGATGAAAAATCATTGTTTTATGGCATTGAAGACAATGGTAAACCTGATTAGAACCAGGAAACATTGTTTTATTTTACATTTTCGACCTTTTTAGCTTTTAGGTTATTTTTCTGTGTTTCTTGCAGTTTGTTTTGCATTTTTTATCATGTTTAGGTTTATTTTTGCTCCTTCCCTGTTGTTTCGTGAATTTTACATGCATATCTTAACATAACTTGCATAGTTAAATTTCTTAAAATGATTTTTTTAGTAAGTGCGCCAGTAATGGAAAATATTGTCAATGCAAAAGCACAATATTATTTTAACTGAAATCTTTGGCAATGGATGAAATAAGTAATCGTGGTAAATTTATTTTTCCTCAAGTAATATACTACTTTGATTGAGGTTTCCTTGCAGGTCACTATTATCTCTTTAATGTGTGGTTTTAAAGTAACAATAGTGACAAAAAAAAGAAAATCTGATACACACGAAACAAAACTGTATTTTCAGATGCTGTACTACTGTATTGTGCAAGGCCCACTCTGAAAGGAGGTGAATGACACACGGAAAAAACATTGTGGTGTATTTTCTGTAACCTTAAACTAAAAATAAAGATGCAGTTTAAACCACCAAACAATGGGTTTTATCGAATTGTTCAACTACTCTCTTGTAATTTATGAGAAATACTTTTTTGAAATTTTTAGGTCAATTTCTAATAATTTTAAGGTCATTCTGAAGGTCATTTTCTTAGCTTCTTTACGTCATCAACTTCCGAGCACTATTGATAACTAATGAATGGATGAATTAATATCAAATATTGAGTAAGAAACTTTTTCACAGACGTATTTTATTATCTTGTTAGGGCTGTCCTCAATTTTGTTTTAGTTAAGGGGCTCATCTCCTGCATAACGGGCTTCAGGGTCCAATACCAGGTGGAGGCACATAGTTGATCGAAACCCACTTTATTATATAGGTCCAGTCCTGTTTAGCCTATCTGTTCATAAAGTGAACTTAAAACAAAACCTCAATAAAGAAAAAAACCTTTACATAAGTCAACATCTGCCTCAGTGGATGTAATCACGATCGTGATACTGAAGGTTCTAGGTTTGAGTTTCTGTAAAGAAATAGACACTCCATTCTTTCATCCAGAGCATACGATGATCGTTTGCCTCTTATCACTGTCACGATTAACTTGAGGACGTAAAGAAAGGGCGTTGCATAACCAAAAGCAGAATACAAAATTCCAGTCGATTACATTCAAGTTGACGTCCTCACGGAGTGTTCTCTTGCAAAAAATCTGGCAAACAGATTCGGTAGTGTTTAAACATACTTTTCATCATTTTACACACTTTTTACGATTTCTGTAAGGCTTCAAAAAAGGTAAACATTCATCATGTGATCACGATAATCATACCTACCTAGAATCACTTCTGTAAGACCACACGCACGTTGCTTACCCCTCATGATTCCAACGCAGGATCTGATTTGTTTGCCCAAAATATGGCGAAATGAATTATGGGGGAATTTGTTCACTGAATATCCTATCAGTACAACATTTCAGGTTGAAGTAATCATTGAGTCCCTGCTTTAAAGAGAAAAAAAAATATGCACAGATAGGCTAATGGGGACTGAACCTACAGCTTAAGTAAGATTATGTACATCCACCGGGTATGGAAACCGGGACCCCTTGATTACAAAACGACGACCTTACCACTACGCCATCGGGGAGGTCAGCGCTCTTTTTGTTAATGAAACCAAACATATGCAAAATACGTGGAGCATCTTACCACTAGCAATATTTTAAATGAGAGTGTAATTTAGATTTTTTTAACCAGTTAAACTTACAAAATGGTTCCCGATCACCCATTACCAACTAGATATTTGTTTCATTTACGGCGTTTGAAATGAATTTTGTATCTAGTAAAAACTAAGCTATTAAATTAACTTATATCTAAAGCTTTAGCCGTCTAGGTGTAATCGATTTTACTGCTATTGCTTAAACTTTTACACTAAAATAATTGTGTTATGCATAGTTGCGTATGCACCCTATGATTAGTGAGGTCAAAATTCACGATGAAAGTTCAGTCGGGGAAATAAAAGTTACATTCCATCTCACTGTACAAAACTAGAGCATGCCTAGTGTCGGTCCGGGCCTTTCAAAATCCCTTTCCTGTGTACATTTAGTATACATGTCATAACTCGAAAGCGGAATGCCTATTTACTCCAAGTGAAGGAGAGACAACTCTTATCAAAATTGACAGCTTTTCTCAAACAAAAATTTAAACACTGCACACGCTTGGGAATTGAATACACATGTATTTACAAACATTGGCTAGCGTATGCCAACATGAGAACGAACTTCTGCCGTCTTACGAAAATATCCAATCCTACAATATTAGTCTTCGTTATGTTGATACAACATCTTTCAAAATAACTCGAAAATGGAACTCAGGTCTATGCAGAAAACATTGTACTTCTTGGGCATTTGCAAAAAAGAATAACTTGAAATAGTGTGAACATCACACCTGACATACTGGTAGGAATGTCAGATAGAACGGACGTTTGCACGGCCGCACGTGAACTTCACTACACTCTGTCTCGGGAATCTGTGGAGGAAGGGCGCGCATAACGGTAGATTGTATTGATTGGATTGATTTGTTGTTTTAAGTCCACTTTATGAACAGTAAGGCTAATCGGGAATGGACCTAAAGTTTAAAGTGGGATCCGAACCACTATGTGCATCCACCGGGAATCGAACCCTGACCCTTGATTACAAGGCGACGACACTACCACTGCGCCATCGGGGAGGCCTCATAACGATAGTGAAAGGGAGAAAGCGAGTGGGTGGAGCATAGTAGCATACGGCTGGTAGCTGGAGCCGCGTTTTCCCCTCCATGCACTCACTTCCCCTCTGACTCGTTCATTGGTCTAGTCCTCTTGAGTACTACTTGCACAGAGTGCTTGTTTTCGTTCCTTTGCCGAGAGATTCTCGGAACTATGTGCAATCGCTATGAAAAATTGAAAATCTGGAGTTCTATTACGATAAAAATAAAAATTATTTTCCAGCAACAAGCCTATGCTAGAGAATTCCATTACCTAGAGGAAGGAAATGAGAATCTCGATGCAAGCAAAATGAAGCCATATTGCCCAAAGACTTCGTTGGCAAGCATAGACTTACCCTAGAGGAAAGAGAAGCAGAATCAACGGTTGCAAGAAGATAAAACACACAGAAGCAAATTAATACGAGTGTCTCATATATTCATCCCGAAAACCCCGTTGTTAACCGTTGGGAGATGTCAACATAGAACGTGGCGACGTCATCCATTACAACTTCATTCCCAAACTATCCATTAAATGAGAGACAATTTGGAGTGACAATCACGAAGTCGGAACCTCGGTCTTTCTCCGCTGGGGGCGACACCATGCAAGGAGCATGCGACGGCCATTAATCACTCCTGGGTAGCGGACCTTACTTCCTGGAATGATTGATCGAGAATCAAGGCTGTCGCAAACGACACTAATCCAATTCACTTCAGGTCAAATCAGACGTAATCCTTTGATGGGATTAAAGGGCTTTCTGGCACGGGACACGTTTCCCCCAAGATTAAAGCCAGCTTGCTTAAAAGTCACATTGTTATTCTGACAGGAAAGTCAAGAAGGATAAGAAGCAAAATCTGCACACAAAGTGACATGGCTATGAGCAACTTGCATTTCATTTCAAGAATGATCTTCAAAGGCCACGTGACAAAATTTGTTTACGATTTTTCTCTTTTTCTTCATACATCTGGAATCATCGTGATGTAACTTAGGCGTCCATTTTTTCGTACTATTTCGCTTTCTCCGGCATGCCATATCTACAACGCTTTAGAAAGATTAGAAGCTGGGATGTTAAATGTCCAGGAACTCATAAATTCTAATGGGTTACATTTGGTTCCACTGCAGGTCCGGAACCTTTTTCCTCGCACAATTTAACTTCGGTCCAAGTTGCGTATTGTTTCGTTTAAAAATGGTTCCTGAACCATATTTAATTGATCTGGAAAAAATGTTCCTCGATCGTATTTAAGTTGATCTGGACAAAAAGGTTCATGGACAGTATTTAAATTCACCCGGAAAAAAGGTTCCTGCACCGAATTTAAATACTTTAAACATAAAAAGGTTCATTACGGGCCAAAAATCCCTTTACACTTCCTGATTTTCTCTCCCGGACGTGAATTGAACTTATTTACACTTCACGGATCTTTTAACCCCACAACCCTGAGATTGTTAAAGATCCAGGAACCCATGCATTCTAATGGGTTCTATTGGATTCCGCAACAGGACCGGAACATTTTATCTCGCACAATTTAAATTCGGTTAAAGTTGCGTATTGTTTTATTTCAATGCTGAACTTGGACACTACTTAAACTGATCCGGAAGAAAAGGTTAAATTGCAATGTTGGTCGCGTTTGTTTACCTAAACGCACGGTCATGGATATAGGTGGCTCGGTAGAATTGCGCTAGTGCCACGTGTGGGAAGAGCAAATCTAAAGCGAGACAAAAGTAGCTGGTTCCCGCGCACTGTGTGGCAACGTAACCGTGCTGCGTTGCTTAGTTCGAGCGTCAGACCGACCTCTCTCCGGACCATCCCTCACCTTTCGAGCAAAGGCTGTAAGTTTGCATCACATGGATTACAAAGACCAAATCTACAACGAGATCTTTCATTCTCTTAAACCTCCGAACACACGGGAATGTGCTCCGACGTGGCAACAGCGCGAACTTCTGCCACCCGCCTAATTTCATGGCCGTGCGTTTAGTGCGCTCGCAATCATGACGCTCCATCCAATGGCTTACGTAGGAGGAAGCTGTTTTTATATTATTTTTTATTTTTTATTTGACCTCGCTCTTCTCCTTTTAAGGCTGGTCAATCCTGAAAATGAGAATGAAGAACTTATGAATCAGAGCAGACATTCGTGAATTCGAATCCATAATCTTTCGAGGATGCCCTGTTTCGATACCCGGTGGAGGCACATAGTGCTTCGGATTCCACCTTAAACTGTAGGTCCAGTCCCGATTAGCCTTACTGTGCATAAAGTGGACTTAAAACACCAACTCAAAATAAAATCTTTCGACTATGCTACTTAGATGTCTGAGCGCACTGGTAATAAATGTTTAAATTATCTACTTGTTTAGCAATGTTTTTCATGAAATATTACACTCGTCAAAGTCACAAGCACAAGTTTTCCGTATCAATGTAAGGGAATGAGAGAGCAGTGTATGCACTAGAGACATTGGACGCCAACGCTGAATTTACCTGTCTGGTAACCCCACAACACTTGTTCGAATCACGTCGCCAGGAAATATACATTCCTATTTTAAAATATTGTTACGAACTAAAGCAACAACTGGTGTTATTGTAGAAATATTTTGCCTGAAAAACATATCAAATGAAACGTTGTACTGTGTGTTTAATGACGAATTATTAACCCTTACTAAATAGGTTCTATAGAGCTGTTGTACACGTTGAGATGACTCGTGAAAAACCACGCCATTTTTCTCATTGGATGCAAAGTTGAGTCCAAGATTTTCAATTTAGAAACGGTTCTAAATAAACCTGACTGTCGACCAATCGGAGCACATGCTATTGAAATCGTTACAGGAAAGACGCATCGAGGTACAAAATGCTATTTATTACTTTTCTAGAATGGAAAGGAGGTGCGGTGGAACATTCTGTATTTATTTAATCGCAATTACAAAAAACATAATGATGAATATTTCTACAGCAGTGAGTAATGTGATAATAAAATATATTCGACAACCAACAGTAGGATTTTACGTATTTTGCGTCGATCTTAAATTGAATTTTAGGAAAATACAATTAAAAACAATTATCTGTGTGTCTGTGGAAATGAGATTGTCATAAAAGTATTTTCTTGTGTTCACATTGCTTTTCTTGTGTCTCAAATTACATTTAGACTATTAATACCGAGAAAATGCATCAACATCACATTTTTTTTCGAGTTAATAATATGTCCTATATCTTTCTTTGGGAATAATATTACCTTTGCTACAGCTAATCGCTAGTCTCTTTATTTCTTTTCATGTCGTACACACTGCCACGTTCTGGTAAAATGTGAAATTGTCAAATTTTCTTTGATCGTGTACATGTGCAATTTCAGACCATTCAAGATTCCCAATAGGAACGCTGTTCAACGACTTTCAATTGTCGATTATAAGCGTTCAATTCAACGACTTGTTCGTGATTCATTTGATCCTGTACAAACAGCTTTAGTTCAGAGAACATTATTTTGTGTGAAGTTCAACCTTCCCAAATTACCCCAGTAGCTTTGCATTTTGTAAAGTATTTGCAAACAACTAAAATTTAATGCAGAGTATAAAAATCTTTGCTGTAAGAAGAAAGAAGTACTTTGAATTTGTATATATCAATATATTATAATCGGATCGAAAATGAGATGAAATAATGCTTCCAAGAGTAACAAAATGATTATTATTAATTTGATGTAGGAAAAAATATATAAGCCTAAATAATTGTAATAATAAACTTTATAACAAATTACTGGAAAACTCTCTATCTGCCAGCAGCAAAACTTACCCGAGTTAAATGGAAGAAGCCAATCTTTTCCGCTCAAACAAGCAATGGCAATAATTCTACGCAGCTTCTTTCTTGTCACTAACAGACTGTGGCGCTACCAACCGGGAGACAGATTAAACACGCACCATTAACATGTAATCAAGTGATCAATCCTTGTTACTCTTTTACACTGGAGTTGGTAGAAAGGATAAACATTCAACATAACAGCGTGGTAATTTATTTACATGGGAGGCAATATTAACTAAGATAAAAGGCCAAAGAAATGGGATTACGGAAAATATTTGTATATCACATTTACATTTCAAACGTTCGTTTCCAGTTTTTAATTTATTGTATAAGAGAAATAATGTGGTTCATACTACATGCACGAATATAGAAGAGAAAATATCAAATAAAATGTTAGATCAAATAATTTATAAAAGTAGACAAAATATTTAAAACACCGATATTTATATAAACCGAGTAATCTAGGTAGACATAAATTTCAGGTACAATATATCACTAAGAACAGGGCCGAGATCGAGAATGTGTGGGGCCCTACCCTCACATCCCCTAAAGGTGCCTTCATGGCACGGTTCTATATGTACGGGAAACTTTACCTTTTATTACTAGAAATTAGAGTAACATAGCTAGCTCTTTTTCCTTTTCAATGGAAATACGTCCAGCATGAAAATATTGTCTTTAACTTTTCGCAAGAGGCTCTTTACACCCCCTTTTTTAATAATGAGCCAAGGATTCTAGATAAGGGGATATTTCCCAGTATACATTGAACATTGCAATATGGCCATGTGTGTGTACGCACCCAAACATTTTTAATTCATTCAATCGTACTCGAATTATTTTACTATCTGACAGAAGGAAAATAAACAAAAAATAATTCCCTCCCCCTAATTATTTGGAACTAATACCTAAATGATAAATCTATGATTTAAATACGGCATGTAACGTCAATTACTAAAACTGGAGGCAAATTGCTGCTGTCATGAACAGATGACGTCGATTCGTTAGCTGCGCGCCGCCTGCATGACGAAAAAAGAAGGAACTTCACATTCAAACAGACTCAACAAGACCGGGTGCTTTTGGAAGAGAAAAAAATAGAATATACGTATTGAAAAGATACAACACTGGTACACATATCATATTAACAAACTTGCAGTGTAATAAACAATGTATACATTACACAGATCATTATCAATCCATGTTCTGGAGAACAAATTACGGCAAGATATTAAACATAAATACGTATTAGAATTTCAGAATTAGAATTAGAATTTCTTTATTCATGGGCGAAGTTCAGCCTGTGGCTGCTCTACCACTTAACCACTTAACAACTTATATATATATATATATATATATATATATATATATATATATATATATATATATATATGAACTAAACAAAGAAAGGGCTAGGAAAGTGTTCAATGTACTTACATTAAAACAATTCCTAGACTAGAGGAAGTTATAAAATGTGACATAAAGTTTCTATAAATTGAACGGACATTACGAATGAAAGGGCGAGGTCAGATGATTCTAAAACACCGCAGGTGTAAGACAAGGTGATGGTTTACCATACAATAATTTATAATATTAATTAATGGTTGACTTCGCTCAAGAAATCACACCAAAATAAGAATATTCAAAGATTGTAACATAGTAATGTTCGATATTTGTAATTATTGACAAACATAACAATAATTTTAGGAGTAATAACTGCTAATATTTTAAGGAAATGCCTGAAAATAAACAAATAAAGCAATAAAGATAAGAAGCATTATGTATGCAATAATGCTAGAAGATGAAGAGTGAAAGATGTTTAATACTTGGATCACAAAAAGGGTTGCCAGATTTTCAAAATAAAAAAAACGGGACATACTGATTATATAGGCATGGATATAGTTAAATTTATTTCTTATAACATTTTTAATCATTACAACATCAATTGCTGTTTAAAGCATTTTTAATACCTAATTTTTAACATTTTGATTACATTAATATTTGAGTGAACTCTTGGCGTCCTTTAAGAGGACATTTTTTTTCCAATGCATTACTATAAAATTCAGAACATGACTTATTCTCATTCACTTATTATTTCTTTAGCTAAATACGGGACAATCCTGGATATCCGAACATTTCTTTAAAAAAGGGGACAATCCCGTATATACAGGACGTCTGGCAACCCTAATAACAAAATCAATTTTACACAAAAATATTACAAATGAAATGAATAAGGAATTAAATGTTAGAGTGAAGATAACGGATTTTTTAGGAACAACCAAACAAAATTGCATACGAATGCTTCTCCATGGAAGTTGTGCTATGCACAGGCGAGCACTTTACCTTTACCTTTTTTTATTAATTTGTTCAGCACCGCAGAGCAAAGAAGGAAATACCATCGAAATATTGTAAGGTGAAAGGATTTCTTGTTCATTTTATGTGGTAGTTTTTTGATAATAGTTTAATGCTCCACACCACACCACTAACTGAACATTAATTTATTTCTAATCACACGTGTTTCTTCCCTAGACATATGGTGTGAAACTGCGAGTGGAGATTCTATTGTCGTACGTACGTATGAGTTAAAAGGTGAGACGGGTCTTGCTACATAGAAGTCCAATACGGTAGGGCAAGGGTCGAAAATCCAGTGAACAGAACGAGATTACTATTTACTTTGGGGAGGCACAAACCTGATTTTCTTACCTAACCACCACTGCATACCCAACCCAATGCATAGCTAACTGATAGCAAAAGCAGAGGATTTACAGACATATTATAATACAGGTATTGGTGCATCATTACCAGTTGAACTGTTGTCTCTTAAAATAACTCTGCAAAGTGATTTTTAATAAGTTTCAT
This sequence comes from Lepisma saccharinum, assembly GCF_977018435.1. Taxonomy (NCBI): domain Eukaryota; kingdom Metazoa; phylum Arthropoda; class Insecta; order Zygentoma; family Lepismatidae; genus Lepisma; species Lepisma saccharinum. The sequence continues at coordinate 26,033,118 of NC_139247.1, forward strand.
CTGCACATGATTTTACAAAACTTCTGCATCAAAAGTACAATACAATTATACCTACTTCTCCGCTGACCTCCGTAGCTTAATTAGCGTGCTACAACGAGTACCGGGTTCGAATCCGGCCTGGTTTTTGAGTGTTCCTTCTCTCAATTTCATCATATTATCATTCTCCATCGTCGCGATTAGCCAAGAATGACAGAAAAGCGACGCTAACAAAAATCAATCACACAAACGTACACATACACCGAAGAAACTGAATAACTGCACATGCTTTGCCATGTCCTTTCACAAGTACGTAGCTTGTGCTGAGTGGTGGCATGAGGCTTGTTCCGGTTATGAGGGAACTGGCCGCTTTGCTTGCGACCATTGCTAGGTGCGAACTCTTAGCCTAGGCCTGTGGTACTCTTGTCCTCCATGGAGTCGAAGAGTACGCAATTAACATGTCTGCACATTTTTAATTTTTATGACGCACCATGTTAATTTTTCACAAGTTTTCAGTTATGAACAGTTAAAGGACATTATAACGAACATACTCGCGTATAATATTCACATTTTGATTGGAAATAAATGTGCTATTAAGCAATACAAAGTAAGTGCGTACTCTTACCCGCCTTTCCCCTATTTTATATAGAAGGGGCCTTCAGTAAAATTTTGCGGGAGGGCACAAATTTGTAGATCCGGCACTGGCTGCACTGAAACGTTCTCTTCGTGACAAAAGTTCGATTAAGTGTCAGATGTGTAAACAATGGCCTCATGAGCAATGTGCTGGAGTGGATGATGACGTTGACTTAATTTCTGATCTCCGTAAGTAATACATGAAAATTCACGCGATGTCCTAGGAAGTTAAATGTACGAGGGATGATCGAAAAAAAAGGTTACAAAGCATATAACGATTGTTTTATTCACTGTAACGTTACGGAAATATATGTGTAGATTAATAACATGTTTGTCTTGTTGCAGGTTTTGGGACTTTGGATTCTGACCATGTATACCCTAGAAGCGGACATTTAAAATGGTGACTCGTCTGGAAAATTGGTCAAGAGTAGAAGTGAGGGCAGTGGTGCGGTTCCTGTGGGCCAAAAACACTACACCTGCTGACATTCATAGACAGATTGTGGAGGTGTATGGAGAGGGGGCAATTTCAAGGCAACATGTAGCGAAGTGGTGTCGTGCCTTCAAAGAAGGACGGACCAGTATTGTTAATGACAACCCTGGACACAGCGGTAGACCCAGTACCTCAACCACTGACGTGAACTGTGGTCGTGTGGATGAGTGTATTCGTGAGGACAGAAGAAGAACATTACGCTCAATATCAGCTGAGCTGGGACTACCATATGGTGTTGTACAGAACACTGTGGTTAATGTCCTTAAGTATAGGAAAGTGTGCGCGAAATGGGTGCCACGGTCACTATCCGAGAACCATAAGACCAACAGAATGGTGACGTCTTTGAATATCCTGCAGCGTTACGCAGCAGAGGGGAATAATTTTCTTCACCGGGTAGTGACTGGTGATGAAACAATATTGCATCTGTTCACTGCGTCAAGGAAACAGGCATCCATGGAATGGAAGCATGCATCTTCTCCACGGAAGAAGAAATTCAAAGTGGTTGCTTCGTCCAGGAAAGTACAAATAACTGCCCCTATTTTCAAATTAAAGGGGATAACAACAACAAAAACAGAAGGAAAAATTAATCATATTAGTCCAGAACCCCCTACAACGGATAATAATAGTAATCCTAATATACCTTTAAATATACCTCACTGTATTCTGGGACGTATCAGGTGTGCTACTGATCGAGTATTTGGAACAGGGAGAGACCGTGAACGCTGAAAGGTATTGCAGGACACTTCTAAAGTTGCGGGATGCTATCAGAAGAAAACGTCCTGGTCTCCTCCGCCGTGGTGTGATTCTTCTGAATTATAATGCCAGACCCCATTCAGCACAAAAAAACTGTTGAGTGTATTCAGCGTTTACGCTGGGAACGACTAGAGCACCCCCCTTACAGCCCTGACCTAGCCCCCAGTGACTTTCATCTTTTCCCTGCTCTAAAGCTGGTCACCATTAACTGACATGTGATGATGTCAAAACCGCTGCCTCACTTTGGCTACGAGAACTTGACGCGGATTTCTGTGCAACCGGTATGGAAAACCTCATCTACCGTTGTGAAAAGTGCTTGAACAAAAAAGGTGATTACATCGAGGACTAGTGTTGAGTGCCCTCTATCATCAGGTGTGTTGATCTTCCAGCTATGTCTAACACATACGCCATAATAGGCTTTGTAACCTTTTTTCGATCATCCCTCGTATATGGTATCAAGCTCTTTATCTTTTCATATCTAAAGTAACATTTTAGTTTTCTACTTTTTGACTATGCATTCGTATTGCGTAATATACCTAAGAAACGGTGTGCCCTATTGCCCCGTACACCCGGGGCAAAATGACCATTTGCCTCATCCCATGTTTGCTTTTACTCTGTGTTACATTTCTAATATAAAATTCCCAAACCAATTCTAAACAATTGTTAAGATATTCACCATAAACATATGTGCAATAGTCTTCATTGTACATGTATTGCGATGTTTATAAGAAAATCTGGTTTAATAGACCTAAAGGGGTTAACTTTGTCCTTTAGTCTCCCCTACTTTAAAAAATGCAAGAGCAAAGCAATAGGAATTCAACAAAATAGGCAAAAGGTATAACCGACAAAGAAAGCGTGTGAGTTCAACCACTCATAAATGTATAAAATTTCACTAATTACCCTGAAGAAAGTGCGGAATATCGCAAGGTAAGGCCTCGATAAGTTCCCGTGTATTTTCTTGGACAATATAAATTATTCGCAAGGATGACAGTGAGGGTCACTAGACTTGATGGCAGAATTTGCATTATGCAGATAAATTCTCTCCCTCGAAATACCAACCAATGTTACGTTACGCCTGATAAAGGGCTGACTTTGATACCAACGAAACGCGTACTCCATTTTACAATGTGTTAGATATAAATTTTGCATCATGTGCATGGCGCGATAACACGGGACGTGACGACAATGCATTTCCCACATTTGACCGGAGTGGCAGCAATTGTTGTTTTCAACGGTTACATTATCATCATGATCAGTGAAATATCTTGCTCGTGTGCATATGGCCACGTACATTAGAGTCCCGATTATCTGGCATTACGGAGACTGGCGGGTGGTGGCATAAGAGAAACCGTCGGATGATTGATTGATTGATTGATTGATTGATTTAAAATTCTTGGGTTTGGCCTTACAGAGATCAACCAAGCACTAATTTATATTTCATTTTCATGGTTGTATTTCCGTCAGATGGCGTTCTCTGCACAATATATAAGATTCAAAAATATGGTGTGTATTTCATAAGGTTTCGAATTCATTACTACTATGTTGTTGTTGTTGATTTGGTGTTTTAAGTCCACTTTTTGCACAGTAAGGCTAATTGGAAATGGACCTACAGCTTAAAGTGAGATCCGAACCACTATGTGTCTCCACCGGGTATCGAAACGGGGACCCGGGACCCCTTGATTATACCACTACTACCACTGCGCCATCGAGGAGGCCCGAATTCATTACAATGACTCAATTGAGAATCAATAGATTGAGTGTAGTATCTACACTTTCTGTTTCCAAAATATTCTTTGAGATCGATACATTAGAGCAAACGTGAAATCTTTGAAAGGGCAGGTCCTGTTTGGAAAGTTTGGCATCCTCTTTAAAACTGCAATATCACGGAGTTCCCAGGTGCAGCGTGTGGCCCAGTTTGTATCCCTCGAATAGGAAATTGGAGAAGGGGGCGGGAGAAGGACAAGGCGGAGCTTTTAGCCTCACGGATCGACCCGGAATTAATTAACAGCCTTAATCAGCTCAAATGAACTCATTCACAGAAGGAAGAGTGACCGAACTCATCGGAGTTAGGTGAGTAGCAAACAGGGTGAGATGGCCTCGAATGGCACTTTTTCCTTCCTGCGTTTTCGTTTTTAATTTCGTTTTCTTTTTCCTCGTATCCACGCCTCGTAGCTGTAACTAGAGCCATGTAAACCCGTGAGCCTGCTAAAGAACCATTAGTTATACGGCAGAGTGAGAAGAATAGAACAGAATGTGATGGCGCAAATGCTCTCAGAACCATAGGGTTAAAACTACATGTTCTATTCTATTTTAAATTTCATTATATTGTTGAGAGGTTTCCAAATATTGTATTTCAATATCCAATATTCTTAGGAATAAATCGTTTTCTCGATGAGATAGCTACTCGTAATAGCTACTGTATATTTTCAATATTGAATACTGTAAATGGGCTTACGCTTGTTGCATTCTGTTAGACATACAAACAGGGACTGTAAACTTATGCTAATGTTATGGATGTGCCGAAGCCGATTACAGATGTATGAAAATCGGCCGAAATTGACACATCGGCATCGGTATCGGAATCGGCAAAAATCCGATATTTAAACCGTTACAGATTCTACTAGGGTTTTTACCTTCTAATAAGTTTTATATTCTAGTTTTGTAAGATTTATTGAAAATTTGGTTATGATTCGTCATTATTGTAGAGTTTTTGTAATAAAATTATTGCAAACTCATTCAGAGGATCAACCTAACTATACATCGGAAATAAAACAGTACATTGCTGAACCAGGATCTGCATACAGATCAAACCTGAAGCAAGTCCTGAGAAAATACTTGGGCATACCCGCTGCATCAGTATTCAGTGATTGAGTGTTCAGTGTTGCTGAACAGATTTGAGATAAGAGAAGAAGTAGGTTACTTCCTGAAGTGCTTCCAAATCTCGTGTTTTCTAATGTAAATTAAAAATTTACGGAAGGTTTGTCTTTTAAACATTAACTCATAAACATGATGAGGTCGAATGCGGACTTGAGTTTCAAAAGGAATTTTAATTTCAATTCACTCAGCTTACAAGGAAAATGAGACATGCCCCTACACTACATCCTGAAGTTAAAACTTCTATCTTTGAATCTAATTTCAATTTTCATATTAATAATGCATTATATTTGTATCTTCTTATATTTTGTTTCGTACGGGATGGTTCAGACCTGAAATTTTGAGTGTAAAGATAATACGTTGTAACAGTTACATTGTGATATTCAAAATTTTGTATTCACATAAGCTTTTTGTAGACAAGAGTCTCATATTTTATTCCACTCACTTAAATATAACATGTATTATTGTTATAACTCATTGTCAATATAACTATACTTTCTGTTGCGTACATTTACTTTAACGATGACGTATGTTATGTTTATTTACATATCTGCAACTTCAAGAATATTTTTGTTATTAAATCATGTGAACTTACCAACTTAAAGCAGAAAATGTAGAACACTGTACTTGGACATTCGCACGCTGTGTTCAAATAAATAAATAAATGTATGATTCTAAACAAACATATCTAGGTGTTCGAGAAAAAGCACTTTGGTCACAAACTGCGATTTACAGTTGCTTTCATTTAAGTCCCACAGAATCAATTAAAGAAAATATTATCATTTTTTTATATTTGACACGTGTGAAGATTCTTAACAGTGATCCTCCAACATGTAGACCGTGTCTGTAATGTTTCCTATTAAAAGAATTAACATAAATCACTGCCTGCTGTAAAATTTCATTTCTTGACTTAGGCTAAGTGATTTGAGGACTAAAAGTGGTAAACGTTATAAGTGCCAAAAGCGAAAGTGTTGAGAAATCGCATCGTTCAGCACATCAGCCCGTAAGAACGTTCACACTAGTGACCTCTTTACACGCCCTTTGAACTACTTAGAGGGCTACCAGACACTTTTCACGTTTACCACATTATAAAGCATGGCACATTTCACAGTTTAATGTGGAAAACGGTATTTGAATTCTTATGGCACTTACTGTGTTTACCAATTTTAGTCTTCATTTCTCCCGAACACCTTAGATATTCGAACATACACACAAACATACCTACTACACAAGTAGGACATAAGAGGTAACCTAGTGGTTACCGCGATTTCATTGTAGTAAAGTGATGGACTCAGATCCTGGTTAAGTGCAGTGTTTGTGATAACACTTCAAATAATATAAGTCCAAAACACCCGATTAGATTTTTGATAAGAATGAACAATAAAACACGCCATGTCGAAATTTACATATGCTGGTTACAACCAGTTTCGTATTTGTGAAACGAATGACCAAGAGCATAAGGAATTAGCTGCAATTCCTTGAAATGCTTTATTGTACAAACATTTCCTCACGACAATTTCAGGAGCGTAGGATCATGTTATTAGATATGTTTTATATAGCTGTGTAGTATCTGGGTCCTGAGTAATACACACATGTTCAATAAAGATAACCTTCTATTTTAAATCACGAGTGCGATTGAGTATTTTATATTAAGGGTAGCTTCGTACTTGCACATAATACTCGACCTGGTCGACATGACCATCGGCGACGTTCTGGGTTCCTCAATGTCTTTGAAAATATCGGCATATATTATTTATTTATTTATTCAAACGTTTATACTGCTGTGAATAGCGTTGTTACCTTAAATACAGCAGTTTTACACGAGTATATTACATGTAAAAGTAAATATAAAACACAGGATATTTGTACAGACATACAGTAACAAATGTGTAAAATATTTTACAAAGATTACCTCAATTTACAAAATACAATTTAAAATAAACATTCTTACATTTCAAACTAGATATGGAAGAGTTTTGTTTGATTACCTTTTGTGTGAAGTTAAGAATTTTAATAAAACAATTATTGAATATTTAACTTTCTCTATTTCAATTTAAAGTGTTTATAAGAAAATGAAGATACTTGTTGTTGTTATCTACGTAGTAATAATAATCCGCTATTTTCCCTTAAATTGTGGAAATTCACCTTAAAGCATAGCAATGAAAGAGGGTTTGGTACCTGATGTTTTCCCTCTAAAATTTCTTCCAAATAAGATATGATTCGCTTTTCAGCTCTATCCCCTATCTAAGCTTGTGTTATTATTGGAGGAAGAGAAACGAGTAGGTACTTTCGCTTATTTGAAAATTTTAGACCGCAACGTTATGTGTGTACGGGCTATAATATTTTACAAAATTCAAAATATTATTGTCTATTTTCTTAATAATAAACTGGGTAAGCAATATCTGTTTCAAAATAGTTAGTTACATGTTTTACATAAATGAATTCAATAGCGACACTAAATTGGAAAAGCAATATTTACTTTTTTAGTCATTTTTCCATTTTTAAACATAATTTAAAAACATTGTTTTCCGTGATTCCTCGTAAATTCCTACCTTGCGTCTTTAATAAATTTCAAATATGAACATTTAAGTATCAGGTAGTTATAATTAAAGTGACGGTGTTCAGAGTGGTACAGCACTGGCTGTAATGAGAGTAGCAGTCTGAAACTTCGTAGATATGCTAATGAAGCAATGCGCTCGCAAATTATGAAAAAAAAAAGTTCCTGCCACCAGGGTAAAAAATGGCGCTGTAAGCAGTCAAAACGTGGTATAGTTACAGGAAAAAGGCAGGAAAGATCAAACACATGAGAACAATGGTTCTGGCATGTTTAATAGGAACTATGGTTACAAGAACTGTTCAATATGGCCTCCCAATTCAGCAACATGCTGCATTCGTAACACGGCATGGTCGACGGTTGCTCGCAGCATGTCTGGTGAAATCTGAGCGACATGTCGTTGTATGCTAGCCTTCAGATCAGGCAGAGACCGGACATGTCCCTGATAGACACGATCTTTTAAATATCCCCACAGCCAGAAGTCACATGGATTAAGGTCGGTGGATCTGGAAGGCCATGCATCTAGAAACTGCCTAGAGATGATGCGGTCATTAGTGAAGGTTTCTCGCAGCAAATCTTTCACTTGGCGAGCGACATGTGGTGTTGCCCCATCTTGCATGAAAATGGTGGTGTGTTCACAGTTCCGTTCTTGCAAAGCTGGAATCACGTGTTGCACAAGGATGTCCCTATAACATGCAGATGTCACTGTACACCTAACAGGCCCTCGAGGTGTCATCTCCTCAAAGAAAAACGGACCAAGAATGAAGGAGCTAGTGAACCCACACCAAACAGTCACATCATAAACTGAGTGCAATGGTTGTTCCTGCACAACATGTGGACGAGTGGAACCCCATATGCGACAGTTCTGAGTATTCACTGCACCGTCCAGAGTAAAATGCGCCTCGTCAGTCCACAGAATATTCCCTTGCCACATGTCATCCACTTCCATGCGTGCCAAAAACCGATGGCCAAACTCACGGCGTTGTGGAATTTCTTGGGGTTTCAATTGGTGCACAGTTTGAATCTTGTAGGGATACCAGTGTAAAATGCACCACAAAACCTTGCGAACTGTTGACCAGAGGACTGATAATTCACGTGCCACAGTTATAGAACTGGTTGCAGAAGTTGAGGCATGTGCTGCACGGTCAGATACAGCTACAGCAACTTCGTCCACAACTTCCACGGGGATGGGCCGCCTTCCTCTCCCTGGTGCAACACCCAATTCACCCGTTTCCTCGAATTTCTTCATCATCTTCTTGAGCCCATTAATTGACATGGGCCCTCTTCTCAGCCCTTTCTGTTGGCGATATTTCCGCAGTGCAGCGTTGCTATTGTTCCCATTCTGGTAAAATAACTTCACTAGTAGTGCACGGTCTTTCTTCGCAATAGCCATTGCTTTTTACATGGACAAATTCAAACTTTTTAATGTTCGGCGAACATTCATATCACTAAAGAAAAAAAGCAACAAGCATCACCAACAACAACCAGGGAGCTCACACAATGGTTAGGCAATGTCACCGACTTTGACGTCAGAGTTACGGAAAATTCCACGTTTTGACTGCTTACAGCGCCATTTTTACCCTGGTGGCGAGAATTGGAACTATTTTTTCCCCATAATTCACAAGCGCATTGCTTCATTAGCATATCTACGAAGTTTCAGACTGCTACTCTCATTACAGCCCGTGCTGTACCACTCTGAACACCGTCACTTTAATTATAACCACCTGGTATAACTCACCGTTGTGTTCGGGGTGAAAATAATCCTTCTTTCAGTTCCATAGCAACGTCCGTTTCCATGGTCAACAACAAACATGACAAACTCGAAATAATTGTTGTGCTTCTAAACATTTTATTTAAAGAGCCACGATGTATGTATGTTCGTACTATGTAGCAACCAATATCTATATCTAGACTTAAGTAAATATCACTCTTGCTTGAAGGACGTTTTCAAACTAGGAATTTATTAGATTTGTGTAATTGTGTGTTATTGATCTATGAGAAACAATGTAGAATATTTTTGCCCCTGGAAACGGGGCAACGTTTGAACGTTGCTAGGGACGTGAGAAAATGGCATAAAATGTTCTCTTGGTTTTGAGACAATTTCATGAGGGTCGTAAGGAGCATTTACCCACCCCCACCCCCTCGCCGTGGTGGGATTGGAGCTCTTTATATATATATATACAGGGTGACTGGTAATTAGATGTATTCCCTGAAAGGGGTTAAAGTAGAGACAATTTGCAATAAATTTGACCATATGATACCCCGTCCGAAAATTAATAGTTTTCGAGATAATCGAGTTTCAATTGTTTTTGAAAAAAATGACAATTTTCCACATAAAAAGTTGAATTGAGAAAAAACTGCTCATTGTATGGAACTTATTTCAGCGTTTGCTGATATCTAACAAATAAGTGGTTAGTTGAAAAAAAGTTTTTCCCAAATAACAATCACATGTAAGTAACGGGTGGGTCTAAACTTACAAGTTATGATAAAAAATTGCACTCTTGGTTTACTTGGCAACGTATTAATAAAAAAAATGGTATGACACGAAGCGTACAAATTACGTAAATTACTTCCTTGATTCATCAGCTATCCAACAAGGTACAAATGTTGCTGACATTCACATTTGTGTACAAGAAATAACACTTGATTCATCTTCATGTGAATGGAATCAATGAACAATACAATTAAAGAACATTACACGTCTTGCTCAAAGTGGGCACCTCCGTTACGAATGCAGGCACGCAGGTTTTTACGGGTCATTTGGTCTCGTAACTCGTGATGTGATGGTGGCCTTGACGTGTTGACCAGCTGTTAAGATCCTCTCCCTGAGCTCTTCTTGCGAGTTTACCGGTGCCTTGTCATGTGGCTCCAAATGTAAAAGTCGCAAGGCGTCAAATTGATCGGGGGATCGAGCTGGGTAGTCATCATGCTGGTAAATCATGTCACGTCTTGTAGCTAGAGGCACATCCTCCAACAACATTGCCATCCCGTTCCACAAAAAATGTTCATAAGTGATGCCATTTAAGATTTGGGGCAGGAAAAATGGCTCGATGAAATGATTGTTCATTACGCCCAACCATACTTCTGCCTGGGCGTGCGACAGTGGCTGGATGAAAATTACCCAAAGAAATGGATTGGCCGAGGCGGACCGATTCCCTGGCAGGCTCGATCCCCCGATTTGTCGCCTTGCGACTTTTACATTTGGAGCCACATGACAAGACACCGGTAAACTCGCAAGAAGAGCTCAGGGAGAGGATCTTAACAGCTGGTCAACACGTCAAGGCCACCATCACATCACGAGTTACGAGACCAAATGACCCGTAAAAACCTGCGTGCCTGCATTCGTAACGGAGGTGCCCACTTTGAGCAAGACGTGTAATGTTCTTTAATTGTATTGTTCATTGATTCCATTCACATGAAGATGAATCAAGTGTTATTTCTTGTACACAAATGTGAATGTCAGCAACATTTGTACCTTGTTGGATAGCTGATGAATCAAGGAAGTAATTTACGTAATTTGTACGCTTCGTGTCATACCATTTTTTTTATTAATACGTTGCCAAGTAAACCAAGAGTGCAATTTTTTATCATCACTTGTAAGTTTAGACCCACCCGTTACTTATATGTGATTGTTATTTGGGAAAAACTTTTTTTCAACAAACCACTTATTTGTTAGCTATCAGCAAACGCTGAAATAAGTTCCATACAATGAGCAGTTTTTTCTCAATTCATCTTTTTATGTGGAAAATTGTCATTTTTTAAAAAAAACAATTGAAATTCGATTATCTCGAAAACTACTAATTTTCGGACGGGGTATCATATGGTCAAATATATTGCAAATTATCTCCACTTTAACCCCTTTCAGGGAATACATCTAATTACCAGTCACCCTGTATATATTGGATTTCTTATTCGCGGGTGTCATTCTTTTCCAAGCTTGTTGTAGCCAGCTTCCCTGACGTTGAAAGCTGTTGACGAAATACCACGTTTGTCAATTCCTGTCAGCATGATCTGTTTCGCTGTAATTTAGTGTTTGGAGGTAAAGCAATTACAAGTAATAATAACTTCTTGAGTAGTTACTTTATCAAATATGTAACTGAGGTCTCCATGATGACGCAGTAGTAATAATGTCGTAACCTTGTAACCAAGGAGTCCCTGTTCAAGGAGTCCCGGTGGAGGCACATACTGGTTCGCATCCCACTTTGAACTGTAGATCTAGTCCCGCTTAGCCTATTTGCTCATAAAGTGGTCTTAAACTAAAAAGTAGAACTCAAATCAAATGTGTAGATGTAACTCAACTACACTTCTCTGGAAAATTACTATACTAGAGATGAATACTAATTACTTCTGTATATTTCAAGAACATTATACAAAAATATTTGCTGAAAAATATAAATAAAATATCTATTTTATGTTGAGTTTTGCTCGAGAAGCAATATTGTTTTCACATGCAAGCGTTTACATTAAATTTACTCACCTCTATATTTACATATTTAAACGCGTGTAATATGATAAAAACTAATGTTCAGTCATAAGTAAGAAATTAACACACCGCTTGCATTTTGCTGCAGCTTCTCGAATTGGATTAAAGTAGGATTTACCCAAGTAGTAGCTAGGTCAGTGTCTGTCTGTAAGACGATACTCTCTTCACTTAGAGTTCATGTGTGTGTATACAATAAACTCACACGCTTCATTAATATATTTATTCAAAGTTGTCACTGTTAGGTTCAATGTTCTGCTGCCACTGAAGTTCAATGTTGTTCCCCTAAGGAGGTAGCAGTGGTACAATATAGGATCTTATTTTGATCTGGGGCATCATCCTCAATGTACTATAGGTTGAGTCATTATTCCAAATGTTTTCTTTAAGAAGACTATTGGATTATGGTGGACAATATGACATTAATTTGTATACGACCTGTGGAGCCTAAATCCATGAATCTATCATTAATAACAATAAGAATATCAAAGTAAGCAATACTAATAAGCTTGTAATTACATTAGCTTATCATGTTCAAATTCAAATTCAAATGTTCTTTATTAAAGGGCGAGGTTCAGCCTTTGGCTGTTCCCCCACCTAACAGTGTACAATTTTGAAACAACGCAAAGGGGATGTGCAACTTCGTGCACACAGCATATATGGAATAATGTAACTGCGAAGCAACTTGAATTATTTATTAAAGTATCACTAAGTCTGAGTTACTTTCAAAATACACTTTCCAAAGACTGCTGCGAATAACGAAACGGTGTAAATGTAAATACTTGAAATGGACGGTGCCAAAATTAATAATACGCTCAGGTAACTTTTCAACCAAATATATTCCTTAATAATTAATGCAATATTGGCTTACACAATTTATGTCAAATGATAATAATTGGTTCAGAGCTAAAGTAAAACATGTTATCAATTACAATGTCTCACTGTTATAATACAGAAATGAAAATATAAAAACTGTGTGTCATTGTTAAAGATAATTATATAGTGAATGTACGAGTTACGAAGCAATTAAACTGTGATGAATTATGATCAGGGAAGACTATATCCAAGGTTATTATGATATATATATATATATACATAACTACTACTGGTAAATCAATTAAAGAACGAGAAAGAATAGTCATTAAACAGCCAATATAGAACATCCTTCTTCTATTAATGCTTTTCATTTGGTGCTTGTTTTTAAGGTTATAAAATTCCATTCAAATCAAATTTCACGTACATGTGCAACGGTTGTCGTGGAATATTCGAAATCCACTTCATGGTCGAAATTAGTATTGCAATTTCAGCAACGTCACTTGGGAAATAAGCATTGCCAAATGAACTGGTTTGCAAAATAGAGATCTCATTATGTATAAATGAAGCTACGGGAAACTCAGCATTCGTTCAGTAGAAGCCCTTGCAGGCGTGGATTCATTCTCTCTTGTCTCTTGGCTCAGCCCTCGAAAGAACGTTTTGTGTAAACACTGTACGAAAAATTGCAGTGGTAATGTAATGTTGGAATAAATTAGTAGAGAAACTTATTGCATATATCACCAATACATTTTTAAAAAATGAATGTTTATATAAAAATAGAAAATGAAAAATGCAAGTCAGTGGGAGAAATCTCCAAGGGCTGAGGGTTCGGCGTGCTGGCCCCACTTCTTCCCATTACCGGTTGAAGATCTCCACACCTCTAGGTAGGATTGTGGGAGGGAGACTGGTAGTCGGGAAGTAGGCCAAGGCCCTTCAATATTGCCTAGATAAGGTTTGTGATTGTTTCTAGTGGCGTATAAAGTTAGAAAGAAACTAATCGCAAGATTCGAAAGAGGAAACATTTCTGTACGTTTACTGAAAATTAGAGCAAAGTCCAAATAATAACATGCCCGCAGGGAAGATTTTATTATAAAGATACGGTTAGGTATATATTTTTTCTTTCTCATTAAAATATAGAACCCAAATTATAAACAAAATACCACAATGTTGTTTTTTGTAGGCAGATAAGTATATTTATACACTTACATTTCTTTACATAATGCCATATAAGGTTTGTACAAAAAAAAACATTGTTTACAAACCAATAATCAAGGGAGTGGCATGTCACAATTTGTTACCAGAAGACCATGGATTACACGTAATAGCCTGGGCAAATGAAGTGTCTTTTAACATTCTTATTGAGTTCCTTCCTCACACTCTACGTAAGCATACGAGTCTCAAATGTTACATTTGCGCATGTCCTTCACGATAGATTCCTATGTAGGCCATATTGAGTCTACTTTACATAGTGTTCTTTTTTCCTTCGTTATAGACAGTACCTTTAGATTAAAGTCGTAATTAAGTACATTGTTGAAATGTACAAATTATGAGCTATCATAATATGTACTAGAGATATAAAAACCTATCACGTGGAATATGTAGTAAGGGTGGATAAAAATCATGATTTTTATTATAAGAAATAATTTTTGATGAATTTTTTAATCCATCTTTTTAAAAAAAGACACGCTTAGAATTGCTTTTATGGTTTTTGGCCCCACACATATACCACGTGGCGCAAAAGTCAGTTTACCCAAAAAGCACCTTGATAATAGTATTACGATAGTGTATGTGCTTCTTGTGCTAAGTAATATTTTTTATGTATCCGGTTGGGAATATTGGGAACTTGAAAACAACCCCACTTATTCAGCTCACTGTTTTGTATTGCAGCAAGATGGAGCTCCTCCACATTATGGACTTCATGTTCGATTTTTTTTTAGATGACTCATTTGAAGAGTGGATAGGGCGCCGTGTTATTTGACGCCACACGATTTAGCTTTGTGGGGGAATTGTTAAGGATATGGTATACTCATCGTCACCGGCAAATTTGGATACACTGAAAGACTCAATTATCAATGCGTTTCATGTCTTCAACAATGATACAAGTTTACTGCATCATTTTGCAATTCTGTTGTTGATCGTTGCACACAAAGTATTGCAAACAATGGAGGACACTTTGAACAAAACCACTGAAACTCGACTTTTGTGTATCTACTTGTATTTTGTATGTATACTTGAATTTTGTGTAGGCTATAAACTTAAATTTGTGTATAGGTAAACTGACTTTTGCGCCACCCTCTAGATATATGTTTTCTATAGAAAGGTTTATTCTAGTATATGACCCTGTAAAATATTTGAACAGTTTGATTTAAGCAAATAAATAATTATGTGTAAATATAGATTTTTCTCTTTCTGATACTGTAGCTATATATGAACTTACCATGGAAATGTGTGTTGGGTGTGTTAATGAAACCATAATAATTTCAGTAACTTTTCTTCCAGTGAAACAAAAAAACATTCTGGAAACATCTGTCTATATTTGTAACTTGAAATATTTTTATAGTATTTCCAGCTGAATTTTGGCAATTTATTAATGATAGTTTGCAAAATATCAGCTGCCATTATATTTACAGCTTAATTATGATGATGTTATTTACTGTTTAAGATGATTATTATTTTGTATGTTTTTCTACACAAAATTGTTTGCAATTTTTGCCTATTAAAAATATTGAATTTTAAATCAAGATAAATTTAAACGTGTTTACAGAATTCGATATTACATTTCCATTCGTATGATCTTCACCTCATCAGTACATATATTTTGTTTCCTTTCCTAGAGCCTAATAAACACCTAAAGAATTACGAGATTAATGTACTTTCATCAAAAGTGATTCTGATATCTACAAAATCCTTAAGTACATTATTCTATAATTTTTTTATTTAGAGTGATTTAAATCACTGTTTTTTATTTTAAAAAAATCAACTGATTTAAATCTTGATTTCATCGCGATTTAAATCAACCTGATTTAAATCAATCCACCTTGGAAGTAAGAAATAACTTCCATATGTATTAGATCACGTAGAACACAGTCACGAGGTCCAGCTATTTAGCTTCTTGGTCATCAAGTTGCAGCACTACAGGTAGAACCAACAGGTTGAATCACGTCATTAGGACAGTACAAATGACATACTAAAGTTATCTGTTGAATTAACCATCTAACTACTTGGAAACAGCAAATTTGCCATATTGAGTACTAGGCCATATTGGGTTCAGGCACTTATCCAATAAGTATAAAGCCACAATCACACCACTGACTGACTGACTCGCTGAGATAAATGTTCTCCATGAAGGAAGCCCCGGAGGCGAAAAATGCCCGATTACGAGCCCCCATGAAATCGTCCCGAAAGACCGAGAAAATTAAAAATCGCTCAATTAGCCCTTTTCTAAGGGTGAAAATGCCCTTTCTTAACGTACTTGGCAACCTGTTGCCGCGGCGAATTTCTTGCAAACATTGTTTGATTCACGTTTTCATTGTCAAGCTACATTATATTTCTCACAGATCAATAACACACACATGAATCAACCCCTGGTTGCAATAGATGCTTAAAATAACAGTCAGTCACATCTACATAATAAGGAGTTTCAATCCAGATACAATTACGTATATATTGGCATACTCAATGCGAAAGTATTATGTACATCGTGCTTCTTTTAACTAAATGTTTATAGGCATAATAACAAAAATCCTTTAGAGCTAGCCTTGCTTGTTGTTGTCCATTGAAACGGACGTTGCTAGGGAACTTAAAGAAAGTTTATTTTCACCCCGAAAACTACTGTAAGGGAATTATGCTAGACTTTTTGATTTTCAAAACATGAGCATCAGAATTTTTTACAGATGAGAGGTGGGAATTTGAGAGGAATGACGGAAAACAATTATTTTTCAGTTACATTTACAAATGTGAAAATGAAAAAAGACGTAAATATTGCTTTTCCAATTTAATGTCGCTATTGAATTCGTTTATACAAAAAATCTAACTATGTTGAAACGGTTATTGCTTACTCACTTTATTATTAAGAAAATAGACAATTTTTTTTTTTTGCATATTTGTACCATATTAGAGGCCGTACACACAAAGTTACGTTCAAAACTTTCCAAATAAGCCAACCAATTGGGCGAGTGCACGAAATGACAGAAAACAATTATTTTAAAATTAAGTTTAAAAATGTGAAAATGACAAAAGACGTAAATACTACTTTTCCAATATAGTGTCAATATTCAATTCGTTTATATGAAATATCTAACTATTTTGAAACGGACAATATTTACCCAGTTTATTATTATGAAAATAGACAATAATGTGTTGAATATTTGTACAATATTAGAGTACATGCATAAAGTTATTTTCTAAACTTTTCAAATTAGCAAACTTATACACTTGTTCCCCTTCATCCAATACAACATGAAGACATTTTCAAAGTCATTGAGGAACCCCATCTATAACGTGATTGCATCCACAACGTGACCGAAGGTCACGCATGCTTGTGTACGTGAGTATCTCATGTATAATGTGCAGTACAATTGAGGTTCAAGAAATAGCTATCTTAGTTGTAGGCCGTAAAGCTGTTGTTATGTCGATCAAGAGGAGAATCTCAGCTTGTGTACACACACCACACAAATCCACATTCACTCCCCCCCCCCCCCCAGTCCCTCCATTGTGTTCAGCATCCCAAAGCTTTCACCTTGTTTATTCTGTAGTAGAATAAAGGGAGGTGTCATAATTGCATTATGGATTTGCAGCGCTCACAGGAAGTTGTTTTCCATTATTTGGACGGGTTAAAGTTACAGTGGTGTAAGTCACTTTCTTAAAAAGAAAAGAAAGTCTGACTCACAGAACTTTGCTGATCAACACAGCAGTTGTTTCCTTTATCACTAGACCTGAAACTGTCATCTGTTGACAGTTGAATCAATCTCTGATTGACTTCACATTTTCTGTTAACAGATTGACTTATATAGATCTGGTTTCTGTGTCTAAGTACTTCTTCTTCTTCTTTTTTTTGAGAGAGAGAGAGAGAGTTACACCACAGTAACTTTAACCGTCCATTTCTCGCTCAACAAATACCGCTGATATGCATCATGTGTGTGCTCGAATTCTACAAGATCAGTCTCAAAATGCTCCAATACAAAGTGAAAAATCTTGGGAATGGCCATATCACTTTTATAGTGTTTTTTTTTAAATTAATTTACTAAAGAAACCAACATGGTAATTTGAACCTGCAACTGTTGATATACACATGTTGTAGTCAGTGACGTAGTGAAAACAACGTTGTTTCATGTTGGCTGTTCAAATTATTCATGCATTATATACACCACAAGGGCAAAAAATTTGGAAAAATTGTGCATTATACAAGAGTAAATACGGTAATTTATTGGTATCACTCATCAGTTGTGGTACAGGCAACAACACTTGTGGTAGTCTGTGATTGTGTAAGTATTGTGAACAATATTGAAGAATGGATTCAATTTAATCTTTAAAGTTCCTTGTTATCCTTGAAACAGTGATGAACAAGGTTCGAATGTAGTTTTTTCATGTTTCTAAATTTCTGTTACTGTTTCTCAATAACTATATTGAACCCTTCGTTGGATATAGACATTAGAATCTGCATCCTTTGGCTAAAAAACAACTGATACTGTATGGTGATAAAGCGCAATCAAAATTAACCTTTATATTACCGAGCCCATTATGGCATATAAGCACGCCGGGACCGGGCCAATTTTTAGCAAAATGCAGAGTTTAATTTAGATGACTGCAGATCGGAGGTTAATTGCCCTAGACAGACGAATGAAGTACCGTTATACGCGGAATAAACCATAGATTCGGACTAAATAAAATTTATGCACATTGAGTGTATATATGGATGCGGGGGAAAGGAGGAAACGGAAAATTCCAAAATTTCTGAGAAAAGAAGCCTTTCAACCCCCGCCCTGGACAACAAAGTACAGGACATTGTCAAAATACACATGAAAATGATCGCAGGTATGTTTGGAACAAGAACATAATTACCCTATTATCATATGAGCAACAGAACACGACCTGTACTCCCAAAACGACATGTCTGTGCGCCACTGACTCAGTTTCAAAGGAAGCCGCCATTTTCCCGCCTTTCTATGGAAGAATAAGACGTGCAAGAGTCTTTACGGCGCAGTATGTGTGTTAACAATAATATAAAACAAGAAAATCGCAATTCCAGTGAATAATAGCGACATTATGACGTAAAAACTACCAACATGTCATGTCAGCATATCTCGATCGACATATTTGGTCCCCGAGGGGTTACAGGCAAATATTTCGATTGAGATATTTGGTAAAGAAGAGGTTAATAGTCGAATATTAACCTTTTTAGAACTCTAGTTCTATTTTGTGTGTGTGTATGAATTTTCATCCTTTTTGGCCATGAACGTTAGTTAATTTTATTCCTTTCAGTGTGGAGGTTCTTGCTACACTCACAAGCGATGCAGGCAGAATCCTCTCCAAGCTGCACCAGGTACAGCCCCAAGGGAATATAAACATTCTAACTGGAATTCATATAGCTCATGTAAGTAATCTCTACTCCAGTTTATTTTCTTGAGTTTAATATGATATGAAATTAAATTATTTCATGTTTGATCTGCTTTTAAAGACAAGTTTTGATGTAGCTGAAGTCTAATGTCAGTCAGAATAGCTACCGCCATGGCAAAAGGGACACACCAAAAGAGTTTAGAAAAAGCTTGGGCCAGGGATCATTACTCAATTACAATTAGTCACCGTCCAGGAAATCCCATTTTGAGATTCGTATTCTACTCAACACATACAGATGTTGGACAAGAAATGGAAACACAACGTTGTGGTAACACGTTGAATAGATGCACGTTTCTCTCCTAAAATTGGATGTGGTGTGACATGTGCGAGTTTTCCTGTATGGTAGGAACCGGGCACGCATATTCTAGGCTGGCTAGGCTTCGTAGCCCATATTAAAATACTGGAAATAATCGACTAGAGAATATGAGACTGATGCTTCACTTTCACATAACGATCCCGGGGAAAAGCACCTGTGTATGGTCATCTTTACTTTAACCTATCACCAGGCTGCTTCTTCTGAAGAGTCTTTCAACCCATGGCTTATTTGCTGTGGCTTCCAGCCCCCGAGCGCTCGACACTGAAGGCTTCATTTTATCCCAGAGCGCAAATGACAGAGAATAATGGACAGCAGGGCATATACAGACTGCCAAATGAGCATTAAATATATCTGTTAGGGATGGAACCGATTAATCGGTACTCTATCGGTATCGGCTGATATAGGCATATCGGTTTATCGGTAAAAATTACCGATTATTTTACCGATCCTATATATCGATAAATATCTTATAATTTAGTGCACGCAACCAACAAGAGGTTCTGCTCAGCAGCATGCATAAGTATTTCTGCAAGTGCAAATATGGTTGGGCAACCAGCTGACACCTGGGAATGGAAACGAGGCGTGGATGGATTCCTCTAACCTATCATGACCAATGACCCTGAGCTCCTGACTCAATCATGAAAACCATATTTTGTAAATGTACAGTTGGTTGTGGGGTACGATGCGGATGTCGTAAGGCTGGGATTACATGCACTTCAGTCTGTGGCAATTGTGAGGGAAGCTACACGAATAGCCCTCCACCAGAAGAAGAGGAGTTCGATGAAGATGTAGCCGAAGACCCAGACCAATGAGTTTCCACAGAAACAATTTGATTTTACTTAAAGTTTAATGTATAATATAAATATGGTGTTCGGTAATTGTCATAATTTCATTCAAATACACATTTTCTGTAAATTTACTTATGAAATGCCAATAAAGGATTTTTTAAAAAAATGCCTATGTTTTGTCTACCCTACAACTTTGAAAGTATCCCTCCTACAAGAAAAATGAATAGGACCTTTTTTGTAGAAAATTTCAGTAGTGCTATTGGGGCGCTTCAAAATAGTACTTAGTAGGTATTCTCTTTTTTTATCAATCGAATATCACTTTTTGACATACTTTGACAATTTTTTGTCGATGTTTTAGCGTTTAGCGATGTTTTAGTACAAATTTTCACCATACTCATTTTTTCCCCACTCGTACTTGGTAGGTATATCATGATGTTACGTGATACAACTTAACCTATCCTTTTTTTTACGATTATTTAATTTTTTTATGATCCTAAGTGATATAACTTAACCTATCATTTTTTTTATTTAGGTACTGTTTGAACGTTATTATTTGAGGATCATATTTTGTAGGTATCCTCTTTTTTTATCAATCGAATATCACTTTTTGACATATTTTGACAATTTTTTGTCGATGTTATAGCGTTTAGCGATGTTTTAGTACAAATTTTCACCGCACTCATTTTTTTCCCCATTTATACTTGGTAGGTATATCACGATCTTACGTGATACAACTTAACCTATCTTTTTTTTTACGATTTTTTTAATTTTCTTACGATCCTAAGTGATATAACTTAACCTATCATTTTTTTATTTACGCACCGAACTAACCTTCAAGGGGGACTCTGTTTGTTTTAATATTTCAGTATTATAAGGTTTTCACAAATTGTATATAACCTAAAATGTGTTGGATGTTGATTTTTAGTATGTGGCAATTTTTTATGAATTTTAAAACTGCTCTGTGACCCTCTCGTTCTTCACGTCGTAGGCGAAGGACTTCTCTGCAATCAGGATGACACTGCATAGGGTATCCTCGGGCAAGGCGTCGTGGAACTCGCAGACGACCTTGATGTTGGTTCGATCGTTGACCACAACCTTCTTTCTCTTAGATGTGTTGATGACGGTCATGGGTCTCCGTGCTTTGAACTCGCTGGGCGTGTAGTACATGTCCACGCTTCCCTCGGTCACGCGTTTGTAAGCCGAGAACGCTTCGTAAAGTTTGAGGTAATCGTTTTTGGTCACGTCGAGGTTGTAATTCTCGCGCGGGAACACTTCGTTGCGTCCATTCTTCAGATAAACGTTCTTGATCTTGCAGTCGTCGAACTTGCTGGAATCTTTCTCCTGGTTGTTATCGCGCCCGGTCTGAAAAAGCACTACGACGAAATCTGGCATGTCGAACTGTATGTTGTTGAACTGCGTCGTCACGTCGAATTCCATGTGACTTCCCGACGCCATCTTCTGCACGCACTGGTAACCGTGAAAGTGAATCAACACCTGCGGACTTTTTAAGATCTCCGCTTTGTACTTGAGGGCGTAGTTTGTTTCGTATTCCACCACCGGCATTCTCAATTCCATGCTCCGGATGATGCATTTTGCTGCTTCGGGTAAAGTATTGGCTATCGGCGTGGTGCCGTCCGGACCCAAAGTAGCGTATCGCATCAGTGCGTCGTTGTCGTTGGCCGCTCTTCGAAACGTGATCCTCAGTCCTCCCTTCCACATGATCTCCTTGTAGTCCGAGAAGAAACCAGGCAGCAGACGCATGGGAAAGAGCACCGTGTGACTTTTGGTCGATATTTTGGTCCCGGCTTCGAATCCCCCGGCCTGGTAGTACGCTGCGTCCGTTTTGGATAATTTCAACGTTCCCACTGCCGTCGACGTGATGCCTGGATAATCTATTCTGTCGATGACGGTGTTGTGTTTCCTCACCTCCACCTGCGAGAACAGGTGAGGCACGAAGTTGTCCACGAGTATCAAGTTTGCTGCTGCGGGAAACGCGTCTCCGCTTTCTTTCTTCACCACGTCGAATTGAAGGTAGAGGTCCGCTCTGTGAGGATGAATGAACCCGTCGCCTACGTCCACGTCGTATTCGATCTCCCTGTTCGCTTCGTTCAGATTGGCGAACGTGCGACGGTTGGGAGGGAAAGATTGCAATTCGTAACTTTCGATTTGCTCCATTTTACATGTATGGTTATTTATTATACGTTGATCTCCACGATGGCCGTCGTAGTGGCACCTGCGAAATCCACCACGTCTCCTTTCTCGTTCGTCACCACCAACTCTATGTCGTCTATGCGGTTGCGACATACTGGAAAATAGATCGGCGAAGAGGGCGTGTAGATGATCGGTTCCATGAACTCGGAACTTGGTTTGAAAGTGGCTATGATTCCCGTCTGCTTGTGACTTCCTAATAATCCGTCCGAAGATTTCGTGATCATGCCTTCCGCCACGTTACAGTGTACGTTCAGAGTCTCTATGGCCAAGAATTTAGGAATGTTGGTTGCTACGTGCTTGATGCCAGCTTCGAGTTTGGTGTCGTTCTCGAAACCTAAAAGTTCTCCCATGGTGCCCAGGTCCACGGTGTCCGTCGCGGATAGGATTTCCACTCTGTGCGTGACCGAATTTTGAGAAAGGTATGTGCCTTTGGGTAATTGAGCTTGCAAAGTGGAAAGATTGTATTGTCCTGGCGTGACGACGATGTGTTCGCTTCCGACGCTAATTTTGTTGTTGTGCTGGGTGACGTTAGGTATGAGGTACATGCTGTAGAATGCACGCAGAGCCACGGATTTAGGATAGACGATGTCGTCGTGCAGCGTGAGTTTCAAGATTGAAGATTCGCTCGTGAGATGGAACACGCCCATCCTAGTGATGCTGTTTGAGGTTCCACAATGCTTTCTGGAAATCCTCGATCGTAGGGTTATTTATTTTAGAGAGAAACGCGAGCACGGAGAGGCAGAGATGACCGCAGTTCACGTCTCCGAAATTTTGAATGCGTTCGTCGTTGTAGTATATGGAGGTTTTGTTCGTTTTCAGATAATGAATTAAATTTGCAGGTGGAACACCTCCGAAAGAATCGAAAACGAATGCTTTATCATTGTCGTTTTTGTGGTAACATATCCAATGCGTGCCTGGATTTTCTTGACCGTCCAAGTTGACTACTCCGCATTCTTTTTTTTTCACGGTTGAAGGTAACGAGTCGGACATGAAAACTCCTCTGAAGTGTTTGATTTGTAACGGTTCGATCAGAGATTCAATGTCTCGGTTGGTGAGTGCTTCTGTTTCTTTTTTTTAAACTTTTTCATCACGCCCTTCCCCTTCTTCTCCATGGCCAGATTGTGACGTTTCTGTTCTTCCAATTCCGCCTTGTTCTTCTTCGAGTCGATGACGGTTTTTGCGATGGCGGCACTTCCGCCGGCTAAACTTCCAAAGGCCCCCCATGCTGCCAGGAAGGCCGGGATGCTGAATATGAAACCTCCGACCTTTTGCTGTTTCCGCGAACGCTGCAATCTTTTCAATTGAGGTGTGCTGAGCAGCAATTTCATTCCGTGTCCTTTCGACAAGCAAGAACGTTTCTTCTCGCGTTGTTTCTTGGTGAGTAACCCATCGAGAACACCTAGATTTTTTAGATTGGAGTATGGTATCTGGTACACGACACCCTTGGGCTTCATGTTGATGCTCTATGTGTTATTTTCACGGTATGTTATTTATATATATATTCTGAGATTTTTTCTTGTGTAGTTTTTTACGGTATGTTATTTATATATTTTCAAGGCCTCGCTGTCGTTACACAAATTCTATTACGTGCTTCGTTTTCTTGCCAAGAAGTTCCTTTGTCCCCTTGTACACGATTCGAGTTTTGTTCTCGATTAAAATAGATAGCTTCTCGTCGGATAACATGTTAGCGTATCGATCTGGTAAAAATAGACTGTATTGTGCGTTGAGCAACAGGCGTACCTTGGGACCATACTGGGTAGAAACAATTGAACCGGAAGTTATCGTGTAAGGTTTGTCGACTTCCAATTCCTGAATTTTTACATACTCGACTGACAAATTTAGCATTTGTTTTAATGCTTGGAGATCACTTATTTTTTCGGTCGTCATATCAAAGAAAAATTTCAAAGTGTTAGAGAGAAATTTAATTGTTTTTCACGATGTGTGTTATTTATATATACCGAAGATCATTTTTTTTTCACGATGTGTGTTATTTATATATCAAGTTTTTTTTTGACACGTATATATATTATTATTTTTTAACAGAGGAAGAAAGTTCGTGCTTCGGAAAACGCGAGGATGTGCGTAGTGATATCTTTCCTCTCCTGCATAGACTTGTACCAATCATCAGTATACTGTCTTCTTCCCTGCATCGCCTCGTACAGTTCGTCCGACCTATCGTCCAATTTTTGCCCTGCAGCCAAAAGCAGAATGTTGAGATCACCGCACCTCAGGCCGCTGATCTCCCGAAGAAGGTCCTTGAGAACCATTTCACAAGGGATGCGAAATTCCGGCATTGTTCTTGCTATGTTTACAAGTTTATTAACATCTCCGTTAACTACCTTTTTGAATATTTTAGATAGTAGCTCGGGTGGCAAATTAGTTATGCAATCCATGTTGTTTTTTTACTGTATGTTATTTATATACCCCACCCCAATTTTTGTTTCGTGTTCATGGCGATGGTGGTGCCTAGTGCGGCGACCCGTTCACCCAACGATGCGTCTCTACTCACGAATCTTTCGAAAGCTGCGTGCTCTAACTTTCTGTCTGCTTCGTGACGTGCATCCAGATCCGTCTGCGTGGTGTTGTAGGCGATGTCGTGATCTTTGCATGCGGCGTCCAACGGATTCACACCCTTGTCTCCTCTCTCCAATCTTTTCTCGAGTTTGGTACCCGGTCCGCAGTACTGGTAGCCAGGTAAATGCATCTCGAAAGGTAACTTGTTGATGATGTCGTTCACGAGTCCCTTTCCTTCGGCAACGTTCCAGAATTTCGGAGGCAGCGTGTTGATGATTTTGATCAGGTAACCTATGCCCTTGTCGTCGTTCACGATGAAGTTGGAAAGTTTCGTGCTGATCATGTCCACGATGCCAACCTTCTCGTTGTAGAAATTACGGTTGCCTGCATTCTCTTCGCCGGCTATCACCAACAATCGGTCCACGAGTTTCCTAACGTCGTCCACCCAAACGAATTCTTTGGGTAACGTGTTGTAGCGTTTGACGCCGCTGCCTGTTTTGACCTGGTTCCAAATCGGTTTGATGAGATTCCTGTACTTCTCGCCGCTGCTCGATTTCACCCTATTCTGCGAGGCGTCGTTGTTCTGGTACAAGGCATCCGTCATGATCAGAATTTCCTTGTAACTCTGGTAATCTTCGTCGGTGTAATCTTTCGGCTGCTTTTTGGCGACGAGTTCCCACAGTCCAACCGTACCCGGATACCTGTTCCAACTATCCTTGTCGCCTAAATTGACTTTAATGTCGTTGCCTTCGAAGGTCACCTTCGATTTCCCAATCTTCCACACCACACCGCCGCCTTCGCTGGTTTCCATGCTGGGATACAATCCGAACACTTCATCCTTGTCGAATTTCCCCGTGCTCAGGTAGTCTCGTGCCAAAGGTCCCAACTCGATCTTATCCGAAGACGACGACGTGCTGCCTATGGCTCGACGTCGTACAGGTGCATCCTTCAGTTCGAACGGCGTCGAAGGAATGCTCGAAATGGGTGTGGGTACGGCGTAACTTTTAGCTGCGAGCGGTACGAGTTCATTGATCAAATTTTTATTTTGTTCCGTGACACTTTTAATTTCTTTACCTAGACTGCTGATGGCATCGATCACGGGTTGATCCTGACGTTTCTTCTCTTCGTAGAATCCGCGATTCTCGGATTTCCAACCTTTGAAGCGTTTCGCGAGGTAATCGCGAAGCTTGAGATTTTCGTCTTCGATTTTTCGTTTCGTCATGACGTTATTTATACACGTCGTTTCTCACAACGTTGCAACGTTTAGAAAGTCGTTGATTTTGTTTCTGTATTTTCCGTCGTTGGGTTTCCTCGTCATGTCGATCGTCGCGAATCCGAAATCGTCACCGTTCCAGCAAGTAGAGCAGCAGCGTTCCGAAAATTGATTGTAGTTCATGTCTCCGCCTACGTAGTCATCGTACGCGTGCTTGAGGTTGGTGTGATCTTGACGAAACAAACATATGAAATTAGCGTTGTCGCGCACTAACTGTTTTGGAATTTTGGAAAACGTTTGAGCTAGGTAGAAGCAATCCATTCCTTTGTGACGACCTTGCGTGAAAAAGTTGCGAATTTCATTTTGATTTTCCAGGATGGCGTCGTCGAACACAACGACTGAATTTTCACGACAATCGTCGAGTGGTTTTATTTCCGAGGCGAACGTTGCAATGTCCAGACCATCGTACAGTTTCATCAGTTGCTGGTATTTGGATTGCTCCAAACTTTTCGAGAACACGTACAGGTGCCTGTTCTTCCAATCTAACCAATTCGGTGCGAGGAGAAAATTGTCCACGAGCAGTGTCGTTTTCCCACACCCCGATGGACCTACGATCAGACAGCGGATGCTGTCGGGAAGCAACTTGCCGTTCTTTTTCTTCGTTTGACTTTCTGGATCCGGTAGACGCTTCACCACGTTCCACGTACTTACAAGATCACTTCGTCCGCGTCGATCCAACTCTTTTCCGGAAGTCCCAACCATTTGACAAACAGTTTGTCACCTTTCCTACGCAATACTTTCTCGATGAGGTACGTGTCGGGGTGTTTCGTTTTAGAGAGTTCCTCTTCGTAAAATCTCCCTTTCAAAATCTCGCCACTACTATCTTTTATTATATACGTGTGTCGGTTTCCAGGTAGAACTCGAACCACCGTAAAGAGTTCTGTGCTCCAATTTTTTGTGAATCCCTTCTCGAAGGTGCGTTTGAATTTGCTGATCCTCACCCGGTCTCCAATGTTGTATTTAGCTTTTTTTGTCGTGGGCGTGTACTTTGGGCAGTAAACGGTAGAAATTAAACGCTGCTCGTCGGACTTGGTAACGTCGGCTGGCTTCATACCTATCGTTCTGTGTACCGTATCATTATAGGTGTCGACGAGTTCCGGCAGGATGTCGACCCATTTGTAATTTCCCCGAAGCGTGAATCGTTTCCACATGTGTGTTTTCAAGGTTCGATTGAATCTTTCCACGATGCTGGCTTTGATGTGACTGAAGGTCGAATAATGTCGAATCTTGTGTTTTTGAATAAATTTTTGGAATACGGCGTTGTAAAATTCTTTACCGTTGTCCGTTTGCAGAAACCGTGGTCGTCTGCCACCGCTTTCGCGAAAAATTAATTTGAATGCTTCCGTGACGCACGTTCCCGTTTTCGCCTTCAAAGGTAGAGCCCATGCGAATTTCGAAAATGTGTCTATGACGGTGAGGAGGTACTTGTTGCCCTTGTTCAATTTATGTACGTTTTTCAAATTGCCGCTACTCATCTCCACGAGGTCACTTTGCCAGAGGTCGTCGATGCCCTTGGTTACCACAGCCAAACGTTCGTAGTTACGGCGTGCAGGTTTATGCAATTCTTCGACGATGGCTTGCCTAGACATTTTTTGTTTAGAGATTACGTTTCAAGAGAAGCACCAGCGTGATGGGATTCAAAGACGGCGGCACTTCGCTCGTGTTTTGAATGATCAGCTTATCGCCGGCACTCACGTCGAAAACGGTGAGATCTTCGTCTTCGTGTATTTCATATATGTTGCGCGTTTCGTTCCAACGTGCCAGAGGAATGTTTCCTGCTTTCTGGACACCACGATTCGATATCAAAGTCATGGTGGGAACGCTAGCTTTTCTACCGTGAGACCAGTACGAAAATTCGTTTATCTGAATCGTGCCATCGAGGAGAAACTTGTAGTACGGATGATAAGGATGCAACATGTACAGTTTGTTACCTTCGACGAACGTGGAGATTCTCTGTTGATTGGGTACGCTGTTGATTTCGATGGCTTGCAGAGAATGCAGTTTAGCGAATTTAGTGTCGACACCGAGCAGATTACTGTGAACTTGTCCGAGTTTATTTTCGATGGGCAGCAAATGCTCGACTATGGTATCCGTTACGGCAGAAAACGACGGTTTGATTTTCACTTCCACGTTCAACTGCTTGTAGTTTTCGTTGAGTTCTTGCAACTTGGCACCGAAAGAAGCCAGCGTCGATTCCTGCGTGGATTCCAGCACTCCAACTTGATCTCTGATGTTGACGACAATGTTCTGAAGGTTCTCGACTTGATTCAATTTCGAGCTCTTCTCGGTAAGATCGTTCACGATGCTTCGCATCTCTGTAAACTGCGTGTGAAGGTCGGCGACGCTCTGGGAAGTGGGCAGCGTCGACACCAGCGAACTAATTTCGTCTCGAATCTGTTCCACGTTCGCCGTTTCCGTTTCTAGTCGTTTCAGCATACGTGATATGTTTCTTTTCAAAGCGTGCAATTCTTTGGAGGTGGGGAGATTGGCCACTTTACTCTCGAGATCGCTCAATGAACTTTTGATGTCGCTCGAATCGGATAGTGCCGTCACCGCCGTTTTCAATTTTTCCAAATCTTCGCTCGAAGGCACGCTCGTCCGTAACGATTCCAAGTCACCCTGTATGTTGTCGAGTACGTGATGAAAATGAGCGAGATTCGTTTCGACGTTCAAATTTTCTAAATATTCGATCTTCTGCTGAACCGTGCTCAACGTGTCTTGAATGCTCGTCAACGCTCTCGCTTCAGCGTGAATATTTTTAATTTCTTCGTTGATCAATTCCAAGGACGCCTGAAGCGTAGCGATGGTGGTTTGAATGTGTTCGAAATCTCGATAGGCCTCCAATTGAATTTTTATGTTCGCGACGCTTTTACCGATGACCTGCAGTTCGTCCGACGATGGTAGGTTCGTCATGGTATCTTCCAAAGTCTGCAACTTGGATTTAATTTCTTCCAACGTGCTGGTGAATTCTTCTTGTAATTTGGAAACAACGACATGCAAGCGTTCTGCGTCTATATCGTTCACGACGGTTTGAAGTTCAGAGAAATTCTTTTCTATTGCGGAAGTTCGTTCTTCGATTTCGAGTTTCAGTTTTTCCAAATCTTCATTTTTCGATTGAAATTGCTGTAATTTGGCCAAATCATTTTGAAGCGAATCCACGCTCAACTGTATATTTTGAACGCTGTCGTAAGAAGGTACGTCGACATAATTTTTTATGAGCGTTTTCAGTTCGGAATCGATTTTCAGAATGGGGTCGAGACATTGCGTTTGGAGCGTAGCGATTTCCGACTCTAAACTTTTGTTTAAGGTCTCCTGCAAAGCGATCAAATCGGCCCTCAACTTCTTAACTCGAATGTCCAACATGAGAATCTCTTCTGCGTGGTCTACACGCTTGGTGTTGCCGAAAATGTCGTTAGGCATTTTTGGTTAACGGTTATTTATAATAGGATAGACGATTCGTAATTCTACAAAAAGAGGAATAAGTTTGTCGTAATCTCCGAGGAGTTCTATGTAAAAATAATCTCCTGCAGACACATCGTACGTAATGTTAGAAAGCATCTTGTCGTGCTTGATTCGAAAAATGTTCTTGCCAGTAGAAATTTTGATTTCGCCTGCGTTTTCCGGATTCACGGTGATTTGAAGTTTCCCGTCGATCGGAATTTCGTAGAAATGTAAATTGTTATTAAAAACGTAAAACATCTTGCCCACATCGTCATTCAGTTTCGTCCAAATGCTGTTGAGGTGAATGATCAACAGACCGTTGAGTTTAGGTAACACGGAAGGTAAGACTTCATGATCTGGTATGGTTTCCATGATGATCTGTTTTTTGAAACCGAACAAGTTCATAGGCATGCTGGTTATTTAAGGATACGGTCAAAGTTTTATTTTGTAATGACAGTCAAAGTGTTTTTTTTACTCAGTAACAAAATGTTTTTTTTTTGAGTTAGTGAAAATTGTTGTGTGTGGTGGTGAGTGTTAATTATTTGCACTGTGCGCAATTCTTATTTATTTCTAAACGACGATGTCCCCACGGCAATGTGTGAATACCACACTCGAGAACGCACCTCTTGTCGTCATCGGGATCCAGCGCAATTTTTCTAATTTTGTTTGTTGTGATGATATGGTTGACGCTCTGGATTCTTTGTTCTTCTCTTAGAACCGACGACCTGGTCTTGAGGCAATCGATGTAATCGTGGAAGGTGAGTTTGTTCTCCACCGTATTTTTGCCCACACCTTTTGCTTTCTTCGTGACACTACTCTCTGTTCTCATGGCATACATCTTCGAACGCAAACCCGCGAACTCGACAATAATATCACCGTTACATTCATCTTTCAGTTTACCTAGGACTTTTTTGTTGAGGGATGGAATTCCAAATCTGTTGGGTTGAGGGTACGCAGAAGTATCGAAATACTCAAGCATGGAAGGATTTTTTATGTCTTCGTATAGGTTAGGTGTTTGTATGCTGTAAATGAAGCTGTCGGTGTCCGTGTACAAAAGTGATATTTTATCATTGTAGAAGGGTTTCATCACGTCATAATGAAATTCGAACATGTAAAGTTTCGACAAGTCGAGAACCGTTGCGCCAACGTAAATTGGTTTTCTGAATTTCATCAATTTTATATGTAGATTGAAAAGTGCCAAATTCTCGTTGTAAATTTTTCTCGACTTGAATCTAGGATCGGCTATCCACTTCCGACATTTATTCTTATCGGAAATTAATTTCACGTCTACGTGCTTTTTAACATTCTCCATGGTCTTTCCGTACACCGCATTGTTCATTAATTTAAAGAAGTCCTTGTCTAAATCGGAAGTGGCAGCTGTTCTATGTTGTGTGTTAATTTCTATGTAAGGTCTTAACCACGTGGAATGTTTAAACTTTAGTATTCGTCTAACATTCACTATCTGAACACCCTTCGCAATCAAAAACCGGAGATTCTTGTAGTGGACAACGTATCTCTGTTTAGGGTCCAATGTTAACAAAAGCTTGTCTTGAACCGAGTCGGGTGGACATTTGATTTCGGGAGTCGGAGGCAAATCCGAAAACGTGTCGTGCAGGTGGTCGGAGAATTGGAGATCTACCTCTGCGAAGAAACCACACTCGCTATCGTCGAAATGAATAATATCTATCGAAGTGGGATCTAACCATTCGAATCCCCCGTAAGGAAGTTTCTGAACCATGGCATGTCCGTAGAGATTATTAACGTCGGCGTAGAAGATGTAATTCGATGCTCGATTTGAATCGTAATCTTCTTTCATGTGTACGTTATTAGCTTTTGCATGTCTCTGTACGCATTGCACCATTCCACCTCGTATCCCTCTTTCGATGAATAGCAACATGTCAACGTCCGATATCAGTTCCAGCTTGACCTTTGTCTGGAATAACATTGCCGACCACGCTAATCCCGGTAGACTGTAGAAATACGCTGGATCTAATTTGTAAATATTCGTTGCCGTTTTCCTGAACGCTTGAAAAACATCCGCGAGTATCGTCACGTCTAATTTTAAGTAGGCATCGTGGTAGTCTCCGAGTGTCCTACATTCTAATTTCTCCCACATGAGTTGCGCGTGTTGGTATTCTTCGTCCGTGATTCCTTTCTCTCTGAGTCTGCTGTAAAATTCTCTTGGAAGTGGAAGAGCATCGTCGTTAAATTTAGAACCATCACTGACATATTCGTAAGGATAAATCCCTTTACGTCTAACGAGTTCTACGTCTACGTTGGGAAAACTAGCTCTAGTTATTTTAAATTGATCGTCGGTGAGTTTGTTCGCTAAAGCATCCAGACTTGCAGAGAGAAATCTATACGAATCCAGGAAGCGCATCTCGATTGTATTTTTCGTTCCCGGAATCGACACTTGCTTGCTGAGACTAATGTAGCGTTCTTCATTCTCGGCCAAGACACCTATACGTTTCGGATCGTAGCCAAGATGTCTCACCAGGTGGTGAAAATCATATCCGCTTCCGTTGTGAAAGAATATGGGGATGAATTTAGGTTTCTGGATTTTAAGATTGCACGTGTTGCAAATTCCACCTATGTAGTTTCCGCTGAAATGATCGTGGTGGAATATTTTTTTGTTCTCATCAGTGAAACTTTGATCACATACCGGACACACCTCAGTGGAATTGTAATTTTGAAGTTCATTTTCAGTTAAAGGTGCCATCGGTTTTGATGTAAGCAGTACGCTACCAATTACCTCAACCTCCTCCACCATTTTTTCCAGGAAGTGTTCGATTACATTTGGCCCGCGGTATATATATGCTTCATTTATTTTATCACGTCGCACAACAACATAGCCGAAACTATTAGGTTGATGAAGCTGGTACGGCGTTGTGGAGGAAATTTCAGGATCCGGTTCGCAGTAGGAGAGTGGTTTCAGGAAAGACTCGAAATCTGCGACGATGATTGCGGGATGTTCCAACAATGCCTTGTGCATTTTGAATTCTTCGACTTCGTTCGTTTCGGGCATCAACATTCTAGCCGGTCTGTTGTCGCCGCAATAAATTTTATGTTCAGCAAGTTTCTCGATAGCAATTTGACGACTATGAAGATTTTGATGATCACGTCGGTCACGATCGTCGAACGTGGTTAGGCATCTCGGGCAAACTTCGATGCAATGTTTATGCTTGGTTGATTGACTTCTGACCAAACGTGATAGTGAACGAATTAGCGTGTAGTGATGAACATCCTCGTTTGAAATTAGAAGGAGATTTATTACACAGGCATCGTCATCGTCGATATCGCTTATCCTGACAGGGTGCACGAGATATTTATCTGACGTGAAGGAATACACATTAATAGCGATGCGTTTTCCTGTACAATTTTCGAACTTTGTTATATCCGACAATGTCACCGGGTATTCGATGTCAGACATTACACTTTGAAAGTCGGTCTCGTATTGTTTGTAATGTCCAACCCACTGTGGATTATTTTTGCAATGAACAGGATGCAGTGCAGCCAACACACACCAGAGAAAACACTTGTTATCGCTGTTCTGTATATTTAACACAGCCCTCTTGTGTTGAATGTTCGGTGGAAGAGGAACGTAGCTGGAGGCGCGAAGAGGCGAGAATTGATTCACGTAAACAGTTAACGTGTGAGGACTTCCACATAGAGACCATCCCGACCCTTTAGCCTCGAAATCGTCATGTTTCTTAACCAGCTCGTTGGAAACTTTATAATAGAAGTTGTCCAAATTTTCGACGTCCGCCAAATAAAGAGTCTGGTTTTTTGTACGATGATAAAAAATACTTGTTGTGCCATCAACTTTCTTGTATTCAGAAAACAGAACAACGTATACTTTTATAGAGTTGTTTTCAAGTTTATCTTTCAAAATATTTAGTACAGATGTTTTCGTTTCATCCAAGAAACTAAGGATGTCACGACCTGGTTCTGACTTAATTGAAAAATCCTGGAGTTGGTCGTTAAATGCAGATCTAATTGGTTTGCGTTCATTAGATAATTTAATTTGCTTGGAAGTGGAAGCTTCCGTTTCTGAATTATCAATTTTCCTTTTCGATGTTCCTTGTTCGGTCGATGGTTTGCAAATTTTGAGATGTTTACTTAAATTTGTAATGCTGATCATCTTTCCGCATCGAGCACAGGGCTTAGAAGGTAACGAACGATTAATTCTCGAACCTGTTTCGCTACATCTTGCCCTGTGTACCGATAAATTGTTCCTTGAGATTAGCTTCCCACAAGTAACACATTCAGTTTTATCATTTTTACGATTGAAACTGGTGGTGGATGCCATTGCTTTCTCCAAAATCACAGAAATCAAAAAGTCTAGTATATAGCGACACAATTTTCAGGTATGTTATTTTATATAGAATTTCTTGGAGTGATTACAAAACTCAAAAATTCAATCTACTGTAAATAGAATTTCAGGTATGTTATTTATATAGAATTTCTTGTGTGCGAATACAAAAACTCAAGAATTCAATCTACTGTAAATACAATTTTCAGGTATGTTATTTTATATAGAATTTCTTGGGGTAATTACAAAACTCAAAAAATGAATCTACTGTGAATATAATTTTCAGGTATGTTATTTTATATGGAATTTTCACGGGGCGTACAATATTGTCAACGGTATTATATTTGAGCGAGCCGCTTGTCGCCTAAACACTACAGCTCACAGGTCGGGAAAATCTGACATGAAAGCAGATAATACACTTATGCCTTATTTATATATAATTTTCACGGGGCGTACAATATTGTCAACGGTATTATATTTGAGTGCGTCGCTTGTCGCCTAAACACTACAGCTCACAGGTCGGGAAAATCTGACATGAAAGTAGTTAATACGCTTATGCCTTATTTATATATAATTTTCACGGGGCATTCAATATTGTCAACGGTATTATATTTGAGCGAGCCGCTTGTCGTCTAAACACTACAGCTCACAGGTCGGGAAAATCTAACATGAAAGTAGATAATACGCTTATGCCTTATTTATATATAATTTTCACGGGGCGTACAATATTGTCAACGGTATTATATTTGAGCGAGCCGCCTGTCGCCTAAACACTACAGCTCACAGGTCGGGAAAATCTGACATGAAAGTAGATAATGCGCTTATGCCTTATTTATATATAATTTTCACGGGGCATTCAATATTGTCAACGGTATTATATTTGAGCGAGCCGCTTGTCGTCTAAACACTACAGCTCACAGGTCGGTAAAATCTGACATGAAAGCAGATAATACACTTATGCCTTATTTATATATAATTTTCACGGGGCGTACAATATTGTCAACGGTATTATATTTGAGTGCGTCGCTTGTCGCCTAAACACTACAGCTCACAGGTCGGGAAAATCTGACATGAAAGTAGATAATACGCTTATGCCTTATTTATATATAATTTTCACGGGGCGTACAATATTGTCAACGGTATTATATTTGAGCGAGCCGCTTGTCGTCTAAACACTACAGCTCACAGGTCGGGAAAATCTAACATGAAAGTAGATAATACGCTTATGCCTTATTTATATATAATTTTCACGGGGCGTACAATATTGTCAACGGTATTATATTTGAGTGCGTCGCTTGTCGCCTAAACACTACAGCTCACAGGTCGGGAAAATCTGACATGAAAGTAGATAATACGCTTATGCCTTATTTATATATAATTTTCACGGGGCGTACAATATTGTCAACGGTATTATATTTGAGCGAGCCGCTTGTCGTCTAAACACTACAGCTCACAGGTCGGGAAAATCTAACATGAAAGTAGATAATACGCTTATGCCTTATTTATATATAATTTTCACGGGGCGTACAATATTGTCAACGGTATTATATTTGAGCGAGCCGCCTGTCGCCTAAACACTACAGCTCACAGGTCGGGAAAATCTGACATGAAAGCAGATAATACGCTTATGCCTTATTTATATATAATTTTCACGGGGCGTACAATATTGTCAACGGTATTATATTTGAGCGAGCCGCTTGTCGTCTAAACACTACAGCTCACAGGTCGGGAAAATCTGACATGAAAGTAGATAATGCGCTTATGCCTTATTTATATATAATTTTCTCGGGGGCGTTCAATATTGTCAACGGTATCATATTAGAGCACGTCGCTTGTCGCCTAAACACTACAGCTCGCAGGTCGGGAAAATCTGACATGAAAGCAGATAATACGCTTATGCCTTATTTATATATAATTTTCACGGGGCGTACAATATTGTCAACGGTATTATATTTGAGCGAGCCGCTTGTCGTCTAAACACTACAGCTCACAGGTCGGGAAAATCTGACATGAAAGTAGATAATGCGCTTATGCCTTATTTATATATAATTTTCTCGGGGGCGTTCAATATTGTCAACGGTATCATATTAGAGCACGTCGCTTGTCGCCTAAACACTACAGCTCGCAGGTCGGGAAAATCTGACATGAAAGCAGATAATACGCTTATGCCTTATTTATATATAATTTTCACGGGGGCGTTCAATATTGTTAAGAGCGTTAGTTTTTGTAGAGCTCTCTTTTTCCATCTTTCCTCTATACAGTGAAGACACAATTAGCTAACCTAGCATACAACATACCTTCCTAATTAATATGGATATTGTCACACACTCCTCTTATTTTATACTGTTGTAAATAGAAAAGATTATGTACGGTAAATGTTTTGTACATTATAGGAAAAAAATGCAAAATATCCTCCAATTTTAATTCGAATCGAGTCGAATTTTTACATATTTCCACGCCGCCACATATTGTCCTATTTGCTTCTTTTACTTGCCTTGCTTAATTAACTCTCGCTAATTAGCATTTTTTTGGAAGAAGTCAACTAGAACAACATATGGCGGTATGAGAAATATGCAAATCAAAGAACATTTTAGCAATATATGGGCCCTAGCAATTAGCTTTCTCGACTAAGAGTACTCTTTCAAACGTCTTCTGCTGATCGTATTACTAAACGAGGACGTTTAAAATTTTTGGGTGTTGAAAAAGTTTGACCCTACTTTTTTATTTCTATTGTTTGCTAATAGATGGCGCTAATAGTACCCCCTCCCCTCCCCTCTCCCCTCTTCTCCTCTGCTGTATGGCAAATAGCACAAACATAGAAATCAAGATTTTGGAGAGCAAAACATAAAATTTGCATGCATCTGATGTCGAACCAGGAACTTTTATCTTTCGGGGAGTCAACATTATTTCTTACTCAGTCGTCATATAACATGAACGCACGCAAAGATTCACATGTGCTTTTATTATTTTGTGTTCGGTAAGTACAAGTATATTCTTACATAAATTATTGTTTAATTTAATAAATTGTAAAACTCGGAGCCTGCTAAACTAACACTCCTTCTGTATTTCATTAAACTATTGAAAGCGAATGTTGCGTGCACGCGGAAATAGCACAGAAAAAAAAACCGGATGGAAGCAATTTAAAATCACTGGGGCAAGGTCAGTATTACGAGAGCGTAAAAAACACGTGCTTCCATTCAACTTCGAAAAATAAGAATGAATATGTGCATACAGAACACATATGCTTTCTTTTCACAGTTGTAAAATCATATAAATTGTGCATGAAGTAAGTTACGAGAAGGCTCTCTCAATTAGGTACAAGTATTGTACAATTAGGTACAAATTGTTGTACAATTATTTCCCCCAGTTGCCCAGTTGGAGTTGGGGGCATAACACTGGTATTATTTGTAATCACAGTGCTTACTCATGTATTTTGTTTAATATTTTATTTCAAATTCACTGTCAGAAACTAGTGTTGCCAGTTTCTGCATGTAGGTTTACCTACTCTGTTGGTTGTCACTGTCAAGTTTTTAGTATTCGTACAGCATAAAAAGCTATAACCCCTCCCCCTCAAAAATATATACATTGTATACGCCAAGATGCCCAATAGCCTGGCAACACATCATGAAAAAACATGCCAAGAAGACCCAGTGGGTTTATAAGTCAGTGCTACCAATTCCTATTTGTAGGTTAGCTTAGCCAGTGAAAGATCATATAGTAGAATTTTTGTAGAGTGGGTGTTTGCGAGTTCCACGATAGGTTAAGTTATATCACTTAGGATCGTAAAAAAAAAGATAGGTTAAGTTGTATCACGTAAGATCGTGATATACCTACCAAGTATAAATGGGGAAAAAAATGAGTGCGGTGAAAATTTGTACTAAAACATCGCTAAACGCTATAACATCGACAAAAAATTGTCAAAATATGTCAAAAAGTGATATTCGATTGATAAAAAAAGAGGATACCTACAAAATATGATCCTCAAATAATAACGTTCAAACAGTACCTAAATAAAAAAAATGATAGGTTAAGTTATATCACTTAGGATCATAAAAAAATTAAATAATCGTAAAAAAAAGGATAGGTTAAGTTGTATCACGTAACATCATGATATACCTACCAAGTACGAGTGGGGAAAAAATGAGTATGGTGAAAATTTGTACTAAAACATCGCTAAACGCTAAAACATCGACAAAAAATTGTCAAAGTATGTCAAAAAGTGATATTCGATTGATAAAAAAAGAGGATACCTACTAAGTACTATTTTGAAGCGCCCCAATAGCACTACTAATTTCGTCCACTTGAATTTTGTATGTGGATAAATTTTCCGTAGGGTTGATAGTTACGAAGATATAAGCAAAAAACGAGGAAAAGTCATCTTTAAACAGCTCCCACACACCCCACACCCCGCTCGCCCCCCACCCTCCAGGTCTTTTAGTATGTTGTACTGTAGGTACCAACGAACAACTATACCAATTTTCAAAACTCTTGAATTTTTTCCCCTCGATTGCAATCTTTTTGTCTAATTTGACTGGGCTATATCATTTGCTGTATCCACATAAAAGATATACATCTGTGCGACATTACTCAAAATCGACAGATAAGTTGCTAATGTACGCCAGAAGTAGCCAGAAAATTAGTTGGTCACCAGTGTCTAAGTATAAATTCCTAGCTGAGGGAATACTTGGTCGAGTTTAGAGGTAGGCCGGGGAATGTTTGTGTGAATCAATATGGACACAATGCAGTAGGCAAGGTGCCAAATCAAATTATCCAAGTTAGTGGGATGCCCCATGAAAATTACATCACCTCCCTCCCCCCCCCCCCTCCATCCCTTTGAGCACTGCTCGTCTCCTTTCCAGTTCCATGAATTTCGTCACATACAAGTATTATAAATCTGCCAAATTTAGTGATTTGCCACTGAAGTTGCCACTCTGCTTCTCCTTGGAATTCCACTTCAAGTTTTGCTATTGGGTACATTTAGATAATGTCAGCTATGTTGCTTCATGTTTACTTTAGTTTCTAGCAACTTACATTCTCATTCATTTTTTTCCAAGGCTACCTGGAAAACATGTTTAAGGACAGCTCTGTCTGCACCTACTACTTTTGGTACTCCACACATTGACATGGCCCCAACTGAAAATGCTCACCGTCTTATAACACATGCACAGTGTTATCAACTCTTCCTGTCAGTGTTGCCATTTTTAAATTTACAACCCACGTATATCTGCCGAAACCTGTGTCTACAAAAAAGTGAAGAAGGAACTCCATAAGAACAATAATCATGGGTAAACTGCAGTTGCCAAACTTCTGGTAAATCAGGTGAATGCCAGAAAGAGGAAAGAGTGGTGTGCACACACACATTGTGGTCTTCCGAGCAATTGAACACTCTTATCTGGTTTGATAAATTATCTTTCACTTCGTTACCAACCACAGGATGAGTTTACATGTGGGGAACACTAAACCAAGCACATGACCGAGATTGTCTAATGCAATGGCCTGCAAGCCTCATTGTCATATTGAAAGTAACTGGGGAGGAGTATGTTCACATTTTGATTGACCCAGAGACTGAACCCTTGGTTAAGACATTGTTTCCTTTTACCAATATGACAATGCCCCCTGCGGGGGGTACTCCTCGATGGTGTAGTGGTAACTTTGTCACCTTGCAATGAAGGAGTCTCAGGTTCAATACCTGGTGGAGGCACACAGTGGTTCAGATCCCACATTAAACTGTAGGTCCAGTCCCGATTGGCCTTTATGTGCATAAAGTGGACTTAAAATGCCAATTCACAATTCATACTGCTGGAGTTGTAAAATCATGGTTTGATGAACATAAACAAGAGGTTTTGCTCCTTCCCTGTCTGTCACCTCAATATCATACAACCCCTGAGGTTGATTTCAGAGAACAATGCTCGGACCTGTTACATCTGCCCGCAAGGGGTCTTGGATGTCCAGGGCCCTGGAAGAGTCTTGTCCTATCCCCCGACTTCCAGTCTCCCTCCCACAATCCTACCTAGAGATGTGGAGATCTTCAACCGGTAGTGGGGTGACGTGTGGTCAGCACGTCGAATCCCCAGCCGTTACAGGAGATTTCCGAGAGCGGGTTACGATACTCACTCGTGGCTTCCCAATTGCCTCACGATGGAGGGTAGCCACCGGTCCTATACACAGGACGAGAACCCAGAGACTGAACCCAGGCTGACTCGAACCCGTGCCGTCCCGAAGTCGGAGTCCAAATCACAGCGCCTTAGTCCGCACGGATACGGAGGAGGTATATATATATATATATATATATATATATATGTGTGTGTGTGTGTGTGTGTGTGTGTGTATATGTATATAATTGAATCGTAGTGCTCCAACCTAAAGAGAACTAAAATGTACACTACTGAAGATAGTTAATTCCTTATCACTGATCGAACACTGGGCATTGATGGTTGAAAGGATTATCAACTGCTTCGCTTCAATTTGTTTCGGTGACTTCGGACGACAAAACCTTTTCTCCCTTCTTCGAGTTGGGCATAGATCCATCGTCTACACAGAGAGAAGGTGGCTCAAGAGAAGTTGCTGTAGACTCTTCATTGTTCATTAAACTTTATTCTGGAAGTCTTAAAAGCTTGGGCTATGCGACCACCAACATCTTAAGCCAGCATAAACCTTAACAGAAACCACAAGCTCTCACTGGATTTGACAACAACCAGTGGCGCAACCAAAGTGGGGTCAGGGGGTCCATTACCCCCTAACTTGGATGTAAATCAATTCTAGGGGGGCAAACATTTACGGCCAAGGACACCTTCAGGGGGCACAGAGGGAATATTGCCATCTTCGATTTCAAATTTTATGCAAATAAAAACACATTTTGTAAACTTTTCTTGCTCGCTTCGCTCGCAATTCCTCCTTTCTTTTCTTACTCTTATCAAGTTCCATACCATAGTTAGGGGGGGCCGAATGATGTAAATGAAAAAAGTTTTAAAAGAGAGAATGCAATGTTGCCCCGTGAAATTATTTGCAGCCAGTGGCTCAAACACAGGAGAGCATTGTCCCCCAAACCTTGGACGGAAGTCAATTCTAGGGGATCAAACATTGAAATTAAAAACAAGGCTAGGAAATCTAAGAGTTGCAGGACAAAATGATACTCAAGATGAAATTAGTTTTCATATATTTCTTGAATTTTCTTCCAGACAGCCAAGAGCACCTGCCGGAGGGCACAGAGGGGCAATTGCTACCCTTCGAATTCAAATTTTATGCAAATAAGAATACGTTTCGTAAAATTTTCTTGCGCGCTTCGCTCGCATTCTCTGCTTTTCTTATTCTCATCAAGTTCTTAGCCATAGCTAGGAGGCGGCAGGAGTCAGACCTGGGCACCGAACGATCTAAATGAAAAGATTTGTATTTTCGCCCTATTAAATCAATATTGTTTTGAGTTTGCAAAAATTGGATCTAAAAATGTTCTTGCTCGCTTCGCTCGCAATGTCATTCCTTTCTGTAATGCATTGTAAGTTACTAGAGAGAGAAGTAAGACCAAATATGTACTTCAGACTGTTGCTAAATAGTTTTGTTTTAAATGTATGATTGAATTGATTGAAGTGAATTATTTTATTTTACTTCGCGTTTTGTGCCTCTTGGCTAATTTGCGAAGATGGGGATGGGTGATGAAATGATGAAATTGATGAATGGACATTCACAAACAACCATGCCCGAGCGGGATTCGAACCCGGGACCCTTGGCGTCGCAGCGCGATGTGCTAACCACTCAGCCACAGGGTCCGGCTTAAATGTATGAACAATCGTTTTGAGGAAAAGGAGCACACATGTGAGAGACAATTTATATCATTTTTGCTGTTGGTTTGTTATGAGGTGGATGAATTGATAATGTAATGAATTTAAATAATATATATATATATCTATTAAAGAAATATTGAATACGTGCACAATTTTGTGTTAACATGTTGCATATGTATTTTCTTATTTTACATCGCTCTATGTTGCATATGTGTAAAACATGTGTTCTGCATGAAAGTTACACATACCATATGTACAAAAGGAATTATATTCGTCATTTTGTCTTTGAAAAATACAGTGTGCTTCTTTTCCGTTATTAGCTAATGTGAAATTGAACTTGTTGAAAAAATACCAACAACAATAAATATTATTATTATTATTATTATTATTATTATTATTATTATTATTATTATTATTATTGGCACCTTTATCCTCATGGTACTTGCCCCCTCCAGACAAAAATTCGTGGTTGCGCCTCTGCAAACACCAAGCTCCCCTGCGCTTTACTTTCTCCTTCTCACCTCCTCATTTTCTTCCTCAATTCTAATGTTTGCTGGCTTTCGAGCTGAAATTCCTTTCTGGTCATTACCTGGTATCCTCTCAGATTTTACCTGATTGCTAGATGTAATAATTGTACGGCATGCTTTACTTCCGACTATATTGACCA
Source organism: Lepisma saccharinum (assembly GCF_977018435.1). NCBI lineage: Eukaryota > Metazoa > Arthropoda > Insecta > Zygentoma > Lepismatidae > Lepisma > Lepisma saccharinum. The sequence continues at coordinate 26,075,603 of NC_139247.1, forward strand.
CTCCTAGAAGGTTGGCTGATGACTTTCAATATAAATATCACTACAAGAATATTTAAATTACGAGATAATCTGTTCAAGCATGGGCGTCGGGAAGGGGCATCGAACGGGTCGGTCGAGCCCCCCTGGAAATTGGTATCGTTCATTTCTAGTTAGAGAAAGCAGAAAGCTCGTTGCGGAATAAAGTTAATTTAGTTATTATTCGAACAGACGAACCAAATAAAAAACTGCATTAGATCGAAAAAATAGTGTTATCTTCTCCATACTTTCCAAAATTACAAAAGATAAAGTTTTGCGTGAGAGGTCACAGAACGTAAATTCTGAAGAAAATTTCGTTATAACGTTTGAAATCTATTCTTGAACAAAGTGTGTAAAAGTCTATGAGAAAATGCAATAACTATACATTTCAGTACATTAACTTCATGAAATGATATACATTTATCTGGTGGATCGAGTAGCAAAACATTCCCATTTATATAATAATAATAATAAATTTGGAATTAAATTAGTTTATCTTATGTCTTTATAATAGTTATTATTCTTCAATATCAATTATAAGCTTGGTAATAATTATTATTGTTGTTCTCATTTCTGCTAATTAAGTTTCATCAATGCCCACCCCCCTTCCTTCAAAAAATTCTGGCGTGTTCAATATTTGGGGTGATTTCTGTCTCAAATTTGTGTGAGGTTTACGGGGCACAATTATCTCGATAAGAAGTAAGAAAGCTTCCAATTTTAACTAAATACTGAGAAGGAATTTATTTCACGATATATCGTTAAAATGCAATAAAATCAGTCCTCTGAAGTATCTAATTTATTGTATGAGTCCAGCTTAAAATCTCTGTATTTCCTGCAATTAATGCGGGTTACAATATTGGAAACATCTCCTATTTTGACATCCTCTACGACCCTCATAAACTACGAGCTACATTACATTTTTCATGATGCTTAAAACACTGAGACTTTCTCCTTATCTTTTATAATGTGGCTTCCATATAGAGTCGAAAATATAAGCAGAATTTACAGGCCAGTATTTGTATATTTGGATCCATCGCTTGGTCATCTATCTCCAAAATGATTTTAATAATGTTCTCGAGTTCACTCTCTATCAGTGGCTGAGTCCGTGCCATGACTGAATAAATTGCAGAAAATTCAAAAAACCTTTCCATTAGATTGTAAATATATAATTACAAATTACATTCTAAAATCGATGCATTTTTTCTGAAAAGAAAATGTTTAAGGTATGTATCCTTTTTGTGGATTTGGAGATCCAAATAAGATAAGATAGTCGAATGTTATGCTTGATACTCGCTCGTTTTCACGCTACTTCCATACATACTCAAGTTCTTAGTTAAAACTGTTAGGTTAAGTTGTATACTGTTAGTTCTCTGTCGTTCAAGTATTTTTGTCACATTTCAGTATCTCCATATTTTAATTTTCTGATCTCAAAACAGCGTTAGGTCCCTTCCTTAGATCGTTGGCTAGAGACTGAAGGAAGATTCCCACGATACAATTCATTGTGCACCTTATCGAGCAATATCCCCCAGGACTCAAGATCTACAAGCTACCACGCCTCAATTAGGAAACCGGCCAATCCCACCTCTCCACTTTCAAAGAAAGAAGTTTTCGTCCTACATCATGAAACGTGTTTGCTTATTTCCCACAAATGCAGTACCTGACTAACCCTTCAAGGTTCTACAAAAACAAAGGTCTCTCGCTTCTCGATATCGGCTAGCTATTTATCAATACGAGTTATCTCCGTAGCTTGTAATTTAATGAGCTAACTTATTAACTACCTTAACTAACACAAATTCCAAAGTTTCATCGTCCTGAGTCAGTTTCCATTCTTCGCTGACAATTCCATTATCCAAAATTATATTATCCCCGCTGTTCATCATTTTCCTTCTACCTTTCTATTGGCACCGTTTCCTACAAAATCTTGAAAAACTTCCTTGAGCAAGCATTTCAATACAGGGGATACAACGAAAAATACCATTTCCACCATGCTTTAATATGACACCCACCAAAATTATAGAACCACGTTGTTTTTATTGTTAATGATGGCCGATTAATTCCATCTAATACATATAATGTATGTATTGAAGTTGCTACACCTTACATAATGTCTGAATGCAGGGCTTCAATATACGATTAAAGTAAGTACACATTAATGTATAACTTGAAGTTCTCATTTTATGGATATTCATACACAGAACTGGAACTTCCGCAGGAATTGTTTTAGACTTAGAAATTAGTACTAGTAATAGCTGGTTAATTTAAGGTTGCTCGCGCTGTTTCAAGAATTTAAAAGCAACGATTACTGTGTTACTTAGCACCGCTTTTCTGCAAGCTTCGGAAAATTCTACTATAATTAGATGCAATTGATGAAAGTAAATTCAACCTGGCACCTTTCGTGACGAGATCTTAATCATTAGCTATGTAGGTTAAAGGGAATACTTATTTATTTATTTAAGTATTGGATTATACTGCTGAAAAACAGCATACAAAAACGCCTTATACAGCAGGTTATTACAATAAATAAATGACATTAAAACAAGATATGCAATAAAAATTAAATGAGTATACTACATGAAAACCATACTTATGTTGAAATAAGAAAATTATAATATTCTCTTATTATAAGACAATTACAAATTTTAAAAAATTAAAAAAACAATACATACACATATACTAAAAAACATGTGCGCTAAAACTACACATGTTATTTTTATTAAAAAAGGTAATTATTATTATTATTCTTATAGTATTGTGATACAGAAAAATTAAAATACGTGTTATTTCTAAAATGAGAAATGGCAGAAATTGCAGATCTGTTATTTCTGAGTGCATAGGAACTAGTCTTTAGAAAAATTTCAGATAATAAGTAGGCAATTTAATTTCAAGTTTTCCAATTAATTAATTTGAAAATAAAATTGTAATCATTAGCTTTTCTTCTATCCAAGAGGCACGAAATATTAAGTGTATCTAACAAATTATAATAGGCATAATACTGTAGAATGTAAAAAGTCTGAGTTTAAAATACCAAAATGAAATAAATCTTTTCTGTACATTTTCAAGCATCATTCTCATTATTATTATTACGTGCAAAGTTCCAAGTTGTACTGTATTCCAATGTAGGTCTTATATACACAGTAAATAACTGAAGTAACAAGAATAGATTGTTTGAGTTTGACCATTTGTTGATTAAGAGGCCACTTTTCTTTCTAACTTTCCTTGCAATTTCATAAACATGATCTTCAAAATCAAGCCTCATATCTAATACAACGCCCAAATATTTGATAACTTCAACTCTTTTTATTGCAAATAAGTTTAATTTAAAAGTATGTTTGCGCCTCTGAATTTTCCTTGTAAAAGTAGTAATAAAGTATTATTCTGTATTTATAACAAGTTGATTATTAACCACCCACTTACCGACTGTATTAAGATCAGATTGCAACTGGACATCTCTATCATCAGTATTTATTTGTGTAAACTTGATATCATCAGCATAAAATATATATTTAGCATGCTTAATTACTTTAGAAATATCATGCAAATGGAAAGCAAAGGGAAGAGGTCCCAATGGGAGATCCCTGGGGCACTCCTTTGTGTGTTTTACCTGGAGTAGAAAATGTTGATTTAATCCTTACACAGAAAGTTCTATTACTAAGATAACTAATGAATCAAGCACAATATCTAGGAACACATCCATAATTGTTAAGTTTCTGAACTAATACATTATGATTGACACTATCAAAAGCTTTGGATAAACCAAAGTATATAACATCAAATCAGTGGCGGCGATTAGGGGGGGAGGGGCAGTTGCCCCCCCTTTTTCGCCACTTTAACCCCCGCACTATATTAAACCTTATCTACATAGGGAAATATACTGTCTTTGTCCCCCCCTTCAGTTTTGGCACCTTGCCCCACGGTTTTGGAACCCAATCGCCGCCACTGCATCAAGTTGATTGCTGTTACATAAGGATTGAAAAGCATCAGTTACCAGAACTGACAGATTAGTGCTTGTAGATCTTCCTGGTATAAACCCATGTTGACAATTATTAATTATACTCTTAGTATTAAAATATAATTATTTCTGTATAAGTGATTCCAAGATCTTACTAAAAATATTAACAGTAGTAATCGGTCTGTAATTAGAAATTTTACTGATCCAGTTATCTTCCGAATTGGTACCACAGATACTTCCTTCCATAATTTACGGAAGATACCATTTTGTAATGATTTGTTGAGGATCACACTCAAGACAGGTGCAAGTATATCACTTAGGCATGTATATTCTAGGCTAGATAGGCTATCTATGAAGCCCAGAAATACAGAAAATAATCGACTAGCAATTGTGACTGATGTTTCACTCTCAAATAACGACCGCGGGAGAAAACGATAGCACGTGGGGATGGGCTCCTTTCCTTTAAAGCTACCACCAGGCTTCTTCTTTTAGATTCTTCCCCCGCCAGCGCCTGGAGGCGATCGGTGATATATTTGTATTTTGTAGTTTCTAATCCAAAACATTGGACAGGGAAGTCTTCATTTTACCACGGAGGAAAGACCTTACAGCGATGTCAATTCGCTAACCAGCATAGGATTTTTCCCAGGAAGGGAATTTTTTAAACGGAACTACAATTACAGGAATGGGAAAATGGTGGCAAAGTGACAGGGAATTTTCTTTCCTCTGGGCCAACACGCTCCCATTGACAGTGCTTTACAATGGTGACAAAGTTTTTCACCCCTCGGCTGCTTTATTTATGACTGGGGGAGAGTGGCTGACCGCGTTGAAGGAAGTTTAAGAAAATTACGTACGTTACTGCACAGATTTTATTTAGTGTATTGCATATACGTTTTGAATGATCTGTGATGCATAGTGTAGTGAATGAACATGAGTGGCATAATTAACGAACTATTGACGAACCAATTTACTCGGCCTTTGAATGAGGATGAGCTTCAAATCATTAAGATATGCAGGCCTCTGGCATCCCGAAGTAGAGAAGAATAGATTTGATTTAGTTTCGTTATTTAGCGTTCCTTTCTGCCACTTTAGCTAATCGCGACGACGAGGATGACTGACGATACGATGAAATTGATAAAGGGACATTCACATATGCCCAGGCGTGGATTTGAACCCTGGATCCCTGGCATCGTAGTATGCTGTAAATAGTAACCATTTTACCATATAGGGCGGTAAGAAAAGAATGGAGTTACTATTCAAATGAAATATTCAAGGTAAGAAGTTTATTATGCATGTTATTCTCGCACGTAGGTCTACATAAATATTTCACAACATGGGCCTTTATATTTTATAAATAACCATGAAATACTTGAAATCCTTTCCTTACTGTTTCTATATTAATGAAACAGTGGGATTTTAATAATTATTTGTAAATTCTAAGGTACGTGTTTTTAATCTCAATGTCACATTACTTCAAAATCCAAGAAATTGAATGAAAAAGAGCCTCCCATTTGAGCATTATGCTATGAAAATACTGCCCAGGTTTTGAACCCAGCATACGCCACTGATATCACTACATCCTTTGAAAATATAATTAGGTATATTGGACAGACCAGAATTACTTCTAGGCTTAATTTTCTTGAATACCTCAATTACATCTCTCTCACAGATGACAGGAGGAAATATAGGGTTACAATCAGATTCCTGAAGATCAGTGTCTTCTGGTTTAGAAAAATTTCCCTCGAAATGAATCATAAATGCATCAGCAATTTCCTAATCATCATGCAATATTTTGTTATCAGATGTGACAAGGGTTGATATCATGGGAGATGAACCATTATTTAATCTCCAAAAACGAGTCTTACTTAACACTTTTTCTTCTTGTTAAGCATTGGCGCAGGGAAACGTGAAATTTGAATCTAGGATTAGCAACACTGTGGCGCCGGCATTTGTTCGGGACCGATGCGACATCATTGAGAAGGCTTTACATTTAGTAATGATGGTGCATTGGAGTGATGAAAAACTTGCGTTCGCTGTAAAAGGGTTTTATAAGAACGGTGATTATGTGACTGCAGCGGAAAGGGTATTTCGGCAGCATTACCAGCTAGGACGTCATCGTCGTGTCCCATAGGCTCACACGATTACAACCTGGGTGCTAAAATTAGAAGAAACTGGTTCAGCCTTGAAGAAGAAGCCCCAGGTGGCGTTCGAACAGTACGTACCCCAGAGAATCAATTCGAGTTGCCATTGAGAGGAGCAATCGCCACTCCGTTCGACAACATGCATCAGCGCTACAGTTGAGTCGAAGCGTACAAAGAATAATGCATGAATTACAGTTCCACCCCTATAAGTTACATATTGTGCAGAAATTACATCCTCACGACCCTGTGCTGCGTAAAGGTTTTGCGAACTGGTGTCGGCTAAGGTTAACGAGGACACCAATTTTCTTAACAGACGATATCAGACGAAGCTCATATCCGCCTTAGCGGCTACGTTAACAAGCAGAATTTCCATTACTGTTCAAAAGAAAATCCTTGTCAGTTTCATGAGGGTCCATTACATAGCACCAAGGTTACAGTATGGTGCGCAGTGTCATATCATGGTGTCATCGGGCCTTACTTTTTTTAAAGTGAGGAGGGCATTTCAACGACAGTGATTTCGGCTCGGTATGTTGCTATGCTTGAAACATTCTTTGCACCGAAGTCGCACGACTCACATCTTGGCATAGAAAACATCAACAGTCGATGGAGGCCATTCGCAAATTGTTTGCAAGGCGGGTCATTTCACGTAACGGTGATATTCCATGACCTCCGAGATCGCCTGATCTCAGTGTTTGCGATTTATTTCTGTGGGGACATCTCAAAAGCAAAGCGTACAGCAAACATCCTGGACTGCAACCATCGCTGAACTGAAACAAAAGATTGGAAGAAATAGCTGGCATTCCTGGAGACTTGACACACCGAGCATTCCAGAGTTTCCACAGCAGACTATCAGAATGTGTACGCCGAGACGTGGAACACATCTTTCCGATGTCATCTTCAAGAAGTAAAGTAACATCTAAGTTCCATAGTTAATGCAATTGTTAATACATTTCAATCATGCATACTCTGTACATGCATTTCCATCCATTAAATGTGTTTTTCCCTGTGTTTATTCGTACATTTAAGCCAATTAAAATTTTCCCGTTTCGCTGCGCCATCCTGTACTACGTTTTATCCAAAGAGAACAACTATCTTTCTTTTGATACACCATCTTAGGAACATTTCTGTTCACAGCTATTAGTACAGCAGAGTGTAAGGACTCGACAATAACATTCAGATCACTGGAAAAATAAATAGTTGCAGGATTACTCTTTAATTCATGATGTAAAAAGTCATCCTTAAAGATCGAATGACAAATTTTCAGTTTTATGATAATTCCTAGAAGTAAAACTTAATATAAGTATCATATGAATTCAAAAAGAAATGAAAATGATGACAAACAAAAATGGAATAAAAGTGTAAAATTACAAATGGACAAATAATACTAAAGAGAGTACTGAGATAGAATTTATTTCACTATATTGTGATTGAAATTTTCGTATATTGCATTTCATTTTCAAGATCATTTAAAAAGAAAATTCTGAGCACGACAACCCTGCTTCGCTCCAACTCAGCGTAGCTGTAAAGAAGCTGAAAATAGGAATAATAAAATAATAATAATAGTTACAATTGTAAAAAAGCAAAGACTGAGACAGCAATATACTTCTAGTGAATACCGTTAAGTTGCCCTTTTAGTTTGATTTTGAAACTAGTGTTACTTATAATACAGTACACTAACCTTTAGTTGATAATGCGTTCAGTGCTTTGGAGGAGGGGGGATATCGCAAAGCAGGAGCTATATAGTGTAGTCGAGTTCTGAGGAATGTCAATTTGTTGTCATGACGTGTCCCGTATCCACGATTCACATTCCGAGAACCTCATTTTGAACAAGTTCACATATTTTCATTCAGCTTGAAGAGTTTGTATATATGAGATCTATTCCATCAGGTTCCTGTTCGCCATGATGAATAAATTTGAGCAATTTTAACTTCTATTGAGTTCTTTTTAACAAGTTTGGATCCATATACTATGACACAGTAATCAAATAAATATTAAATTGGGAATTCGATGAGTTCTAAGCTTGCATTCAGCCGAACCGAAGTACTTTCGTGTAACTAGTGATTATCCTTCCCCTAACGAAATCCATTGAAGCCTCCTGTGACTGGGAAAGAGCATATATATGAGTTATACGTACATGTTAAAGTATCCCTTGCACATAGCGTACCAACGATCACCTGTCGCATCTAGGCACGCTGTTCCATCCACATGTACTGCTCTTCATCTGGCACACTGAAGGCATATTTCAGTCTTTTCTGACATTGTAACACACACGTCCCACTTTGATGAAGTTAAATTAGAAGTATTCTAGAATAATACTTATATAGACGTGCCACATGACCCCCTTCCCATTTGAAAATCTGAAGGTAGTTCCAAAATGGCGGCTTTCAAGATGGCTGCCATGATTCATACTAGCCCTATCTGGTGTGCCCCCTCCTCCATTACCCATATCCAAAGTTTCATCGTCCTCCGTCAAGCCATTTCCAAATTAAAAGGGTGGTGCTGGACTTTTGCCTCTATCAAACATCTACTTCCCTATAAGGGCTTGGAACAAGACACTTTTGGCGAAAATAGTTTCTTCAGTCCAAGTGGAGCGATAATACCGTATCTAACTACTACTTCTCTTATTTTCTTAAATTTCTATCAGATAGAGGCACCATACCATGCCTCAGTCATGTTATTGCCCAACTTATTTTCCCGTCGTTTTGTCTGAAGAACATAACAAGCCACTGTCTAAGATGGCATCATGCAGTAAGGAGTTGTTCTTTCGCAGAAAAAAAAATGTTTAATTTGGATAGCTCATCGAGTAATTCTAGTTTCAGTTTAGTTGGAGATAAGAGTTATGAAGACATTGACTACCGACCGTCAAGTGATATATCGTCGTCATTAAGCGAATTAAGTAAACAATTTAGTAATTTGTCTTATTCTTGTGTCCATAATTTCTATAAATATAGATGGAAAAAATTCTGGCGAATTTTTTTACTGCGTGTATTAGATCACTTCTTTGTCCGAAGTTAATCAGATATTTTGGTAAATTTTAAAAAAAGCATTGATTGTCTGTTGAAAAGAAAAAAAAAACAGTTCCGCTTTGTAATTGTAAAAACAACCTACTTTATTTTCAAATATGGCTTGTCATACTCTTGCCCCAAGTCCTTCATATGTGTGTGTGCATTTATGTATGTATACACTAATACTGCGTGAATTCTTTGAGAGAAAAAATATGAAATATACGATCTTTTTTAAGTTTCCAAGTTGGTTTGAAAATGTTTCATGTTTCACCAATAATTCATTTCATAGTCTTTACGAACCTTGGTAAATTATTGAAATTCATGAAATCGATGAAAGATTAAATAAAAGAAGAAGGTAAGACTGTATTATTGATTCTCTATCCACTCACTTCCGGTTCGTTAGCCTCCTAACTGTCGAAAGTTGTCTGCCAGCTTTTCTCTTCAATCCACGGAACTTCGAAGCACAATAAAATCTGCTAATGAGTCATCTCGTGTTCAGATATGGAACAAGCTCAGAAAGCACCAATTTAATAAAGAACAGGCTATAGAACGTTTAGCAATATTCTTTACAAGCATACACATGTCCATAGAGTTCGAAATTAAAAGTTGGATAACCTCTTTATGAATCGAATATAATCAGCGAACACTCTTGATTAGAAGGCGAAATTATAAAACGGTGCTTACTTTGTACTGAGTAGTATAAAAGTATATACTACTGGGTCGATAAATGATGAGCCCCCGTGAGGCAGATTTGGCTACACTTAAAACAAGCTCAACATGCCTATATGAGCTTTTTGCTCAAGTGTGGAACCCTGTCTAATCCAAGATTTTTGTAAAAATGCCCTCGGGAATTTCCCGTGAAATGATGACCCCCCTCAGATTGATTTGGCTACACTTACAAAAGGCACTTCTGTGAGATTGTTGTCCATAAATTTGTTAAAAATATGCCCCTCTTGATATTTTTTTTGGATACACTTAAAACTAAGCCCCCCTCACCCACACCCACACCCACCCACCCACACCCACACCCACACACACACCCACACCCACCCACACACACACACACACACACACACACATATTTACTTCCGGTTTAAGTTCAATTGGGCACCAGGCTCAACTTGTGCAATATGCAGAGGCCCTCTAGAATTGCTCTGTGACTCTCTCATTTCTTACATCATAAATATATGATAATTTTCCCCTATGAGAATAACACTACATATGGTGTCATCAGGGAGTGTATCGTGGAATTCACAGATAATTTTAATGTTTGTCCTGTCATTAACCACAACTTGTTTTCTTTTTGAAGTGTTGATGACAAACATGGGTCTCTGTGCTTTGAATTCATCTGGTGTGTAATACATGTCAGTATTGCCAGTAGTGACCCTTTTGTATGCTGTAAATGCTTCATATAATTTAAGGAAATCATCCTTGGACATGTCTAAATTATAATTTTCTCTGGGGAACACCTCATTTCTGCCATTTTTAAGATATATGTTCTTGATGTTGCAGTTATCAAATCTACTTGAATTTTTTTCCTGATTATTGTGTCTTCCAGTTTGAAACAGTACCACCACAAAATCTGGCATGTCATATTGTATACTGGAGAATGAATTTGTAGCATCAAACTCATAATAAGTACCAGCGGCAGGCTTCTGTACACATTGATATGTATAAAATTGTAAAGGTACTTGTGGATCTTTTATTATATCTGCTTTGTATTTAAGAGCATAACTGGCTTCATATTCAACAACCGGGATTCTTAGCTCCATAGTCTGAATAAGGCATTTGCCTTCATCAGGTAGGGTATTGGGCAGAGCTTCCCCTGTAGAGTTTAATGTGCTGTACCTCATCAAAGCATTATTATCATTGGCAGCTCTTCTAAATGTGATTCTTAAACCACCCTTCCACATAATATCTTTGTAATCTGAGAAGAATCCTGGCAACAGGCGCATAGGGAACAGCACTGTGTGGCTCTTAGATATAATTTTATCACCAGCCTCAAATCCACCTATTTTGTAGTAAGAAGCCTCGGTTTTGGATAATTTTAGTTTGGCCAAAGCTGTGGAGGTAATGCCGGGATAATCCACTCTGTTTATAACAACACCATGCTTTCTGATCTCAATTTCAGAGAACAGATGCGGCACAAAATTGTCTACCAATCTTATATTTGAATTTGCCGGATAATCTGCACCATCGAGCTTTACAACATCAAATTTGATGTATAGATCTGCTCTGTGGGGGTGTATAAAGCCATCCCCTACATCAAGATCAACCTCAATCTCTGTGTTGGGTTGATTTAAATTTGCAAATGTCCTCCTGTTTGGAAGGAATGATTGTAGCTCATAACTCTCAATATTTTCCATTTTTTTTGTATGTATTTTTATTTAAATATTAATCTCTATGATTGCAGTTGTTGTGGCTCCAGCAAAATCAACTAATTCTTCTTTTTCATTAGTGACCATCAATTCAATGTTATCTATTCTATTATGGCACACAGGAAAATATAATGTTGGGGATGGAGTGTAGATGATGGGCTCCATAAATTCAGAATTAGGTTTGAATGTTGCAATGATGCCAGTTTGTTTGTGAGTGCCTATGCCATTTGATTTGGTGATCATACCCTCAGCCACATTACAGTGAATATTTAGAGTCTCTATGGCTAAGAATTTAGGTATATTAATAGCAGTGTGTTTGATGGCTGGTTCAAGTTTTGTGTTGTTCTCAAAGCCTAACAGCTCTCCTATAGTACCCAGATCCACTGTTTCTGTAGCAGATACAATCTCTACTCTGTGAGTGACAGAATTTTGAGTTAAGGCGAGGAGGGACAATTTCCCCTTGGTCTTTCTCGCTGGGGCAGCTGCTGATCACTGTTGCCAACTTCGCTCTTTTGAAGCCAGATCTGGCTCTTTCGTGCACTCGTTTGACTGTGAACTGTGGCACCCACCCTCTGCCCCACTATGATGCCACCACTGGCTCCGGCCCAAAAATATCAACTTTTGCCATGAGTGTACATTTTGCACGTGACGTGATATTCGTATAGCTATAGGCTGCGTCACCCACCTTTTGTTTCCTCCCCATGTATTTTTATATATAGCGCTGTGGCTAAGATGAAGATGACAATTTTGTTATCCGGGAACCCTTTAATTTCGATTTTATATTAACATCATTGGATTATTTAGATGGGTGATGCCGCCAAATCTAGGCGGTGAAAACTAAGAAAGAATAAATTGTCATCACTTTAAAGCTAACGGTAATAGCAGCACCCCCACCCCTCTGGCAACTAAAATTACCCTAGTAGGCACTTTATGCAGCCTTCGTTAATCTAGCTCCTTGAAAGTCCTCTTTAGCTATATTAATGGTGAAATTTAGCTCTATTATGCACATCAGGTTTGGCAACACTGCCAGGATGGCCGTAGGAGGCAAGGAAAAATGCACTATGCTTATGGGACCATTATTTTATTCGTTCTCTCGGGAATATCAAACATCCGATGACGTAGAAAAGTACATGGACGGAAAAAGGACACGTAGAACTATGTCATAGCAGTAGGAAAAGTCGAAACTCCCATTTGATGAGCCGTAACTTGAAGTTGAAGTTGATGTCCCATAAGGAATACATGGGATTCGGTAAATACTAATTCATCATATTTTTCAAAAATCGTATGAGGCTTAATAATCAACTTAGGAAACCGCTTCCACTTGCCACATGGGGAGAAATTCATACTCTTCATTTCTGCCGGAGATCTTTTTAGTAGCATTGCTCATTCCGACGATATTGGAATAAATTCATGCCTTGTGCGTAATTGTCCCTCTTCGCCTTAATACTATACCTCTGGGTAATTGAGCATTTAAAGTGGACAGATTATACTGCCCTGGAGTGATGACAATGTTTTGATCCTCTACTGCAATTTTGTTGTTGTGGTGTGTAATATTAGGGATCAAGTACATGCCATAAAATGCTCTGAGAGCTATTGTTTTGGGATACACTATGTCATCATGTAATCTGAGTTTCAATATTGAATTTTGGCTGGTGAGATGGAATACCCCCATGATGTTTTAAATACCACAAGGCTTTTTGAAAATCTTCAATTGGTGGTTTATTTATTTGAGACATATATCTAAGAACAGATAAACACAAATGTCCACAATTAACATCTTTGAAGTTTTGAACACGGGCATTATTGTAATAAAGATTAGCTGATTTTAGATATTTTACTAAATTTTCAGGTGGAACACCTCCAAATGAATCAAACACAAATGCCTCATTTTTTAAATATTTAAGATAACAGATCCAGTGAGTGTCCTGATTTTTGTACTTATCCAAATTAACAATGCCACACTCTTTGTTGAGTGGTTGTTCTGGTAAAGAATCAGACATGTACACACCTCTAAAATTTTTGATGCCCAGTGGCTTGATTAAAGCTTCAATATCTTGGTTTGTAAGCGGCTCTTGTTTTTTTAAACTTATTCATGGCTCTCTTAACACCTTTGCCTTGTTTCTCCATGGCCAGGTTATGGCGCTTCAATTCATCTAATTCTGCCCTATTCTTCTTGGCATCTATTACTGTTTTTGCTATGGCAGCTAATCCCCCAGCCAAGCTCCCAACAGCCCCAAGTGCTGCTAAGATGGCCGGGATAGTAAATATGAAACCCCCACATGTGATTTTTTTCTAGATTGTTGTAATTTTTTTAATTGGGGGGTACTAAGCAACAATTTCATACCATGGCCCTTGGCAAGACAAGATTTTTTTTTTCTTGCGCTGCTTTTTAGTTAAAAGGCTATCAATAGTTTTAAGAGATTTAAGACCTGCATAAGGTATTTGATACATAACACCCTTGGCCTTCATCCTAGGTTTATTATATACCCCCACCCAGTTTTTGTTTGGTGCTCATAGCTATGGTGGTTCCCAATGCTGCTATTCTTTCACTTAAAGAAGCATCTTTGCTTACAAATCTACCAAATGCAGCCTCTTCTAATTTTTTGTCTGCAACATGTCTCTTGTCAAGATCAGGATGTGTGTTGTATGCTATGTCATGGTCTCTACAAGCAGCATCTAGGGGATTAACACCAGGATCACCTCTGTTTAATCTATGCACCAATTTTGTGCCTGGACCACAATACTGATAGCCTGGAATGTGTAGTTCAAATGGCAGCTTGTTTATAATGTCATTAACCAGTCCCCGGCCCTCAGAAATATTCCAAAATTTAGGTGGTAGAGTATTAATAATTTTTATAAGATATCCAATCCCCTTAGTGTCATTCACTATAAAATTAGACAATTTTGTGCTTATCATGTCCATAATTCCAACCTTTTCATTGTAAAAATTGTGGTTGCCAGCATTTTCTTCACCAGCTATCACCAATAACCTATCTACAAGTTTCCTGACATCATCAACCCAGACAAATTCTTTAGGCAGGGTGTTGTATTGTTTGATTCCACTGCCTGTCTTAATTTGTGACCATATGGGCTTGATTAAATTGTTGTATTTTGCTCCACTGCTAGACTTGACTCTTTTTTGTGTGGGATCATTGTTCTGGTATAGAGCATCTGATTTTATTAATATTTCTTTGTAATGCTCATAATCTTGATCTGTATAGCTGCCAGACCTTTTCCTAGTCATAGTTCCCACAATCCAGGTGTGCCGGGATATTTAACAAAACCACCTTTTTCTCCAAGATGAGATTCTGAATATACAATTATATCATCTCCCATAAATGTTACTCTGAAATTGCCAATTCTATGTATGATGCTACCATCACGCTCTGTGTCAGCATATAAGCCAAAGACCTCATCTTTGTTGTCTTTAGTTGTGCTTAAATATTTTTGAGCAAGAAGACCCAATTCAATAGGATCCTGAGTAGCTTCAATTCTTCGAGGAGCAACAGGACTAGGTGTATGAATACTGGAAAGTTGGGTGATTGGATAATCTAATATGTTTCTAGCAGCTACAGGTACAAGCTCACTGATCAAATTTTGATTTTGCTCTGTAACAGTTTTGATATTTTTACCTAATTCACTAATAGCATCAATAATAGGCTGTTCTGTTTGTTTGTGTTGTTCATAAATTCCTCGGTTCTGTGATTTCCATCCCTTAAATCTTTTTACAAGATAATCTCTTAATTTAAGATCATCAATAATTGGCCTTTTCATGGTTATTTATATATGTTTCAATGTCTAGAAAATTGTTGATTTTATTTCTGTATTTGCCACTATTGGGTTTTCTTGTCATATCAATTGTGACAAACCCATAGCTGTCCTGGTTCCAGCACCTACTGCAAAACTTGGAAAAATTATTGTAGCTCAAGTCCCCACCTACATATTCATCATGTATGTGTTTGAGGTTGGTATGATCTTGATGAAACACACATATAAAATTGCTGTTGTCTCGGATCAGCTGCTTGGGAATTTTAGAAAAAGTCTGTGCCAGGTAGAAACAATCAATGTTTTTGTGTCGCCCCTGTGTAAAAAAATTTCTAACCTTGTTTTGATTATCCAGTATAATGTCATCAAACACAACAACAGATTTATCGAGACATTCATGGAGTGGCTTAACATCTGATTCAAAAGTGGCAATATCCAATCCATCATATAGCTTCATCAGCTGCTGATATTTTAATTGTTCCAAGCTCTTAGAGAAGACATACAAGTGCCTGTTTTTCCAGTCTAACCAGTTGGGTGCCAATAAAAAATTATCAATCATTAGTGTAGTTTTACCACAAGCCGATGGCCCAACAATAAGACATCTAATATTATCAGGCAACAATTTGCCATTTCTCTTAATCTGCTGTTCAGGTTCTGGCAGCCTTTTTATAACATCCCAGGTGCTCATATTATCACTTTGTCTGCATCGATCCAGCTGTGTTCTGGAAGTCCTAGCCATTTGACAAATAACTTGTTGCCTTTTCTGCGGATGATTTTTTCTATGAAATATGTGTCAGGCTGTTTAGTTTTGTTGAGTTCTTCTTCATAGAACCGGACTTTGAGAATTTCTCCTCGGTGGTCTTTTATTATATATGTGTTAAGGGTCCCAGGTTTAACTTGAACCACTGTAAATAATTCAGTGCTCCAGTTTCTTGTAAAGCCTCTTTTGAATAAGTGCTTATATTTGCTGATTCTTACTTGATCACCCACCTTGTATTTGGCTTTTCTTGTTGTTGGCTGGTATCTAGGATAATAAACAGTCCTCATCAATTTTTGCTCATCAGATGAAGTTACTTCAGAGGGTTTCATGTTGATTGTGGAATGGACCGAGTTGTTATATTTATGTAGAAGTTCTGGAAGAATATTAAGCCATTTATAATTACCTTGAAGTGTAAATTGTTTATACATAAGATTTTTTAGGGTTTTGTTGAATCTCTCTACAATTGAGGCCTTGAGATCACTGTAACTCGAATAATGTTGTATTGACTGGCTTTTAATAAATTGTTGGCACACAGAATTATAAAATTCTTTGCCATTATCTGTTTGCAAATAGCGCGGTGATCTTCCACTCTGATTGATGATTGTCCTGAAGGCTTCTGTAACACATTTTCCAGTCTTGGATTTGAGTGGCACAGCCCAGGCAAATTTTGAAAATGTGTCTATTACAGTGAGTAGATACTTGTAGCCCTTGTTGATTTTGTCTAAGTTTTTCAGCTGTCCACTTGCCATTTCAACCAAGTCACACTGCCATAAATCATCTATGCCTTTTGTGACTACTGGCAGTCTCTTATGTCTGGCTTGTCTGTGTAATTCATCAACAATAATTTGTCTAGACATAATATGAAAACAAGAATATTGCAACTATGGGGTGTTCAGCAGCTGATACTACAGGATTTTCTAAATATAATTTGTCTCCTATTTGTATATGAAATTCCAGAGAGAGATCATCTTCAGCATAAGATGTTTCTAATGTATTGGGATCTGTAAAATCCTCTAACTCTACACTGGTGATTTTTTGTTTGTTGTCAGCATTTGTTATTGATAAGGTGGGGTAGTGGTGTGCCTGTGGTTGAAGCCAATATTTGATCTTGATTGGTCTCAGTGTGCCCCCAACAAAAAACTGGTAATAAAATTGTGCAGGGGACAGCATATATATTTTGCCACCTGGTGTAAATGGTGAATCATATTCTTTGTTGGGGATTCTGTACAATTCAAGAATTACTGTATGTTTAGGATTCTCGATTATGCCTGTTATTTCTTTTTCTGCTGTAAGCAATCTGCTTGTTACAGATTCAAGGTGCTCATTGATGGTCCTAACAACATCATCATGGCCTGGTTTGATTTTTATATCCACAACAAGTTTCTTATATTGTTGCACAATCTCTTGAAGCTGGGTGGCAAAAACAGACAGAGCATTTGCTTGATTGGATTCCATGGTCCCTAGCTGTTGCTTGATATTAGCTACAATTTGTTGCAAATTTTCAATAACTGCCAATTTTGAATTTTGAGCAGTAAGATCATGGACCTGTCTTCTGATATCCTCAAACAGGGCATGCAGTTCATTAATATGTTGATTAGTTGGTAGAGTGGCCACTGTCTGAGTAAGTTGTTTGATCTCTGTCTGGATATTCTTGATATCTTCTGATTCCAATATGCGATTCACTGCCCTCTTAATATTTTTACGTTCCTGTGATGTAGGTAGATTTGTTACAGTATTTTGCAAAGATTCAAGTGCCAATTTCACATTATTTAATTCAGAAGCATCAGCCACATTTTGCATAGCATTTTGGAGCAGGGCTATATCAGCCTGAGTGGGTGTTGATTGTTGTAAAATTTCAAGCTTTGTTTGGATATCATCGATCAAGTGATGAAAATGAGATAGCTCAGATTCAGTGTTGAGGTTTTCAAGCTTTGTGATCTGTTGCTGGACACTGACAAGTGTGTCTACAATACCAGGCAGGCGGTATTCTAGAGATTCTTGTACATTAGTCAAATCACTTTGCACTGCTGCTATTGTACCCTCAAGATGGGTTATGGTACTTTGAATTTTTCCAAAATCTTCATATGTTTCAAGTTGCAGCTTAATGTTGGCAACACTCCGAGTTATTGAACTCAAAGCATCAGAAGATGGCAAGTTGTTCATAAAATTTTCAAGTGTCTCAATTTTTTCTTTAACCTCGGCTATGGCATTGTTCAAGGGGTCCAGATTAGGTATCTGGAGTGATTGAATCTGTTCCTTTAGAGTGGAAATCACTAGATCAAAATCTTCTTGTGATTTTATGCTTTTGACAATTGTTTGGAGCTGTGTCTGGACATTATTTATCTGCTCTTCCAATTGCTGTTTCAATTGCTCAGAGTTGGTGGCCTGGGTCTTAAATTTGGCTTGAAGAGCTGCTACAGCTTCTTCTAAACTTTGAAAATTATCCAATGTGGCCAAGTCAGTATATTTTTGAAGCAGCAATTTGAGTTCAGAATCAATTTTAAGAAGAGGGTCAATGCATTGTGATTGTAAATTTGTAATTTCTAGTTGAAGACTGGCATTGAGTGTGGTTTGTAAAGCTTGCAAATCACTTCTTAATTTCTTGACTCTGACATCAAGCATCAGAATCTCATCACTGTGATCTTCGTGTCTTGTATGGCCAAATATATCAATAGGCATTTTGTTTTAGTGGTTATTTATTATTGAATATCTGATTCATAATTCTATAAAAAAAGGTATAAGCTTGTCATATGATCCCGGGACCTCAATATATGTTTGAGTGCTTAATTCTATAAATATTTCTCCCTACTGAAACCTTGACATTACCCTCGGGGGTTGTAATAAATTGTAATTGACCACCTACAGGTAATTGGTAATGATTTAAATTATTGTTAAATATGTACAATGTTTTACCTGTTTCATCATCAACATCTGTAAGTATGCTGTTCAGATGAATAATTAACAAAGCACTTAGTTTAGATATTATATCAGAAGAGGGTTGTGGTGTTGGCAGGTCCATAATAGCCTGTTTTTTGAACCCAAATAAGTTCATAGGCATGTTTATTTATTTCAAATCATGCTCTGTAATTGGGCATTGATTACCATTTTTCAAATCACAATGACCCCATGGTAGAGTATGTATGCCGCATGATAAAATGCATCTCTTATCATCATGTGGGTCCAGAGCCACTTTTCTTACAATATTTGTAGTCAACAAGTGATCCACACTCTGAATTCTGGATTCTGATGTTCTGATTGTGCTACATAATTTGAGGCAATTTTTGTAATCTTCAAATTCAAGCTCTTTGTCTACAGTCACTCTGCCAATGCCCTTGGCCTTTTTGGCAACAGCGCCACTACATGTTTCAAAAGTGTACATCTTGGCCCTTAACCCAGCAAATGCCACAATAACATCACCAAGTGTCTCATCTTTTAACTTGCCAGGCACCTTTTTGTTGTGGGGTTTAATTTTTGAATGTTCAGTGGTATCAAAATATTTAAACAATTCAGGCTGTGCTATATCTTGATAAACATCTTCTGTTTGAATATCAAGAACAAAACTATCTGTGTCCATGTACATCAGTTTTACACGATCCTTATAAAAAGGCTTCAACACATTATAAAACAATTTTAACATGTGTAATTTGGCCAATTCCAATATCACAGCCCCTACATAAATAGGCTTATCAAACTTAATCTTTGTTTTTTTCATGTTGAAAAGTGCCATATTCTCATCATAAATTCTTCTGTAATTGAAGTTGGGCTTTGCAATCAATTTTTTGCTCCGGCTGGGGTCAGTAATTAATTTAACATCAATATGTTTTCTGACATTTTCAATTGTTTTGCCATACACAGAATTGACCATCAATTTAAACAAGGTCTTATCAAATTGGCTTATTGCAGATGTTCGAAGCTCTGTGTTTGTATCAATATATGGTTTCAACCATCTTGAGTGCCTGAACCTCAAAACTTTTCCAACTTTGGTCACTTGAACACCATGATTCATCAGGAACTGGAGGTTTTTGTAATATAATACATAACCCTGTTTTGGCTCTAGAGTCATCATCAATTTCTTCTGTTTAAAGCCAGGTGAACACTTAACCTCAGGAATTGGGGGCAGATCAGAAAATGTGTTGTGTAAATCATCAGGAATTGTCAGATCAACCTCTAAGAACAGGCCATAGTTACTGGCATCAAAATCCTTAAGATCTTCAATATTGAAATCTTCAACCCACTCAAGCCCTGCATATGGCAGTTTTTTCATCATAGCATAACCATAGAGGCTATTGGCATCTACATACAGTATATAATTTGATGGCAGTGCTGGATCATAATCAGGAATATATTTGTTATTTGCTCTGGCATATCTCTGAGAACATTGCACCATGCCTCCTCTTATACATTGTTCCATAAACAGATACATATCTTGATCCTGGATCAGGGTGCTTAGTCCCGACTCTCAATACGTGAGAACGGAAACGACCATTTCGTTATCACCCCAACTCGTGATTGGAGAGAAAATCGTAGTCCTGACTGGTCGTTAACGAGTGCCGACTTCGATGGCTTACGAGTTCTCGCTAACGACTGAGAATATAGTCTGTGATGCACTCAAAACAAGTTTGTCGTAGAGGCTACACCCAAAGAACCAATCAGATGGCGAGAATTGAAATCGAGAGTCGTGAAGAATCGATCGATCTTCCTAAAAATCGATTGTGGTTTGTTTACTGTCTTATGAAGTTGCCCAAATGTCGAAATTGATCTTAAATGTAAAACTGCACGGAAAAATAAATAGTGAGTTTATTCGAATAGATAATATTCATGTATGTATGTGAGTGGCACTCCATGCGGATTTTTCGGAAGAAAAAATAAAACAAATCTATGCACTTACCAAATTAGCTAATAACGTCAAGACTTAAAAAAAGAAGAAAAAAGTTGTACAATGTTATGAATGTCCAGCCCAATATTTTTTAAAGATGTAATAGTAGTTTTCTTCACTGCATAGAAGGCAGGGAGAGGGAGGGTTGTTTCTTTCAAATTTATTATGAAAAGAGGTGTTTCAAATATGTGGTCCAAGTTCCGATCGTTTAATTCAAAATTAATGGTATTTTTTACACGGCTCGATTTTTTTATCTGTATTAACACATCGTTACCACACATTCTTTATAGTTTTAGTGATTTCTTGCTGCATCTCGTGTGAAGAACTATATTTCCCCTCCACACATACCTACATGATTGTTTGGGAGTATATATATATTGCAACATATTGAAGGTTAGGTTTATCTTGGTAAATAATATTTTACGAAATTTTAATGGCAAAAATACACACATATTCCTAAAATGAATGTTTTGCTTGTCTTTGATACAAATAGCTGATTGGTATCTTACGTTTTAGGTTAAGCAGGTTAGATTTAAGGCTCTTAGAATTAATAAAACATTCCTAAATACTTTCGTTGTAAGGTTGGGTTAGTCAGGTTTAGGGTTCTTAGCATTATAACAATATCTCTAAGTGGACAAAACATCCAGTCCCAAGCACAAAACTCCCTTCGAACCTTGATGAAAATCTGCTAAAACTCCATGTCTTACATAACCGGAAACCAAGAATGATTATTTGCTGCAAATCACAGCTACTCGTGTAAGCTCCTTTAAAAATCGAAGTATCTCGGGTAAATAATACTTTGTGTAGAATTTAACAGTGCTAATTCATTTCTCCAAGCTTCAAACTTACCTTCACATATTGTTTCCAGTATTCCAAACTACTTTCTAATACATCTATAAAATTTGCAAAAATGAAAAAGAAAGAAAAAAGAAAAGAATACCATTCAACATTCGGAACCGTTGCCAACTTCTCTATTAATGGCAGAATATTGATTTTCGGTAGGTAATTGTGGGAGTTTGTGAATGAGGGGTGATTTTCTATGAGCATTGTAGGAATATGTATGCATTTTATCCAATATTTTCCAAATTTTATTTACAAAAAAAAAATATTGAAAAATCGAACGAAGACATCAAACATTGGGAAATACAGGAGTTATCCATTGTTGACATAACATTAAAGTGCAAAAGCAACCTTTTGATGTAATTCTTTTATGGCACATTCCTGGTAAATCCAGGTTCCTCCCCTCACTAATTCATAATTTATTGAATGGAGATGGAAGTATACAGAATTTCTTTGCATTACCAATACAAGTGTGATTTTCCTCAGTGAAATGTACAGAAAACATACCTCAAAAATGACAAAAATATGCTGTCATACAATGAATTTGCTAAAAAATATGCCTTAGGTTTTTTATGCATTTACATGACAAATGACAGCATCATCATAGCGTTCACAGAAGATAGGAAATTTAATTTGGTGTGGAGAAACAAGCTAGGATAAAAACATGACAAAACTCTGAGGCCTGTAAGGGGAAAAAAATCTGAAAATATACTTACTGATTTCATAAAGGTGCTTTGTCAAAAATGAAAATTGTTACTTCTGGAAGTTTATGACAGCCACACAATCTTCATTGTGTACCTCAACCTATCTACTTACCATTCAAGTTAACATTTCTGGAGGTGTGAATATCCTTAGCTAGTTATATGCAATAGCTTATGGCAAGTTGTGAATATGCTTAACTAGATGGCACCTCCATTGCAGGAAGAACACAGTAATTGCATGACAAATTGTATGCTGTAACTTATTAATGCCTAACAGAACCAAGAAGTTACAGAACTGGCATTGTAAATTTACACAGAGATCCAAGTTGTGGAAATTATGGGAGTGCAATACACAGGTTTTTTTTTTTTTTTTTGGAAACTCTGTGAGCATTGGCACATAATACCAAAGACATGTTTTTCCATTTCATAAATTTTCAGTCAATTTTAATGTCTCTAACATGTAAATTTTGCAATCCTAGATGCTATTTAATGATTGGTACAACAACTATAATTCCTCAAAACTATTTATTTCAGTCGTTATTGTACCGAGACAGTGATGTGAAAAAATTTATGAATTATAATGACAATCTTAGTGTAGGATTTCCCTTACTCTTTGAGTGGAGTGGAGTTTTAAGTCAACTTTTGTGCACAGATAGGCTAATTGGGACTGGACCTACAGTTTAAAAGTACGATCCGAACCACTATGCCTCACCGGTTCTCAAACTTGGAACCCCTTGATTGCAAAGCAAATATGTTACAACTATGCCATTGGGGAAGCACCCGTACCATTTGAAGTAGATGATGTAATAAAAATTATTGTAGATGCCGTATGAAAATTGAAATATAGCATCAAAAGGTAATAATAATAATAATAAAAAGTCTCTCAAGAGATTGAAAATGAAATCTGGAGTCCCCTTGATGTTGAGGTAATTAAGATTTGACTAATCTATTAATGGGGAGACTGTTCAAAGAAGTCCTCCCATTAATGACTATTGCAATATTGTTGTACGAGAACCAGTTGGACCTAACTTAAATTTATGTAATTTTCACGAGTGATTATGTCTGAATATAAAAAAGTCAGTAATTTGAAGATACTTAAATCCTCTTTACCACTAATGAGAAATGGGTGAATCTGATTCCAAACACGGCTTTTTTAGAGTTACGTTCCTCTGGTTCTCACACGGCAACATATGACATGAGGTCGTCTTTATGCACAAAGAAGCTATAGTTTAAAGTGGTATCTGAACCATTAAGTGCCACTGCTGAGTATTGAACATGGAATCCCTTGATTACAAGATGGCAACATGCAACATTTCCAATACACTAATGAAGAGGCTTGAACTGTCAGTGAGCAAATGAGTAAAGTAAACCAATTTCAGATAGAACAGCACTGAAAAATATATTTGCAATGAAACTTTTCTAAATCAAGTGGGAGGTGATTGTGTACATTATGAAACATGTATTCATGAAATCAGATACACACTGGTGCAGACCTTTTGTACACAGAAAAGGCATAGTTAAAAAAAAAAAACTGACTACATGGGAACTTTGCATGTAATATCAGCTTTCTGAAACTTCAGGAAAACCCTTTTGTGTGTTCTGTTACAGCTCTTGCAATAACAATGTCCTACAACAACACACTACTTTATGGCAAAAGTAACTAAGGCAATGAAGTACATTGATATTTCATAACGACAAACAAGGCTTAAAAACTGTTGCAAAGGGGAAGCTTTAAACAGAATAAAATAAACCTTTTCATGTTTCATCTTGCATATGAAAATATAAATCTCCTTTCTTTAAAGAAATATATTTTAAGGTAACAGCCATCCAAGCCATATGAAATGGCTGATGTGCATTTTACTGAAAAATTATCTGAAAATTCTGGCTCAAGCAGATATTTAGTTTTCTGTTGGTTGAGTCCCAATCTTCAAGAAAACTTTCCAGCAGGTAGTAAAAATAAATAAGTGAACCATTTAAAGTATTCAATAATTAAATGAAATAAGTGAGGAATTGGCACTGCTAACAATATTGAAATAAAGTTCTGGTGTACCGTTACAATGTTATATTTCAAAAAGAATGGCACAGAAAACCTATTTCACACAAACTTAATAACATTAAAGCACATCTGAAGATTCATACACACACACACATGCAGAGTTGACAGTGGATAGGAAAACTGAATTTTCTTCCATCCCTCCATCTTTGATTTTTGTTGCCATAGGAGGGTGATAGTGAAGCACCATGTTCTTTAAAAGACACCTCCATTTTTGTTTTAGGATGCCAATGGTCCAAATGGCATTAGACAGCTATGCACCTCAAGAGTGTTTTCACCAGCACCATCTATTGGTGTCATGACCCATGGTCCTCTGGATACCCACTGTTACCTGCCAAGATAAAGAAAGGCCTGTCCTGAGTTTCCACGGTAGATAATAAATATCCCAATAACAATTGAAAGTAACTTCACTTAAAAGATTTTAAAGGATCAGCAGGAATTCAAGTATTAACTTATGAGCACTTCTATAATCTATTGCTTTACTTCAAAACATCTAAAGTGCACATATCCGGTGATGGTCCCCCCAGTGTCTTATGAAACAAACTGTATGTTAAATTTGGCAATCCTCTAAAGTGCCACATTTATATAAATTTTGAGTACTTTCGTTTAAATCGCAATGTCAATGTTTGACTTCCAAAAATACGCAAGTGTTCCACAAAAGCTCTATTTCCATAGCAAATGGAATGTTGAACAAATGAACATGTAATAGCCCCATCTAGTTGCTGCACTTTTTTACACTCTGTGCAGTGCAGGTGTATCCAGTGTCAAGAGTAGTGCAAGGAAATCACGTTCAACCAACTAGACGGAAAGCAGTGTTCCAGTTAAGAAGATTCAACAAATGCCTGTCTGCTGCTTTGAACGGTCATTTGATTAGTTAGCACACACCACGTGACCATACACCAGTCCGAAAGGTACTGCAGATGGTGCAGACACCAAATACACTACTTGACTCCAAATCAACAAACTAGACAACTCAGTGTTGCACTGTGCAACCAACTAGACGCTTCAGTGCAAAGAGAGTCAAAAAGTGCAGTCAACTAGACGGGGCTAATGTGTTATGACTCCTAGGTGTTTTATAAACTTGCCTACAACATCCTCAATTTACATTCTACAAATTCTATTACATTTCAATAATCTTGTTATTCATATCCAAATTAAACATGTATCATATTTAATCACATGCTCATTGTGTGGCAAACATTATAGATTATGCTAACTGTGAATGTTATGTGAAGGCTTCCATGAAAAGTATTGTCTTGAATAAAAATAGTTATATGATTTTATGAAACATTCACGTAACATTTCTATTAATAAAAATGCTTCCACATAAAATTGTCCCTAGCATGGTCTTGTTGTATACTGGTAGGGTTTCTTATTATTATTATTATTACTACTTGTATCTAAGAATAAAACGTTTTGATAACATTTGAAGAACTCAGAAATGTTTAAGTTTAAAATTTACGGATAATGCACATTTTGTAATAATAAAAAGGTGAGAGAAGAGAATACTAGACTTATTGTAGAATATAGATAATTATGAAACAACACTGCACATGTATTCATAATACAGTAATGGTAATAAACATAGTACTTCACATCTTTAATAATGCAGTTCATATATGAGATGAGTGCAATTTAAATACTTCATGGAAAAATTATTAACAATAATTATTCCAGACTTAGAACATCTACATACCTAACAGCCAAGTGTTCCTTGTACCTGCCTTATTCTTATATTGACAAAAGTATCTGATGTTGGAATTCCTCATGTGTCCACCCTGGATACCGAGAGTAGTCACAATATTTTCATTTTAATCGGCTATCTGCAAAAGAGGAAAAGTACTGTAACTTTTGCACAAATAATTGGGTTAACAAGTTGAGGTATTGATCATAATAAGATACTGCACAAAGTTAATGATTTTTTTTAAAAATATATATATATATTCATGTTATTCTGAATGAGAAATACCATCCATCTGATGTTACACATTACTCAGTTGTTTACTTCTGATTTATTTGAAAATAGCAACTGTTTTGAAAACCCCACAAATTCACCTTTTACTGTGTTCCAATAAAAAATAATAAAATATTAAAAGAATATCACTCTGGAACTGTTATTGCCATGAGCACCTTTGATTTGGTTTGTCTTAACAATTATAATTGTATTGTTTTGTCCATGCAAATAGGAATACGAGATAAAAAGTGATACAAATTTGTTTGCTAATCCAGAACTATATGGATAGTATTGAAAATAAACTAACATGTTCACTTGCACAATATACCTACCTACATGGCCAGTCAGCCACTCATTTCAGTATTTATGTTTTATTACATTTTATTGTAGAAGCTGTCTAAAACCCACCACATGATGGATGTCAATAGGTGTTATTATAATGAAACAAAAATAACGTACACTATCTTACCTCCTTTTAACATCCAGCTGATCTGCTTGTATCATTGGGAGCTTCATCCATTGTGAGGAGCAATAACCACCATAGCACTGCACACTTGCTCTATACACTGGCTGATGACCTATAACCATCTGGCTGGTACCTCCATGTTGTGAAAATGAGAGCTTCTAGCACCTATAAAATTATTTCAGAAAAAATAAATATAAATTCTCTTACAAGGAAACTTCTATCAAACAGTTCCCACTGACTCAAAGATTTTCATGCTTAAAATAAATTCATGCTACCCACTATCAACACATGACATAAGGTAGTTAAACTGAGTGCATTCTGTTGATGGTTTCATATAGAAAAAAAAAATCCCCTTTTCAATTGATGGTTATGAATACAGTATACCAAGTACCCCCTCCCATGCACACACACATATATACATTACTAATGACATTTTCGTCACAAAAAAAGGTTTTCTCTCACCAGTGTCTGGGCAACCGAATGGAGTACTTTCACTTTTACTGGTGCTTAGGCGTTTAGGTTAGATTTTGTGATTACAATAAAAAAAAAAGATAATTTTACATTCCCGTCGTGATAAAAAAAATAGATTTGGGATAAATTCTAATGTCCGTAACTCTGTAAATATACGTTTCTATGCCCCCAAGCTTCTGATATAGTCTTAACAACAGTTAATCTTTCCATGGGGAATTTTTCCTGGAAATTCGAGGGAGTACGTAATTTAGTACACTCGACCTGCAATTAATACAACTTAAAACATAGTGTCAAAATTTCCTTTAAAATCTTTATCATCAGTTCACGTACTGTATAAATCATGTGTACCATTTTTTTCCCCCTATATATAACATATGGTAGTGGTGCCTATTTGATGTATTTTATAGTACCGTAATTTCATTTACTGGTTGCAACAGGACAATATGTTGCAGAAAATTAATTGTTCTCATTTTGTGCGGCATCGTTATTTTACATTTTGATGTGACGTTGGTGGAATGTATTTTATTTCGCGATTGCTAAGCTTAAGGAATGTTGCAAAAAAATCAGCTCTAATCCTTACAAAGTACGTGGAACAATGTAATTAACAATAAGAAGGAAAATGGCACGAAGTATTTAATTATTTAGGTACATCGTAGCAACAATTCACAATACATACGTATTTCACTCTCCCCCAGATTTGTTCCAATTGTCCTTATGTTCATACCCAATAATATTAATAACATACTAACATGACGTACTTACTCGAAATACGACTGAAACGAAGTGGGCTTGCAATTCTTCTTTCTTCAAAACCATCATCCGCAACAGCTGATAGTGTCCATCTTCAAAATCTGCAGCCGTGAACGAACTCGGTAGGTGCCTGGCTTGTGAGTAGGTTCCACTCGTTTTCTGTTAGCGCGTCCGTAACCGTATTCGTTAACGTAGAGTGGAGACTACACTAAATGGCATTCGTTAGCCTTTCTTGACAAAAACGTCACGAACTCGTTAGACCTTAACGTGTTGACAGTTCAAGACTTAGGCCCCATATCCAATTGCATTTTAGTGTTTAAAAACATTGCAGACCATGCTAGGCCCGGAGCACTGTAAAAATACATTGGATCCAGCTTATAATTTTGCATGGAAGATTTTCTGAATGCCTGAAGTATATCAGCTAAGAGAGTGACATCAAGTTTTAAATAAGCCTTGTGATAATCACCAAATGTCTGGCATTTTAAATTGTTCCACATCAACTGGGCATGGTGATAATCATCATCAGTGATTCCAGATCCTCTGATTTTGCTGTAAAACTCTTGTTGTGGTGGCAGAGAACACTCATCAAATTTAGAAAAATCTGTAACATAATCATATGGATATACACCCTTCCGCCTAATTAATTTCAGCTCCTGATTTGGAAACAAAGCACATGTGATTTTGAATTGATCATCAGATAATTGAGTGGCCAGTGTAGCCAGGCTAGCAGACAGAATTCTGTATGAATCAAGAAATTTTAAGTGAATAGGAACACCATTAACTTTAATTATTTTGCTAATGGCAATATATTTCTCATTATTTTCAGCTAAAATATTTAAATTCTGCTTGTCAAACCCCTCGTACCTGATCAAATTATGAAAATCATAATTGGATGCACCATGGCAAAATATGGGGACAAATTTTGGTCTCTGGATCTTAATATTACAGCTATTACACAGGGCCATTAAGAATTTACCATCTGTATGAGAATGGTGTTTCACCTTGATATTTGTATCTGAAAATTCACAATCACATACCGGGCATTTTTCTGCATTATTGAAATCTTCAATCTGATCCTCTGTTAAAGGCAACATAGGTTTTGATTTTAATAAGACACTAGATGCTATGTCATGGCACTCATTTTCTATTCTATGTGCAAATTTTTTGATGGCATCTGCTCCCATGTATAAATTTTCTTTACTAACAACACCATCCTGTACAACAACATAATAAAAACTAGAAGGTTCATGTAACTGGTATGATGTACTTGAAGATTCCTCAGGATCTGGGCTACAGAATGCAAGAGGTTTGAGATTTGATTCAAAATCACAGACTATATATGCTGGGTGTTCCAACAAGGCTTCAAATTTTTTGAATTTGGCTTTTTCACTTGGATTAGGCATCACCATATGAACAGGTTTATGGTTGCCACAGTATTTCAGATGCTCAATTAACTTGTTTTTAGCAATTTCTGCATTCACTACCCGAACCCCTTTTATTATTTTTTTACCATCAAATACAGTCAAACATCTTCTGCACAACTTGAATATTCTATGAGTTTTGTCTAGTTGTTTTCTGACTAAAGCTTCAAGATTATGTATCAGAGTATAATGGTGTGTATCATCCCCTTCAATTAAGAGCAGATCAATCGGAACAGCAGAATCATCATCAAATGTACTGATTCTGAGAGGTGCTATCAAGCAATTGCCATGGCCAGTAGAACAAATAAATACATTAATAGATAATTGTTTACCATTGATATTCCTGGCCTTTTTTTCAAATTTATCAATATTCTGAACAGACATTGGATATTCTAAACCCTCCATTGCTTCATCAAAATCATTTTCATGCTGTTTATAATAACTTATTCTCTTTGGATTATCTGAAACTGGATACAAAGCAGCTAAAATACACCACAAAAAGCATTTCTGATCATTATTTTCTATGTTAAGCACAGCTTTTTTGTTTTTAATATTAGCAGGTAAAGGCACATATGTGGAACCTTGTAATGGGCTGAATTCAGAAATATTGACATAGAGCTTGTGTGGAGATCCGCATAGGCTCCATCCTGACTCTTTTGCTGCAAATTCAGAGTGTTTAATATTCAATTGATCTATCAAACTGCTTATTATTTTGTCTAAATTTGCATTTGAATATACAGCTACAGTTTCTGTTATGTGGGGCTGTGTAAATTTTATGCCATTTGGCTTCTTATATTGTGTAAACAGTTTGAGGGACAGCTTATAAGAGCCATTTTGTGCATTTAGAATTGCCTGCACATCAGAATTTATACTGTTCAAAAAATTCTTAATGTCACATTTTGGCTCTGATACAAACCGGTGATCCCTAAGTTGGCCATTAAAACTACTATGGATAGGTGGTGCATAGCGTGGCTGCTTTGCTGGTCCAGCATTAACAGGTGTTTCATGCTTCCTTTTCAGACCAGATGTAGATGGTTGTGGGGGCAATGTTGATGACTGTGCAGAACAAGTACCTTTATGTTTATATGTGAAATATTCCAGACTATATTTTCTAGGGCATTTAGGGCATATTTTTGTGGGAGTTCTGCATTTGTCTGGATTACAATTCTTTTGGTGCCTAGCCCAATTGGGGCTGGTTATATTCGTATTGCATTGATTACAATATTTTTGATTTGGCATTTTTGTTGTTGTTTATTATATAAGATTTCCTGGGGTCCAAATCAAAATTCTATGCTTAATAAAAAATATCAGTTGGGTTCAGCAGTGTGATTTGTGTGTGTGTGTGTGTGTGTGTGTGTGTGTGTGTGTGTGTGTGTGTGTGTGTATGTGTGTTAATATTTTTGGCTTTGGTATTTATATAAAATTTCTTGGGGTTCAAATCAAAACTCTATACTTAATAAACCTATGACAGGTTGTCAAAAATTCTGTATACTAAATCAAATAGATTTGTAATTCAATTTATACAAATCTGCAATATTTTTGTGTTTAAGAATATGAGCAACACTGCAACAACACACCCTTACTCTTCAACAACTCTCACAATACTGGCTGATATGCAATGCAAAATCTCTTTATATAGCCTAAGCACAGACCGCATTGAAAACATCTGAAACAATAAGCCAATCAGAATATAACACATCATCACATTATGTCATAACCAACCAATCAGAAAACAACACATGTCTAATAATTTGTTGCACAACATGATGCAATAGAAATAAACCAAAAGTAGGTCACAAGTGGGCCGGAAGTGGACCGGAAGTGGACCGGAAGTGAACCGGAAGTGGACCGGAAGTGGACCGGAAGTGGACCGGAAGTGGACCTTAAGTGGACCGGAAGTAAATATGTGTGGGTGTGGGTGGGTATATGTGGGTGTGTGTGTGTGTGTGTATGTGTGTGGGTGTGGGTGTGGGTGGGTGTGGGTGTGGGTGAGGGGGGCTTAGTTTTAAGTGTATCCAAAAAAAATATCAAGAGGGGCATATTTTTAACAAATTTATGGACAACAATCTCACAGAAGTGCCTTTTGTAAGTGTAGCCAAATCAATCTGAGGGGGGTCATCATTTCACGGGAAATTCCCGAGGGCATTTTTAACAAAAATCTTGGATTAGACAGTGTTCCACACTTGAGTAAAAAGCTCATATAGGCATGTTGAGCTTGTTTTAAGTGTAGCCAAATCTGCCTCAGGGGGGCTCATCATTTATCGACCCAGTAGTATATACTTTTATACTACTGTACTGAAACAGAATAGCTATATTTTAAAAATTATGATCCCATAATATGGTTAGCGTAAAAAAGAAATACTGGAAATATTTCTGTTTTAGTGTACCTATTATTAATCTATTATTTGCTGATTTTTAGTTATTGGTTAAATAATAATTAGAGATTCTGAGTTTGAATTTGGCATTTAAGATGTTTATGTCGCTCTCCGAGCATTTGTATTGGTCTTGTTCTCCGTCTGGTCTGTTCGCTGCCTGTTGTCTTCCTGTCAAAGCGTTTCATCCTGAAGTCGCTTCCGGCGGTTCTTCCTCTTGTCGTCTTGTATTCTCTTTGCTTGACAGCGTCTCTCTTTTGGTTTCCTTTGTTCTCAATCTTCTCAATCTTGTCGATCGTGTTGGTGTCTCCTGTAACTCTTGCGATTGTTACTATGAATGGTCTTTGTGTATGTATTTCTGTCTCAAGGGGTGTAAGAGGACACCAAATGTCAACCTTCCTAGACTGCATCTTGCAGACTAGCGAGGCCCTGGTGTCTGGACTCAGGGCCAGTAGAATCTTTCGATGGGTACGTGTTGTGTCGTATATTTCATCCTATTACCATTCTTCCTCATCTTCACGATTATCCAAAAGTGGTAGAAAAGCAAAGTAAAATAAATTAAATCAATCAGTCAATCTTTCTGTTTCAAACTTCTGCTGTTATTCTCTTGATATAATATTGATTTTTCGGAAGACTTTTGATCAAATTAGATAATTTACGTTTTGATTTGGTAGGTGTTGCTTCAATTTATTAATCTTTTCCTTTTGTTACGGACAGGTAAACAAGGGAAGTTCAGGCGTTCCCTCCGTCTGGTACCATGTACAAATGTA
This sequence comes from Lepisma saccharinum, assembly GCF_977018435.1. Lineage (NCBI taxonomy): Eukaryota > Metazoa > Arthropoda > Insecta > Zygentoma > Lepismatidae > Lepisma > Lepisma saccharinum. Next base: position 26,108,287 of record NC_139247.1, read on the forward strand.
TGAGATGTTGTTTTGGGTTGATCTTGTGCAGGTGTAACCCATACGATTCGTGTACCCCCGGGAAATCCACCATACGTTGTACAAGTTCTAGGCATGTCACACATATCCTTTCTTTTACGCATCTGCATGTTCTCAGCTTATCCCATTGATGTAAATTTATGGGTGTATGTGTGATCGTTTTTCAATACATCTTCGCAGGAACTCCCAAACTAATAATTTGCAGCTCATTCTGTTATTATGTAGTTTATCGATTAGCATCATTCTTGTGTTTACAAAAAGTTCCTGGATAATCACCACCCTAAAGCCTTCATTGATAGGTTACTGTTGTTAGGTTTAGTTTTCTTAGCATAAATAATATATTTGCAGTTTATTTATGCTAAGAGAACTAAACTTGACATACCTAACCTATCAACGAAGACATTTCCCCTTGACGTCAGAAGGCGAAATAGAAGATAGTTTATCAATAAAGTCAAAAACAATAAGCCTGTGCGATGATTAGGGAGAATTCACACCAAAGAGACACGCGACATAAGGCACGCGACACGAGACACGAGAGTTTCACACCGAAGAGACGAGCGACACGAGATATGCAACACGCGATATGCGACACGAGACACAAGAGTTTCACACCGAAGAGCAGGGTTCGCATGTTTAAAACAAAATAGTTTTAAACAACTTGTTCTAAACGTTTAAAACACATGGCTTTGTTTTTTCACAAATATTTAAAACGTTTAAAACAAATTGTTTTAAACATGTTTTTTTTCAGACTTGTTTAAAACACATTTTGATACTTGGTGTTTGATAGTTTGTGGTTACTTCGTGTTTTATAACTATGCCTTTCATTCAATGCGTGTTATTCTGTTTATTGGTGTACATAAATCTGTTCAATGGCTGAAAATGTATATTGAATTAACGAAGAAACATATCGTGACAAAGAAACGCCCGTGGGTCACGTTTAAAACACCTGGCTGTTTTCTTACAGGTGTTTAAAATATTTTAAAAATTGAATACTACATGAATGAAATCGTTTTGTACCTCGCTTAACACACTGCAAAATGTGCACATTATTGATAATGTCAGTCGCATTCACGATAAAATACGAGAAAAAGACAAAATAACAAAAAAGGACAGAGTAGCTACCACGTAGACTCAGTGGGTCTGGCAACTGTGGATTAGTTGAAGCTTCTCGAACAGCCTACATGCAAGATTTAATACTAAAATAAAATAGATCAGTGAACATGGTCAAGTAATCTAGTGCATTGTTTCTCAACCGCCGGGTCGCGACAGAATACCGTGCACTCGTATCAACTATACTGAGCTGCGAAAGGTTCTGATGAAAATGGTTGACAACTATCATAATCCCAATATCATATTTGAGTTGTGAATTTTCAATTTTTAATTCCATTTTATGTACAAGTATACTTATCAGGACTCGACCTACAGTTTAAAGTGAAAGCCACGCCACAATGTACCTCCAACGGTTATTGAACCCGACATCACTTAATTACAAGGAGACGACATTACCACTTCGTCATTCATATTTTTACATTTGTCAACAATTATACATACGTAATCAAACTATTATTACTATATATGATTATGCTAGAACTTATTTATCAATATTTTAGTACACACAATTGTCAACCTCACTTCCACGTAGTACACCCTAGACTGCATTTTGCAGACGAACGAGGCTCTGGCGACTGGCTCTATGGTCAGTATAATTTTGTGTGTGTTTTCCTGTATTTTGTCCTTGTGTGTGCTGAGTGCCTCTTTACAGCCTCAGCTTTTAACCGAAGTCAGAATATTTTAATATTTTAGTTACAACACGACGTTACAGTTATGTTATTTTAGTTCTGATAAGGGGCTGGACCTCGTATAAAGTGACGAGTGCAAAATAAATTAGTGGTGGCGCACCCAAAGTTTTAAATTCAAAATTCAAGAAAAAATTATCAATATTTAATGTCATAGGTACATGTTAATTCATGAATCTTTATTACTGTAAAGGTATTTACGAGGAAAATTCTTGCGCTAAGGGCATTGACTTAAGCAAAATACCGGGACATGGATTCACGAAGATTGAGGACCATTTCTCTAGTGTTTAGGTATTCGCTTTAACCAGGCTGGAAAGTTTGATGTCAGTGCATATTATATCTCAGTTTTCTCATGCACAACATGCCTCTCCCGAGTTTCAATAACTTGCACAAATTTTACAATGCGATTTAGATGTAAAAATGTATCTTGTTAGGTTTTTCGGGTGACTAATAAACTGATGAATGCAATTATATCGGCATCATCATGCGAACTGAGCAAGGAAATAAGTGTTGCTTGATGCGTTTCGCGTGCATCTTGTCTCTTCGGCAGAGTTGGCAAAATTTGTGCGTTTTTTAAAAGAAACAAAACAGTTTTTTTGTTTTAAACATGTTTCAAATGTTTTAAACAGTGTTATAAACAAGAACCGAGAAAACATGTTTTAAACAAATAAAACGTTTAAAACATAATGCCAAGAATGCATTTGCAAATTGCATTGCATTTTCTAAGAATAACGATTAATTAAGAATCTGTTAATCATCCAAGGATGGACTGTGTTCCTATTATAAAGTAAATACTTGACTAACTACTTAAAATACACATGTATTTTAGTCTTAAATCTCGCATGTAGGCTGTTCGAGAAGCTTCAACTAATCCACAGTTGGATTAGTCTGGACCCATTGAGTCTACGTGGTAGCTACTCTGTCCTTTTTTGTTCTTTTGTCTTTACAAAACGATTTCATTCATGCAGTATTCAATTTTTAAAATATTTTAAACACCTGTAAAAAAACAGCCAGGTGTTTTAAACGTGACCCACGGGTATTCATCACGATATGTGTCTTCGTTAATTCAATATACTTTTTGAGCCACTGATCAGATTTCTATACACAATAAACAGAATAACACGCAGTGATTGAAAGGCATAGTTATAAAACACGCAAATAACCACAAACTATCAAACACCATGTATCAAAATGTGTTTTAAACAAGTCTGAAAAAACATGTTTAAAACACTTTGTTTTAAACGTCTTAAACATTTGTGAAAAACAAAGCCGTGTGTTTTAAACGTTTAAAACAAGTTGTTTAAACACTTTTGTTTTAAACATGCGAACCCTGCTCTTCGGCGTGAAACTCTCGTGTCTCGTGTGGCATGTCACGTGTCGCGTGTCGCGTGTCTCTTCGGTGTGAAACTCTCGTATCGCGTGTCGCATGTCTATTTATTTATTTATTTATTTATTTATTTATAAGCAATCCCATAACAGAGCAATGCTCCAATTACAATGGGATATTACAACAATACTCACATTATGCAACACAAAAAAGAAAAAAGAAAATAAAAAGATAAAAAATACAACACAAATACAATACAATATACCCACCGACAAACATAATACAACTAATACAACAAAATAAAAATTATAAAATTAGAATAATACTATAGTACCAATATACATGAAGCTGAAGCTTCAGACTTCAAACAGTATAACGAAACTCTATATTAAAACCCGCACTAAGCAAAAGAGATAAACACCCAACTCTCATTTTGATATTTTTCAGATTATCGAACATATAAACATAAACATAAAATATAATATACAAATCCATAACGTTAAGTGCAATTCAATACATACAATACACAACATAAAAATAAGAAAATTAAATACCATTTATCGTTACATCTTAACTGACAAGTTGTCGCGTGCCTCTTCGATGTGAATTCTCCCTAGATCCACGAAAATAGGCTCGACCACTTGATCTCGGGTAGAGAAGCGATTACATTCATTGAGCAGCATCTACACCAGTTGAGTATTAAAACTAAATAATTGATCTAGGGCAGTGGTTCTCAAGCTGTGGTACGCGTACCCCCAGGCGTACATGAACGATTTGAGGGGGGTACCCGATCAGTTCGGAAGAAAAATGTCGAGAGTAACCACACGACAACATTTTTGTTATAAGTGTGTAGATCATACGTCATTGTTTGAGACTTTGTAGCTTTAACCACTCAACAGAGACATGAGGCTGATTTTGTCACTGACACTCCTTGTCTCATATGTTTTGAAATACTCGTTCGAAATCTATAATAGACTAAATTTGGAGCTGAATCTCCGCTTGAAAGTTTCAAGCATCAAGGAACTTGTCAGGTTATGCAGGCACATCCTTCTCATTAGAAACTCTGAGGATTTGGAATAAAAACTCCAAAATCGTGGTTGACAGTTTGCTTACTAACTTATTTCAGTTCTTTACTTTTTCAACAATTCCGAAAAAAATATGAAATTTAAAGGTTTTTTTCACATGTGTTTCACATTTTTATTCTTGTAACTAATCATAAAGATTGTAAACGTAGTAACACCCATTAAAATAATAAACGTGATTCTAATGTTTATTTGTTTACCATCTTCCCGCATACAGCCCGAATGCCATTTTGCTCTATTGCAGATACAGGCCACCAACATATCAGAAACGCTCCACCAATCAAGCAGCCAAAAAAAAACACTATTTGGAGAAGAGCTATTGTGTGGTGTAACTACGTATGTTGTAACTAACGTTTAGTTACGACTAAAGGGTACAATGAGGAAAAGAGGTTGAGAACCGCTCATCTAGGGCATTAACCTATTTTATCGGTGTTAGTAAGATTATCGTCCATACATTGATAATAATTATAATATTAAAATACTTACTTAATATGTAGGGTTATTTTTTAATAAAATTTCCATGGCTTACATTCTTCATAGCCGATAGTACCACTTTCGATTACGGCTGGATTTTCTGGTGTAGCTACCTTTGTTACTAAAAGATTATGTTAATGCTAAAAACAACATATATACGGTGGAACTTAAAACAACAAGCAAAGTCCAGGTTCCAATTTTTGTGTATATATTTAAATGCTATTGTGATATTTATTGGAAATGTTGGTTAATGGATTATTGATATAATCTATGAATGTAATTTGTACTCAAATGGTTAATAATAAAGGCACTTGTAATGAACTAGCAATTGAAATTATTTTCTTGTAGATTCAACTAAAATATCACTGGGTATCGTCAGTTTTGAGTCATTTGGCTTTCATTACACACGTAATTTTATGGCTCTACGATCTAATATAAGACATTCCCACGTGACTTTCCTCCCACTTTCGCGGGTGAGAATTGAATTGATGTTTTAAGTTCACTTTATGCACAAATGGGCTAATCGCGACTGGACCCTACAGTTTAAAGTGGGATCCGAACCACTGTGCCTCCACCAGGTATCGAACCCGGGACCACGTGTGTGAGTTATTGGATAGATGTTGCTCCGATGGACCCTGTCTTTCTCAGCAGTATCTTACTTTGCGACGCTCTAACATTAACGGCTTTGTTCCAGTTACTTGTCCAAACTGGTGTCCCATAAGCTAATATCACGCTATTTACATAAGTTATTTATGGTTTCCATGGGTAGTCTGTAGTTAGATTTTTCGATTGTCTTTAGTTTGTAAGTTTTTTCTGCCTTGCTAGTTGTGTTTTTAATATGTAAATTAAGAGAAGAGATATTCCAAGATATTTCACTTCACTGACCCACTTGATGCTTTTCTCTCCTACGTTTATAATTGGATGACTTTTGAGGTTACTTTTTAGTAGTATGAAGTTTCTTTTGTCGCTTCCCTTCTGGAGTTCCCGTGAACTATTATTGCAATATCATCCGCGTATGCGATAGCTCGCTTGATACTGTATATGATAGGTCTTTTAATATCTCCAGAGGTCTTTTAATATCTTCCAAATTTATATTCCATAATTCTGACCCCAATATGGACCCTAGTGGGCAACCTTTAAGTCAAAACTAATTGCTTATCTTTTGGTGTTGCAACAAAAACTCTCCCCATGGACATTTTTGGTGGGGGGGTTGAGGCTCAGATTGTTGGTGGGAAGGAAATCCCCCTCCCCCCAGGATTTCGCACCTTGGAGCAGAGCGATCACTAGTAGGCTTTTTGATTGAACTGTACACTTCTGGACTAACGCATGAAACATTCCATGTTCATCATTATACACTAAAAGAATTTTCACAACTTAATCAAAATTTTTCCCTTTAGTTCCAAAACCTAACTTGACTTAAGTTAAAGTTGCTATTAAAAGGCTAAAGAATAACATAGCACCTGATATTGATTTAATACCAGCTGAGTTAATTAAATATGGTGGAAATTCATTAATATGTCAAATTCATAAATTAATTTGTTTAATATGGAATAAAGAAGAAATCCCTCAACAGTGGAAAGAATCCATAATTGTTCCTGTGTTTAAAAATGGTGATAAAATGAACTGCAATAATTACCGTGGAATTTCTCTACTCTCAACAACATATAAAATATTATCTTACATTCTATTAACAAGACTAATCACATATGCTAATGAAATTATAAGTGATTATCAATGTGGATTTAAACGTAACAGATCAACTACAGATCAAATTTTTCTCATCAGACAGGTACTTGAGAAAAAGTGGGAATATAATTTGATTTGATTTGAATTTTAAATTTTGGGTGCGTCAGCACTAAGGCCATCTTGCACCCGTCACATTATACGGGGTCCAGCCCCTTATCGTTACACATAACAACTATAACGTTGCATAACTAAAATCTTAAAATCTTCTGACTTTCGTTAAAAACTGAGGCTGTAAAGGAGCACTCAGCACAAATAATGACAAAACACAGGACAACACAAACAAAATTATACTGGCCATGGGGCCAGTCGCCAGAGCCTCGTTAGTCTGCAGTCCAGCGTGTACTACGTGGAAGTGAGGTTGACTATTGGGTGCACTACGTGGAAGGAGCACCCCTTACACCCCGGGAATATAATCAAAGTTTCCATCAGCTAGTCATTGATTTCAAAAAAGCATATGATTCGGTCAAAAGAGATAAATTATATAATATATTAGTAGAGTTTGGAATACCTAAGAAGCTTGTTAATATGATAAAAGTATTCACCAGTGAAACAGAAAGTAAAATTCGTGTTGGTATTAATGTGTCTCACAAATTTACAATTCATGATGGGTTAAAACAAAGACATGCATTATCTCCATTGATCTTTAATTTTGCCTTAGAATATGCTGTTAGGAAGGTAAAAGAAACTAACAAAGGACTAAAATTAAATGGTGTGACTCAGTTGTTAGCATATGCAGATGATGTAGACTTATTATGGGATGATATAAATACAATTAAGAATAATGCTAAAATATTTTTCAAAACTGCTAAAGATATAGGTTTGGAAGTTAGTAAAGAGAAAACAAATATATGCTTACAGGCCGAAACCAAGTGTTAGGTAATAATCAAAATCTAATTATTGAAAACAACTCGTTTAAACCAGATTCAAAATTCAAGTACTTAGGAGTAATAAGAACAAATGAAAATTATATTAAGGAGGAAATAAAAAGTAGGCTTAATTCAGGAAATACATGTAACTTTCTCTTCATAAACTTTTGTCTTCTCGTTTAATATCTAAGAAACTAAAAGTTAAAATATACAAAACAGTAATTTTGCCTGTAATATTATATGGATGTGTAACTTGGTCACTTATATTGCAAGAGGAACATAAATTGAGAGTATTTGAAAATAAGATCCTTAGGAAAATATTTGGGCCTAAAAGGGATGAGGAGACAGGTGAAGTGGAGAGAGAAGGTTACATAATTTAGAAGTTCATAATTTGTATTCATGTCCAGATATTATTAGAATGATTAAATCAAGAAGACTTAGGTGGGCAGGCCATGCGACACGAATAGGAGAGGAAAGAAGAGTTTACAGGATTCTTGTTGGGAAACCTGATGGTAAGAGACCTGTAGGAAGGCCAAGACGAAGAAGGAGGGATAACGTTGAGATGGACCTAAAGGAAATTGGTAGGGATGGAAAACAGTATATAGATCTTGCTCAAGATAGGGACAGTTGGAAGGCCTGTGTTGCTGCAGCCATGAACCTTTGGGTTTAAGAAGGCCTGAGAGTTAGTTAGTTAGTTAATCAAAATATTTCATAAAAAGTAATTATATCGTCAATGTGATACTCTTCACTGTCCTATATTACATATTTACACTATCTGAAGTCATGTCGTTATTTTAAGATATAAAAGGAGAAAAAAGACTTATAAGCAGGATGAGGATCGATAGGCAGTGTAAGCTCTCGAAATAGGCAGGCAAAAATACCGAAAATACAAGATAAACACTAAAATTGATAAACATCTGCAGATGTGTTGTCATTTTACAGGACTAGGCACACAAGAAGCAGTTATCTTTCAAATGGGCAATTATAACTAAAATAGGTAACCTCTCAGAAGTGACCTAAAATGCTCTATAAGACGTAGAAACGTACATTTTCTGGCCAAGGGACATAAAAAAGCATTTTAGGGTAAATATTATTATTGCATTATAGTGTAAATTAAATCTCCTAGTTCAGCCCATACAATTCTTTGCAAAAGAATGAATATCCCTTGATGATATTCTATAATGACGAGGAACGAGTAAATATTCGATACTTTACAAAGTTAACTATCGTTACAAAAAAACTATTGATTGATTGATTGATTGATTTGCTTTACTTTACTTCGCTTCTTGTGCTACTTTTGGCTAATTTGCGAAGATGGGGATGAGTGATGATATGATGAAATTGATGAATGGAAACTCACAAACATCAATGCCCATGCCTAGATTCGAACCCGGGACACCTGACATCGTAGTGCGATGTGTTAACCACTCCGCAACGTGGGCCGGCAAAAATATATTACGTGCCAATATATTTTACCATATCCACCTCCACCTTGTATGCCTCTTGCTATGTTCCTAATAAGAACACAATCTGCTAATATTATTACTCTTTCATGTCTCACACAATTCCTTCAATTTGAACCCATAATAAATAGGAAGTTAACACTGATCTAACCTCAACGGTGGATATGCATTCTCATATTCTCCTAACTTAACGTTTTGCAACTGCTCTCGTTCTCGCTAAAAGTGTGTTGAAATTCCACGGGAAATTTACGGCAGAAAACAGAGAAAAGGTCCGAGCGGGCGGCATTAATTCTAAAGCCGTAAAACATCGCCGTTAAGTGTGCAGTTACGTGTCTTGGAAACGCCCTTAAGGCTCTGAAGTGACGCCGTTAGTGTGAATTTTACAACCGCCAAGCGACACAAAGCACTGTTCTGTTTTCCTTGGAAACTCTTTAAAGCTGGATAATTCGCATTTACTTCCTTGATTTAACTTTATCAACCACCAAAAATTCTGACACGGAAATATGGACAATTTGTTCTCGCTGTTAATTTGAATGCAGATATTTTCACCATAAAATGTGCTTTTTGTCATTTACGTATTGCGTCACTGAAAGATTTCTGGATTTCACACGAAGGCTAACATAAAGTAGTGTTCACAATCTGTGAGGAGGAGAAGGAAGGAAGAGAACACGCAGTCCAACAATCTCCTTTTCTTAAGAAACAAGAAACAAATTCGAGCTGCGTTGACTTTGTAGCCTCGAAATGCTCCATGGGAACGAATCACAACCTGGTATCACAACCAGAGATCAGCAGTGTGTTTATTTTTTCCATAAGCAGTGTGCGAATCAACGGGGGGAATGTTGGGGATTCCCCCCCGAAAGAAATTTATCCCCACTAAAATAAATTATTTTTATCCCTGATAGGGATGTTTTATCCCACTCCGAGAAAATGGAATTGGAAACATGTAGTATACCATTTCTTAACTATGTACCAAACACAATTGAAAAATCATCCCTGTCCATTAATGATCAAGTCATCAAAGATTTCTCTGCCGAAAAGTAAGATGTCTTGTGGATTATAAAAGGACATCATTCTGCAACTGAGAAATTTCACCAAACCATGACAACAGCAGGCTGTTTTTAGATTAAGTTTTCATGATATGATGCTGATATTTTACATCTATTGCATTGTTCACAAGAAACTTGTGGATAGGTTAGATGAACGTTAAGTTTGAACTCGGTAATAGAAAGTTGGTCACGTTTTAGGTTTTATTAGTTCGATAGTTCTTGTTTTGTATGAGTTTGGGTTTTCCTACCTCCCAAATTGAAATTACAAGTACGACACTGAGCGGGCATATATGCATTGAAGCAGCAATGTTATCGGTACAAGGCTGATTTGGCAAACCCAATGCATGCTCGTTGTTTAATAAAGGATTTTTAATTTCCAAAGGTTCTTGGTTAGTTTACGATAATTTTCTCATAGTTGCACCTTCTCTCTCCGTTATTACGTACAAAAGCTTTGCTTTCAATTTAGTACTTGTGCTAGTTATATTACAAGGAAACATGGCATTGTACCCACTTCAATGTCTTGTGCTTCAAAAACGTTTAAGAAAGAGGAAACCAAAATTCTAATTATTTTCGTAAACCTTACTCCATTTATATAACGTATACTTTGTAATAATACACGCATACGAAAACGACTAATAATACAACCAGCACTCATCTTAAGAATGTTCCTTATTACAATTGAATGATTAGATGGAAGAATGGTGTAGCTCGGAAAACAAGTAAGTTTGGAGATATTCAACGAAAACCATCTGAACCTACATCTCTTGCGTGAATATAGGGATACACTCCTCTTGTGATCACAGTTAGTTTAGTGGTTAATATTTCAATATCGTACGATAATGGAGAGTTTCAAAATTTTGAATGATGTCCTTCTTCCATAGAAGCTTGTCAATGAACAATGAATGTATTTTGTAATGCTATTAATATTCCTGTATTTATAATGTTTCCCATAGAGAAGGCTAGATACAAGCTTATTCTTCAATAGTGAGGATGATTACAATGTTTGTTTTACAAAAAAAAAAAAATGTTCCAAATTGCTATCAGAAAATTGAGACTAAATAGTGTCACGTTATCAATTTAACTTGAAACATCTCGGACATATAAACACTAACCCACTGCCATTGTAAACCACACCATAAGAAAAAAATATGATAACAGTCGTTCGTCACTGTCTTCTGAACAATCGGTGAGTGCCATACCATTAATTTCTACTTTCTGAAAAATCTTAAAGTTCAAAAGTGTCTGCTTTTACCTTTCTGGTTTTAAACCATTTTTTTCACTCTTGGAAAAACTTATTCCTCTAATTCTGTCAATGGCATGGGCTTTCACAAAGTGTAAGTTTTGCCATAATTTCTTCGTCGTTTGTTACACATACTTTTCTTTCCATTGTTTTTTTAAAGCACTTCCGTTTCCTATCTTCATTCATTCTTTTTCTTTTCCATACGTAATTCATTATCACTGCTATTTCCATCACCAGACAACGTCGTCGCCTTCTAATCAAGGAGCCCGACCCTGTGGCCGAGTGATGTCGACCTCCGTGGCGAAGTGGTTAGCAGAGTGCGCTACAACGCCAGGGGTTCCGGGTTCGAGTCCCGGGTAAGGCATGGGTATTTGTGATTGTCTGTCCTGAAAAGTCCTGAAATAGAAATGTAAATGATATGAGTGAATGAAGTGTGATGAGGAAAGCTTCCGCCTAGGGGCTTTCCTTAAAAAAAAAATAAAAAAAAAAAATAAAAAATAGGTGGTTAGCACATCGCGCTGCGAAGCCAAGGGTCCCGGGTTCGAATCCCGGTCGGGCTTGGTTGTTTGTGAATGTCCATTCATCACTTTCATCATTTCATCACTCATCCCCATCTTCGCAAATTAGCCAAGAGGCACAAAACGCGAAGTAAAATAAACTAAATCAATCAATCAATCAATTCTAATCAAGGAGGTCGGGTTTCTATACCAGGTAGAGGCGCATTGCACAGTGGTTCGGATCTCACTTTTAACTGTAGGTCCGGTCCTTATTAGCCTATCTGTCCATAAAGTAGATTTAAAATAATTCAAACAAATCGGAACAGTTGTATTCGTTTCCATCAGGCGATAGATCGGATAGATCATAGCACAATGCGGCGTTATTTTAACTGATTATGCCCATTCTGCTATTGAGAGCACTAAAAATACCTTTCTCCTGGCACATATTGCGAGTAGTGACATAATATTTTGGTCCTCCATAAATAAGCCCCCCCCAGAGCGTATAGAGTAATTTTACGCATAAAAGGCTAACCCGAGTTACGCCATTCTTCCAGTTAACCCCTCAATTATGAGCACATGTTGAAATTTAGGCAAACCGCAAGCCCACCCGCTAAAATAGCCACTGGATACGCCAACAAAATATAGTATTCATTTTTTCTCTTCCTCTTGTCTATGGGTTGTAACAACATATGCCCGAAAAAAAAAACAGTTTTGTTTCCTGTTTGTGAAAATTATTCTCCGCCTGACTTCTGCTTGGCAAGGTGCGTAGTCCGATGGCCTGGGACATGTCGTTTTATTTTAAATTGGGCAGCGATACACGTGCAACTTCTGAGGACTTTGTATCCACCCTCTCGCCTGTCTCTGGCCTCTGACTTCAAAGAAAGAGAGAAAGGAAAACACTTTGCGCCTTTCTTCTTTTTCCTCGTTTCATCGCCCATCGAGAGAGACTCCAAAACCTTGTCCTCATCAAATATTCAGCGCTGTCAGCGTGAAAACACAGCCTCTCAGCAGATGGCACTGCAATCGCAACACCGCTGCCAAGTCCTGAGCTCGCCCGCAGGAGAGGCGCTAGGAATTGTGGGAAGTTGCATGTCGGAATAATGTGCTGCTTTTTTAAAGTTCCTAAATTATGTTGCTTTACGACGAATTTCCTTGTATTGTTCGCATATTAGAAGTAACTTATGAATAATTTTCTTAGCTTTGAGCGCATCCTTATATCAAGGTTGCGTCTACCAGGACAGAATAGGGTACACACAACACCACTGCACATTCACCCGCACGTGTATATGTGTGGATGGGTGTTAAAAACCAACTTTGAGTAGTATAGGCTGACAATAGACGTGAACAATGCGAAGGTAATAGTTAGCGGAGGATTCATTAAATTAGTTTTTTTCTGAATATTTCTTTATTAAAGGGGCGAAGTTCAACCTGTAGGCTGCTCTGACACCTAATCCTTGTCAATGTAATGTTACATATATGATAAACTGCATATGGAGCAGTAAGCTACATGTAAAATAATACATATAAAATGAATGTACAAAGTGTTTAACTACAAATACAAAGGACAAGATAATAAATAATAATAAAAATACAATTTAATATGGTGATTATAACACCATTAAGCTTGGTTTCCATGATTATGAAAAACTAAATATGCTGGCCAAGGCAGTAATTTATTTTATTAAAAACATAAACTAAACGTAACGTTTCAACCTTCTGGCAAGGTCTTCTTCAGACTCTGTATCAAGTACAAATGTAACAAGATACAAAAACAGGGCATTATATATACACAAACCTTACTCCCTCCAGACTATTAGAAACATAGGAACGATGTACAACTTAAGAGAGGGAGAAAAGCGATATTTAAACCCACGAGAGAAACAGGACATGACATACAGTGGGATGAGGCTAAGCAGATAGGAAGGGAGAAGAGAATACTAGTGAGAAAATGGAAGGAGTCCAAGGAAATAGAGAAGAAAGTTGAAGAAGACACAATGAACTGGAATGGGGGACTGAAGTTAAACAAAGAATGGAAGGAGGTGTTAGGAAGAGTGGAAAGGACAAGATAGAAAGAGGAGAGGAGAAGATAGAAAAATGAAGGAAAAAAGCGTGAGATAAAAAGTTCAACCACATTCTATATGGAAGTAAATATGTTTAGCCTTTTAGGTGAAGTTACATTTGACAACGGGAAGCCACCTGCTAGAAAGTTCCAGAACAACTTTCTAATAGTCTGGAGGCAGTAATGTGTGTGTATATATATAATGCCCTGTTTTTGTATCTTGTTACATTTGTACTTGATACAGAATCTGAAGAAGACCTTGCTAGAAGGTTGAAACGTTACGTTTAGTTTATGTTTTTTACAAATATATTACTGCCTTGGTCAGCATATTGATACCTTCAGTATATACCGCGACTCTTCCATTGTTCCACTACCAGGAAATATTTTACTTTACGCCTGAAACACACAGGATGAGGATCAGTGATGGTCGATTGTTTGGTTTATTTTACTTCACTTTTCTACCACTTTTGGCTACTTGCGATGATGAAGATGAATTATGATATGATGAAATTGATGAAGGACATTTACAAAGAACGCCCATGCCCAGGCCGAAATTCGAACCCGGGAGTATGAATGATGATAAGATAAAATTAATGAAAGGACATTCACAATGAACACCAATATCCAGAACAGGATTCGAACCCGTCACGCTGTGCCGACTAAAGACGCCCGCAAAGGGGATTGGGGGAACTTATCTGGAAAGTTTTCATGTAATTCGAATTGTGAAATTATAACGTAAAAACACGGACGAGGGTACAGTGAAAGACAGTATATTAAGAGCCTATGCAAATTATCTTAGTGATGGGAATGCTTCATGAGACTTTTCTTAACTGGATGTTTTCCTAGCATCACTCCACGTTTTCCCCACTTTAAGTACTGCTGCCCTCCTGAGAAAAAAATCCTGCGGGAGGTCTTGTTGCTAAACACTCCTTCACGGACGTCCATCGGAAAAAAATCAAGGAAAATTAACATGAGAACTCGAAACAAAAGAACTGACAATTTAGTAGCTTCAGATACCTAAAATATACCATAAACAGGTGATAGAACTGCTTTCATTCGATGTGAGAATATCAGTGGCAATGGAAAACTTTAATAGAAATGTTTTGTGGATGGAAGGAAATAAGAATACTTAGATTCAAATTGCCATACACCAGGCGCTGACTTACTTGTCTCATGGAATTTCATCTGACTGAATTAATAGTAACAAGTGTGTATATATAGAGGTAAAATACGCTGTATCATTTCATAATTGTAAGGGTGTGCGGAATCCCGATCCCGACTTCGGGAAATGACTTCCCGACTTTTCGGGATCCCGAGCAGTCGGGAAATACCGAATGGTCATTTTAAAAAGTGGTTAATTCTTGACGTTTTCTGCATTGCAAGTGTCTGGAACTTATCGGAAATTGTTTGTTTTCATTCCAGAAATGCAAGAACAATCACTTAAGTTGGAAATGACGTGTAGAATTCGAGATTTTTAGAACTTCGGGAAATTTTGAACATTCCCCGTCCCGAAAATTTCCCGACTTTGTCGGGAAATGGCGATTTTTTTTCCGTCCCGAATGTCGGGATTAAAAAAATTTCCCGTCCCAACCAAAAAGTTCTGTCCTGCACAGCCCTACATAATTGTGTAATGCAGGTCAAGTTGTTTTCCCTGTGTGCTGTTAGGCGTAGAGATATTCAGCCAACACATAGTTCCTGTTCTATCTTGTGCCATCCTCTTAATTTCCGGTAATGTTTTTCCTCTTTTGTTAACGACCAAACAAGTATTGTTCTAATTCTCTTTCTGGCCTTGCACTTCTTGCATTACCTTCTGTCTTGCTTCCAGCACTTACCTCGATTTTATTTCTTTCCGCATTCTGTTTACATGTACAGAGTCAACGAAGTTAGTATTAAGTTGTGTTTTATACAGCGTATATTGTGAATTGAATCTTCTGCAAATATGCTGTATAAAGAACCAAACTGCCGGAGTACTAATTGAGGCGAGTGTACTTAGGGCCGGATTTTCAATGTTCAGTTAAGGTTCATGTTAGCACGTAACTGGAAGTTTGTGAAAATTTAAGTTTTTCAATGTACAGTTACCTCGTAACTGAAACTCTGGTGGGGATTATCTTTGGTGTTACTTCTTCTTGCAGTTACCAGCCTAACTGGAAGTTACGAAGTAACGTAGCTGCCTCATGCAGCTGTCGAAGTTCCACACTCGCAACTTCACTGTCAGATTAAACAAGATATGATTCATAAAACTGTTAAATTGGTAGAGAAGAAGACTTGTTTTGTTTGGCAGAGCTTACCAATGTCCATGCAAATACGTAAATTAAGCAGCGTAGTTGCTAGAATTTGTTTAGCGAGGTCGTGCTGGAGAATTTGTGACCAGGATATCCGGTCTACCAAGAGGAGCAATCTCAGTTTGGTGCAGTGGTTAGCATCACCACCTTTCGGTGTGTGTAATACGAGTTCGAATCCTGGTCGCGGATCTATTTTTTTCTTGTCAATTATTTATTACGTGCGTTGTCTTGAATTCATGCTTTATTGTCGGAAAAATATTAAAGTAAATTTTAAAATTATTTTTACTCGAACCTTCATATTTTTTTTAGAACTTGACCTACAAAGCATACTTACTATTAACATGTTCTTTTTTCGCTCAACAAACATGCATAGAGAGGTACAAAGCATGCAGTCAAATTTACAATATTTACACATTAATAGTGTTATATCAACAGACAGGTATTATTAATGTTTCTTCGCTTGCGCATCATAACAGCATTTCCCCACATGGAATTGATATTTATTATAAGAAAGCCAAATCTGTACTGCTTGCTTTCGTTAATGTAAACTGCTCACAAAAAGTTTTGCATCACCAAAAAAACTGTATTTCTGGGAAGAAAATAAACATACAATCAGTACAAGAAAGAAGAAAACGTGGAAAACATGGGAATGGCGTGAAAAACAACGTTCACACTAATAAAAAAAAGAAAAAATGACACACTGCTGAAGTAGCAAAGGGAAACAAATGGCACAACAATGCTATCTGCCTATTTGTTATGTCAGGCAGGATGTTTACCACCTGGTATGACCGCCTCGAGCTGCAATGAGGTCTTCAACACGCCGGGGCATGCTCGCAATGAGATGATCAAGGTCATCCTGTGGTAAACGATCCCATTCCTCCTGTGCTGCCAAAATAAGCTCACGTGGAGAGTCTGGGAGCACAGGACGCTGTGCCATTGCATTCCTCAACATTGCCCAAGCATGCTCGATACAATTCATGTCTGGGCTTCCTGGCGGCCAGGACATTCTGTTAATTTGGACCTGCTGCAGATAATCTTGCACCACCCCTGCAGGATGTGGCCGGGTATTATCATCCATGAACACAAGAGTTGGACCAATGTTCCGACTGTATGGTTCCACAGTTGTTTGTAGTATGTCTCTGATGTAACGCGGTCCTGTCAGTGTCCCTTGAATTGCAATTATGGGTGTTCGGCGGCCGTGCATAATCCCTGCCCAAACCATAATGCTACCACCTTGGAATGGATGAACAGGTTGCACATGACGAAGTCTCTCCCGCGGTCCTACGCCTCTCCACACTCTCACACGTCTCGAATCAGGCCTCAGACAAAGCCTAAATTCATCTGTAAAGAGTACACACGACCAATCTGAAAGTCCCCAATGCACATGTTCGCGTGCCCACACCAAACTATCACGCTGTTGGTTTGCACTTAGAGGTTGCCGACGCATGGGTCTTCGACAACGTAAGCCTCTTGCTCGCAGTCTATTGCGAACAGTCTGGGTCGAAACACGTACGCCTGAGGCTTGTTGGAGGTCATTTCGCAACTCATTTGCGGTCCTGGTATTGTGCGCAGGGCTGTGATTCCTAGCAAACGGTCCTGGGCTGGTGTTGTTACCCGTGGTCGACCTGAACGGTGGCGATCTGCTACTGTCCCACTGTCTGTGTACCTTCTCCATGTTCTGCTGACATCGCTCTGTGCGATTCCCATCGTCGCGGCTACCGTCCGTTGTGACATCCCACTCTGCACGAAGGCGATAACCCTTGCCAGATCGAACTGAGATATTGTACAACGCACCTTCACTACTTGAGTCTCTCTACGTAAGTGGGAGATATAGCCTTGACCATTACCACCCACAATACTGAGATGTTCGAACACACAAATATGCTCAGCTGGTCGTGGCTGTCGTCTGAAGAGCGAGTTATGCGGGGTTGAATGGGTATCTTGCACAGCACAGTGTGCTTTCTCACAGCTGGCCCAGTGGGACATGTTGCGATCGTTCTTTCTATCATTTCTTGGGTGATGCAAAACTTTTTGTGAGCAGTTTATTTCGTAAGCATACAAAATGGATACGTAGTCATTGTTCCAATCGTTTCCAATGCAATAATGTGCTTGTAGTTCTATATTTAAACGCCAGGCTGTGTGCCAGGCTAATTTTTGCTGGCAAAAAATTTAAAACATTCTGTTTATATATCTGGCTCTAAATTGTAGTTTAAGGTAATAACTTGAATGAATACGTCAAATCAGAGGCGTAACATACAGGTAGCCGGGGCCCTAATCCTAAGGGGGCCCGAGAAACAAGTAAAAATTATTGTATATTTCATGCGAAACATTTACACAAAACATTTATGTGCGTTCTTTATATTTTCTTCTTACGCTATGTTTTGTGATATTTACATCCTACAAATTTTGAAATGAGGAAACAAAGAAGAACTCATTGAAAAATAATATAAATTATATTTAAACACTCGTAATTTGCATTTCTATTTTTTAAAAAGGAAAAGGTTAGCATATTTAAGGATATTTCAGTTATGCCTTAGTGCCTGAAGAAACTCTTTAAAAACGTACTGTTACTAATACTTTGGTTAAAGAAAATTCTAATAGTGTTTTTAAAGAATATACCTCTGCCAAGTGTAAATTCCTCTCTGGCATATTATTAAATATAATTTTCTTGAGTAATTTATTATTACTATTAATATGAAGAATGGTGGCGAATTTATAAAAATATTAATCGATGATTTTAACTATGACTTCCCATAAAATATTATCTTTAGGTATAAGATGAGGTTTACTGTAAAAACCATTATGAGTTATTCCTTTGATATTACTCTTCGTGACATAGGGCTGTATAAGGTTTTATTTTTAACTGTTCTCAGTACTTTAAATAAATAAATAAATAGACTATTTAATGTGATAACTTGCTGACGTATCCTTCAAGATTTTGTATCGATTCAAATTGAGATTTCAAATTTTAAGAACGTCTGGGGGCCTCGCGATATGTTGCTACGCCACACAAGAACGCACATGTCCCGCTGAGTCAGAAACCATGTAGCATGTACCAAGCGTTTGTAGGATGTGGGAATTTTAAGTCCCGCTATAGGCTTTTTCCACTCTTATGACCCTCATGCTGGAAAGGGAAGAGGGGAGCGGGTAATACGACGCAGACCAACCAGACAACATCGGTGGCGCCCAGAGTTACGACGTCGATGGGAAGAACTACTACGTGAACTTCTTTCTACAGGCTTCTGCGTTTCTTATCGCGTTGGATTCGTCGCTTCCCTTACCAGCATGAGGACCGCCCGCCGTAAGACTAGACAAGAGCTATAGTCCATATAGGGTTAATACTGCAGTGGTCGCGCGGGACAGTATTGTGATCAAAAAATATTACAGACTCCCCTCGGGTAAGCTAGGGTTAAAAACCATTTCAAGCCATTTCTGAGAGAAATAGATGAATTTTGTAGTGGTTACGTTTTTGCCTATTTTTAGTCATAAGTGCCTATTAATTATAACTGCTTCTTGAGTATCTAATTCGGGAAAATGATAAAAAAAAATTCGATATTCATAAATGTAGTGCCTACTTTTAGTTTTTTATTGCCTCGTCCTAGTTATAAGCCTCTATCTTACTCCCCTAAATGTGAACATTTCGAACATCTTCTGTAAATAGAAGGTAAGCTCAATTTGACTTTTAGTTGTGTACGTGTTGTAACATCTTGTAACCCCCCGCCGGCCCATTTGCCTTCAGTTGACACTGTACATGTAACTACGTACCTTCTTCACCATTTGCATTGAGTTGCGATTGTGCATGTCGGTCCGTGTCCTCCTGGTAGCAATCTCAGGGTGCGCGATGATATGCGATTTTTGTACGGACGCTTGCCATCTCTTGGGGGTGGGGTACGTATTTGTAGACACTGCTAGGATATCTCCGAATCATGCTACAGTGTAGGAACATTTTTCCAGCTCCCACTGTTGCCTAGGATTACTACTGTAGGAGTTGGAGTCCTATCCAATGCTGGTCATGTTCCACATTTGATTTCACGCCATTGTTAATTGGAGCTACGTGAGAACCCGGATTTGCTGTATTATTGTTGTTATGATAAGACCTTTCAAAAGACATATTCTTCGACCCCCTTGCTATTTGAAGAAATTGAGTCGACCCCAGCCTACACCCTTGTGGGGGGCCTGTGTAGGGAATAGTTGGCTTCAAAACGTTTCCCTCTGAACATCATGGAATACGTGTTTCGCTATTTCTTTCTATTAACAGCCGTTCGCACAATACCGAGGGTGGGGTGAGACTTTATGGACACCCTGTATTATACTAACAGTCCAACCCCCCTACAAACCCGTCTGGACTCTATGGTGTCAATTTGTGGCCTCAACGGTCTGTGTGAAACCCTGCATTCTTGCCTTGTGCAACTTCATCCATTGCCTTTCCTTGGTCGGTCACACCCATTCCAGTGTTGACTCCAGTTTCCATGGTCTTCCTCTCATCTTCTAAAACTCCAGGCATTACGGTTGGAACTCCCTTTGGAAGTCCTTGCCGATTGTACCGTCCAGACTCAGGAAGACACAATCAATTCTTACATCATGTTACAAGAAAGTTCGACCTCAATATACAAGGTGAGTTAAAATTCAGGTTATATGAGAAGTTTCCCTTGTCTCGTTTCTCTTTTTATCTGGTTGAATGTCCAGTTTCCTGGTGCATGAATCGATCGCCGTGGTCCCGTTGAGTGGCAACCACCGTCTCCAAATCTGACACCATTTATATTTTTTATTTGGAGCCATTTAAAAGCGTTCGTCTACTCAGTTAAGATTCAGAGCATCCAGCATCTGATGGAATGCAGTGTAACTTCGCGTGTACAAATGCATTGATGTGGAAAGTGCACACATTGAAGATATACTATAAATCCCTTGTAACCTGACTTTTGACTAACCCTGTACAAAGTAAGACTATTATTGAACATGTGTACAGCTATTTTCAAATGTTACATGATTACTCAGCTAACTAATTAACTGGCTGCAGCAACAAGCGTTCCATCTGCCCCTATCCTGGGCAAGATCAATCCAATCTTCCCATCCTTAATGATTTCCTTTAGGTCCATCTCAACGTTATCCCTCCATCTTCGTCGTTCCCTTCCTACTGGTTTCTTAGCATCAGGTTTCCCAACAAGAATCCTGTAAACTCATCCTTCCTCTCCCATTCGTACCACATGGCCTGCCCACCTAAGTCTTCTTAATTTAATCATTCTAATACTATTTGGAGAGGAATGCAAATTGTGCAGTTCTAAATAACCTAGATAATGATAACCTTGAAATATCAAATAATATTAACTTCAAACAAGCTCAAATGTTGACTAGAGACGCATGTGGTGTGGGTAGAACGAATGTTCAAGGCATTAAAAAGGGCCATAGATAATAATGAAAGATATTAATCCCACTTCCATACGCCACGAAAACTCTACAAAAAGGAGAAGAATATCATCGGCTAAGATGAGTTTGATAAGGAAGTAGGTGTAGGTTTGCTTTTAGTTTTTATGATCGTGAAAAATATGTAACAGCTGTAAAGGTGAGACTTGATTTAGATTCGGGTTTAAAAAAATACGAATTCTGCAGAATTTAAAGAAATCAAGTATCAATTATAAAATAAAAACACAACACTATAAACTATTATAATCCGAGGGGGTGAGCGTCAGACCAACATGGCAACTGCGCCCTGGCTACACGTAACCTTGAGGTTCACATTTTTATGTCCCACAGTATAGTTCGATCCCAGTGTAGCTTCAGTCCTGACTAACTTGTCTGAGTCCAAACCAAACGAAAAATTTGACAAAAACTGTAAGAAATAGGAATTTAATTCCAACAGTTACATTTGCAACAATGCTCATCGAAGTAAACCTAATATGGAAACAAAGAATTGCTTGCATATTGTTGCTATAGTTTAGCTTTAGTTCTCGTATAATGTGAAGTCAATCATTAAAAATGAATAGTTTGTCATTGGGAAACGTGTTGCAAGAAATCTTGACCTGTGACGGTATGAGTAGAATAAGTTTATTATTAAGTTATTTAGGATTATTATTGTAGTCTGTTTAGGAATGACAAAGTACTATATACGTATTTACAGATTATAATATATAGTTAGTTTATTCAGTTCATAAGTTTATTTTTGAGAGCTTGGTCCTAACTACTTTAAGTTCCTTGCAAAATTATAACAAAGAATTAGAATGAAAAGATATTACAAGGTAGAAATCAGAACGGTGTTTACTAAATATTATCGCTATAATACAAGCATGAGATATATTTGCAAAATGTAAAATATTAAAGATAGGGTATCAAAACATTATAATGTACAAATCTAATAGAAAATGTATTTTCTGTAATTAAATTTCTCCTACCAAGATATTTAAATAGCAATAAAAGTTGCCGTACGTGAGAAAAATAAAGACAGGTACTCCGTTTCGCAGTATCCTTACGGATACATATGTACGAGAAACAATATCCGAATGGTATTACGTTTCGTAGATACAAAGAAAATGCACCATTTTAATAACCTTGCACGAAACTGCATGCCTGAAGATCCATAAAAACGTAAACCCTTAAGTTATTATATATATATTTTTTTCACATTCTAATGTAATACACATGATCTTGTATTTGATATTTCAAAATAACTGGCTGAACAATGACAACAGCTTGTACGTATGTACATGCAAGATATATTTTCCGGGTGGATATTAGTGTGCTTTTTAAACAAATATATACACTTTTGCACTGCACTAGTATATAACCTTGCAAGAAACTACATAGCTTAAAGTATATACAGCTTGGCGTTATTAATTTATTTTTTAATAAGAATGAAATATGCGTACTTACTACGGTACTTTACGTTACTATTTGATTATTTCTCTTGTGATAAGATGATAGTAATTCCCAAAATGTACCTTGTACAGTGTCTCTAAAACGTCTTAGGACAACGACATTTTAAACTAGGCAACCCAATTTACATAAGGCGCTGGTGGGTTGCGTGTAGAGTTAGGCTCAATTTCAGGGTTGCCACATGCACAATAGATATTTATGAAATACGCGAAAGAAATAGAAACAACAATGTCGTTGTCCTAATACTTTTGAGAGACACTGTACATAGAATCGTTGATTAACGAATAATTGTTTTTTTTTTTAATTTTATTCTGCTCTCCGAATTTATTTTGAATAGAAATATTTAATTTTCATTTGCATCCTTATTACTCAGTCTACTTTCAATATTAACCTCGCACAAATGCTGCATTATAATAAAGAATAAATCTATTAACAAAATCGAATGATAAATTAGTAAGAGCAGAATAGAAGATTGTGCTTCTAATTCCGCATATTTGGTCACTGTTTAATATTACTGAAAAATAAGACGAGAAATATTATTTTTTGCATTATGTTAATTGGAGTAGGTGGAAAATAATTTGAAAAGTTTATAAGAATAACTCCTCACTACTTCGAACGATTACGGGTTGTATTGTATCATATAGCCTAACATATCATCTTTTATATTAAATGAGAGTACGACACTTGCATTACCTACTTCGATCAGCTGTTTCATTAAATTGCAATTAATATTTCTTTTTTGTAAACATTTTTCAGTTGAAAAAGCATATATTTCGAATTTACAAGCGGAAATGATCACGTAATAAACAAACAAAGCACGATCGAAAACAACTTTCTGCACTTTGTTAAGTGGCGGTTTGAGTGGAGATGGTGTAACCGGCCCTTAGTCCACAACTTCAAGACCGCACTGCAAAACCATTCTCGGACGATATTTGCTTCAAATACAGTCTTGCACCTTTCGGACACGGCCTATGTCTGGGAACCAGAACTTTCGCAGATGACATCCGGCAGATAGTTAAGGGCATGAAGAACAGTTTCCGCGAGGTTCTTCTATCCGCTCAGCTCGGAGCACAGTTGCTCTCTTGAGTCAGGTCTGGCTCTTTCTTGCATTAATTTGGCAGTGAACCTAGGCGCCCGCGCCCTGCCCCACATCACTGTCTCCGGCCCACGTATATCAACTTTTGCCATGAGCATACATTTTGCACGTGACGTGATATTGTTATATTGACTGCGTCGCCCAACCCCCTCTTACCTCCTCAGCTACTTCTTATAGCGCCTTGGCTGACGTGAAAATGACATAATATTGTTATCCGGGAAACCTTTACTTTCGATTTCATACGACCATCGGTGAATTATTAAGATAGATGATGCCGTCGGATCTAGACGGTGAAAACTGAGATAAAATTGTCATCACTTTAAAGTTAACGCTAATAGCAACACCCCCACCCTTTGACACCTAAAATTGCCTAGGAGGCACTTTATCTAGCCTTCGTAAATCTAGTCAAAATTAAGGTGAAATTTAGCTCTTTTATGCTTGATTGATTGATTGAATTAAAATTTCTGGGTGCGTCGGCACTTGGCTCTTTTATGCGCATCAGGTTTGGCAACACTGCCATGATGACAAGGAGGAATGCATAACGCTTACGGGAGCATTATTTTATTTTTCTTTCGGGAATATCAAACATCCAATGTCGGAGAAAAGTATATGGACGGAAAAAGGACACTTTAAGCAATTTCTTGGACGTCGGAACTTTCAATTGAAGGGCAATTGAACTTGAAGTTGATTTCACATAAGGAATACATGGGATTCTGTACATACTTATTCATCACATTTTTCCAACATCGTGTCTAGCTTAATAATCACCTTAAAAAAGGAGTTTCCACTTGCAACAAGTGGAGAAATTCAGTCTCTTGCATAGTCAAGGGTCTTTTTTTTAGTCGCATTGCCCATTCCGAAGATATTGAAATAAATACGCAACTGGGCGAAACTGTCATTCTTCCACTGAAGGTCAGAGCGTTGCTTCGCTGCTTATATGTTGTTCAGTGGCAACATAGGAAGGTGGCGAAAGTCCGAACTTCGCCATTCCACTTTTAAATAAATTATCGTGTCTTCACCTATGAAAATCATTGACGTAAATATCACTTAGATGCACGTAGTCAATATCTGTGTACTAAACGAAGAAGCGCTACAATACAGAGGAATAGGATATGCAGGGCTTCATTATTCAACACAAAAGGGAATAAAAATGCAATTTACATGTTTACAGTTACATATTTGACAATAATTACTGAATCTGCTCAATGCTAACTTGATTGATTGATTTACTTTATTTTATTTCGCTTTTCTTCCACTTTTGGCTAATTGTGGAGACCGGAATCCGAACCCGGGACTCCTGGCGTCGTAGCGTGATGTGCTAACCACTCCGCCACTGAAACCGGCTCAGTCTTAGCTGAAATTATTTGGCTCTGCAGGAGCTTTTCACATACCCTTTTACCATTTATCCAAATAAATGTTAACATTATTATAATGTAAATATGAAAACCACGCAGAACCGATAATTAAAAATGTAAATGTACCAATCATGATGGGTAGTTACATACTGCGGTGTCTTTGGAAAGAATGAGGAACGATGAAATGTAAGCGACAGCATGATTTGGAATGCAGAGTGTTGCGTGGACAAGATGTGGTAAGGGTGTTGACGTAGAGAGGTGAATGATTGGGAGTTTTGGAGGAAACGAGATAACGAGAATGAGGGAGTTCGATTAAAAACGGAAATGAAAGAGCATAGAGGAGAGGAGAGGGTCCTCACGAAACCCAGGTAAATCCTAGTCAACCTAGCACCTAAACTTGCGTCTGTCTTTGATTGTATTAATTCATTATTACTATGGGAATAAATAGGTTTTTATTTTTGAATTCATCTGCATAAATTCATCGGCGTTTATTCATTCCTTTTGCCGCGGATAAACAGCCGCCGAACACATCCTCATTGAATGAACGTATCTCGCAGCTCTTCCTAATTTCTAGAAAAGTGACGATATGCAAGTTTCTCAGGCACAACTTTTTCAAACACTTCAACAATTTACAATTTCCTTTTTTTTTCTTCTTTTTTTTACCAAACAATTGCTCTTAAGTCAATAAGTGATTTCTTCTCCTACCACTTCCTTTCGTTCTGAGGTTCACCTGTAGAACCAAAGGTTTTCCAAGTTAACTCCGTCGACTGGGTTCTTGCTCTTGGTTCTCAGCAGCAGAGGAGTGTTGCTCCGAACATCTGTAGGGAAGTAGAGGCCAATAAATAACTCAAATAACGTGGGGATAGTCCTATTATTCCTGGAAGTGGGCTTGTGATTCCTGACAAGAACCACGTTACCTTCTTCTAAATGAAAAGTGTTTGCTCTTCACCTCATACATTAATCAATTTCGAGCCTTGTTACAGAGTTGAGATATGGCTTCGTTCTCTGACCAGGTGAAGTGGTCCAGAACTTTATTAGGCATGGAAACACTGAATAACGAGTTAAGAGTAGTGCACTCTGTAGTTTCTGAGACAGAATCTAGGACAATATAATTAACCAGCTGGACGAAATTCCAAGTCTTCCTCAAATATCCCCTAGAACTGCTGAGAGCGGTACAGAATACGGAAGGTATAGCTTGACAAGTTAAGCCCCGATATGCGCAGATCGCTGCGGAGCACTTCCTATTACGTCATCCTCCTCACCACTCTTCTACGTACTGGTCTGGATTTGAGAGTACGACTGGTGCCAACTCAGCAAAATTAAGCTAAAACAAATATGACAAACGATGTTTACTGTGTGGATTGACCGTGCCGGCTCATATCAATTTATTAGTGATTCATTTGATTTAATCCGGTCTTTGAAAATGCGTGCGATGCGCGGATCGTAAACTGTAGTATTACGCACGCGCGTTAAGGTTTATAACGAAGAGAAACTTCTGGGCGAATGACTTCATTTTCTCAATGCGACATCGAGCAGCGGCCTGTTGTTTTTTATTTTTAAAAAACGAGTGGGGTGGGGGTTATTTTGTTTATCATACAACAATCACTACGAGAAGGCAATCTGATAACACGATTGCCTGTGTTCTTCTTTAAAGCATTGAAATGTTCTTGCTCTTTACTCTTGGCTACATATTTTTGAAATGCAAAAATCAAATCATGCCGGGTCCAACGAAATCCACAATCTGCTCTGGAAAGCCCTTTAGAGGACAGGGCAGATAAATTATTTACAATGTTGCAACATATTTGCGAAATCAGAAGGAGTTACATAAACTTAAGTATAATGTCGAGTCCACAAGCGCCGCCACGGGAGTGTCTAAATGGATGGTTTCTCAAGTTTTAAAAAAATTGGATTGGATTGATTTGTTGTTTTAAGTCCACTTTATGCACAGTAAGGCTAATCGGGACTGAAACTACAGTTATAGTGGGATCCGAACCACTATTTGCCTCCACAAGTAATCAAACCCGGGACCCCTTGATTACAAGGCGACGACGCTACCACTGCGCATCGGGGAGGCCAAGTTTTAAAAAAAGGAAAAGAGTCGTTGGCGAAAGGTGAGCTGAATTTCTGTACTCCGACAGGTACAAAACAATACAGGAAAAAGCGAATACAAATTTCGTTGAAAATCCTCAGACCATTCCGCTCCCTCCAGGTTGCAACACTGCGATCCAACGTCGCTGCTGAGAATGGAGTGGGGAAATGTGGTGCGAGATGCGCAACTGCTATTTGCAGTGTCTTGTTTTTAAACTTGTCAAGTTATAACGTACTGTATCGGTTCACTGCGTCAATTCACATCTATCATTTTTCAATGGGACGAGCTTTTTAAGGATTATCTTCAAATTACATTTAAGCACATTTAGCAAGTTTTACCTCCATCTTCCCTGGGAGGCCAACCGATTTCCACATCACAACATCCTCTTCCTAGGCCATGTTGATGTAGTACCGCACTGCTTCAATATGCAAAGATCTCTTCCTCGTGATCAAGAGTTTTCCAGAAAAACAATTTTACTGAGTTTCTTCTGAAATTTTTAACTGCCTAGTGCTGTCTTAATAATGGTATATCTGAAAGAAGATACGTACAAAAATCTTCCAATATATAAATTTAAGAATTAAAAGTCATACTGCCGATTTCCAATTCTACTTTCAAAAAATTGTTTTCCGTAGCTCTACCTGATAAATGCACTAATCTTTTATCTCGAACTTTCTGGGCCTGAATACCTGATATTTGGTCTTTTAACAGTCACGATTTCATGAATTAATATCAAGTACTCGCTTCCGATAACAATCACAAAAGTTACCGATATATCCATTAACTTTTTGACACTGATCATGATTTGCATCTTGTTTTCGATACTAGTGCGAATTTCTGTTCACTTTATGAATGCATTTCCTCCGTTTCGGACAATTGACAATGTACTTTAGTTCTTTATAGGTTTTTCAGGTAACTTCTCTAAGGCTCCTTGCTGACTAGAGTGTGACATTTGGTTATGAAGAAAGTTCCGGTTTGTCTTAAGAGCTTCGCCCAACGTAGAGATCAAGTCTTCAATAGAATGTGACTGTCTTCGAATTTTGTCGGTTCATATTCATATTGTACACACTAGTACAGGAGAGAATAAGTCAGAAACTAGGAAAACTGTATGCTTGTTTCATCGATTGTGAGAAACTACAAGGGATATGTGCGAGGATACGATTCTATATTAGATGAGACGGCTCCAAGTTTCAGCATTACAACCCTTACATATCCAATAGAAACAAGGTCGTTCACATTTAAGAGTTTCGAAATTTCTCCTGAGCAGCCTTTTCATGCAGTGACATTCAAATTTGGAACATTGTACAGTTTTAACAATATTTGCCTGTAACAGATTCGCAATGTGTATAATAAGCGTCCCTGTATTCACTGTCCACCCCTGCTTCCGACACCCGTGCTCGCAGTCCAGTATACAGCGATGGTCATCGGCTGACCGCCCGCTATTGAACCACGCTGGGTACTGATGGATGCCTGAAAGCTTTCCCTTCAGATGAGCGAGTCGAATCGGTTCACGACAACAGCTGCGCAGGGCGGGAGTGGGCGGGCATTTCTTACCGTCACGGCGGGCGGGACGCGAGCGGGCAATGGATCACATTTGCAGACCTCTAGTGCGAAATAAAAGAAATATCTTTTCAACTCTGTCGGGATGGAGTGGGTGTGGGAATTGGGAGGAGACGCAGACACAATAGTTGAATATCGAATCAAGGAGAGACTGCTGGGCATTAATAGACAAGAAATACTGGCAGACTAACAATGATTTATTAAGGCAGCTTTTAAATTAAGGGAATAGGGGAAGGCTAAATACATCTACATCGTAGGGAAAATTAAACGGGATGGACTGGTGTGGTTCAGGTTGGGAGGAAGCAAGTACCGAAAGAACAAAAGTGGGGGAAACTGTGTCCGCTGTGCATGGAAGTGGAGACGGATGAGCACTAGCTACATGCTTAACCCTCTACACGTGATTCAAAAGACTCATGGGCTACGGATATAACGAAGAGGGAAGTAATGAAAGTTATGGAACTTGGACAAGTTTTGAAAAGACGCGGAAAATGTGGAATAGTGTAAAATCGAAAGAAACGACGACGTGGATGCAGCGGCGGATGCCCCGAATGATAACATTATCAGGTTAATAGATAAGCATGTCCTATCCAGCGAAAAATTCGTGTAAATAAATTGCCCGCCAATTGGATTTCAAATCGAGTAAGGTAATTCTGGAAGTTGAGTGACTATCGTACTTTCATCTGAGATATATTAATACAGTAGATCCAGACGCTCTCCTATCGTACACATATTTTAGAAACAGAGCCAAATAGCAGTCAGAAATTCAAAATTTAAACACTATAACGAAACGGTAAATATGAATATAAAAAATGCTAAAAACTTATGGTTTAACCTCAGAAGCCAGGGACTTTTACCAAATATAAAGAGTAATGCACTCTCCTCAGATACATTTCGGCCGGATGCAGTAAAAAAGTTCTTTGTTAACCCAAATGCACCCTCAGATAGAAATGCAGCGGTGAGTGATGAAACCAACAATTCTCTTCAGCAACCCAACAATGACACGTTCTTCTTTACCCCAGTAAGTAGCGAACAAGTGCGTAAAATAATAAACAAAATTAAATCAAAAGCATTCGGTTCTGTTGGCATGGCCTAAACCTAACAGTTCTACAATATTGCATCCCCTTTGCTTAGAAGTTCTTACGTACGTTATTAACTTATCCTTTTCCAAAGGTTGGTTCCCTGAAGAGTGGGAAAAAATCGAAATAACACCTATACCTAAAAAATCGAATCCCACAGAAATTAGAGATCTAAGACCTATTAGCATTCTATCCACAATGTCCAAAATACTTTAAAAAGTAATTTATGAACAAATATTTCCGCATGCTCAAGATTTCCGCCCGCACTGCGATCGTAGATATCGTAGACAATATAAGTAAAGGGATAGATGAAAATAAAGTTAAACTTTTTGTCTTGTTGGACTATTCAAGACCTTTCGACTCTATTAATCATGAATTGCTATTGGCCTAACTGTATCACTATAACATTACTGGAAACGCGTTAAATTGGTTCCTTTCATATCTCGGCAACAGGAAACAACGTGTCAAATAACGGGAACCGGAAGTTATATACTATAAATGGTTAGCTGTTCAACAAGCCGTCCCTCAAGGAAGTATATTAGGTCCACTACTATATATTATTTACGTAGCTGATTTCGACCGTACTGCACAATATTGACACTACCATCAGTATGCTGACGATTTTCAAATCTATATTCAGTGTAATACAAGACTACGATAATGCAATGGACAAACTCAAATTTGATCTTGACGCTATAACAAATTGGTCAAGTAGAGACTTCCTTAAATTAAAGCCAACAAAATCTTGCTTCATCATCATAGGAACTCATGGTATCCTTAAAACTCCATATATATATAAATGGATATGTTGTGTGTATGTGTTTGCCTCCCCGATGGCACAGTGGTAGCGTCGTCGCCTTGTAATCAAGGGGTCCCGTGTTCGATTCCCGGTGGAGGCACATGGTGGTTCGGATCCCATTTTAAACTGTAGGTCCAGTCCCGATTAGCCTTACTGTG
Source organism: Lepisma saccharinum (assembly GCF_977018435.1). Classification (NCBI taxonomy): domain Eukaryota; kingdom Metazoa; phylum Arthropoda; class Insecta; order Zygentoma; family Lepismatidae; genus Lepisma; species Lepisma saccharinum. The sequence continues at coordinate 26,139,180 of NC_139247.1, forward strand.
CATGAAGTGGACTTAAAACAACAAATCAATCCAATCCAATGTGTGTATGTGTTTGTTCTAGCATAGCACTAGAACGCCTGGAGCGATTTCAACCAAACTTGGTACACATTTCACTTACAATCTGGAAAGAAATACTGTAGTGGTAAGACATCCCTGGCACCCCTAGAGGTTGGGGTGGGAAGGGGACATAAAATAGCATTCTGTTTCGTGGTATTTCCGTGTCATATCCTTAAGACCACTCCATGTTTTATTAAATGGTCTTAAAATACTTGTGTTCAGTCGAGAACTCGAGGGTTAAACATAAGAAGTAGATATGACGTCAAGTGTGATCTGATTGGTGCTGCGCATACGAGCTCGAGTGTTCAAGAGCGACCAGGAAGGCTGGGACACTCGAGTTCTGGGTAGGACGCCGGTCAGATACACTGCACGTACACTAACGCCATTCATGTAAAGGTAGAGTTCTTTAGACCTAATTTGTAAAACAGTAGAGTTAGTCTATGTATTTAAGTTAACCTGTATGTTTAATGGAACTTGAGAATGGTCCCAAAGGATTTCTATTACCATTAGTATATTTTGCAATTTGTTTTCACAAGACGTGTAATAAAAGCCATGTAAATATATCTAGGTGTTTTGGAGTTGAACGGCATTGGGAGTGTCACTATTCATGTTAGCAAAACCGACAACTATGGATTCCACACTAATATCGGTCGTTTTACATGCCACCCCCTTCGCACCCCTAACTCTAAGGATGCCACAGGTGTCAAGGAGTTGAATGGCATTGGGAGTGTCACTATTAATCTTAGGGACCTAGAAAGCTATGGATTCCACACTAATATCGGCCGTTTTCGATTTTTTTACATGGCACCCCTTCCCATCCCACCCCTAGGGGTGCAAGGGATGTTTACCTGTATTTGTTCTAGATTATAATTGATATGTCAACCAAGTTTGGTTGAAATTGCCCCAGGATAGCAATATCTCACCTTCTGCCTAGGCAACCAACTTTGCCGTGCTGTGTAGCGGGAAGCATAACTTGCAGGATACGACACGAAAATACCACAAAACAGAATGCTATTTTTTTCCACACCCGCCCCTAGGGGTTACAGGTGTGTATTACCTACACAGATTTTTTCCCAGATTGTAAGTGATATGTGTACCAAGTTTGGTTGAAATCGCTGCAGGTGTTCGAGTGTTATACTGGAACAAACATACACACACACACATACATACATTATATATATATATATATATACATAGATTAACGTAAATATTTTTACATTATTATGTATTTTACATGTGTTAAGGAGAGAGAAAATTACAAATAATATTTATTTGTAAAATTATATTTATGTAGTACGTTCAATTGACTGGTCGTACAAGAAAAATGCAAGTAAACTCTACCGACAGCATCTTATGCTACGTATTTCCCAGCGGAACAAAATACATGTGTTATTGAAAATAAACGTGTGCCTTTCCGATAACTTAATTAATCACCACTCTGGCACCTGTAACCAATAATCCGGAGTTCGATACCTAGTGGACACGGATTGCGCAGTGCCCATTTAAACTGTTGGTCAAAGCACATCTGAACATTCAGTGAACAAAAAACAAACTTTTGAAAATATATGTAAACTAATAAACAAATTAAAATATACACTGATTTAAACAGTGCTCGCACATGGCTACATTAGGATAAAAACACATTATAACAAAAAGGAAGTTTACAAATAAGTACTGAATGAATAAACATGTAACTAATTTATGTACGTGTGAATAAATACATAAACAATAACACTTGCTATGATCACATCCCTCACCTCCTACACACACACTAAATGGATATAGGCAGAACAAATCTATGGGTTGGTCAATTTGTGATTCTATTTGTTTATTGAAGTTCCCATGGCATTACTTCTTTCTCTTAATAGAATTTTCATTTTCTCTTTTTAGAAAATCTACCAAAATACATTTTAACCCTGATAATCAACCCCTCCTGCCCGAGGAAGACAGACACTAAGTTCAAAACACAGATATTCATTCAATGATAATTTCCACTTGTGACTTGCGGATCATAAATCAATTTAATAGAGCTCTGTTACATAATTTACCATAGTTTTAAACGTGTGGCATAATCATGGAACATACTTTATGCATTTGCAGCACCGCTCAAACTTGTACAGGTGGAGTTAAACGCTTAAGGTCGAACAAATTAAACTAAATGCATACATGTAGAGTGAAGTGACATCACTTGCATATAACTCGTGCAAGGTTGTTAACAAGGCTTTTGAAATATTCATAGTCCGAATCGATCCGCTACATAGGGAATTGCGTCAGGGCAGAGCAAATGTAAGGCAGCGACAATAGTTAGCAGAATGTTACTCATATATAGCCACAGAAAAACATACTCTGCATATGAAATTATATACAGGGTGCTTCACTCGCTCTTGGCCCCTGATTGTCGCTCATAAGAATCAAACTATTGGTCATAATGTAATGAAATTTGCTACGGACATACCTTGGTGTATGAGGTGACATTATTGTAAATGGCACCACAGTCTCTCTAGTTCCTGCCTGGGGATTCGGGTGCGTCTGGGCGATTCTGCCCTTAAATGACAAAACGGAGTCCATAAAGGCATGCCAGCGACGATTTATTGCAAAGTTTGTGGTTCGGAAACCGCCTGCAAAGTCGCGCATTCAATATTTGTTGAACAAACTAGAAAAGACGTCCAAAACTGTCAGAAGCGACGGTGCAGAAAGTGAAAAACAGATTTCAGGCCTCACCAAAGAAGTCGTTGCGTAAATTGTCGCAGTAAATGGGAGTTTAAGCACATGTCAACGTGTTGTCAAAGATGCAAAGCTGTATGTATAACGTGTTACTGCTGTGCAACAATTGCAAACTCCCGACAAAGTGAAAAGAGTAAATTAAAAGACCACTTCCAAAATACCCGCTGTGACGTCACAATGTTTCTCATACACCAAGGTATGTCCGTATCAAATTTTGGTACTATTATCGTATGGGTGAAACACCTACGAATCATATATTTCGGACTTCTTTACATTGCTAACGTGTTGCGGAACATTTCTTAAGGCGAAATAATGCATTTCTAACTAAGATAATGTTTATTTTCTCTATTTACGAGTACTTACTGTTACTTGTTGTTTCGAATCTGTAACACATTATGGCCGTGATAGCATACTGGTTTAGGGGGCGTTCTGAGAGTGTTTTGTCGATTTATGCAGTGGTGCAACCTCGTTCACCGGAAAATATCTACTTTCGTGCCCCTATTTGAAATTATGCTAATACGTCGCATTTACGTGTAGAACTTGTAAAATAACCTTGCGATTTACCACGTTCATTGTCCATACACAGCAATTCGGAACCATCTTTCTTTCGCAATTCGTTAATGCTCTTCCCTTACGCACAACACTCTTGCAACCTTGAATATTGACGTCAGACGAGGAATGCCTACGTGGTTAGGTTAGGCCTGTTAGGTTAGGTTCCATTAGCATAAATACAAAGAAAAAATAATATTTTCGCTAAGAGACGCGTTACCTTTGTATTGCCTAACATGAAAAAGGTCTCTCCTGTGACGTCAGAACACAATGTTGCTAGAGTGTTGTGCGATAAGTGACACCCATTCGGGTCGGAACGTCGCATTTACGTGTAGAACTTGTAAAATAACCTTGCGATTTACCACGTTCATTGTCCATACACAGCAATTCGGAACCATCTTTCTTTCGCAATTCGTTAATGCTCTTCCTTTACGCACAACACTCTTGCAACCTTGAATATTGACGTCAGACGAGGAATGCCTACGTGGTTAGGTTAGGCCTGTTAGGTTAGGTTCCATTAGCATAAATACAAAGAAAAAATAATATTTTCGCTAAGAGACGCGTTACCTTTGTATTGCCTAACATGAAAAAGGTCTCTCCTGTGACGTCAGAACACAATGTTGCTAAAGTGTTGTGCGATAAGTGACACCCATTCGGGTCGGAACCATCTTTCTTTCGAAATTGGTTATGTGCTCTCGTGCTAGTGAAAACACGGCGAACCTTGAATATTGACGTCAGACGAGGAATGCCTACGTGGTTAGGTTAGGCCTGTTAGGTTAGGTTCCATTAGCATAGATACAAAGAAAAATTATTATTTTCGCTAAGAGACGCGTTAGCTTGTATTGCCTAACATGAAAAAGATCTTTCCTGTGACGTCAGAACACAATGTTGCTACAGTGTTGTGCGATAAGTGACACCCATTCGGGTCGGAACCATCTTTCTTTCGTAATTCGTTAATTCTCTTCCTTTACGCACAACAATCTTGCAACCTTGAATATTGACGTCAGACGAGGAATGCCTACGTGGTTAGGTTAGGCCTGTTAGGTTAGGTTCCATTAGCATAAATACAAAGAAAAATTGTAAAAACAGCTCTCTCCTGTGACGTCGGAACACAATGTTGCTACAATGTTGTGCGATAAGTGACACCCATTCGGGAAAAATGGCTTGTTCCGAACTCGACAGGTGGTTCTAGTGAAAACACGGCGAGGCTGAAACACTGGCTACGGGGTTGCATCGTCTTAACACACGGAACATTGCACTCTCATGCAAAAAGCAAATGGCGGGAGCAGAAACAGCGTGTCGGACAGAGATTTTCGCAGAAAACAACACGCATTCACATTAAAATGGATCAAATCTACATTCAGGAACTTCCAAAACGCTCAAGAAAATGATTTCCGTAAGTACTTTCTCCTGTAAATTTGAAGGAAATTTGAAGGAATCCGTTTCACCCATACGATAATGTTACCCAAATTTTAATACATTAGAACCAATAGTTTGATTTTATAAGCGAAACTCAGGGGCCAAGAGCGAGTGGAATACCCTGTATATAATTCCATATGCGGAATTCTCTGTGCTCATGCACAGATGCGATGGTCCAGTCGGTAGGGTGTATAACTACCAAACAGGAACCCGGATTTAATTTTCGGAGTGGATGATCTAGGTCGGAATAAAAGCGGCTCTGTGGATTACACAGGATGTAATAAATAGGTACCTGGAGGCAGCCGGGGGGCATGAGATTGAGGATGGTTCTGTTCACATTACCTGAACAAATGGGCGAGATCGGGAATGTGCGGAGTCTCCACATCCGCTATGTGCCTTCTTGGCATGGTGCAGTGTGCACGGGGAGCCTTACCTACCTTACACTACGGAATAAATCTGATAGTGCACTGTGTTCACATACTGACTGGGACAGGCCCGTACCCATGCCCCCTCCCCCCAATCGAGCTATGAAAATTTTTAATTTGATACGGACAATATAAAAACCTATGAAAATAACGTTGATAGTTTTCCAACTTTTGAAACATTTTCGATTTTGTTCTTGCACAAATAAATGTTTTTTTGTTTTTGTTTCTGGAGGGAGGCAGGCTCCAGAAGTCTACAATCTGCAATATTTGGTAATTTTAGTTTTATAACCATTTATGCAAAGTTACCAGACAGTCGGGACAGTCCATTCCTTTTAATCCACGTCCCAACACTACTTACTATAAAGAAAGACTCTTGTACCACTATTAAACTGTAGGTCCAGTCCCAATTAGCCTATCTGCACAAATTACTCAAAATTACTCAAAAATTGCACCACTATAGATATTGTACTGATTATGTAGAACATCCTTTAAAATACAGTGCACATTACTAAAATTGTTTTGAATTTTTTTGTCAAAAATAGTTATTTGGCACTCGACATATAGGAGGAATCCCTTGATTATTAAATGGCTTCTTCGATAAATATCACGAATGTTTCGCATTAATCTTCATAGAAGGAAATTTTGTATACTCTTTACATTATGGAACAAATAATAACAATAACTTCAATACAAAACCAGCCATATAAGGGGGCAGTGGCGGCGATGCCCTCTCCCTCGCCTCCTTAATCCTCAAAACTGTAAGGGGGTATTTAGCAAGGTCCATGGTCCCTTTTCGCCACCACTGAGCAGAAAGATAAACAAATCCTTGTCTTCTTTCTGCAACATCAGGGTTTTCTGCAACTGATGTGGATTCTGCCTATCATAGAATGGCTTAGGATTAATGAATATAATGTAAATAGGAGAATTCACTTCACAGCAGAAGCGTTGCTAGATAATGTTATTTTTCCAAAACACTCAATAAATTAAGAACAATATTATTTACGAGATTCTGTAAGTCAGAATTTACTTTACTGGAACTTTTCTTCTTTTCTGCTTTAGATCGTCTTAAACACAAATACACAGGAGTGTGACAGTAGTACAACACAGACAACTTTCACAGTGTGTAGGGACATCAAGGCAAAAACAAATCGATGCTATAAGCTGTTGAAAATAGCATTTCTTTTCCATATCTCTGTAATTCCATTTAATAGCATCTTGATTGTGAAAATATGCCATGGATACAATATTATGCCAGCAGAGACACTGCCGGGATGAAATAACTTACCTTAACCCTCCGTAACCCGCATATAATTGTTTAAAATTATTTCCCTTACCAGCCCAATAATATTCGAGAAGGCACTAGGTAACTTATCTACACTATTCTCACAAAAACATAGAGAGGCGTTCATGCCTTTTTTCTGGCTTTCTTTCAGTTGCTTACACGCCTCTGAAATGACCGGACCCCCTTTGGCGGCACTCAGTACCGTGCGTGGGGAAGTTTCCTACATTAAACACTAACACGCCAGCTCTGAATTGTATATGATGTATAAAACGACGGTACGTTGTTTGGAATGCAAATTACATATTTGCATGCAGAAACCATTGCAGCACCCACACGAAATGTCAGAGTTGTCAAAATAACGATATTGAAAAGTGACAACAATCGGTTTCTTTTATTTGAGTCAGTAGTCTTTTTATACGTATATCTCGTAAAAGTAGGAGAAACATATTGAGACTTGAACATTTTAAAAATATTTTGTAAGTTTCTTCGAGTTGTATTTTATACATTTGATATTGCTTCTTCTACGATTTTAACTGAGAATTTTAGAACAAATAGTTCCTTTCTTAGTCCATATAAGTTCTACGATTTGAATTCGTTTTAAAAAAATACGTTGGAAAGTTTTGAAAAATACGTTGAAAATTTTGAGAATGGTGAGTTCATTTTCTTGTTCCTTCATTATATGGCAAAGTTTTAATTATTTTTAGAATAATATTTTGGTGCATATGCTCCAAGAGTCTGAGCAAGCTTGTAATTTCTATGAGACACTTTCTATCATTTATTTAGTTTATTTCCTTTAATAGGTACGTAATACAAATGTTCGAAATGGACGTGTTGACGTTCAAATATATTTAGCCTGTTTTCCAGCAAGTGCTAGTGTAATTCAACATTGATTTGCATCAATATTCATGTAAATAACGTTGGTTTTGATGAGGCCGCACTGATGCCGCGCGCGGAACAATTGTGCTACTATGAGGACGCGGATGACGGAGGGTTACCCTTTCCCCTCAGATAATTCATTTACATGGTTCGCACTGACCTGAAACTCCTGGAGTATCTGGAAAATTCAGGAAAACAGGCTAAGAGTGAGAAGGTCAGTGAAAAGACAGGATTTTTTTTAAAAAAAAAAAGCGTTCAAGGCCTGGAAAAATCAATGCTTGCAACGTGCGACCACAATCGTAACTCTACGATATGGATCCACGAATTGGCAACACTCTGCTCCTTGCTCCGGCTAGTCAGTTAGGACTTCGAGTTCTTACCCAGGGATCGGGATTAAGGCGATCCCCAATCTACCAGGAAGGTACCCACCGAGCAGAACATCACGTCAAATAAAATTCAAATACAAAATGTCCAAAACTTTAATCAACGACGTACATACTTATTCGCACAAGTCAAAAATATAATGTGTCGGGTTCTGCTCGCCTGTAGGCAGTGATGAGTAACTTATTTATCACGACAGAATCAGCGGACCGCCTTCACCGTTGATAATAAGATCTCAACTGCCTACCTCAAGCGCGAGGCACAACTTAACAGATACTTTTATAAAATGATACAAACTCATGCCATGAAAATAATACAAGAAAAGCTGATAAGTATATGTCAAATTAATACTAAATAGCGAGAGTAAGCTTTGATTAAGGATGGCAACAATTAAGAATGCCATCGTGGAACTTTTGACGTCGCCACATACATGAAGCGTCATTCCCCAGTCCTAAAATAAACAGCCAATAGGAGAACGATATATTATGGAAAGCGAGAGAGAATTGCTATACTTACATTTTACAATATTAAACTTTGTAGAAATAACGAGACTGATTTTATAAAGTAATTCGCATTTGCCCTTGCACATAAAATTATTAAATAAAGGTTTAGTTTACGGATTTATAACGAAGACTAAATTACTTTGATCTTATCTATTGTTGAGAAATACCGGTATTAGGTAGAAATATGAAATAATCCAATAACACCCAAATTATTTTTTTCTTTAATTCTTCCTATTTTATTGTTTTATTCACTTTAAAAACACTTTTGTTTCACATCTTTAACTTATATCTTCCTTCTCAGACTTTTAGTTTATTTTGAATGGTACGGTACAAAACACTTGATGCACAGAGTAATATTGCACTTCTTTTAATATGTATGTGCTTTGGCATTACAACCCTGATTCGCACATCATCCTTGCTTGCTGCGACGAGCGATTAAATGTTGCATTCCGTCGGATCACCCTCCCCCCATGGTCCGGTCAAATATCGTTAAATGTTGCATGTTGCATGTCTGGAATTACAGCAAGTACGGTGGATGAAGTTAAACGACGTCCAGGTTCTGCTCTTGAGGAATATCCTAACTTTAGGTAAGGTACCCTTACAGCTCGTCTGAATTCCAAAAGGTCCATAGATTCTCTTCCATCAACTGTCTTACATAAAATCCAGGCATTGACTAAAGCCATATCAAGCAGTAGAGTAAAAAGGCACCAATACCATTTCTTTCCTCTTAAGCTTGATTCACACCTGCACCCCAGTAACGCTCGGATCACCCTCCCCCCATGGTCCGGTCAAATATCGTTAAATGTTTTTTTAAAGAGAAGCATTCACACCTGGCGCTCCCGTCAAGGTTCGTTCCATCGCGCTCAGCTCGGGGTCCGGTCACGACCGGATGGAAAGAATATTTGGTATTTGGCCGGAGCGTGAGGGGCGGAGCTTCACTTTGTGAAGCTCGATCGTTGACGTAAACGTCTGATATGGTTCAGTAGCAATCTTCAGATCCGTTGCAGGGGATACGTAACCCAGTTTTGTGCGTAGAAGATGAACGATCAGAAGGCAAAAACCTATTGTAACATATGCGATTTCATGAACCCGAGCAAAATAAATTTAAGAAAATAAAACGTGACCGAAACAACCAAATTACAATTAGCAAATGGAAAATAATAAACAAGGGACTAACCACAAATATAATCTATAAACACTGGTTGTAACAACCTTTTTCCAACCCGTTGCATCAATTAAGATCCTTAAATCAAAAAGCTAACCTATTAGCGGTCATATTTTCCCAGAGAACCAAATTGTCAATTTTGTGTGTGCAAAGGGAAAAGAGGTGGTGGTCGAGCCTCTGCCAAGAGAAAAATCATTCTCAATATCTAGCCCGAATCAAGATTAACAACGAACTTGCCCTTCGTTTACGGAAAACGATACAAAATTACTCCTTTTTTTTAGTCGAAGGAGGCCACGTTTCACACGATGTGCGTGCTTACAACCGGCTCTATATTTCTCACGTGTTGTGTCGGAATTTTTTTAATAAAAGAAATGGTCAATAATGTCCATATGAAACAATGAGCCCGAAATGTTCATGTCAAACCTATACCGACAAAGTAGTATTACTATTGTTGACATTTACAGTTTTGCACATTGTAGTTGCAAATAAACATTTGCCGCTTTGAAACCAAAAGTATAACAACATTATATTTATAATAGCCGACCGCCTGTCCGAGTGGTTAGCACAGCGTGCTACGACACCAGGTTCAAATCCCGGCCTGGGTATGGATGTTCATTGTGATGTTCCTTCATCAATTTAATCATATCATCATTCATTCTCATCCTCAAGATTAGTCAAAACTGGCATAAAAGCAAAGTAAATCAACCAAGTCAATGAATCCCCGCTATCGGCGCACTCTGTGAAGAAACTAACACCAGAGTCACGTTGATCGTACCTTGACCGGGGCGAAGATTGATCGTGAGCGGAGCATTAGGGGAAAGTGACCTGAGAGTTGCTTGAGCATAGATGTGAATCAAGCCTCATACTTATTGCGTACTTTCCCACCAGCCAATCATGATGGTCTACTCCACCCATGTGTGCGTTGTATGATTTCAGAACCTTCGGTTGTGTTATACCGACTTTCTGTCTCGTTCGTCTGTTCCACCTTGATGCAGCACTAACAGGTTCAATTGTGTCACAGTTGGTGGCTATGGTCACACATTTGTTGTCGTTCCATCGCACGAATAAAATTTCACCACACGTATCGAATCTGTAGTCGTTTCTTGTTTCTTTAGAGAGTTCTTTACTTGGTGTTAGAGGACAGTCACCACACCTATTATCCCTAACTGTTCCCGTTGCTCGGTACCCTACATTTCTCAGATGCAGAAATAAATCACGGCTTGTAAAGATGTTGTGAAAATAAATAATGTGGATGCTTGCGTATGAGAGACAATCCAACATTTGCAAAACCACTCTTGACACAAGGTCAATGTCATCTCTTCCAGTATTTGTCACTTCCTTACTACAGTAGATATTAAAATTGAAACAATAACCACTTGTTGCACAGAGAGCCCAAAATTTGTACCCGAACCTTATTGGCTTTCCTCTAATAAATTGTTTCAGTCTGTTACGCCCAAAGTACTTTACAATCATCTCGTCTATAGACAAACATTCTTGAAACACACCTTATTGCTGAAATACAGAATTCATCATATTAATCAATGGTCGCACTTTGTATCCTGGGTCATATTTGTTTGCTTCAGCCAAACTGTTATCTTGAAAGTGAATCAAACATTTTTTGTTTCAGAAAAGTGTTTCTTGACATAGCCTCTTTCGCAACGTCGACACCTAAATCTTCTTCCTCTGACCAGTAAAATCGTTCTGACGGGATCTTGTGATATCCCGAAAATAACAATATGCCAATGAACACTCTCACATCATTTGTACTCAATTGAACGTTTTGCAAATTCTTCTGCGACACCGCATATCTTACTGTTTCCTTCACTGCGTGTTCCCAAACACCTTCCATTTGCTTTTAAAAGAGTTCATTTGGTGTCAATGGCAAAACACTGTTTCTCATTTCCTGTGCAGATATATTTACTTAATTACCACGGGGTGTCAGCTTTGTGTAATTTGGATGCATTTTCCTACAGTTACTGCTTTCTTCACAAAGGTCCCTCTTCTTAGATTTACCCTGAGTTGTCTTCTTGCGACTCGACGTAGCAACAGCCGAAGATTGAGTTTCTTCTCCATTCTGCGATGTTGATTGTGAATTTCCTGCGACTTTACTAATCTCCTCTGCATATTCATCCTTCGAAGTCGATTACACATATTGAAGTTCTAATGATCCTGGAACATCATTTACTTCAACTTCAGCGAAGTATTCATCTGGGCCTTCTTCCTCATCACTCAAATTGTCTACGTTAGGTGGACACGAAACTACATCAATCAATATTATCACAAACAGTTTTTTGAAACCCAGGATCCTCTAATATATCTTCTATTCCCTCGAGCGTTAGAGCACAAACCTTCTTGCACGACATGTTGGCGCAATATGACTTCACAAGTAAGGAAACTTAAGTATTGGCAACAGTGTTTTACACAAAGTCATTGTTATTTCCACTTCAATTCTTTATGTCAATTGAAGTATTGTCTTTGTAGTGCCGCAAAACAATACAAAGACTGAAAAAAACGATAACAATGGACACTTATTTTTAACATCATATAGAAATATATAAATATTTTGCACCGTTTAGAAAACGTAGTTAAGCCAAATTTTGGGCTATTCTCTGTTAATTCCGTTCGTTTTTCAATTAACAGGATTTGCATGACAGAGTTAAGAAATATTATGTAATAGGTTGCAAATTCATAGGTTGCCACATTCTGTTTAATGTTTTATAAAATATTATAATATTTAGAAATCGAGGAAAAATAAATATGTACATTATACTAAGAGTGCAATTTACATTAAAATATAGTAATTTATGGAAAAAATAGCATAGAAACTCGTCAAAAAAATTTGACGTAAGTTTCCTCATATCCTGCATCTACATCCACGTCTCACCAATTTTCATCCAATTTCGTAAAAATGGATGAAAGCCGTAAGCATCTCCACCACGTAACGCAGCTACATCACGTAACGCAATGTTACTTCTGCGTTTGGGATCGAACCATGAACCATTAGATTGTATTGGTTGATGTAGGTATTCTTCATTCACCTATCAGATGGCTATCACTCGCTTGACCTAAATGTGATAAATGCAAGAGGTTACATTTAAAGAAATGGCGATAGTAATTTAATTTAAGTTAGATTTGGGCTTTTCTACTCTCCGTGACTGAACCGATATGGATTGGTTTAGAAAAGGATATTACTTGCCTTACAATTAAATGAAGATTATTCCCACACTTATCCTCTCAAATGTCACTTGTCTGACCTCCCTGTCAGACATCAATCTCATCACACACCATTCTCCACTTCCCTTCTCTCTCACAATCTGCTGTCCTTACTCTGTTTCGTATTCTCGCGAACTGAGCTCACTCCAAGCCTCCTCGTCTCCCAAGTCAATAACCTCACGTTTTCCTCATTGCTTATTCCGCATTTCAATCTCTGTTCCCTACTATGCTAAGAATGACATAAGACTTGTCATATCTATCCAATACCTTGGGTACGATGCGATATGACAACGATGGCCGAAAAATACGAGGACAATATAATAACATAAGATAAAACATAAATATATACATGAATTATGAAAACAATGAAGTATAAATAATTTAATTCAAGTTATTAACTTGAAAGCATTCGAATAAGATAAATTCCATAATATAACTAAAATTTGTCTAACATGGCGGTCGTTACATGCCGTTAAATTGTTTGAAAACACATTTCGTTTATTTTCTCCGAAACAATCTACTTTTTGGGTTAATTTGCTTATAAAAACGTTATTTTATTTTATTTTTCATTTAATTTAAAAATATTTATCAAACTCGATTCCTCTTATTAACTTGCAAAGTTGAAGTTTAACTTATTTGTTAGTAAATTAAATCATTCTACAGTAGTCTGTCTGGAAAGTTATTTATATTTACCTGGAAGAATCAGGAATTCAAAATGTATGTGAACTCTCATCTATCACTATTTGATTTGTTTTCATTGAAATAAAATAATTTGTAAGTTTTATAAGAGATATTTACAATCCACAGGATTCCTGTAGTTTGTGCGCATCATACATTTTTTTCGCACTCTGACAGAAATAATTGTCAGTGTCAACTGCGAATATTTGTCACGTGGTTGCATACATACAGGTTACAAAATGTCATTCTTGAAGGATTCGTTGCATCGCAATGAGCAAAACGCTATAGAGTACATTAAAATTTTCTATGAAGATGCAGAAGTCAACAAAATATTATATAGCATCAAGATATCAATATGTCCTAAACGAAATATTTTCATTAATTTTTCTACTTAGCCTTCCCATCTTTCATAAAGATGAACGTTATATCCATTTATTCAGATTTTACTCGATGGATAAAATACAACCTTTTAAGGGTAAATACGGATATTCATAAATACGACGAATTAATATGGACTCCATTCTTCATATAAGAAGTGGAGCTTTGTAGTATCTGACAATCCATTGAGAGAATCCTCTGATTATTTACTTTTTTGTTCTTATCCTCTGAGGCTTTTATCTCATTTTCAACTTGCTGTGTAATTTTATCATTTGTAGATAGTAGCTGACTGTTCTCAGTTTCACCCTTTTTAACAGTTTCCTCCATTTAGCTACATGGAAAGTGGTTTGCTAGGATTTTGCAATTGCTAAGTGGTGTAAAAACTTTTATATCTAATTTATCGCAGAAAACTCGCAAATCTTAGAGATGAACAAGCCGGAATAAAATAATTATACATTATAAAGGCGGCCGGAGCGTGGTGCTTATCACATCATTTCCAAAATGTACGAGATCGAGAATGTGTGGGGTCCTACCCCTACATCCTCTAAAAAATGTGCCTGCATGGCACGGTGCTATATGCACGGAAACTTTACCTTTTACCTTAGTGTCTGAAGAACATATTTTAAAACGTACTATTACAATACTACTTTGGGCAACAGAAAATTCCAGCGGTGTGTTACCAGAATTTAAGAATTCAAGTAAGAACAATAATTAAAATAACTAAAATTTCAAAGAAATTTACTGGTGATCCCCAATCCACTTGAAAATCTTTAATAGGATGAATTGTTGAATAACATCTTACATGTTTTCCTTCTCCCCTTACCTCTGCCAAATGTAAATTTTGTATTCTGACTTTGTGTTGTCTTAAAAAAATGTTTTGAATACCTCTAACTGGGGATGGCGTCCTGTGTTACAGCCCCCTTGCTACGGGCCTGCCAGGTTCGAATACCGGCCTGAGCATGGGTATTTTTTGTGATTGACCCTTCATCGATTTTATATCTTCGCCCATCCTCATATTCACGATCAGCCAATAAGTCGTTGTGTGCAGTATTACGTTCTGAAACAACAAATATATGTGATTTAACTTCTACTGAAGGGATACCTGATCACAAATATATATTCTGCGAGGTTATACGTCCAACATTGACAGCAATAATATCGATGACCAAAACATCGACAACAAAATACAAACAAACAAAACATCGATATCAAAAGCATCGACTCAAAATGTCGACATCAAAAACACTGTCAAAGTGACGGGTTCGGCTTTTTGCTGCCGTCGAGGTTTCTGTTGTCATGTTTAATAACTTTGTTCCGGCACGCAGAGTCTCGAACCCCCGCTCTCCTCCCTCCCTCTCAAGGCCTCCAGCTCTCCACTCAAAGCAATCTGACCCCTTTTCCGATCACTCCGGCCCTTTTTGTGCTGTGCGTATTTCGCAATAGTGACCGAACGTTTACCTACGAAACTAATATCTAATCATCTTTGACTCATACCTGTACCGTCAATATTCCAGGATATTAGATGTAACATGTAGAGTGCTAGCGTGTGCTGTCTTCCATAGTAATGACAAATAAGTGACATGGATGGATAGGTAGTGACACTGCTGACGTGCAATGACTAGCGGTATTCATTGGCATTAATTTAAGCGTATGATTTGCATGTTTGTACATTTGGAAACTAGTGTTGTAAGATAACATTGACAACCCGGCGTTAAAAACGTACACATTAGGTACCTAAGAACAGTTTTTCAAAATGCAGGCCGCCAACCGCAACCATGACAGGGAGTACAAGACTCTGCAGCACCCATTCAAATATCCCTGCCATATTGCGAATCATATCACAGGCAGCGACAATCCTGGCAACTAATTTCATGTCTGTGACCACTGAGCTCTCATTAACAAGTGACTTGAGATATCTCCAGACCAAAAATACCCAGTGGATTAAGTTCGGGTTATCTCGCAGGCCAGAAAATAGAGCGAGCAGGAAAAATTGATGATTCCAAAGATTCCAGATTTGTGCAGACATCCACCATCCATACCTCTGTAAATTGTCTTCTCTGATCCTAGGTTACATATCCTCAGCTGTTCCTGTTTCCTTTTTGAACGTTTATACTGAATCACCCTGTACGTGTAAATTTTTGTCTCACCTTACAACGCAATCAAGAAATGGTTCGTTTTTATTGTAAAAAGGAAACGCTAAACAAACTTCGTAAAGGTGAAGTTTTGATTATTGTTAAGTTCGTGCAGTATCGATTTGCGCAGCTTTTTTGACTGACGCGAATGTCGAACAACTGCTATGTGTAGTTGTTCTGAATCTCTCCAATTCCTTTATGTTGGCTTGCTTCATTGCAATAGGGTGCTCTTGGCCATCATTTCTTCAAGACTCTCGTCTCCGAAAATATTTTATTTGAAAAGGTGTTAAGCTGTTCGCTCATTGATGATAGCCTGGACAAACATTGATATTGCGAGAAGTTTCGTAGCTTTACGTCCCACTTTGAACCCTTCCAAGAACCAATGAAGTAAGTCAGTAGAGCAACTTTGGCGCTTTAAAATCATATCTGATGTGAAGATATGTAAATAAAAATTTATTACTGCTGAGAATAGTAAGCAAACTAGTGCTGTTCGTATGTGCCATAAGAAAATAATGGAAAAATGTCGTCTTGAAAAAAAACAATGAAACCAAAGAAAATTTGAGATTCAGCTTGTTGAGTACGTCATTTTGATGCAAAAAATGTTAGATATATGGCGTTTCATGTTGCCAAATCCTTCAGAACGTCTTTCGAAACTTTAGGCATTGCAGGCTAAGTTGATGAAATTGTTTCTCAATACACACAGGAATAAAATATCACTTCAAAGGTCTATTGAAACGTCCGCTGCAAAGTTCAAAGGCTTCAATAGAGTTAACTTGACTAGTTCTTTGAAATCCAATAGAAGAAATAGACAAGACTGACTGTTGGAGGGCAAACATTTAATGTCAACAAGAGTCTATTGTTCAGACAAGAATGCCCCTAAAGGGAAACGACAAAAAGGGGATTTAACCTCTGCTGAATGGGGGCCTCATCACAAATGTAGTCCGCGAGGATATACGTCCAACATGGGCAGCAAAAATATCGACGCCAAAATACAAACGACACATCAATATCAAAAGCATCGACTCAAAATGCCACGTCAAAAACACCGCCTAAATGACGGGTTCGAATTTTGGCTATCGTCGAGGTTTCTGACGTCATGTTTAATGCTGTGGATATTTTTGTTATGGATTTTTTGCCGTAGAAGCTTTTCCATCGATGCTGGCGTCGACGTTCTTGCAATCAATTTTTTCACTGTCGAAGTTCTGTCATTGATGCTTTTGTCGTTGATGTTTTTACTTATGATGTATTTTTCTGGCCAGGTTTTGTACTGCCGATGTTTTGTTGGCAATGTTTTGTTGACGATGATATCACGCTACACCAGTCTCCAACAGTGATAGAGGGACATACCCTCCAATAAAGAATACGAGCCTTCAACTGACCAAAGAAACATCTCATCTTCAGGCTCTATATTTGGATGCCGTATTTACCCTCTGGATCCAACATGTTTGGTGAAAATGAAAAAATGAGCTCAGATCCAGCACTTCCGCTTTTAGGTGGACGTCACACTCACACGAAAAATATTGAAGTAATAGATTTGACCGTTGAAAACCACGTTACTATTTGTTTTCCACCTCATTGCACACATAAACTTCATATTATTGCGAGGAAATACGCTTGTGGCTCAGAGCTGATGCACGTCCTGTGACATATTTTGACCCAAGCGAGCTGTTTAGATAAGCATATTTGAAAGCGCAAATAACGCATAACTCAAATGTCTTTCATGGCCATTGTTTCCTTGATGATAAGGAAAATAAAACTTCTTTATTACACACAACTGCTGTGAGCCCTTCAGACGTTCGTGATGATTCACTAGCAAGTAGATTGATACCAGACAGAGTAGAAGTAAGAGAAAAAAAGGTGTGCTTGTGAGATACCCAGCCCAATGTTCCAATCGTGGAACGAAACAAAGAAAGCCAGTTGATCTTATCCCTCTCTCTATACAAATAGACTCCTCGATATTAAACCTTCAACTAGTTCAAATGAAAATGTTCAGACTCGGGAAAAATAAACATATTAGTGGAATGAAGAAAGTATAGTCATTACAAGACAGCCTGCAACACATAGAAGCAGGCCCCCCCCAGCCCCCCCCCCCGAAAGACTCACCAAGTACGAAAATTAATTCATGAAATAAAATTGTTTAGAATTGCTTGTAGGAAATGTTGGAGGATTACTTACTTCCACCCAGTTTGCATGAAGGCAAAGATTAGATTAAGATCAAAGGGCTTCGAATGACATTTGATTGAATAACAATGTCAAATAGCATTTATGCACATTACTAAGTATAATATTATGAATAAACTATTTATCATGAACTTTACGTTTTGTCAACATCCTTTTTTATTCAATGAATATTCAATTACTTATGTTTTTGCTATTAATTGTCTTGCCAGGACAGTAGTTTCTGTACAAATTCTAGCGATTTTAACTGCACGGAAGCTATATAATGAATACGTGCTGTTGTATCTCTGTTCTTGTATACCGTTTTTTTTACCTATTCAGGTAATAATAACTACTTATATAATTGTTGTTATTATTATTTCTGAGACACTTGGTTAGGACTCCCAACCCGTTCTATATATGTGCCTACTTCTATTCTATTTATATTTGACCAGAAAAATATATTTCACCATCATAAAATGGTTTCTAAATAATATACGTTTAGTCTGCTATTCAACTAATTGTCGCATAGCACCAAACTATTCCACGTTTCTCGACCTTGCCAAAAAGTACACAACTGCATTTGTTTCATATTTTATTTTACTTTGCGCTAAGTGATTTCGTAAAAAGCTCAGAACTTACTAGTCTAAGTGAATGACGGAAAAGGTGATTTTTCTGTTTGTTTAATTAGGGATGGGTAAATACGGATAAAATATTATCCTGATATTAAGTAAGTTTCCTGTTCGGATATTCGGATTATCCAAATATCAATATTATACGTATATTTGGATTATCCATGTATCCATATTGTTCGGATATAAGACTTATACGGATATTCGGTTCGCAATTGCATAGGAAACGAATAACGGATAATTTGAAATCCTGATATCTATTATGCGGAGTTTGTGACCATTCCTAATATAAATTTTAATTAGTTATGATGAAAAGCGTAATTGGTGTTCCATATTTGTAGACATTTTTCCCTGCCCCGTAAAAAAAATATTCAAGCGTCGCCATTAGCTGTGACAGTAGAAACACATGAAGATAGAGAAGGCTCTATTAAAACCTTCCCTACCACTTTCACTCCTCTCCTCCCCTTTCGTTTTCCGATTCAAATGTTCCTCCTCCCAAAGGCCTAATCTCGCTGCTCGAGAAGATGCGTAGCTTCTTCATTTGTTTTGTTACTGTTCCAAACGAGAGTTGAAAAAAGGGTAACATCTGGTCTGTGTCGGAATGTTCCAGCCTTGTTTCTTTTCTCATATTTGGCTTACAAATTCCCCTTATCTCGGCACTCCAAATGGGAATCTGCGAGAGGATTTTATGGAACTCTGAAATTGTTGCTTGTCGAAGCTCAGCTGGATGCTGCTTTATCTGAAACGCATGTCCCCGCCCCACGCTTTTACTTCTAGTGTCCGCTATCAAAAGGAAATAAAGATAAAATTCACCATGTCGTCATCCTTCGAGATGCCTCTGCTCATTGTGCCAGGGAAAGTGGTTCAATCAGAATCCGAACATGAATATGTATTTATTCCCTGCACTCTTTCAACCTCTCATCTCAAGGCAACGGGGCGAACGAGTTTACTGAAATCGCGAGGCATTTTAACCAGCATAGTCTAAGGAATGTCTGGGTGCATGACAGGTCTAAGGTGGGTGCGGAACCTGGGGCAAACAATATACGCTGGACCTAAAAACAGAGTTTTTCGGAGGTCAAAGAAGAAATAGAGATTCTTGTTTCTTCCTCTTCAATACAGGTTTCCTGTATATTCACAATACAAACATTACTACAATTAATATAGATATTTCGTATAGTTGGCCGCGGTGGCTTTGTCGGTAACGCGTCTGACTACCATGCTAAAGGTCCCGGGTTCAAATCCGGGAACTTTTCTAACGATGGAAGCGGCCCCGGCCCCCACCCAGCGTCGAACGACATGGGTACCATGGCGCAATGGTAGCGTCGTCGCCTTATAACCAAGGGGTCCTGGGTGCGATATCCGATGGTGGCATATAGTGTTTCGGATCCCGCTTTAAACTGTAGGTCCACTCCCGATATCCTTACTGTGCATAAAGTGGACTTAAAACACCAAATCAATCATTATTATCAAAGAGCAATAAGTAGAATATGTTGAAAGTTAAAAATAAGAATTATGCGAAGGTTCTAGACTAGTGTTTCTTTTATTTACGACGTGCCACTAGCGCGACTTGCATTATATTTAATTACAAAACCGTGTTTAACATGAAACCATTATTTCACGTATCAGAGTAGTAATATATAATTTATGAAATCAAATTATGTGCCAAATCGGAACGCTTGATTTGAGATATGAATAAAATGTTTTTACTGATTTAGAAAGCTTATGTACATTTCAGATCCGATTGATGCCACTCTGTCAACCTTGAACAATTTGAGAAATTCAAGATGGCGTCCAATATGGCGGACTTTCCAGTTAATGTCAGTAACTAATGGTCAACAGAATTCCTTTTTTAGTTTTGATCCTCGTTAGATGGACTACAAAAAAGATTATGTTTAATCGAACACAGGAGATCATTTTCTAATTTCTATATTTTAACTTTTACACACGTACTTATCAATAATGAACTAATTGTAACAGATTAATTTCCATATAATATGTAACTAACATCTTATTTATTTTCCAGCGCACATATAAGATGAACTTTAAATGCGAGAAACTCCCAGAGCTGCGGCAGCGAAATTCTACACGCGAGCGTTGCACTCTCCTCTGAGAAAGAATGCTGACGCGTAATAGTGTTCCGAACATATCACTACACGCGACAGCGACGGAATTACAAGAGGTTAAAAACCTTAATCAGGAGCGAACAACTGTTCCTGTCGCAAATACGTAGGTTAGCTTGTTGCAGCAGGGCAATTGGGCCCTGTTCTGCCCCCATAATCAGGAGGAGAACGTCTTCGCGTGTTGAAGAAAAACATAATAAATAATGGTGAACCTTAGTAAATTTTACCAAATTTTACCTGTGGAAATGTACTATACCAAATCTGTTCTGGTTTACCAGAATAGAAAATTAACAGATACCAAATCATTAGATTTTCTTCATCATTAGTATCATGGTTAACAAATATCGCACATTTCAAAGTAATATATGCAATCCATTCAATTCTCCCATAACTAATCTGAAAGAAAATAATATAAAGAAGCATATGAGGCGTTGCGGATACGAAGGGCGAATTCAACAAACGTACATTGTGAGGAAAATGCGTTTAAGTTGTCGGGCACAGTGCGAACCCCACAAGAACTTGGTAACAGTAGATCGGAATATTCCATGCGTGATTTCCAAAGTTTTTAGTGGAGTTCGCACTGTGCCTGACAACTTGAAACGCATTTCCCTCACAATGCACGTTTGTTGAATTCGCCCTTCGTATCCGCAACGCCTCATATAAATAACTTATTATTACTAATTATTCACTTACATCTTTTTACTAACTTCTAATTAATTATATAATACTAATTACGATTAAACTCTATTAATGATATTCTTATATGAACAAAATTAATATAATTACCGTTCTGGCTCCCAGAATGGGTTAACAAATGTGTAAAATCTTACAAGCAATATTATAATACCATGATTTTGTTACCATTATTATTATTATTATTATTATTATTATTATTATTGTATTGTATATTTTGAATAATAAACAGAAAAGAAAAGAGGAAAAGGTTGGGGAACCGTTTAAATTCAGAGGAACTGACGTCCTGGTTTATTTATAGGCACCAAGACAGTAAGCGCATACCATGGAATATATACGGGTGGAGGCGGGCTTACTTCCGGGGTTCCCCCTTTTATTCTTTTTAATTTTTACATAAATAATTCTGTTTAGTTTTTGTATAATATCAGTGATTTTACCGTAATTTGAAAAATAATGTTTAAAATATGTAATTTCTCTAGCACTTCTTGAAGATTTTGCCTTGTAACTTTTGAATAAATTAAATGACAGGAAATTGTTTTGAATAAAAGTTGTATTGCAATTCATAGGCTTTAAAACAATATACGTTTTAATGCATTTGATTGAAGAATACGCTATAAAATGTGTCCCAAAATGGAGGATAGTACCAAAAAAGTGCGTCTTTATTACAGGCCGGCGGCTAAGCCCCGAATCATTAACAAGAGACTTAGTAGGATTAATTGTTATATCATTAAAGATATTTTAAATCGAGTAGCCAATCGATATCTGCACCCTAACGGCCACCATCTCGAATATGTTGGTGGATATTGATATGTTCTATATTTGATATATCTCAGGAACGGTGTCCCCTATCAACGTCCGGTTTTCTCAGGAATGTTCCAAATAATGTAAACTTTCATAAAAAACAATAAATATATTTCTGAAAAATAAGAAATGGAAGATTTTCAGAAAAACAACAAAACATTTTTGAGAATTACTGCGAAGTGAAAGTCTTAATAATTCTCGAACCAAACAATCGTATTTTATATTTTGTAAGATTAGGAATTGTTTGGTACTATCCTCCATTTTGCGACACATTTTATAGCGCATTTTTAAATCAAATGCATTAAAACTTATATTGTTTTAAAGCTTATGAATTGGGCTACAACGTTTATTCAAAACAATTTCCTGTCATTTAATTTATTGAAATGTTACAAGGTAAAAACTTCAAAAAGTGCTAGAAAAATGACATATTTTAAATATTGTTTTTCAAATTAGGATTAAACCACTAACATTATCGAAAAACTAAACAGAACATTTTTTGCAGTCCATCTAATCAGTCCATCTAATTATCTTTACGACGATTGGTTACTGAGATACAGGTCATTAACTGGTAAGTCCGCCATATTGGACGCCATCTTGAATTTCTCGAATTGCTCAAGGTTGACAGAGTGGCATCAGTCAGATCTGAAATGTACATAATATAAGCTTTCAAAAACATTCAAAGCATTTTATTCATACCTCAAAACAAAGATGCCACTTTTAGACATTTGGCACCCGACAGAAAATAAATGCGCCAAAAGTTTCAGAGCAACAAAGTTTTCTCTAGGCAACCCAAATTACACCAATCGTTGGTGGGTTGCATATAAAGTAGGCTGAATGTCAGGGATGCCACATGAATGATGGTTTGATTTATTTTTCGATTTCGTTTAATCTACTTCACTTTTCTGCCGCTTTTGGCCAATCGCGAAGATTAGGATAAATAATGATACAATTAAATTGATGAAGGTACACTCACAAACACCCATTCCGAGGTTGGGATTTGAATCCGGACTTCTAGCAAAATAGTGTGCTGTGCTAACCACTTCGCCACGCAGGCCGTCACATACACAATAAATAGATATTAAATGCACGAAAGAAATATGAAAGAAATGTTACATATTTTAAAATACAAGTGTTTCCCTGCCCAGGCCGGTATTCTATCCGGGACCCTTGACGTCGTAGCATAATTTGATTGTTTATTGTATAGTAGTTAGAATGAAACATAAGCTGTAGGGCCAGTCCCAATTAGCCTTTCTGTGAATAAATTGGGCTTAAAAACAAATTGAAGCAAACAATCTGCATACTGTATACATAACTGTATATAATTTTACGGAAAACAGTGTGTAAAGTAATGGAATAAAGGTAAAATATATGGTATAAAGGTGTTAAGTTTTTCTTTTTATCTATTAATGCGAGCAAGAAAGACATGAGAGACCCCACATGTCCGATTGTCACAAATATCAATTCTCCCAACAATAGATTAACATCGACTGAAGAGGAAATAAATTTAAGTAGACTCATTTCATATTTAGCACGCAACAGTGCTCCAATAGTCAACACTAAGCGATTGTATTCAGGGATTTATTTATACATAAATCACGACCGGACAAAGCGAAGTGCAGGACGACTAGGTCAGGTAACCGAATTCAATTTAGTTTTCATTTCAGGTTAGTGACTGTCTCCAAGATGGGCACACATGAAGCTATTTCGGAGCAAATGTACAATACCGGAAGTATCTCCGATTGTTTTCAAATTCGGCATACTCACTAATTTTGACGTCGTAATCACGAATCTGCAGTTAAAAATTGGCGGTCACGTCTAGAAAATGCGAAATAAGTAGAAATAAGTGGGTCCATGAATGAAATAAACACAGGTGGTTTATGAAGGAAAGAACAATTTTTTGCAATGATTAGCGTTCCAAAACTATGTTTATGATTACCCTGAATTTTAACTATTCTTGCCTAACCTAACCTTACCGTGAATGGTTCGTGGGGCAAACATATTTTCCACCTTTACGCAAGATGCCATTTTCTCACATGCAAATCAACACACTCGCTTATTGCACAACACTTGTAGCAACGTTGGTAGCAAGAACGTTGTGCGGAAAGGAAGACGTCTTTATATCGTTTCCATGTTAGTGTATGGAGAATCATAGCGGTAATTGACAAGGTTATTTTGCAATTTCTAGACATCACCGCCAATTTTTAACTGCAGATTCGTGATTACGAGGCCAAAATTAGCGAGTATGCCAAATTTGAAAGCAATCGGAGATACTTCTGGTATTGTCAATTTATACCGCTATTTCTAATTAGACGTGGTTTATAATCTTCACAGATAAAGTTTAGTAGATATGTGTTAATTTTACATATTCCATGACTGTTGATATTTGTGTGTGTTCTCTAAAAACTAAAGTTTTCTTTCAATAAACAGTTTTTACGTGAGATATGAGCGAAGCTACGTCTCAGTACTTCAAAATAGTTTCCTGCACATAGGGCTATTATTTTCTATTTCCTTATAGTCTAGGTCTGGGCACTAATGCCAATAGTCGTCGTCTTACAAGTCAATTGAATTTAGTCTTACGTACTCGGTATGACAATACTGACATTCTTCCGTGATGGTGAGGTGGGTTGTGTCTTGTCATCGTCACTGTTATTATTATTAGTCAGTAATACAATTTATAATATATTCATCTTGCATCGTACGTTTGCTTTTCGGAGTGGAAAATTTTACACAGAGAATGGGCGGAGAGGTTATGACACTACTTCGATACCCACGACGAATGGAAAGAGAGTATAAATTAATATTACTCCAAACATTTTCCTCCATTCTGTTTTCATCTACATACTTTGATTTCATATACAAGAATCTTTCACCGTAACCACCGAGAATCTTTCTGATTTCCGGAGTGTAGTCTGCAACTACTACGTTATAATGTCTACCACGGTCTGTAAAAAAGAATTAGCTATAATGCAACTTAGAATTGTTCCCATATTCATTTATTATTTTGCCAGTTTTGTATAATTGTGACGAAGCGGATGAAGTGGTGATTACATGGAACTGACGTAGGGCTTCACCACTTCATACTTGGAAAACGATTTTCGTGTGAAGTGAAGAAGCTTGCTGCAAGCATATAATGGCAAGCTGTAAGCTTGCATCAGGCTCGAATCAAGCCAACTAGTTACCAAATGTCGAAATTGCAGTAATCATGACATTACAAGCTTGCACCTAACTTGTCATAGAAAGTTTCATGCTTGATACAAGCATGTCAAAGCAAATTGTCAGCTTGCAGCATGCTTATATCAAGCTTGCCGTATCCTGCTGGATTTGAAAAGCTGCAATGAAACTACCGCGATCTTGCCACAAGCTTCTGTGCTCTCTAGGACCTGCGAAGGATGGATAATTCGAGTTGATTTGGGTTGTTTCTTCTTTGAAAGTAGCAGGACCACTCCCGAAAAGGGTATCTGTGTAAAAGTGAACAATTGTGGTCAAGCACTCCGTGTAGCTTCCATCCCCGAATCTACGAGCTCTCTTCTCTAATTTCCAGACAAAATGGGGAGAGGAAGGAGTACTCCCCCAGCAGACCCTTCCCTTCCTGTTTAAGCGGGACCTAGTGGAAGCTTCATCTCCCTCCTCCCATGATGTGATAGGTAAAAGGTTGTCTCCAGTTTGCTAGAAATAGTGAGCTTTCCCTAACTAACCTTTGCGATATTTATATGTTTTACTGGACTCTTCCGTTGTCGTGCAGTGGCTGCACCAGGTACCGTGATGTCAGTCTCTTTCTCTTGTACGTATTAATTTTTCTAAAATTATTTTAATCTACAAATATGCTTATCGAAAGTGGGTGTGTAGCTTAAATTCGTATCAGAAGCAATTACTGCGACAGATCGAAGGATATAACATCGCAGTCAATCATCAAGGTTGAGGTTTCCCGTTACTTTTTTGTGAATCTTCGGAAGAATGTAAATATAATATTACCAAGTGTTCCTCTTTCAATTTCCATCCAGACTTCTCTAATCTTCATGTTTTGATTTCACGAACACGTCATCTTCACCACCAAAACTACCCAAAATCTTTAAGTTTTACGTATCGTGGTCAACAGCTACTCCTTTATCATGTCTGTCATTTTTAGTAAAAGAGCATTGGCCAGCCATAATATCACTTAATGTTTTCAAACATTTATTCGGGAGATAATTAGCTGTTTTAGGTTGCAGTTTAGAGACTACATATCAGCCTAGTGGTTAGCAGTATGACTCTGTAGAGACGTTTCGTTGCTTCGCGTAGCATTTCTGTCTCTTTTGGCCAATCACGACAAAAGAGGATAAAATGGTGATATCTCAAAATTGATGTCGACACATCCAGAAAAAGAAACCCATATGCTGACATGTATTCGAACTCGGAACCTTCGGTTAAAAGATCGTGGCTGAACCACTCAACATGCTCGGCCACCGGTCTCGGGTGCGATACTAGAGGGAGAATTCCCGTTGTCTTGCATTGCAAGCAAAAATTGTAGGATCGCTTCCGAAAAGCATATGTGGAATTTTGGCAAGCACTTTTAGGCCGTGTAGGTTCCACTCCGAATTCACAAGCTCTCTAATATCCAGTCCAAATGGAACGAAGGAGGTGAGTCACTCCTACCCATCCTGTTTATGCAGAAGCCATAGTCAAAGCTCCTCAGCACTTGGGATAGCAACTGATTATGGTGTTTAAGCGTCGTGTATCCCCCTCCCTCCAGATACCTAAATGTATAGCTTTCAGCGTTGTTTCAATAGAGACGAATATTTCATGGAAGTGATAATTTAGCCCAAATCTAAATTATATTTATATGTATCCACGTGTTCAGCAAATACTTGAATCCTCCATGAAGTTTCACTTCGAGAATTAAGCACGGTTTTAATCTAACGTTATAGTAGATCAGTCCTTACTTTCGTAATTAAATAGATAGAACAGATATGAAAAATAAATAACTGGAAGAAGGTGATCATAAATCTCCTTTCGGACTTAATTTTCTTTAAAAAAAATACGTAATTTTAATAATTTTGCACAGTTTCCTACCAATGTTGACATTAAAAATACTTTTTCGTCAGCCTGACCTCCGTTGAAAATGTTTTGGTTGAGCCTATGCATGCAAGCACACACACACCTCCACACAGACAAGGAATTTTAAGAAAGCAATTTTTGAAAACAATAAGCACTTGGAAGAAAGGGATTTTGTGTACGTAGTTTGACCTTTGTACAGTTTTTCACTGTACTTTGAAAAAGTACAATAACCCCCCCCCCTTCCGCCACGAATATACAAATGTCATATTGTTAGGCTTATCAAAATGCAGTGATGAGTTCTCATACTTGCGGACAAGAGATTAGTGAATTTAAAGGTAATACTACTACTCGAAAAAGATAGTTCTTTTTTACGTAATTTCCTTCCTTACTGGGGAGAAAAAATAACTGTTTCTAGTAATTCGTCCCCGTACTTACTTTCTCGTGTCATAAATAATAAGACTTGAAGCCATATGCTTCTATACATAAATATAATGCGTAAAATTTGTAATGTAAATATTGGAATTACTCTCCCGAGCTTCTTGGGTGAAATGAAAGGGAATCGGGGGAAACCAATCCTCTGTCACCCTATATACGTAGGCGATAGATTGGAGTGCCTGACAGCATGGGCTTTCACCACTTCACTGGCCGGAGGGATCGAGGCTAGGGACAGGGAAAGTAAACACAGAATTCTTCCTTTCCCTTCTCGCCGCAGCCTCTACCTGAAACTGGTCTGGCGGTCGAAGAGTCCGCTAAAGTAGCTCCTTTCAGCCTGCCTGGAGATCATACCGAGGGGTGAGAAGCACGTGAAAGAAAAGTGTTGCATATGAACTGTGGCTTCCAAAAGATAGTGCATCACCAACCTACTAAGATAAACGACCCTTGCATGTTCTTAACATAGCAGAAGTTGTAGCGTATAAAGCTAGCCCTTTTAATCAAATCCTGTCCATCTCAACTTCAGCTTAATTCTTACTTGCTCTACACTCTAAACACAGTCGTGGCCCACTGCTTCCTGTTTCTTATTCTTAAGTGTACAGTTCTTCAATTTGAATCTATGAAATATCTTGACTTTTAAAGTTATGTTAAGTGGTCTTCCTGTGTTTTTATGTGATATTATTGGATTAAATGAGTATAAGATACGATAAGTAATTGAAGACTCAAAATAAAGACCAAATGCATGTGGTATTACAAGATTCTTTATGGATATTGTTACACACGGATTCAATCGACATGTTACGTCGAATGCATTGGGAATCAATATGTTAAGTCGATTTGCAGTTGATTCACCGGCGCAAGGCTGTAAGGTACAAATGGCTTTGCGTCCCTCTTCCAACTGAAAGAAAAGAGGCCCTCAGAGATGGTAGAGACGTTGACGCAGTTGTGGGCTTTCATCTAACATATTTCTGAATCAAACACAAGCAACCATAGGGTACGTACAATGAGACGTGCCAAAAGGTACATTCAGACTTCTGTAATTTTTGCAGCATGAGTTCGACAACTCACCTGGAGGAAAATCGTCTTATTTCACGGGTCCTTAGGAATCTTTTGACAAACTGTATCCAACAGATAGAGCAATGATCAGCATCTAATGTACGACCAGTTTTCATATAACCGATACACAGGATCCCTTTCATACAGGGTGGCGCATATTGTATCTACCAATTTGAGTTTGCAACACTGCCAAAACGTACCTGCGCATGTGTGGCATACCTACATCCGCGGAGAGTTGGGAGTCAGGCAATTAGTATACCATGGAGCGTTGGCCGGTACATACCCGGTTTGCTACGGTGGAAAATTTCATCCAAACAGGCACCGGTCAGTCCGGCGGAACAATGAAGACCACCATGCATCTGTCCCAAAACACACACAGCATTTTTTATATAGGCCTACATAATATTGCAAATAAGAACGAAATTCTTGAAATCCTTTCCTTACTGACAGTGTACATTTCCATGTTTAATTTATGAGGTATATATTTTTAATCACAGAGTCACATCACTTCAACCCGCCACCCCAAATGAGTTAAAAAAAACAAAAACACCCCCACCAGCAAATTTTTGCCCATTCGAACACTATGATATGGTGCGACAGCCCAGGTTCTTGACCCAGTATACGCCACTGCAACAAAGGTATATTGCCTGTACCTAAAAGCGAATCTCATCCAATCTCCCCTCCAGCGGCCCAGTCATTTTTCTGGCCTCGTTACTCCAAACAACATTGGCCAATGAAGCTGAAAGGCGGTTTCTCCATGGCCAGACCGTTGTTTTGGCAGCGGGAAAACATATTAAATAATACAGTTCTACTACTGTTGCCATCTTGGTTCTTTTGAATCCAGATTTGCCCAAATCGCGAAGCTTTTCGTTTCAAATAAGAATGTAGAGATGATTTAGTCTTCATCTGTTTCCTAACTACTCCCACTCCCATGTTTCGCTAAATCCACAGGAATCTCATTTATGACACCACTACTATTTCGTATATTTTACGTTCCTTGCTACCTTTAAGGCTTTCGCTTTATAGGATAATCGTAATCGTGACTATGAGGATGTATGGTGAATCATTGAAATATAATTATTATTATTTTGTGTATGTAATTATTAATTTTTATAATTATGTAAGTAAAAGAATAACAACAAACATTGAAATAACTAATTCTTACTGAGGATTCGAACCTGCGATAGCTAACACTTCAAAGCATGCTAAGATAACAATCGGGAAATTATGCTTCTAAGTAATGTTTTCACCCAAAAACAGTGCTGCTACCTCAAAAACATTGCTCCAATTATCGCATTCCTGCCACACCGTATGTCAATCTCAATCGGCCCTTTCAACAATTATCACAAATTCCTGTAACCGAAATAATATTATATGTGTGAAATATAGAATTTTAGGTTGACATTTTTAGGACAGCGGACCCATTGACCATCCCCATCCCTCTCCTCTCCTTCTCGCCCATGATGTCGAAGAAGGACAAAGAGGAATTTTCGTAATCGCTGATATTTAGTGTAAATACAAAATATCACTTGGTAGTTTGCTTTTCCCCAGTGTGAGTGGACACCTTCAGAGTAAGATAGACCGATTAGGCTACTTAACTCTTTTCTGTCAATTGAATATGGCAACACTGATCTGTACCCGGTAAGGATCACCGGCAACTGTGGCGGCTAAACAGGCATGGCAATCACTACAACAGTCACAACAGTCTTCGCCGCGACGCAGTCTTTCTTTGTGGGCTCACGACCCTTTCCTCATGTTGCCTCAGGAGGGTACCGGAACAGTCCTTCTCTTCGCTTTTGCCGGTGTCAGAAAAAATGTCAGTCTGCAATATTTACTTTACGACAATATTACCAGTTTATGTATGTAATAATATTTTGAGACAGGTTCTTCAATTCTTTATATTTTGTTGTTACCTGCGGTAACAGCGGTTACATGCACGCCACGCCTCTGATACATAATATATTTTAACGACTTGTAGTATCAAGTTGTTTTTCTCTCTCAATATAAAATATGTTCTATTTTCTTTAGGCGGAATAATGAAAAGAAGGTCGAGAACTTTGTCTCCTACCTTAAAAGGCTAGCTTCGCCACTGGATAAACGACGTGAAAAATGTAAGGTCTGTGTCATAGAAGCAAGAAATGACGGTTGCAAGCAGCATTTACAACCTGCCAAGCTCTTGAGCGGCGAAAGGCGTATGAGCTGCAACAGAGAGCATCGATCACGCAAGGAACAAAAGAGCCGCGGCTTCCAGCGGATTTCCAGAAGTTCCCCCAGGAGACCGCACCCGGCGCCTGGAAATTCCAGAAAGAAGAGCCGATGCACGTGACCCTCCAGTGAGTAATGGAACCGGAGGATAGGACGAGGGAAATTAGTGAAAGTGAGCGAAGTTGATGGAAGGGTCAAAGTGAAAGGCGAAGGCGGAAGATCAGCGACACAAAGTGAATGGCCAACATAGGGAATATAATTATCGCACATCGATGTATAAGAGTGCAGACGATCCTTCAGGGATAAGCAATTTTTTTTTTTGTATACGAAAATTAAAGCAAAAAGTTAGAGACTGCTTGTTAGTTATTACTGACAACATCGCTAGGATAAGCGTTCATATATTTGATTCGATACCTCAGTGAGTTTAGTTGGATTCAGATATCGGATCCTAACCATGCCGTTATTTCCTCACTTAATATTCCAGCCAACTTCGCGTGGTCTTGATTTGTAGTGTTGAGAAGTAACGTAATGAAAAAAATGTAAAGTTAAAAAGTGAAGTGGTCCCCTGTGCTTTGCATTACACCATGAAGGCGTGTGTTAGTGTGGAGTTAGGGACCACCAAAAATTTCTTGATCTCGGCCAAAGATGGGGATGATGTGATCAGCACCACGCCCCTGGCCGCCTTTACTCCCCAGAGTTTCCTCCAGGTACCCACTTTATACGACGCTGGGTGCGCTGGAGCCGCTTGAACAGATGGAAATATTCCGCCTGGGATTGAACTCGGGTCTCTTGCATGGTAGGCAGATGCCCTAACGGCTTTTTTTCCACTTTGTTTTATTCACATTTTAATAAGATACATTCATGTTTACAATTTTACTTACAATAATCATAATTTTCTGAAGGAACCAAAGTCATTACATTCTTACTTATTGATCTTGTATTCTTACTTTTGATTAGAAAGAACTACATGAATATAATTGCCACAAGAATTCAAACACCGTTTTCCACGTTAAACTTTGAAATGTGCCATGCTTGATCATGTGGTAAATGTGAAAAGTGGCTGGTAGCCCTGTAAGTAGTTCAAAGGGCATGTAAAAAGTGCAACAGTTCTTTAATTCAAATACATTTTTTGCCATTATATTTTGTTATTTCGTTTTGAGCATAATCTGAAAAGAATGAAGAAAATTCTGTTGTGCTACTCTATTCTAAGTTGATGTAATTTTGTTTGTTATTCGTTACTATAGTGACTGTAGAAATTGGTTAATATACTAATGTGTTAAGTAACATTTGAAGTTATTTTTATTTAAAATATTGCAACAGACTGCTCCACACCGGGGACAGTTGCAATAAATCCTGGCTGGGTTGCCAAATTTATTGCAACTGTCCCCGGTGTGGAGCAGTTTGTTGCAAAAGGCACTAGTGTGAACGTTCGTACGGGCTGATGTGCTGGACTATGCGATTTCCCAACACTTTCGCTTTTGGCACTTACCACTTTTAGTCCTCAATAGATACTGATAAATACGTTTTTCCATAAATTGCATTAGTTAAGCGTTCCTAAATTTATACAGGGAATTGTAACTGCAACGCGTTACCTTGCTTATTTAATGATGTATTATCCATAGATTGTTTTTTAATGATGGAAAGAGAATGATTCACTGTTCTACAAGGGTTTTATATCTTATGTGAAAATATTTTTTTCTGAAGGTATTTGGTATGGGAAATTCAAATCCGTAATTAGAATTTCGCTATTAGGGACAGTTGTTTAGCTATAAGGAAATAAAGAGTCTCATTTTACTCAGATTCACCGTTCGTGATAAATGCAAGGAATTGTCAGATAAGCAGTTGGCAACATCTGCTTCTGTTTCAGATGTTGGCAGTCCTGTTAATAAGCTACGTGATGTACCTGCAAGTTATTGTCAAAATACTAAGCATTGTGTTTGCAGCTTTTGTGTTAAGCTACATCTGTAGCAACACAAGCCTTCCATCTGTCCCTATCCTAGGCGAGATCTATCCAATATTTTCCATCCTTATCGATTTCCTTTAGGACCAGGGATATTAGAAGAAATCCATGGAATATAATGAGCATAAGTGGAAGATAACTGGCGACTTCAAGATAGCTGCAATTATATTGGGAATGCAACATGGCTACGCAAAGTATACCTGATTCCTCTGCAAGTGGTATACCCGTGACGGAAGAACCACTACACAAAAAAGAATTAGTCTCAACGAAATTGACAAGTGGGAGAAAAATTATACAGCTTGTGATGTTCCTCTTCCCCCTCTTTACACCAAGCTAGGCCTTACGAAACAATTTGTAAATGCTATGGACACAACTAGAAGAAGATTTAAGTGTATTTCAAACAAATTGCCTCGTGTTTCACCAGCAAAGCGAAAGAAAGGTACTTTGTGGAACCTCAAATTAGAGAACTTCAGCAAATCCAAAGTTTGAAGCATGTCTAACAGACAAAAGAAAAAGAGCATGGATATAATGTTATATGCAATATAAATTGCAAGAAAATATAATATTTTTAAAAAAAAGTATTATATAACAATTCTGTGTGCGAATATTGTGTCACATATCACATTTATAACTTTTAAATATAATATACTAGGTTTCGAGAAAGCATAATTAAATTATTCCATGAGATCACTCAGTATTCGCCTTAAAATGGCAAGAATTTTAGATAAAATTAAAATCACGATTATTCGTAAACTATCCCTGACAGAGAAAATCTAAATACAGATTTGAAATCAGCTCAAAATTTGCAATAGGAATCACAACTTTTTCCTCCAGAAAAATGAAAAAAGTTTTTTTTTGTAGAACAGTGTTATCTAAGACAGAATTGTCTCACAAAAACATCTCGCTAAACTTTAATTTTATGTTATATTGTTAGCTTAACATATAATGTACACCCGCTACTAGTTTCATTATTTTGTCTTCAGTTCTGCGCCAAGCCGGGTCCTGTGGCTGAGTGGTTAGCACATCGCGCTACGACGCCAGGGGTTCTGGGTTCAAATCCCGGCCTGGGCATGCATGTTTGTTTCATCAATTTCATCATATCATCACTCATCCCTATCTTCGCAAATTAGCCAAAAGTGGCAGAAAAAGCGAAGTAAACTAAAGCAGTTCTGCGCCTGTGATGCGTTCAGGTTGAGACATGTTCAGTTCAGCCTACGCAATACTGGAGGCAACACGCTAGACGAACAATATGCTGAGTTGAAATTTTGCTTTCGCCTGAAAAAATCGTCAGCTGAGGCCTATGAAATGCCACAGGAGGCCTATGGAGAGATTGTTCTGTCCTGTAGCATAGTTAGAAGGTAGTTTATAGGGGTGACATTCAATTCCAAAGGAAGGTGGGCCCGGAGCTCCGATCATTGCTCTTGCGGAAGAAAACATCAAACCGCTGCTGTCATTGTGAGAGAAGATCGTGAAATAACGTTGAGAGTACTGTCAAAATACTGAAAATTTTATTGGTTGCCAACCACACGTTGGTAACACAAAAATTAGACATGAGACGTTTGTGTATGCGGTGGGTTACAACACTGCTCATAGCCGAAGCTCGCGTGCAAGTTTGCTGAGGAGTTTCGTTCAAAGATAATGACTACATATGAAACTTGCTTACTTTATTTTGTTCCGGAGATCAATCAGGAAAGCCTTCGAAAGAAGCATTTCTATCAGAAGCAGATGTGAAGGCTGCGCATGCGATATGAAGAACCTGACACAAAATTGCTTCCAGCATGTATTCGAAGACTGACAAGAACACTGGTATAGTACATCGCATTGGGGGAAGAAAACATGAAAATTGTGATGATGAGTAAAGGTGTGTTATCAAAAAAGATTAAAGATCATTCTGCATTGAACAACCCCCGTACGTCCCAATGTTTGGACATCGGCTATAAGAATTCCCTCCACTAGAATATTTCTCAAATTCTCCAGTGCTGGTGCTCATTGAAAACATCATCATTAACGCGCAAGCGCCATTTTAATTCACCATCTGGGTATGTGCAGATGCTGATGTTCAAAACATTTCGGCATCGCTTAACGTGCTTGCAATTAACAACAATGACTATGATTAGTGTATTTTCCCCGGATAATTACCCAAACAACAAACATCGTGGACAAAATTTAATCCCATCTCTCTTTCCACTCAAATATGTCCATTTTATGTCGTTTGTCTTGTCTCGGCAGTGTACATAATTAAAATTATGTTGTGAAACCCTATATAATACTTAAATTCCTAAATATGACAGTTCTCTTTAACAAAATTACCATCAACAAATCCTTGGGAAACATTTTCCATTGCATATGAAGGAGAATAAACAACAACTCATTAATAAACCCTATATGAAATAAGGTTATAAGTATACATGTTAGAAATTTTGGGTAGATACGATAACTGCTTTTTTCTGGCGGTACGCAACGGTACGCAGTACCGGCACCTTTTCATAGAGAAAATAACAACTAACGTTGTATTTTAACGAAAAGGAATGCGTGATTGATTGATTCATTTGGTTTATTTTACTTCGCTTTTCTGCCACTTTATGGCTCTTTGGCTAATTGTGAAGATGAAGATGAGTACGATTAATTTGATTAGGCATACACAAAGAACACACATGCCCAAACCGGGATTCGAATCCTTGACCCATGCGCGGTGTGCTAACTGAATTAACATTCCACAATATTGATAATATTTGTAATATTACAATATATTATAATATTATATATTATAATATTATATATTATAATAATATATATAATATTGACAATATTGAGTAGTTCTTGCATGGACGTCAGCAGAAAATTTTCCAAGGGGTGTCAAAATCGAAAAGCTGCACTTTTAAGGGGAGATAGAAGGGTAGAGAATGGGAGAGAGGAAGAGAAATAAGATACAGAGAGAGGAGGAGAGAGAGAGAGAAAGATAGAAGTCAAGATAAGGAAAATATAAGTGGGAGACAGATAAGGAAATAGAACTAAAGAAGCGAGATAGCACACACACACACACACACACACTGAATAGAGAAGGGATCGAGTGAAAGGATGAAACAGAGTTCAGAAAGATAGAGAGAAATATTACACGAGAGAGATAGAAAGAAGAGTAAAAGAGATAAATTAGAAGCGATAAAGAAGGGAATGGAGAAGCAAGAGAGAGAAAGAAAATATTCCTGTAGAAAGCGAGAGAAAAGGAAAAGAACAATTTAGAATAAAACAGCCATAATGAGAGAGAGAGTAGAGAGAGAAATAGCAGAAGATCGATAAAGAGAAAGAATAAAGAAACTAACAGAAAATAGGAGGGATAACAGAAAAAGAAATAGTCAAGAAGACATGAAGTAAGCACAAACGAATAAGTACGAAAACAGAAAAGTTCGAAACCCAGAAAGAAGTTACAAGGAGACGAAAAAGTAGCCAATTTTTCCTTAATCCAAGGTAGTTCAACCGACCCCCTTAACTCTCTCAGCAGACGCCCATAAGTTCTTATGATAAACGCAATAACACGACAACACAATAAGAAACCAAGTTGAAGAACTTTCTTATACGATAGATTATTTTTGTATTCATTCTGATGCATGATGGTTGGTATTTTTGTTTATTTTTTATTTGTTAAACGTAAGTAGCTTTCAGTGACTTCATTCTCCAAACTGAAACCGCTCTGATATCAGTATCAATTACGTGAACTCTTATATGCTACATAAAGACTACGGTTTATAATGCAAACGAACAGTAAGTCATATCACCTTGGAATGTAACAAGAACAAACTATCTCTCTATTACTCTGTTACTTCAGTTAACATTCGCGTAGAAACAAATAGCGAGACCCTGGGCGAGATTAGAATGTTAGGCCCCATCCATGCTTTAAATTTGAAATCTTAATGTTAGTCGATACGAAATCTTGGGGCATATGCAAACATTATATTATCAAATTTAAAGAATAATAATAATAAGATAAATTACTTATAACGTATTAATATTAGGATTAATACAGTTTCCCTCTCTAATGTCTTTAATGTAAAATTTTCGTTTGTTTTAGTTGATTCATTTTATCTATATTTGGGAACCAATTTAATAAACCTTGATTGTAATTTTATTTTAAGAACAAATCAGTATAATTTTGATCCTTTGTCGAGGGGTCCTTAAAGGTGCTCATAGGCCAGTGTCTAATCTGCGTATTTGGTAATCCGGCACGGTATGTCAACATCAGTTGCAAAAGATCCAAAAAAAGCGAGAAGATGATAAGAATCGCTTGTTACAATGTTCAGTGTGCATTGTTGCTTAGTTGCAAGGCATAGCTTATTTACAACGGCGTGTCTTCTGAAATCAGACTAATGTACACAATTTAGTGTTGACATGTTGCACATGCATTTTCTTATTTTACGTCGCTCCATGTTGCATATGTGTATAACAAAAGAATTATATTCGTGATACATTTTCTGTCTTTCAAAAATACAGTTTATGTGCTTGTTTTCCATTATAAACTAATGTGAAACGTGTTGAAGAGCCTCCCTGATGGCGCAGAGGTATCGTCGTCGCTTTTGAATCAAGGGGTCCGGGATCGATACCCTGTGGAGGCAAGGTTCGCATTCCACTTCAAACTGTAGGCCCAGTCCCGATTAGCCTTACTGTGCATAAAATGGACTTAAAACACCAAATCAATCAATCAATCATGGACTTGTTGAAAAACAAATCAAATCTTTTGTTCCAACACAAATCCTTTAGCACCGACTTCTCCCCCCCCCCTTTTCAGTGATTTACGAAGATAATGACGTCTTTGATACTCCTACTATTATTGCTGCTACTATACTACTACTACTACCACCTCTACCACTAATAAAAATAATTATTATAATGTTATATTACTTCCACCCCCCAGACAAAAATTAATGGTTGAAGCCCAGGGCGGTTGCCCACTTCGCCCACCCCTTGCTACGCCTATGTCAGCAAAACTATCAATTTTCTTGAAAAATTACGATCTTCAGTACAGTTCGTTTCGTAATTCGATAGTTGATTAATTCAGTTGATCTAAGATATTTATTTCTTTTATATACTGCTATTCTGGAAGCAGAGTGCTTTCAGAGAGTTTCCCAGTCCACAGAATATTTCCAGTGGCCTCTCTCAGTTCCTAAAAGGGAGTATCGGGCAGCTAGTTTTCCTCTTGGAGTAATTTCTATCGGACGAGAGCAGCTTTGTCTGCTGGCTGCCACTCCTGTAATTAATCTTTCCACAGGTCATATCAAGTGCAAGGATGAAAACTTCGGTGATAGGTGAATGGACGCTGCATCGAGCCATTTGCTCTTAAAGAGCATGTACGGCAACCAATTCGAGGCACGAAAGGAGAGCACATGATAGGACACTCTTCCACTTCACCTTGCATTACATGATGAAAGCACTTTTTGATCTACTCTGAAAAATAAAAGAATAACAAAATATTTATTTTGAAATATTGTTCTCTTTAAAATATTATTTCTATCACATTTTCTGTTGTTGTTGTTGTTTTTGTTGTATATGTTGCTCAGCACGAAATATTACCTTTTGCTACAGTACATTGTCTTGGCCATACAAATTTTAAAAAATAGTAATGCGATTCGTAATTTTTTTAGAGTGTGGTGTCAATTTTCTTGCTCTATACTCTGTCTCTGTTATCTCTGGAGCAAACTAAAGAAAACAAGTCTCTGCGCAAGTAGTGACGCAAGACGGCTCCACCAATGAACATGTGAGAGGGAATTCGATTTCTTGGACGGGGAAAGCGACTGTAGTTACCAGTCTTCGGAGCAGCGTGTACAACTTTGCTCTGCCCACTCGACCCCCTTTCCGAGACAGACTAAAGGCAGAGGAGTTCCAGGCACTTTTGAATTTGTGACACAGTTCCTGAATCTTGAAACTCAGTCGAAAAAAAAAAGATCTTAAACTACAAAAATTGAATTAGAGAATTCACTTTAATTAAACTCTATATGTGCTTCTTTCTCATAAATTAATTTGTTTAATATGGAATAAAGAGGAAATCCCTCAACAGTGGAAAGAATCCACAATTGTTCCTGTGTTTAAAAAAGGTGATAAAATGAACTGCAATAATTACCGTGGCATTTCTCTGCTCTCGACAACATATAAAATATTATCTAACATTCTTTTAACAAGACTAACCCCATATGCTAATGAAATTATAGGTGATTATCAATGTGGATTTAAACGTAACAGATCAACTACAGATCAAATTTTTCATATCAGACAGACACTTGAAAAAAAGTGGGAATATAATCAAAATGTCCATCAGCTATTCATTGATTTCAAAAAAGCGTATGATTCGGTCAAAAGAGATAAATTATATAATATATTAGTAGAGTTTGGAATACCTAAGAAGCTTGTTAGTATGATAAAAGTATGCACCAGTGAAACAGAAAGTAAAATTCGTGTGGGTATTAATATGTCTGACAAATTTACAATTCATGATGGGTTAAAACAAGGAGATGCATTATCTCCATTGCTCTTTAATTTTGCCTTAGAATATGCTGTTAGGAAGATAAAAGAAACTAAAGAACGACTAAAATTAAATGGTGTGGCTCAGTTGTTAGCATATGCAGATGATGTAGACTTACTGGGGGATGATGTGAATACAATTAAGAATAATGCTAAAATATTTTTCAAAACTGCTAAAGAGATAGGTTTGGAAGTTAACAAAGAAAAAACTAAATATATGCTTACAGGCCGAAACCAAGTGTTAGGTAATAATCAAAATCTAATTATTGATAACAACTCGTTTGAACCAGTTTCCAAATTCAAATACTTAGGAGTAATATTAACAAATGAAAATTATATTAAAGAGGAAATAAAAAGTAGGCTTAATTCAGGAAATGCATGTTACTTCTCTCTTCATAAACTTTTGTCTTCTCGTTTAATATCTAAGAAACTAAAAGTTAAAATATACAAAACCGTAATTTTGCCTGTAGTATTATATGGATGTGAAACTTGGTCCCTTACATTGAAAGAGGAACATAAATTGAGAGTATTTGAAAATAAGATCCTTAGGAAAATATTTGGACCTAAAAGGGACGAGGAGACAGGTGAGTGGAGAAGGTTACATAATTTAGAACTACATAATTTGTACTCATGTCCAGATATTATTAGAATAATTAAATCAAGAAGACTTAGGTGGGCAGGCCATGTGGCACGAATGGGAGAGGAAAGAGGAGTTTACAGGATTCTTGTTGGGAAACCAGATGGTAAGAGACCTATAGGAAGGCCAAGACGAAGATGGAGGAACAACGTTGAGATGGACCTAAAGGAAATCGGCAGGGATGGAAAAGAGTATATAGAACTTGCTCAAGATAGGGAAAGATGGAAGGCCTGTGTTGCTGCAGCCATGAACCTTCGGGTTTAAGAAGGCTAGGGAGTTAGTTAGTTAGTTAGTTAGTTATGTGCTTCTTTCTCACAACAATACCCAACATTTACCTGAACAAGAATATTGTTGCACTTCTCATACAGTCTCATGAATAGTTCCCATCAAATAATACGAGCAATTAATTCCAAGAAAAGTTTACGATCAATGATTCCCATTTCAGGTAGAATGAAATAATTAAGTCTGAATCAGAGCCAACGTGGGGGAAGGGGAACGGGGCATGGGCGTCCGGAAGGGGGGGCAAGGGGGCCACGGCCCCCCCCCTGGAAAATGAATATGTACCTAAAAATTATATAATTCACACATAATTTCATTTCAATCACAGTAATTTATGTTAATTATTATAAATTCGTTGAAGAAACATGATAATTTCATACTTAAACAGTGTTTTTTGAGGGGGCATCATTATTTTGGAGGGAAATATGTTGTAACGTGTAGCAGTGTTCACGTTACAAGGATGTATATAAACTTAATATTTTCCTTTGTTTGGTATTTATAATTTTTGGGTGTTAATGGTTAATTACCAAGAAAAGTGGAACCCACCTCGTATATAGAGTATACATCCAGATGTTAAATATAAGTTCAAAGAGTTTGTTTCTTTCTGCCAGCAAGCTGAGCTGGAATTTCATTATCGGGGACAACAATGCGAGAAAGCAATCGCTATTGTGTAGAAGCCAGGCAGACTCAACTTTATGTAAACGTTGAAACCGGGGAAAAGACGAAAGATTAGGCTGTCTTCCCCACGCTATATCAGTCGTGTCTCTTGGCGGACAATAATTTAACTAATACCATATTAATCTCTGATTATTTTACTGGAAGACGGTGCAATCAGAATTTAGTTATGTTAAGGTAAACGAAAGTTATGCCCGCGCAAGACAAAACCTGTATTTAAAGAAATTTTGCTTAACATTTTAACGTTGTAAACTTTCTTTCTTTTCTTTGTTGTCTTTTCGCGTGGTCGTTGCAGGGAGAGAGGGGAGTTGGAAGAAGCCATACTCCCTAGTCAAATTAAATGCTGAGTGTAACAATTAAAATTATATTGCATATTTAATATTCACAAAAGGTTAAAAATAGTAATTTCTGCATGTAGCTAATTATGTTCCTCATTGATATTTTATTAATATGTATTTTATTGTAATGTAAAATTGATGTTAAGATAAAAGTTGGTAAATCCTTCACGGCACCGAGAAATCCTATATAAGCAACAAAGCTCGGTGGCCCGTGGCCTTTTGTATTCGAACTCCAGATAAATACGGAACTCGTATTACCGTCTTTTCTTTTCACACTCGTATTTCTGACGTCGCTACTAGGAATTAGTTTATTCTGGGTTATCGTTAGGACAATTACTTAGCTCTTCTGGTCAGAAGGCTTATGTTCTCTCGGTTCTATGCTCCTGGTCAGGAGATATAATTGAGAGGATTGTGATTGTCGTGGGATACACCAGAATTCGGGATCGGTCGATAGACTGTTAGTAGTCAACGTTTGTGTCCCTGGTCAGGGAACACCTTTTCTTATTCTGTGGTCACGGATTAATTTTCAGTTCTCTGGTCAGAGGCTGAAAAGAGAAAAGGAAGTTGGGTACTTAACTGAATATCGACAGAACCTAGTGGGAAAAAGGATTGTCGATTGCTTATAGAATCTTGGTCAAGATCTATAAGTACATTGAGAACCTTTGACCTAGAATTACGAGGGACCTTACATCGAGGATTGAAGAAACCGGAATAACCCGAACCTTGAGCCGAGGAGAATCAAGCCCCGAAGAGATACTGAGCGTGAAGCCGAGGCTCAATAGACCCATCGAACCAACTACGATCCAGGGCGGATCGTTACAATGTGTCCTTTGCCCCCCTGTAAAAAAATTGCCTTGCTTGCCCCTCCCTGGAAAAATCCTGAGGACGTCCATGGACCGGGGTCAGGAGCCTTCTGGGCCCCGAATAAGGAAAACGTTGGAGATGAGTAAAAGTGAAATGATGGGGGCCCTCTTAATCTTATATTGCTGTACAGGTATAATTTGTGCTTTTAAGGCGATTCTCAGCAACATACACAATATACACAACCATACATTTTTGAATCTTTGTCCCTAGGTTCAAAACTTGCAGTACCTGAAGTTCTGTGGATGCTAACTAACTAACTAACTCTCTAGCCTTCTTAAACCCGAAGGCTGCAGCAACACAGGCCTTCCATCTGTCCCTATCTTGAGCAAGATCTATATACTCTTTTCCATCTCTACCGATTTCCTTTAGGTCCATCTCAACGTTGTCCATCCATCTTCGTCTTGGCCTTCCTACAGGTCTCTTACCATCAGGTTTCCCAATAAGAATCCTGTAAACTCCTCTTTCCTCTCCCATTCGTGCCACATGGCCTGCTCACCTAAGTCTTCTTGATTTAATTATTCTAATAATATCTGCACATGAATACAAATTATGTAGTTCTAAATTATGTAACCTTCTCCACTCACCTGTCTCCTCATCCCTTTTAGGTCCAAATATTTTCCTAAGCATCTTATTTTCAAATACTCTCAATTTATGTTCCTCTTTCAATGTAGGGGACCAAGTTTCACACCCATATAATACTACAGGCAAAATTACTGTTTTGTATATTTTAACTTTTAGTTTCTTAGAAATTAAACGAGAAGACAATAGTTTATGAAGAGAGAAGTAACATGCATTTCCTAAATTAAGCCTACTTTTTATTTCCTCTTTAATATCATTTTCACTTGTCAATATTACACTTAAGTATTTGAATTTGGAAACTAGTTCAAACGAGTTGTTATCAATAATTAGATTTTGATTATTACCTAACACTTGGTTTCGGCATATAAGCATATATTTAGTTTTCTCTTTGTTAACTTCCAAACCTACAGGTAATGGACAAAATAATATGAAAACCTTGGTTTGCAAGGGCCTATATACGCCGTCGTGGAAAAGGAACAACACTCAGCAGAGATTTCAACCATCTAGTGGCGATGAAAGCAAACATATCAGTCTATCAGAAGCAGGTGTGAGAGTTTCATGCGAGCAGTCAGCTATCCGTCAAATGCAGGTATGTCCGATCTTTCAGACTTCAAAAGAGGCATGATCATAGGAGCCCGCCTGGCTGGAGCATCTATGACAAAAACAGCTACACTTGTTGATGTAGCACGGAGCACAGTGTCAACTGTTCTGACAGCCTACAGACAACATGGAAAGACAACGTCTGCGAAGGAGAATAGTGGGCGAAAAACAAAGTTATCCAACTGGGATCGAAGTGTGTTGAAGCGAATAGTGACTCGAAAGCACAAGACAACACTGTCCCAGATAACCGCAGAGATGAACAATCACCTCCAGGACCCTGTATCAACGAAAACCATTCAAAGAGAGCTGCATTCTGTGAACATTCATGGCAGAGTTGCCATCCCCAAACCGTTGGTGGCTCCACGTAATGCAGTGACA
This sequence comes from Lepisma saccharinum, assembly GCF_977018435.1. Taxonomy (NCBI): domain Eukaryota; kingdom Metazoa; phylum Arthropoda; class Insecta; order Zygentoma; family Lepismatidae; genus Lepisma; species Lepisma saccharinum. The sequence goes on from NC_139247.1 coordinate 26,182,909, forward strand.
CGAAGAAGGTGGTGCCAAGAGCACAAGAATTGGACACAGCAGCAATGGGAACATGTGATATGGTCAGACGAATCGTCTTTCACATTATTTCAGAGCACAGGACGTGTTTATGTGTGGAGAACTCCTGCTGAAGCATTTGATATTGACTGCTTAGTGCCTACCGTGAAACATGGTGAGGGGTCTGTGATGGTTGAGGGGGCTATATCTTGGAATGGTGTTGGCCTACTTGTCGTCCTGCGTGGGAGAATCAACGCAGAGAAGTACTGCACCATCCTGGGTGACAACCTCCATCCCATGGTTCAGACTTTGTTTCCCGATGCATGCCCCATCTTCCAAGATGATAACGCCCCTATTCACACTGCTAGGTGCGTTGATGCATGGTTTGATGAGCACAGTGATGAGGTAGAACATCTCATCTGGTGTCCACAGTCCCCCGATCTTAACATCATTGAGCCTTTGTGGGGTATTTTGGAGGCCAAAGTGCGTAATCGGTTTCCACCTCCAATGACACTTTCGGAACTTGAGACTGTTTTGTGCGAGGAGTGGCTACGTATTCCAGTTCACACTGTACAGGACCTTTATTTGTCTATCACACGTAGGGGAATACAAGTTTTCTGCAATTGCATTGGTGTTCATATTATTTTGTCCATTACCTGTATCTCTTTAGCAGTTTTAAAAAATATTTTAGCATTATTCTTAATTGTATTTATATCATCCCCTAATAAGTCTACATCATCTGCATATGCTAACAACTGAGTCATACCATTTAATTTTAGTCCTTCGTTAGTTTCTTTTACCTTCCTAACAGCATATTCTAAGGCAAAATTAAAGAGCAATGGAGATAATGCGTCTGCTTGTTTAAACCCATCATGAATTGTAAATTTGTCAGACACATTAATACCCACACGAATTTTACTTTCTGTTTCACTGGTGCATACTTTTATCATACTAACAAGCTTCTTAGGTATTCCAAACTCTACTAATATATTACATAATTTATCTCTTTTGACCGAATCATATGCTCTTTTGAAATCAATGAATAGCTGATGGACATTTTGATTATATTCCCACTTTTTCTCAAGCGTCTGTCTAATGTAAAAAATTTGATCTGTAGTTGATCTGTTACGTTTAAATCCACATTGCTAATCACCTATAATTTCATTAGCATATGGGGTTAGTCTCATTAAAAGAATGTTAGATAATATTTTATATGTTGTTGAGAGTAGAGAAATTCCACGGTAATTATTGCAGTTCATTTTATCACCTTTTAAAACACGGGAACAATTATGGATTCTTTCCACTGTTTAGGGATTTCTTCTTTATTCCATTTAAAAAAAATAATTTATGAATTTGACATATTAACGAATTTCCACCATATTTAATTAACTCAGCTGGTATTAAATCTGTGGATGCTAGTTTAGGCAATAGACACGTACTTCTTCAAATTATAGCTAAACGCCCATTTCCCTTTAGGTATATATATAGGTTTATTCATATTATATTTACATAAGTTAATTCTTCGCCGTTCTTCGCAAAATCTACATTTCGGTGTACCCTGTCTCCCCTTCCCGAAGCGAGTGTGTGTAGACTCGTGTAGCCACTGACTTCAAGAGTAAAAAAAAAAAAATAATAATAACCTTCAGTACCAAAAAAGGTGGCTGAAGGTATGTGTACATATGTACCCGGTTTCCCACATGAGATGTACTATTGAATTAAATGTAAAAAAAGTTGTGTATTATAAGAAAGAAAGAAAGTTAATATCCCCGTCGGTTGTGTCGCCCCTGTCAACACTTGCTTTTTCAAGCACAAAACTTTTCAATCTGTATTGTATTAATCTATGTTGGAATCTTTTCTTTAAAAATGTGTTATTGTTAATGTTACAATAGGTAATGAATTGTTTAAATTAAATCAGGAAAAATGATGAAACTATGGAAATATTAAACAACTATGTAGTAACCATGGTAAATTGTCAACAAAACTATGATTTAAAAGAGCTAGACTTTTGTAAGCCTACGGGACATTCTCCTGGTTGCCGAAAGGCTGATGGTTCAGGGGACGTTGGGTAATATCTTGCTCCAATCTTCGGATTGGCTGGTGTACTTGTACTCCATTTGGCAGATATTCCACAAACCCAAGTTTGAATAAGGCGTTCTCCTGCATCATCAAAAGACCAGGGTTATAAACTTCGGTACAACTAATAGGTTTAGGCCTACAAGTTGTATCGGGTGAACTGTCTGTTTGAGAAAGTGTTTGTATAACATCGGAAGTTTAAATAAATCTTCGAGTAAAAGATCTTAAGGATCTTTTATTTCAAACCTACATAGGTGATAATTAAAAATAAATCCTACACCACAGACCTCGCAAGGGCTTGGTCCTACTTACCCTTAGAAGCCTTTGAGATGTCCGATACAAGGGTTATAACCAGACTAACATAAAGCCCTAAAGGCAGAAGGTGCGTGTCAGTGATTTTTGGCGACCGTGAACAGGACCGTCGAAGCAACCACCTGTGGATCTTCGTGGCCCAGCAAAAGAAGAAGAAGAAGCCTGTTCCAGAAACAGAAGAAGAAATCTGTTCCAGAAACTGAAGCAGAAACCCGTTCCAGAAACTGAAGCAGAAACCTGTTCCAGAAACTGAAGCAGAAGCCTGTTCCAGAAACTGGAGAAGAAGGCTATTCTAGAAACAGAAGAAGCAAAGATGATAGGTTCTCAGAGACCTTTGACCAGGCAACAAAAGGAGAGGCTCGTTTGCTGTACGAATGAAGAAATGAAGGAGGAAACCTTATTACCATGCTCCGGCTGCAACAGATACGTTCATGAAAGTTGCGCACATAAAACCCCAGGATCTGACGTAGCAGCAGAGGTAGACGTTAAATGTAGACAGTGCGTGGAAAAACAAGTTACGCCAACCTCAACAGATGATAGTTGGAGGGAAATGATGATCTCCTTTATGACTGATTTTAAGAAAGAGAAAGAAGCAGAAAAAGAGCAAAGATTAAAAGATAAGGAAGAAGATGATCAGAAATTCGCACGTTTAATCGAGAAGCTAGAAGAACGTGAAGTTGAACACAGGATTCAAAGACAGATAGAGAAAGAAGCTGAAAAAGACCAAAGATTAAAAGAAAAGGAAGAAGAAAAAGAGCAAAGATTGAAGGACAAGGAAGAAATGACAAAAAGTTTGCACGTTTGATCGAAAAATTGGGTGAACGAGATGTGGAACAGAAAGCAGAGAGAGAAAAAGAACGAGAAATGAATGACCAAAAGTTCGCACGCTTGATTGAAACCTTGGGTGAAAGAGATGCTGAACAGAAAGCAGTAAGAGAAAGGGAACGAGAAATGAGTAAGAAAATGTTTGAAGATTTTAAAATAAATCTAGGAAAAGAAATATCCGAATCGATAGCTGAAATCAGAAAAGAGAGACACGAAAAATATGAAGAACTAGTGAAAAGAAGGAGAGAACATCGGCAGATAGATGATGACCGTTTTAAAAAGCTACAAGAAAGTTTGAACTAAGAAATAAATAATCGAGAGGAGAAGGATAATGTAAACTGCGGTTTACTAACCGAGCTGAAGGAAAGTCAGAGGGAAATATCCGTAAATTTGGAAGGTGAAATAAGAAAAACGAAAGAAGTCCAAACACAACAAGTGGAAATTATAAAAACGTTAACCTCAAAGCTGCAGACCTTACAGCTAGGCAAGAAGAATAGGAATGAAGAGATGGAAACTCTGCCAGAGAGGATATGTGTAAGAACCTCTTTGCTCCTCTCATTCTTCCAGTTCCGAATCTCCCGAACATTCTGAACCATGCCAAAGAAAGAAACGAAGAAGGAGTGGCAGAATAAGACGAACTAGAGACTACGCTAAGGAAAAAATGGTAGAAGATAATTCCTACTTAAACCATTCATCCAATCGAATTCTCCGAATGTCTGACGTCAGTTCCCTCACCAAGTTTAATGGAGAAATAAATTCAGTATCTGCTGAGAGGTACCTGGAAGAGATAAATACCTATATGGATTTAATGAAAATGCCCATGATGTATCGACTAAAGTCCTCCCTTCGCTAATGGTGGGTAAAGCCAAGGCTTGGTTTATGGCAAACGAAAAGAGATGGAAAACTTTTGAACATTTCCGCTCTGCATTTAGAAAGCAATACGCGTCACCTGAAGCAAAACAGAGGGAAATGAATAGCCTGAGGAATAAACATTATAGCAAAGGTGCAGGGTTATCATTGGAGGAATATTCCTGGGAGGTGTATATGCAGCATACTGCAATCTGACGGAAACCATCAACCAATCAGAAGTGCTGAACTTAATCATTGGCCAATTACCTTCACGAGTGCGACAACTGGTACTAACTCGAGATCCCGCCAACATAGACCAACTCACGAATTTCCTGGGAAAGTTCGAAGCGTCTGAACAAATGGAAGGATGGAAAGCCGATCACCAACGAACTGATGAACGAAGAAATCCTCAACCTCGAATAAGGAATCTAGAGCTATCCTGGAGGAATGGAGGAGAAGAAGATAAGAGGCCCACACCGATAAACCAAAGGTTTAATGGAAATCTAAGGTTCCAAAGGGAGGATGCCGATAGAAGGACATTCTGGAATAAGAACCAGAATCAAAGAACCTGGAACCAGTCTCGTAAGAAAGAATGTGGAATACATACTGACGAAATTCCAGAAGACTGTGCTTTGAACCCTAGAGCACCTGTATGGGAAATTCCTTCCACTATTAAAGCACCTTCTTGGGAAATTCCCTCTACCAGTCGAGCAAATTTAAACCAGAGGTCGTTGTAGATGAAGCTCTCCCTTCTACAACGAGACACAATCTTGATGTTTGTGAGAGCGAAGAAGACAAACTAATTACTAATGAAAATTTAGATGTCTTATATCTAGATCTAAATTCTTATCCAAATTCAGAAGAAGAGAAATTGATTAATGTTTTCGAAGTAACTGGGAATTGCAGCAAGAAGCCAGAAATTCTAATAGAAGTTTTAGGATTAAAAATAAGATGTACTTTGGATACAGGAAGCGAGTACACTGTCATGAATTATAATGTTTGGGTAAATCTCCGAGAGAGATTACCAGGCTTGAAATTGCAAAGATGTCCAGGAATAAGGTTAAAAGATTTTGTTGGACATAAGAGGTCTCGTATTGTGGGATACCGAACCGTTCTTTTTGAAATTGCAGGACACACTTTTGAAGACCAAGTCTATGTGGTAAAGAATTTAGAGGCAGATTTGTTATTTGGATATCCCTTCTTCAAGAGATATAGAGTCAATTTGGATGCAGGTGCCAATAAATTATATTTAACGGTGAAGAGACAAGTCGTTGAAGAAAGTTTGATTCCAGATGACCAAGAAGATAGTTTTGAAGCAATTAATGGTAAGACTTCGTGTGTTAAACTATCGCTGGCTGAAAGAGAATCGCATTCAGACAATAGGTCCGCTGCCGAGGAAGATATAAGAAAGAAGGCTTTCGCTCCAGTGTTGCCGAATCAAGAAGATGAGGAGGACTACACTGCCCATTATTTTCTGACAAACAGAGACTTTTAAATACTTCAATATGCAAGATAAGTGCAGAACAACCTGTATTTCCTTTACAAAATCCATCTCCCATTCAAAAAGAGGAGAATCTAGAAGAAGACCTAAATGGATGGAAGACCTGGCTAATTGACGTCAAGAAGTTTTACTAAGGAGTGTGTTGAACAAGATGTAAAACCATTTCCTGTTTTCTCCAGAAGTTACATGCAAATGAAGAATGAAGTCCAAGAAGACGATCCCAAATGAAACATCGCCTCACATCATGAAAAAGAAGAAGTGAAAGAAAAATGAAAATATTAAAAAAAGGAGAAAAAGTTATAAAACAAAATTAAATAACGTTCACTTATATTAAATTTTATTTTCTTCTGGGGGAACGCTATGTGTCGCCCCTGTCAACACTTGCTTTTTCAAGCACAAAACTTTTCAATCTGTATTGTATTAATCTATGTTGGAATCTTTTCTTTAAAAATGTGTTATTGTTAATGTTACAATAGGTAATGATTTGTTTAAATTAAATCAGGAAAAATGATGAAACTATGGAAATATTAAACAACTATGTAGTAACCATGGTAAATTGTCAACAAAATTATGATTTAAAAGAGCTAGACTTTTGTAAGCCTACGGGACATTCTCCTGGTTGCCGAAAGGCTGATGGTTCAGGGGACGTTGGGTAATATCTTGCTCCAATCTTCGGATTGGCCGGTGTACTTGTGCTTCATTTGGCAGATATTCCACAAACCCAAGTTTGAATAAGGCGTTCTCCTGCATCATCAAAAGACCAGGGTTATAAACTTCGGTACAACTAATAGGTTTAGGCCTACAAGTTGTATCGGGTGAACTGTCTGTTTGAGAAAGTGTTTGTATAACATCGGAAGTATAAATAAATCTTCGAGTAAAAGATCTTAAGGATCTTTCATTTCAAACCTACATAGGTGATAATTAAAAATAAATCCTACACCACAGACCTCGCAAGGGCTTGGTCCTACTAACCCTTAGAAGCCTTTGAGAAGTCCGATAAAAGGGTTATAACCAGACTAACCTAAAGCCCTAAAGGCAGAAGGTGCGTGTCACGGTTCACATAGTAAGGAAACAAAGCTCGCGCAACCGCTACCCTCAGAGAAAACGATACCTCTTACATTGCTGTACTCCGTCAAATATCTGAGAGCCACTGCTCCCCTGCCCTTCCTATTTATAGGCCCCGCTAATGACCTAACCCGTTACTGGAAACTTACCGCTGGTCGGCTGTCCAGCGACACATCTACATACCCCAACATCCAAGAACTCAAACGTACAGGAATACATAGACATACACAATTTATAACATAAAAAAGGATCCAGTAATGATCGCATCATTACAATTGCAAAACAACATATAAAAATATTTCTGTCTTGATCTGCTCTGGGTACTACCTGTTGTATAAGAGTCACTTGAAATTTATACTTATTACTCAAAGCTATTATTGCATGTTATTTGTTAGTGTAGGAGTGTTGTGCAAGGTACTCGTACAGGGTCTCCAAGAATGAATGGTGGGGTTTCATGAGGTCTCTTTGAAGTATATATTCATTCATTCATTGTTTTCTGCCTAATTGGCAGGTTTTTCACTGCAATCTCCAGCTTTCCCTATTCTCCGCCTTACGCTTCGTAATAGCATACGACCCAGTTAATTTAATATCATCCATAAGCTGATATCTCTTTCTTCCACGGACTTTTCTTCCTTCAACCATTCCCTCCAAAGCATCTCTTAGCAGGCAGTTCCTTCTTAGACAGTCTCCTAACCAGTTTCTTTTCCTCTTCTTGATGGTCTCCAGTATAGATCTTTTTTCACCAACTCTTTTCAGTACGGCTTCGTTTCTTTCCTTGTTCGTCCATTTTACACGCTCCATTTTTCGCCATGTCCACATTTCAAAAGCTTCGAGTCGTTTCTCTTCATTTCTTCTCAACGTCCAGGTTTCTGCACCATATAGTGCTTCACTCCACACAAAACATTTCACTAATCTCTTCCTTAGACCTATGTCCATGGGTCCACAAAAAACATTTTTTCTTCTATTGAAAGTTTCTTTTGCTATTTGGATTCTCATTTTCACTTCTTGTTTGCAACTCATGTTACTGCTTATAGTGCATCCGAGGTACTTGAAGCTATCCACTTGCTGGATTCTTTCACTGTTTGCTCACATTAATATTCCTTGGTTTCCGTCCAATAACCAATGGCTTTGTCTTCTTTACATTAATCTTCATCCCATACTGCTCACAGCTGCTGTTTAACTCTTCTAACATACTATTTATGGTTATTTCATCCTCAGCGAATTATGCCATGTCATCAGCATTATGCAGTTTATTCTTCTTCCTCCCAATTGACACCTCCTGTTCCCTGGAAACAATTTTTCACTGTATTTTCTAAATAGATATTAAACAAAGTAGGCGATAGGCAGCATCCTTGTCGTGCTCCTCTTCCAATTTCACAGCCTTCTGTAATTTCGTCTCCTGTTCTCACTTTAACTCGTTGATTCATGTATAAGTTGCTTAGAAGTCTCCTCTCTTTCCAATCTACCCGAATTTTCTTCAGAATTTCTGAAAGTTTAACCCAATTCACTCTATCAAAGGCTTTCTCCAGGTCTACAAACACCTCATTTTCTTTCTCTAAATATATTTCCCCAATGGTCCTCAGTAAACCAATTGCATCCATTGTGCCTCTTCCTTTCCTGAAACCAATCTGTTCTTCCTCTAACTCGCCACTGACCTTCGAGTATAGGCGTCTGTTCAGAATTCTTAGAAGAATTTTTGCCGAGTGAGATATCAAGCTGATTGTCCTGTACTCAGAACATTTTCTGGCATTGCTTTTCTTCTGCAGAGGTACCAAAACAGTCTCCGTGAAATCTTGTGGCCAATCCCCTTTCTCATAGATTTCATTGCATAAGTGTAGTATTTCTCTTTTTATATCTCCCAGGCATTTGATAAGTTCAACAGGAATTTCATCAGTGCCAGTTGCTTTCCCATTCCTCATTTTTTAAAGTGCTTGCTCAAATTCCTCATTCAGGATATACTATCCTTTCTCATCCTCAGGCATGTCGTCTTCATTTTCTACATTCAGACTGTCTGGGCAATTCTCTTTCTGGTAGAGCTCTTCAACGTACTTTCCCCACACATTCGATATTCCTTTTTTGTCTGTGATTTCACATCCTTCCTCGTCTTCTATCATCCACATTGTTTTCCATTTCTTCTTTTGGAATCCCAAGCAGTTTACTTCACGATACATCAAGTCATAACTTCCTCTTTTTTCCAGTTCTTCAATTTCTTCACATTTTTGTTTCATCCATTGTTCTTTGCCCTGCCAGTTTCTCTTCTTAGCTGGTTATTCAGTATCCTGTAATTATGTCTTCCCACTTCTGTATTTAAATTCTTCCATTTTCTCCGTTCCTCCATTTTTCCAGCATACTTTCAGTAATCCATGGTTTCTTTGCACTTTTCCTTTCCCTGTAGCCTATTGTTTCATCCACTGCCTTCTGTAAGCAGCTTTTTATTCCATCCCACATCTCATCCTTGTTGTTACAACTAGCTTTAAACTTAGTATAGTTTCCTTGGAAATGTTCTGCAAATTTTTGTCTTTCTTCTTCTTCCCTTAGCTTCTCTAAGTGGGGTTTCTTGCTCACCTGGTTCTGTGTTATCTTCTTCAATGTAAGATTGATTTCTCCTACTGGCAAGATGTGGTCTGAATTAATGTCAGCTCCTGGCAATGTCTTCGCATTTTTCAAACAATTTCGAAATCTTTCTTGTACCAGTATGTAATCTATCTGGTATCTTTTGCAATCTCTTGGACATATCCAGGTGTATCTTCTTCTCTTATGTTGCTGGAACAGTGTATTTCCAACAATTAGGGAGTTTCTTTTACAGAAATTTACCGGGCTTTCCCCTCTCTCATTTCTCTCACCTAATCCATATCTTCCTACTGTACTTCCATCCTGCCTTTCTCCTACTACAGCATTCCAATCACCATTACGATAATGCACGATCCCTTTCTCTCTTTTTCCATCAAGTCTTCTATCTTCTCATAGTTTTCCTCCACTTCTTCTTCTGACAACCCACTATGTGGCATATACACTTGAATTAACACTAAGTCTTTTTTCTTTCCTTGAAGTTTCACCATTATAATCCTGTCATCCACATAACACACTGCTATAACTTTATGTCTCACACGTGGTCCTAGCACTATTCCCACACCACGGTTTCCTTGTTGATCACCTCCAGAATAAAACATCTTGAACTCATCACTCACTATTTCACCATTTTGTTCCCACCTCACTTCTGATATTCCCATAACATCTACTTTGTTTCTTCTCATTTCTGCTTTTAAGTTTTCTAGCTTTCCCGACTGTAACAGGGTTCTGACATTCCACGTTCCAATCCTTAATCTTACCTTCTGTTTGCTTCTCTTTTCCCCATCAGTGTCCTTTGTCATAACGTGTCCTTCCCAGACATCCCCCTCCCGGACATCCGAATGGGGGGCTAGTTTACGTCCGGAATATTTTGCCTTGGAATGACTCATCATGATTGCAGTTTTTCTAGGGAAAAGATATATGCGGTAGCTTCCCGTTTCTTTCCGCACACCACTCTCTCTTTCGCATCTTGAAAGATCCCAGGGGGCCCCAACGAGGAGGTGAGGAGAGTGGATTTGGCTAAATGAGCCCTTCGGACTTCACCGAAATTCACTGCACCAAACGTATGGTGTTTGGATATAGGTTGCATATCAGTTCCATCAGGGTTTTTGACTCAAGGTCGAGAAATTCCATTTAGCCTTATGTGTAATAAATTGAAAGTATTCTACTTATTTCAGTCACTGGAAGAGATTGCATTCATTTGTTTGCATTTTCTGTCATTGTTGTCGTCGTACCTTATTGTTAATTTTATCATATTTTTGGCCCATTCTCTTTTGTTGAAACTAACATCAACTACACTGCATACATGGACATGTCTCAGAACGTTGTGAAGCAAATGGAAATTGATGACGCAGAGTAGCATATCCTCTTTCAACAAGATGGAGCACCGTCCCATTTTATTAACCATGTGCAAGAAGAGTAGAATCGTCGATTTCCAGAACGGTGGATCCCATGGCCCGCAAGAATTCCTGATCTTCCTCTGGGGCTGTGTCAAAAATAAGGTTTACGGTGAAATTATTGATAATCTTGACCACCTCAAGGAAAGATTCAGGCAAGCAATGGAAGCGTTACTCCAGACGTTCTTGCCAGAGTGTTGACTGAAATTGAATATCGCTATGTCGTGTGTCGTGCTGTTAACGGTGGACATATTGAAACTTACTTATGTTGTTCGTAATATTTCTGAGTGACTGAATATAATAAAAGCACTACAAATCCATTACACATAATACATACTTCAGAGCGACATTCATTCTCGGAGACCCTCTATATTCTCAGTACTGATCAATAGTAACAATTTAAAAATAATTCTTATTGTTGATATGAATTATATTCAAAGTTATTTATTTCCACAAGATTGCTCCATTAGAAATACGTTGTATTAACGAGGGTACGTGTGAGGCCCGTAGCGAGCGGTAGGCTAGGGATAGGCGACCGTGCTCACAAGGATCTATGCAAGACTTATTTTTTAAGACAACGAAGTCAGAATATGCGATGGGTACTTGGCAGAAGTACAGGGAGAAGGCTAACATATAAGGTGTTACTTGACACTTTTTCTTCTTTTACTTGTAGGCTTATATTCTGGTAACACATTGTTGGAATTTCCTGTTTCCCAAAGTAGTAACAATAGTAATTTTTTAAGGCTAGGAGGAACAATTTGTGTCTAGCCCGACACGAGGTTCTGGAAGACACAAAATCTCCTACCAAACTTTCCCCGCAGCAAGCTGGAGAAGGAGAGGTCTGTATGCTGGATGGTTGTAGCAGGGGGAGAAAACTTAGCATTCCCCTTAAGGATGTATTATTGTACTTGTTTTCTAGGGAATAGTAAATTTACGATGACATAGAAAAGCATATGAACGGAAAGAGGACACGTTGAAGATTTATTTTTAGTCGTAACTTGGAGTTTAAATTTTTGCGTTTACTTTTTCCTCCATAAGGAACGCATGGGATCCTGAAAATACTTTGCATTTTTCAAGAATAGTGTTTAGCTTAATAATCAACTTGTAAAACATCTTCCACTCGCAACATTGTAAGAAGTTCATACTCTCTTGTATAGTCGTGTTCTTTTTAGTAGCAGTGCTCAATCCGACGATATTGAAATAAAGCACACCTGGCGGGAAACTGTCACTCTTCGCCTTAACTATGTTCTTCAGACACTAAGACATAACTGAAAATTGATAACTCCCAAATACACGGCATGGCGCATGGAGTGCGCCATCCGGAAATAAAGTGCAACAACAATCACGTAGCAACAGAGAAGGGAGCTGCCCCGCCCTCTACCTTCCTACTGACGTCTTCTGAGTGAGACTCGACCATTGATCTTAATCGGAAGCCAGTCGTGAGCGAGAATTCATAGTGTTGAGTGCGCTTGTCTTTATTGTAGCACTATATGCGCCACCCGGCCACCCGTGCAATTATGTCACGCCGCCGTGATATAGTGCCTCCTGATCAATACGGGCGAGTTTTGCTAGAATTATCGGACGAAGAAGAAGATTATGTGGATAACTGTGCTTTTGATTGTGAGGACGAAGAAATTACAAACCATAGTGACCATGATTCTGATTCAGAGTGTGATTATGAGCCTGATATGAGGGAAGAAGAAGTTACTTTATGAATTTTTCATTAAAAAACATCTAAAAAACAAAACCTGTTCGTAGGGAAAAGGTGAAAGAAGTAATCGAAGTCCATAAATGGTCAAAAAACAATAAGAAGTAAATTTGCTCGGACTTCAAAGAAAAATCTAACTCGAAAATTTTGCCTTTTCCCAAAAAAGTTATGAAATATCCTCTTGTAACAAAATTATAAACACGGACATGATTGACTTGCTTGGTCATTATACGAATTTGCATATCAAGAAAAGTGAAGAAAATTGGGACTTTCAACGAATTTGCAGGAGAGATGTGAAAGAAAGAAACCGAGCGAAAATGTTGGCAGATATTGGTATTCTTTACCTGCTAGGTAGCAAAAAGATGTCTAAAATCAATCAAGGAGAAGTTTGGGCTCGTGATGGCACTGGAATTGAAATTTTACAAAGTGTGATGGGCGTAAACATTTTTCGATTCTTGCTAGCTTGCATCAGATTTGATGATAAAAGCACTAGAGAAGCGAGAAAAAAACAGGATAAATTGGCACCAATCCGTGAATTTTTTGATTCTTTTATTGTGAACTGCAAACACTTTTATTGTGCTGGAGAGCAGCTTACAATTGACGAGAAATTAGAGGGATAAAGGGGACGATGCTTATTCATCCAATATATTCCCAATAAGTTGGCAAAATATGGGATAAAAATCTTCGCCCTCGTTGATATTTCAGTTTATTTGGTTTTGTAATAACTTTTTTAAGAATGCATTTATACCTGTATCCCTACCATAACATTTAGAAAGAAAAAAAGTTTTAGAAATATCATTTTATTTAACGTTGATTGTTAAAAAACGAGGTGGCGCACTCAGTGCACCACCCGTGTAAAATCGTTCTATCATATATGCCGTGTAAGTGAGGGTTAAATATGCTATTTTATTGAAAACAAAATCCGAAATGCCACCTACAAATCTTTAAATACAATATTATTTTTTTAATGAGGATTTCTTTGTGTCCTCATTTCAAAAATTGTAGGATGTAAATATCATGGTATAGGAAGAAAATATCGAAGGACGTACAAATTCTATGCTTGGTAGTGCTGCTGGAGGGAGGGGAGGACAAACCACAATCCTGTCTAGAGCGCCAAAATATCTAGCTACGGGGCTAGATACGCCATTGTAAAGTAAGCAATGTAATGGACGTAAAATGGTCATAGATATGCTCATTCGGAACAAACTGACTCAGAACAATTTTACCTTATTGAGCTTGGCAACAGTTAAGCAACAAAAGAGTGGTTTTTGAAACAGAATTAATGTAATTTATGCTGTAGATTGCCTTTGGGCTGGTGGAGTTGGCGCCAGAATATTAAAAGGAAGGGAAAACTATAAAAAACGCAATAATTGTTCCTAGTGACGGCAGCGTGGAGTGTGGGTGGTCAATTTGCTGCAGGCGGAGAGCAATTCTCTTCTGGCTTGGACGGATAAATTTTTAGCTACAATTTGGTCCGCGTAAAACAAAAATTAAAACACTAAAGTAAAATGTACATTTGTAGAATCCCATGTCGCCGGACTCCTTTATGCAATGAGTTGTGTGTGTGTGTGGGTGTGTTAAGATTATGGGAAACATAATTGTAGCTGGCTGCAGCATCAATATGTAAGATTACACAATATTCCTCCTGAGAAATGACTAAAGCATAAATTACACTATTTCATAGAAAGAATGAAGCAGAGATGTCTCAAAATCTTTTCCATATTATGTTTCCGTCCTAAGAATTATCCAGGTCCCAGAGTTTTCGAAATTAATCATTTGCCTCCTGACTTAGTGTTAGACCAAACGTAACTGAGCTATGGATATATGCGTTAGTAATGTGTTCATATTGTAACATCAGAAACGAAATAACGTTGAAAGTATTAATTTACAAATTTCTAAAAACCTATATTTATTGTTTGTTAGTAGTAAAGTGATCGGATTTTTAAAGATTTTTGTTGTTTAGCTGCTTTTACAGCCGATACTCAATTTCCAGCCAAGTTGCCTGCAGAATGTGTGGTTGTTCCAATAAAAAGGTAAAAGGTAAAGTGTTCCCCTGTGCATAGCACCAAGCCATGAAGGCGTATAGGTGGTGTGGCGGTAACGCCCCACACTTTCTTGATCCGGTCGTGAGTGGGAGTGATGTGATCAGCATCACGCTCCTGGCCGCCTTTACCCCCCACGGTTTCCCCCAGGTACCTATGTTATTCGACGCTGGGTGGGCGCCGGGGCCGCTTCCATCGTTAGAAAAGTTCCCGGATTTGAACCGGCCGGGGATCTAACCCGGGACCTTTAGCATGGTAGTCAGACGCGTTACCGATTGAGCCACCCAATGGCAACTGTAATCCTTTGTGTCGCCCCTGTCAACACATGCTTTTTCAAGCAAAAGACTATTCAATCTGTATTATATTAATCTATGTTGGAATCTTTTCTTTAAGAATGTGTTATTGTTAATGTTACAATAGGTAATGAATTGTTTAACTTAAATCAGGAAAAAATGTTGAAACTATGGAAATATTAAACAACTATGTAATAACCATGGTAAAATGTAAACAACAATATGATATAAAAGAGCTAGACTTTTGTGAGTCTGCGGGACATTCTCCTGGTTGCCGAAAGGTTGATGGTTCAGGGGACGTTGGGGAATATCTTGCTTCAATCTTCGGATTGGTTGGTGTACTTGTACTCCATTTGGCGGATATTCTACAAACCCAACTCTGAATAAGGTGTTCTCCTGCATCATCAAAAGACCAGGGTTATAAACTTCGGTATAACTAATAGGTTTAGGCCTACAAGTTATACCGGGTGAATTGTCTGTTTGAAAAAGTGTTTGTATAACATCAGAAGTTTAAATAAATCTTCGAGTGAAAGGTCTTAATGATCTTTAATTTCAAACTTACATAGGTGATAATTAAAAATAAATCCTACACCACAGACCTCGCAAGGGCTTGGTCCTACTAACCCTTAGAAGCCTTTGAGAAGTCCGATAAAAGGGTTAAAACAAGACTAACATAAAGCCCTAAAGGCAGAAGATGCGTGTCACCTTTCACCAAGCTGTTCCATAGTTGTCGCTTTGGTTGAATGCACATTCAGAGGGTTAATGTCAGGACGATGTTGAAGTTGAAATTAGGGCGTTTCAATTCGAACACCCTGTATTATGAAACTATGTATGCATAGGAGCAGCGGTGGTCTAGTCGTTTACTGAATCACCCAATCGACCTCCGTGGCGGAGTGGTTGTCACAACTCGCTACGATGCCAGGGGTCCCGGGTTCGAATCCCAGTGAGGACATGGATGTTTGTGTTTGTCCTTAATGAGGAAATTGAAAATTTAGTAAAAATGATACATGTCAAAAAGAGTGACGTGGGGAAACTACACCTTTGTTTATTTTCCTTTAATTTAATTTAAAAAGAAAGTCGGTAGGGCTGGAGACCCGGGTTCGAATCCCTGGGCTGGTGATCTAAGGTCGGAATTTTTCCGGCTCTGTCCCCGCATAAAGCGACTCTGGGATTCACCCAGCCTGGGGGTAACCCTGGGAGATAAAGGAGGACGGAGCGTAGTGTTGATCACATCACCTCCACATCCTCCTGTGCATGGTGAAAAATAGAAAGGGAACTTTAACTTTTACTTTCATGTTTCTATAGGGTACGTAGATAGGTGAGGGGATCTTTGGCAAACGATGTGAAATTAACTAAAAATATACGTACAAATAAATTATCGAGTTTTTAGTTTCTCAGTTGCTTGATAGGAGTCATACCACGTCAAATCAACCAATGGTCTGAACCTTCACATCTCAGAAAGTGATAGTTTTTGGAACAGTGGTAGTACCAGTAAAGTTGAAGAAAACTGCCAAATTTAAGATTTTTTGGGATCTTTGTTTTTGAGTTATTGACTTTGAAAAAAGCAAAAGTTCCAAAATTTGACATCTTGAAATTTTTAAACAGCTGTAGAACATAAACTATTTGAACTAGAGAGCTCAAATTGGTGTCATTCTCTTCTGCTTTTAATTAGCTTCAATTTGAAAACAACATGACTGTGCTATTTTGTAATTTTTCAAAATTTCTCAAAAACATCCCTTTTATTTCTTTTTAATATATGTTTTGAAGACATCGATATTTACTATTTGTCTGCAAAATTTCATAATGGGACGGAAAAGGGTTTCTATGGAAATTATTATTTTTGTATTGTAATGTGTGTGAAATCTGTTAAATTTACCCATAGTAAAAACGTATTACACATATTATAAATATATTAAAAATAATTTAATTAACCCTTAATAGATTTTATTCTGCATAATGGGTACCTGCCTTATATCGCATCTAATGGAAAAAATACTCTCATGAAGCTCAAATAACGTTGATGGGATTAGAACGGTTATATTAACCCATTCTTAGCAAAACAAGATCCTGAACTGGGTAAAGACGTTCTTGTGAATGTCTCTCATCAATTTCATTATTCATCCTCATCATGGATCCCATTGTATATCGACAGGTGCGTGTGCGTGATAGTGCTAAATCTAAATAAACCAGAAGCACTTTCAGACTTTCAGTGGCATTCTCCATTAAAAGCGTGTTATTTGCTCATTTGTGACGTCTACTTTCTCTAGATATTTGATTCATTTCATGGTAACTATTCAAATTGTGATATATGCAATGATGATTTCGATACTCCATACATTGAAATTCTCAATTACCGTAAGAAAAGGGAACGAGAAGAACGATGGTGAAGAATAATGACAAAGGAGGGATATCACAGTGGAAGATTGTGATACAGTACTGGCCAAAAGAGTGTCAACTTTTGGTTTTTTTGCTGTAACTGAGGTATTTATTGCAAGAATTACACAATATTGGCACCAAAACATCTTCAAATGAATTACATTCGACTGATAACCGAGTGGTTCGGCAAACTGTGAAATGGTCTAAAAAAAGAACAAATTTATGTAAATAGAAAAAAATACACACCATCGAACATAAAGAAATATTGCACTTCAGTTCACCGGGAAAGGTCAAAACTGGTGTTGATCAACACAAAATTAACAAACAGCATCTAGTACTTTGTGGCAAACCCTTTGGCGATGACGCGGCTTGGCAATGACGCTGCATGGAGTCGATAAGGTTGTGGATAAAATAGACTGGTATCTTCTTCCATTCCTCCTCCAACTGAGCAACCTTCTCATCAACATTTCGTGCTCTCTTCCCTGCCAGACAACGCTCCAACTCCTTCCACATGTGCTCAATCGGATTGAGATCCGGGGATTGGCTGGGCCACTCGAGAACATTAACACGACGGCGGCGGAACCAGTTGCTGATGTTTTTGGATGTGTGTTTTGGGTCGTTATCTTGTTGGAGGGTGAAGTTACGGCCAAGGGTTTGGAGAGCGAATGGTCTCATTGTGTTCTCCAGTATGTCCTCGTACTGGAAACTGTTTATAATACCATTGATTCGGCATAGTAGGCCGACGCCATTGACAGTGATGCACCCCCACACCATCACAGATCCCCCTCCATGCTTGACTGTGGGAAATTGAAACATGGGATCAGATCTCTGGCCGACAGGACGTCTAATCCACACTATTCCGTCTGTTCCAAAGAGGCAATACTTTGATTCATCACTCCAGACCACATCTTTCCATTCGCTCCTGGTCCACACCAGATGAGCTTTACCCATGCAAGTCTGGCCTTCTTATTCTTCGCCGAAATCAGCGGTTTCTTGACAGGCCGACGTCCATTGAGACCGGCTGCTTGGAGATGACGTCTGATGGTCCTTCCAGATGGCGACGGGGTGGTTGGGAATGATAGCTCCCGAGCAATGTCTGCTGACGTCAGTCTGGAGTTGCTTCTGCTGATTCGGAGGATGGTCCTGTCGACGTGTCTCGACGTGATCCTGGGTCGTCCTATATTGGAATCCTTCAACAACACCTCCCTGTTGCTTCCACCGCCTCAGAAATTCCGATACTGCACTTCTAGTGATTCCAAACTGTGTTGCCAGTTCCTGCAGTGTTCGCCCTCGTGCGCGTCCGTTAGCAATGCCTCTCTGCATGTCCGGAGACAGATTGGTGCATCCAAGGCGAGTACCCATACTCTGAAAACATAGAAATGTGTCATGCTGAACACATATTGGACAATGTCTGGTACACATTGTTACAATCATTAACCAGCATGGATAGGTACAATAGTAATTTTTCGGCGGGTTTTGTAATTCCTTAATATCATGGTGAAAATGGTACACTTCGACCAAAATACATGCGTTGAACATCAGAAACATCCTCAACAACATATCATGCGACGTTCATTCTCATCGGATAACATTGGCAAGAGGTATGCGAAAAAAACATGAAGTTGACACTCTTTTGGCCAGTACTGTAGATGTTCCCTAGCGAAGGAACCAACGTGGAATTGATTGGTTTATTTTACGTCAGCCAAAGTCTACGAAGAGCCGAACAGCGCTGATCGCCAGCCCCCCTTTCCTTTTTGCCGTGAAGGCCGATCGATACAGCATCACACAAAAAACTTCCGAGGGAACTTGTAGTTGGATATTTCGCTGCCACCTTCGCGGGATTCTATTTCCTGCCTGAAAATGTTGTTACGATAATTGAACATGCCTCCTGCTTAGGAGTGCCCAAACATTGCGGGGAAATTTCCAATTTGAACAATCATAACGGTAAAGTAAAACAGTCGAATTAATTTAGGGATCGAGAATTAATTTATTTGTACAGTGTCTCTCAAAAGTTTTAGGACAACGACATTTTAAACTAGGCAACCCAATTTACGCAAGGCGTTGGTGGGTTGCGTGTACATTTAGGCTAAATTTCAGGGTTGCCACATGCACAATAGATATTTATAAAATACGCGAAAGAAATAAAAACAAGTATTATCGTATGAAATTATTAAAAATATCACTATTATATCGCAAGTGACAAAATTATTTCTCAAAGAAAAAAATAGGTTTTCTAGTATTTCATTGCTGATGAGTATACATAAAGGAAAAAAGGTGATAGAAAACGAAAGGTGACAAAGAAGAGGAGAAAGAGAAAGCGAAAGGAGAAGAGGAAAAGTAGAGGAGAGAAGAAAGAAAGGATAGACGAGGAGAGGAAATGTCGTAAGGAGAATGGAAGAAGATTCTAGGAGAGATGAGGAAAATGGAGCAAAGAAGAGAAAAGAGAAGGAAAACGAGATGAGAGAAGAGGAGACGAGAAGAGGGGAGTGGAGAGTAGAGTGAAGCAGAGAAAAGAGAAGAAGGAAAAGACGATTGCAGTGGAGTCGGAAATCTAAGACAGGAAAGGAGATACGAGGAGTGGAGATGAGTGGGATAGAGATAAGATGCGAGAAAAGTAGGGAAGGCGATATGAGATAAAAGCAGAGCAGAAGGAGGGAAGAAGAAGGAGAAGGAGAAGAGAAGAACAGTAGGGACTGAAGAGAAGAGGTAGTTGCAGAAAATATCGTCTCAGCGTCAAGAATTGATGCATTGGTCAAATTATCGACATGAAACATTCAATAACATTTTGAAATGTATTGGAGAATGTATTAGATCGGTGCGAAATGCCTTTTGGCTTAGTTCAGAGCAAGATAAAATCTTCCATGTAAGATCTTTGATTTTACCTGCGATTATACCACTAAAAACACGAATGTAAATTTAATATTTATAAGAATTATCCCATTTTTGTCCACCTCTCGGTTCGTTGAAATGGAGATTTTGTAATTTAATATTTCCCCTTCCCCCATCCTTAATTCCAAACTGAATCATTCCGTTTCACACGGCGTGGACAATGAACACAATGGGATAGGTCTAAAACTTACGAAAATTTTCTGCCACCGGAAGGGTTTGAACCTACGACCATGAGATTGACAGTCCTGAATGGTAAACACTACCCTACAAGCTTTCGCTCCTGAAAGTAAGTAGAAGGAGCTGACCAATGTGAAATGTAGATGCAACTCTCCTCCTACATGTAATGTGCAAACAATACATGTTTGTAACAAAGAAATCGAAGGTAGTACGACTCGGCGAAAACATTTAATGGAGAATTGCACATGATGAAAACTTTTCATTCTATATTTGCAGAGGTTTCCATGCATTGAACTCGAGTGGGAAAAGGGGTAAAATTAGTATGTCCTGAATTTCCACAAATATAAATAGTTATTTCATTAATATTTGTCAATGTCTTTGAAGCAGTACACAATTATCGTTAGAGTATCATAATTCACGATCGTATACATGAAAATATCCCTTTGAACGTGTGTCAATTCATTTATTTGTTTATCTTTTTTTATAAATTCCATATGCAGAACAATGTAACCACTATACACTGCTATTACAAATAATGTTACCATGCTCTTATTTAATAGAAGGGGATTTAGAAAAAAAAGAACATCTAGTATGGAGGATCGAACCTGGGACCGTTAGCTGTCCAACCGAGTACTGTAACCACTACACCACGCCCTTACCTTCGATTGAAGAAACAATTTTCAAGTATTCTGCCCCTCCAATATTGTAAATGTCGTAGGGTATACATGTAGTTGAACTTTTACTTTAATTTTGAATTGCTTTCTTGTAGTATAGCAGATATCTTCGAGATATAATTTTCTAAGTGATGAAGAAAAACGAGAATATTGGTAGTTGCAAAAATGGGAGTTATTTCTTCTAACTTATTATTGTGATTAGACATTATTAATGGAAAATATCTAGAGGCTTGAACATTGCAGGACGATATTCTTTTCCTGGGATACTGGAACAGACTAAATGCTTGTTTCCTGACGCAAGTCTCGTGTTCAGAAATGTATTTGCTGTTGCGTAAGGTAACATGAAACAATTACACCGTTTGCGAACTACCAAATCTGCGCAACGTTAGACGTAAACAGGCGGAAAATTTTATTCATAAAATCACTTCACATTTGACAGTATTAGTCAAGAGAGAATCGTGGGACACTGTGTTAAGGTGCTGGAGTAAATCCTTCTTATTTTTCTTCCTCGAAGAACAACAATTTTTAAAGTAGAGCAACAGTCGTTCCGCTCTTTCTTATTTCTTTTAAATTCTTCCACATTCCTTTAATTGGGTTAAAAATAAATAAAAATATTGCTTGCATTTCTGACATTGACGTAGACAAGGCCCGTACGCAGGATTTCTTTGAGGGAGGGGCCAGACCCAAATTTATATATATTTTATTATATATTATATATATATATGAGAGAGAGAGAGACACAGATATTACAAAATAGTTCAAATAGTGCGAGCGCCATTGAAAAGTTATGATAATTCTATGTTTAGAAAAAATATATATATATATATATAAATTAAATGTTGCGTACTAGGAATTATTATTACAATAAAGAACATGTCTAATTGTGAGTTATGGAAAAAAAATAATAAAGAGACATTCTCAAATCACGATTGCAGTTCGAAAAAGTCGATACAGGGATTGAAAGTAACGCACTGTCCTGATTAAATCGGTGAATCGGACATCTGCTAGCCTTGCATTATGAAACTAAAACCATGCAATATTGCAACCTGAAGACTTTTGCGCAAGAAACAGAATAATTAATGTAAAAACAAAATTGAAATGTTTACACATTTCTAAAATCGACGATGTTATTTACGTAGTTATTGATAGGTTCACATTTAAATATTTCAGGGTTCGAGAGGGCATGGCCCCCATGCCACCGCCCCCTGGGTACTGGCTTGACGTAGACAGTGGGAGAGAAATTTGGAGAATCTTTCTATTAAATTTATTATTTACATCCACCTTATGCTCAGATAGGTTTATTGACAATCGTGAACTTTTCGTTTAATAGATAATATTTGGTTGTAAACGATTTCCTTTCTTGCTCTTTTGAGAGAATATATTCTTCTACAATAGCAATCGCGTTCGGAAACGGTAAAAAAAAGTGACTTGGTTTTCAAAGGCAGACAAGCTTGGTAGGGCAGCTTGTTCGCGTTCAAAGTGACTCACTCACGCTATTCAAGGCCGCTTCTTATCGCAAAACAGTGTGCGTCCATGCACAGTGTCTGCACCCAGCAAGTTACAAGTGACCAGAGTCGAATTTTAAAGAAAATCTGAAGAATGATATATTTCATCAGAGGCAGCTAGGTGGGCACTAGCTCAACATGCAATATTTTAAGTGATAATTTCTAACAAACAAGAAACCTTATTGAATAAGTATTAGTATAATAATACGTGTATCCGCTCCTTCTTAACAATGTAAGCTCAAAGACAATCTGTATTCCATTTGTTTATATTGGCAACTTGGTCAACCGGAGGTAATTATAAGGAACTATTTTGTAGATGTCCATGTAACCGTTATAAAATTACAAATAAAATATATATTCACAAGCTTAGATATACTAACAACGAATAAATAAATTCAGAGTTAAATTACAAATGCATGTGTATAGAGTAATTCTAGAAGTACAGAGCTATATCAGAGTATTGAACTTCTTTTTGCAGGATGACGTTTACAATATTGACGCGACAGAAGAATTACGAACTGTTGATCCAAGGAAAACAAAGGGCGTAGTGTATTGGTTAGAGTTCTTGAAAGCATTGATTGCGGTCTCAGGTTCGATCCTCCATACTAGGTGTTCTTTTTTTTCTATTTTTAATTCAATTCTATTAAACAAGAGTATGGTAACATTATTTGTAATAGCAGTGTATAGTGGTTACATTGTTCTGCAATGTACTCTACTCTAACGATAATTGTGTACTGCTTCAAAGACATTGACAAATATTAATGAAATAACTATTTATATTTGTGGAAATTCAGGACATACTAATTTTACCCCTTTTCCCACTCGAGTTCAATGCATGGAAACCTCTGCAAATATAGAATGAAAAGTTTTCATCATGTGCAATTCTCCATTAAATGTTTTCGCCGAGTCGTACTACCTTCGATTTCTTTGTTACAAACAAGTATTGTTTGCACATTACATGTAGGAGGAGAGTTGCATCTACATTTCACATTGGTCAGCTCCTTCTACTTACTTTCAGGAGCGAAAGCTTGTAGGGTAGTGTTTACCATTCAGGACTGTCAATCTCATGGTCGTAGGTTCAAACCCTTCCGGTGGCAGAAAATTTTCGTAAGTTTTAGACCTATCCCATTGTGTTCATTGTCCACGCCGTGTGAAACGGAATGATTCAGTTTGGAATTAAGGATGGGGGAAGGGGAAATATTAAATTACAAAATCTCCATTTCAACGAACCGAGAGGTGGACAAAAATGGGATAATTCTTATAAATATTAAATTTACATTCGTGTTTTTAGTGGTATAATCGCAGGTAAAATCAAAGATCTTACATGGAAGATTTTATCTTGCTCTGAACTAAGCCAAAAGGCATTTCGCACCGATCTAATACATTCTCCAATACATTTCAAAATGTTATTGAATGTTTCATGTCGATAATTTGACCAATGCATCAATTCTTGACGCTGAGACGATATTTTCTGCAACTACCTCTTCTCTTCAGTCCCTACTGTTCTTCTCTTCTCCTTCTCCTTCTTCTTCCCTCCTTCTGCTCTGCTTTTATCTCATATCGCCTTCCCTACTTTTCTCGCATCTTATCTCTATCCCACTCATCTCCACTCCTCGTATCTCCTTTCCTGTCTTAGATTTCCGACTCCACTGCAATCGTCTTTTCCTTCTTCTCTTTTCTCTGCTTCACTCTACTCTCCACTCCCCTCTTCTCGTCTCCTCTTCTCTCATCTCGTTTTCCTTCTCTTTTCTCTTCTTTGCTCCATTTTCCTCATCTCTCCTAGAATCTTCTTCCATTCTCCTTACGACATTTCCTCTCCTCGTCTATCCTTTCTTTCTTCTCTCCTCTACTTTTCCTCTTCTCCTTTCGCTTTCTCTTTCTCCTCTTCTTTGTCATCTTTCGTTTTCTATCACCTTTTTTCCTTTATGTATACTCATCAGCAATGAAATACTAGAAAACCTATTTTTTTCTTTGAGAAATAATTTTGTCACTTGCGATATAATAGTGATATTTTTAATAATTTCATACGATAATACTTGTTTTTATTTCTTTCGCGTATTTTATAAATATCTATTGTGCATGTGGCAACCCTGAAATTTAGCCTAACTCTACACGCAACCCACCAACCTTGCGTAAATTGGGTTGCCTAGTTTAAAATGTCGTTGTCCTAAAACTTTTGAGAGACACTGTACACATAATATTAATAGAAGCTAAAATGTAGTAAATTTCTGAGGCAAGTTTTACTGTATTCTATTCACGGTCGCACATATGCGAATGAGTAATAAGAAATGTCGTGCGAATAAACTTGGTGTAGGCTTGTCCTGTTGCTCTTAAATAGTACTAGGTCTTCGCTTGCATGCGCGTGTCTCCATTCCACGTCCTCTGCTATAATGGACAAGAAAGCTTCCATTCGCCATCTTTGCTGTGTTTGCAAACAATAATTATAATTGTGGTGAACACGAACTCCTGGAAGAATTCTACTGGCCCTGAGTCCAGGCACCAGAGCTTCACTAGTCTGGGTGTACCACGTGCTGTTGGACGTCTTCGCAAAGGATCGTCCGTTACACTCCTTGTGGTGAACATGTAAAATTGGATATCAACATGTGAGATCATGCAATTTTCATGAAAAGATCACTATCATGACTTTAATAAAAGTTAAAATACAAACTCCTTTGTTTTAGCTGTAAGCTTTCCAGAGATCACCGTGTCTTGATGTCATTATCACTGCAGCAGTTTGAAGAATTGCGCAGGTCCTTGCGCTTCCGAAATATTTATATTGGGCCCGCTTTCGACGAAAGAATTATCCTTAGAGTTTCTCCTAACATTTATGCCATGACCAAAATGCTACAGTTTAAAATGAAAAATCTTATGGCATTTGAGATGCCATGGCATATTTCATGGCATTTCTGAAGGATAGGATCGAACCTATGTCCGTAGTTAAAAAATCACAAGCGACCTCTAGGTCACGAGTGCAGATGTAATAGCGGCCGCGTGAGATGTAAACAATGCATCATTTCACATTTTTAAAAGACGATAACTATTTATAACTATTCAACCGAGAGGAATAACGTTTCCTATAAAAAAAGTTTTAGGTACAAAGCAATGACGCTGCTTAAAAATAATAATACTTTATAACGTATACAGTGCACGTGTGAAAGAATATTTTAGTTGTTTCAATTGTAAATACAATGCATTCACTATAGATGGTGTAACTCGACGTCCCTTCCGTGCTGTAGATATTACACATTGTAATCGCAAAAGCTAACCGAAATGTTCCATGAAATGTTTCGGTGTAAAGTACTGTCTGCCATAAGGTTTTTGGAAGCATTTACATAGCATTTATGCTAGCAAAAATGTTAAAGGAAATGCTTCCGTCTAAAGCGGGCCTAATATTATTCAATATTCATTTCTTGTGCAAATGTACTCATATTAAAATAGAAGAAAGAACAAAAGAAACCTTTATTAGATATAGCACCATTTACAATAAGCTTACAGAGTATAATCAAAATGTCCATCAGCTATTCATTGATTTTAAAAAAGCATATGATTCGGTCAAAAGAGATAAATTATATAATATATTAGTCGAGTTTGAAATACCTAAGAAGCTTTTTAGTATGATAAAAGTATACACCAGTGAAACAGAAAGTAAAATTCGTGTGGGTATTAATGTGTCTGACAAATTTACAAATCATGATGGGTTAAAACAAGGAGATGCATTATCTCCATTGCTCTTTAATTTTGCCTTAGAATATGCTGTTAGGAAGATAAAAGAAACTAAAGAACGACTAAAATTAAATGGTGTGACTCAGTTGTTAGCATATGCATA
Organism: Lepisma saccharinum; assembly: GCF_977018435.1. Classification (NCBI taxonomy): domain Eukaryota; kingdom Metazoa; phylum Arthropoda; class Insecta; order Zygentoma; family Lepismatidae; genus Lepisma; species Lepisma saccharinum. The sequence goes on from NC_139247.1 coordinate 26,208,986, forward strand.
TGATGTAGACTTACTGGGGGATGATGTGAATACAATTAAGAATAATGCTAAAATATTTTTCAAAACTGCTAAAGAGATAGGTTTGGAAGTTAACAAAGAAAAAACTAAATATATGCTTACAGGCCGAAACCAAGTGTTAGGTAATAATCAAAATCTAATTATTGATAACAACTCGTTTGAACCAGTTTCCAAATTCAAATACTTAGGAGTAATATTAACAAATGAAAATTATATTAAAGAGGAAATAAAAAGTAGGCTTAATTCAGGAAATGCATGTTACTTCTCTCTTCATAAACTTTTGTCTTCTCGTTTAATATCTAAGAAACTAAAAGTTAAAATATACAAAACAGTAATTTTGTCTGTAATATTATATGGATGTGAAACTTGGTCCCTTACATTGAAAGAGGAACATAAATTGAGAGCATTTGAAAATCCTTAGGAAAATCTTCGGACCTAAAAGGGATGAGGAGACAGGTGAGTGGAGAAGGTTACATAATTTAGAACTACATAATTTGTATTCATGTCCAGATATTATTAGAATAATTAAATCAAGAAGACTTAGGTGGGCAGGCCATGTGGCACAAATGGGAGAGGAAAGAGGAGTATGTAGGATTCTTGTTGGAAACCTGATGGTAAGAAACCTGTAGGAAGGCCAAGACGAAGATTGAGAGACAACGTTGAGATAGACCTAAAGGAAATCGGTAAGGATGGAAAAGAGTATATAGATCTTGCTCAGGATAGGGACAGATGGAAGGCCTGTGTTGCTGCAGCCATGAACCTTCGGGTTTAGGAAGGCTAGAGACTTAGAGAGTTACAGAGTATAGAAAAAACGAAGTTTCAAATGGGGCCGCAAGTCTGCTGTGAAAAGATCTTATGAAAAGAACATTTCCGCAGGAACACAGTTCGATTTCTTGTTTGTGACTGCAACGTTCTACCGATTTCCGGTCATCAATTATTGTTCGAGAGAGGCAGGCAGAATGGTTCTTTGTGCTGAAGCTGAGGGACACCAAATTTGAGGGCGTCTTTCAGAAACGATGAAGAGAATAGAATGTGTCAGAAAAAAATGTCGGCATTTTCTCGTTACTGTGAATCAAATCCGCAGATGAAAAAGAAATATATAAATAAAGATCTGGAGATACTATTATCTTTACTTCCTCAAAACCTCTTCCATAGAAGGGACGATCGCAGATTTAGGTAGCAAGTTGCAAGTCAAATTATTATCGTTTGAAATAGTAATGGGTGCTGCTTTAATCAAAGTATTATAGGGCATTGTACGTAAAAATATGCTAGCAGCGCCGATAACTGTTGCGAGTGCCGAAAGGAGCTTCACTTGTTTTGAAATGAATTGAGACGTATTTGAGAACTGGAGCCGTGGTGGCCTGCTCGGTTATATTCTCAAATAATCCCTGGCGACTAGGTGACCAAGACACCAGTTCGGCGCCGGCAGTAGCACGCGAAAGATCGCCTTAGGGAGATTTCACACCGAAGGGACACGCGACGGACGTCGCTTTTGAACGAGCCAATCAAGAGCAACTTTTCACACGGTAGGGGAATGACAAGCCGCACAAGCTTGCCTTCGGTTGGTGAAATCATCGCTTGTCGCTTCAGTGTGAAATCTCCCTTACAGTTCCAAAGTAAACATAGGCTTCATCACTGGTGATTGCTGTTAAGTGTACGTATGTGCGGTCGAACTCGAGAGATAGAATGGAAAGAAGAAGATTAAACACGTTAAAATTCTCATTCACCAACGTAACATGAAAACCTACATCCTAGCAAATACACCGATGGATTAGTGACAAGAAATCTTTAACCGAGGGCCGGTTCCCGTGCCGGAGTGGTTACCACATCGCGCTACGTCGCTAGGGGTCCCGGGTTCGAATCCCGTCCTTGGCGTGGGTGTTTGTGAGTGTCCATTCATCAATTTCAACGTGTCATCACACATCTCCATCTTCGCAAATTAGCCAAAAGTGGCACAAAAACGAAGTAAAGTAAGCAAATAATAATAAAAAAATCAAAATCTTTAACCGAGGACCAAATGACTAGAAATAGGTTTGGTGCAAGGTGAACAATTGATCTTGAAGAATGGAGGAAACTTGGGCGGACAGAAACATAGTGTTAGTAAGATTACATGTTATTCCAATGGAACTTTCCGATGATGATATACGTGCAGCGTTAATACCCTATGGTGGGAATAATTAACTAACAAACTCTCTAACCTTCTTAAACCCGAAGGTTCATGGCTGCAGCAATACAGGCCTTCCATCTGTCCCTATCTTGAGCAAGATCTATATACTCTTTTCCATCCCTACCGATTTCCTTTAGGTCCGTCTCCACGTTGTCCCTCCATCTTCGTCTTGGCTTTCCTACAAGTCTCTTACCATCAGGTTTCCCAACAAGAATCCTGTAAACTCTTCTTTCTTCTCCCATTCGTGCCACATGGCCTGCCCACCTAAGTCTTCTTGATTTAATCATTCTAATAATATCTGGACATGAATACAAATTATGTAGTTCTAAATTATGTAACCTTCTCCACTCACCTGTCTCCTCATCCCTTTTAGGTCCAAATATTTTCCTATGGTGGGAATACATCTATAAATGATGACGTGTACTAGGGCGAACATATTTACCATATACGAACTGAAACAAGAAAACTGTTAAGAAGCCAATACAGTCCTACGTTACTACACAAGGAACACACTAATGAACGACCAATCAAGGGAAGCAGCCTACGCGTAGAATATGTGACGAAATATCGCACAACGGTACAACTGTCCCCACAGACAGAGTCAAAATCATCTAGTCTTGTATGACACCTATTCTACCCAAAACGATCTGTTCGATAGTTCCCATTGGACAGGAACAAACCATACTTCCTCTGTAGACGCAACTCGGGGTCTAACCTAGACTCATATAGAGCGAGAAAGTCGAGTCCTTCGCATACCCAACCTAATACGTAGTTTAACATGTGTTACAACTTTACGTTCTCCTTGCCCGAATAATATTCCAAATGTTTATTTTCAACTTTCATTATAAAATGTTCCGTATTAAACGACACTGTACAGTATCTCTCAAAAGTTTTAGGACAACGACATTTTAAACTAGACGACCCAATTTACACAAGCCGTTGGTGGGTTGCGTGCAGAGTTAGGCTCAATTTCAGGGTTGCCACATGCACAATAGATATTTATAAAATACGCGAAAGAAATATAAACAAGTATTATTGTATAAAATTATTAAGAATATCACTATTATATCGCAAATGACAAAATTCTTCCTGAAAGAAAAAAATAAGTTTTCTAGTATTTCATCGCTGATGAGTCTACAGTAAGGAAAATAGGTGAGAGGAAACGAAAGGTTACAAAGGAGAGGAGAAAGAGAAATCGAAAGGAGAAGAAGAAAAGTAGAGGAGAGAAGAAAGATAGGATAGACGAGGAGAGGAGATGTAGTGAGGAGAATGGAAAAAGATTCGAGGAGAGATGAGGAAAAAAGAACAAAGAAGAGAAAAGAGGAGGAAAACGAGAGGAGAGCAGAGGAGGAGACGAGAAGAGGGAATTGGATAGTAGGGTAAAGGAGAGAAAGAGAGAAGAACGAAAAAAGAGAGAATAGTGCAGTGGAGTCGGAAATCTAAGACAAGAAAGGAGATTGGAGGAGTGGAGAAGAGTGGGATGGAGATAAGATGCGAGAAAAGTAGGGAAGGCGATATGAGATAAAAGCAGAACGGAAAGAGGGGAGAGAAGAAGGAGATGGAACTGGAGAGAAGAGGTAGTTGCAGAAAATATCGTCTGAGCGTCAAGAATGGATGCATTGGTCGAATTATCGACATGAAACATTCAATAACATTTTGAAATGTATTGGAGAATATATTAGATCGGTGCGAAATGCCTTTTGGCTGAGTTCAGAGCATGTAAGATCTCCCATGTAAGATCTTTGATTTTACCTGCGATTACACCACTAAAAAAATGAACGTAATTTTTAATATTTATAAGAATTATTCAATTTTTCTCCACTTGTCGGTTCGTTGAAATTGAGATTTTGTAATTCAATATTTCCCCTCCCCCCATCGTTAATTCTAAACTGAATCATTCCGTTTCACACGGCGTGGACAATGAGCACAATGGGATATGTCTAAAACTTACGAAAATTTTTTTTCACCGGAAGGGATTGAACCTACGACCATCAGATTGACAATCATAAACGGTAGCCACTACCCTACAAGCTCTAGCTTCTTAAACCAGATAGAAGAACCACTACACTACGCCTTTACCTTCGAATGAAACAACAATTTTTTTAAAAGTATTCTGTCCCTCCAATATTGTAAATGTTGTTTGTTATACGTGTAGTTGAACTTTTACTTTAATTTTGATTTGCTTTCTTGTAGTATAACCGATATCTGCGAGAAATAATTTTCGAAGTGATTAAAAACGAGAATATTGGTAGTTGTGAAAATGCGAGTTATTTCTTCTAACTTATTATTGTGATTAGACATTACTAATGGAAAATATCTAGAGGCTTGAACATTACAGGACGATGTTCTTTCCCTGTGATACTGTAACAGACAAAATGCTTGTTTACTGATGCAAGTCTTGTGTCCAGAACAGTCTTATGAAATGTATTTGCTGTTGCGTAAGATAACACGAAATAATTACACCGTGTACGAACTGCCAAATCTGTGCAACGTTATACGTAAACAGGCGGAAAATTTTATTCATAAAATCACTTCACATTTGACAGTGTTAGTCAAGAGAGACTCGTGGGACACTGTGTTAAGGTGCTGGACTAAATCCTTCTAATTTTTCTTCCTCGAAGAACAACAATTTCTAAGGAAGAGCAACAGTGATGATCTTTCTTATTTCTTTTAAATGCTTACACTTTCCTTTAATTGGGTTAAAAATAAATAAGAATATTGCTTGCATTTCTGTCATTGACGTAGACCAGAGAGAAAGACAGACAGACAGACAGATATTACAAAATAGTTCAAATAGTGCGAGCACCATTAAAAAGTCACGATAATTCTATGTTGCGTACTTAGAATTATTCATACAATAAAGAACATGTCTAATTGTGAGTTAACAAAAAAACAATAATAAAGAGAAATTTTCGCATCATGATTGCAGTTCGAAAAGTCGGGACAGGGATTGAAAGTAACGCACTGTCCTGACTAAATCGGTGAATCGGACGTCTGGTAGCCTTGCATCAATGATTATAAAACTAAAACCACCCAATATTGCAGCTTGAAGACTTTTGCGCAAGAAACAGATTCATTTATACAAAAGCAAAATTGAAATTTTTACACATTTCAAAAATCGACGATGTTATTTTCGTATTTATTTATTTATATGTTCACATTTAAATATTTTAGGGTTCGAGCTCGAAGCATGGCCCACATGGCCCCTCCCCTGGGTACTGACCTTACGTAGACAGTGGAAGAGAAATTTTGGAGAAACTTTCTATTAAATTTAGTATTTACATTCACCTTATTTATTTATTTATTTATTTATTTATTATTTATTATTTCCATAGGGTTACAATTAAGCCATACAACATTTCATTTTGAACAAAATTAATACAAATAGTGACTTGATGCCCTATATAGTAAAAAAAAAAAAGATGCAAAGATACATCTAAGGAAAATGTGATGAATTTACATTAGTATATATAGTGTTCTATAGTAGCAATGAAATAAAGAAAGTTTGAGAGTTATACACATTTAGAAGAAAAGAAAGTGTAAAGGTGTGTGGGTTTGGATATGAGTGTGTATGGAATTGCTGTTCGAAGTACAAGGATGAAAATTTTAAATATATGTGTGTGGGTGGGGGATGGTGAGGGGGGGGGGGGTAAGCACTGAAAATAATATTACTGGAGTTAGAATTGATAGACATGTGGACGTAGAAGACGACAGAACTGCACTTTGCTGGTACTGAGTTTGATCTTCGTCGGGAGTGAATTCCAGGTTACCGCTGCTAAGTACGAGAAAGACTTCTGACCAAATCTGCTTTTGTTGGGTTTGGGGATTACAAGGTCTCTATGTAAGGACGATCTGGTGTTTCGGGTGCTGAACTCTGAGCGGAGCTTAATCCTATGATGCAATGGAGATGATTTGTTATGTATGCTATGGAATACCTTACTCAAGTAGATGTAACGTATTCTCGAAGTGACTGTAGGTATATTGTAAATCTTGCGCAATTGTTGGGAATTATATTCTTGGGGGTGCATGTGTATGATTCTTAAGCAATTGTTTTGGATAGTTTCAAGTTTCTTCAGATGAGTTATGTTACCGCCAAAAATAAGACTAGCACCATACTCGAATACGGGACGAATAAATGAAAGGTAGAAATGTCTACTCAGATTTCTATTGAGATATTTACGAATTTTTCGAAATATGTAAATATGGTGATAAATTCTACGAATATAGTTATTTATTTGATAATTAAAATTTAGCTGAGGGTCGATAATGATTCCGAGATATTTTAAATGATTGCTCAAAGGTACTCTGGCGTCATTAAGGGTAATATCTATCGTGTTAGCAGGGATTCCCTTACCGGTGTGAAGCACCATGGCCTTCGTCTTTGCAACGTTAAGTTTCAGGTTGTTCATGTTGTACCACGTTAATACTTTGGGGAATGAGTTTTCCATTTTCTCCTTTACATCCTGGTACGTATCTCCAACATGGACGAGAAGGCAGTCATCTGCGTACAGAGTAATCGACAAATCAGAATTTATTAGTGTGATATCGTCAATAAATAGGTTGAATAATTTTGGGCCAAGTATAGAGCCTTGTGGAATGCCTGCAGACACTGACTGCTCGGTGGAAAGTGAACATCCTACTTTCGTTGAGATTTTTCTATTTGCGAGAAAACTTTCCATCCAGAGAATTGTTTTGCTATTGAAACCAAATCTGTTCTTTAATTTTTCTATTAGCAAATTGTGCTAATAGATAGGTGCTCAGATAGGTTAAACCGTTTATTGACAATCGTGAACTTTTCGTTTAATAGATAATATTTGATTTTAATCGACGGGAGAACATTGATCGAATTTCATTTCTTGCTCTTTTGAGAGAATATATACTTCTACAATAGCAATCGCGTTCGGAAACCGTGAAAAAAATGACTTGGTTTTCAAAGGCAGGCAAGCTTGGTAGTCTAGCTTGCTCGCGATCAAAGTGACTCACTCACGCTATTCAAGGCCGCTTCTTATCGCAAAACACTGTGCTTCGATGCACAGTGTCTGCACCGAGCACGTTACTAGTGACCAGAGTCGAATTTTAAAGAGAATCTGAAGAATGGTAGATTTCATCAGAGGCGGCTAGGTAGGCACCAGCTCAACATGCAATAGTTTAAGTGATAATTTCTGACAAACAAAAAACCGTATTGAATAATTATTGGGATAGTATACGTGTATCCGCTCCTTTTTAACAATGTAAGCTCGAAGACAATCTGTATTCCATTTATTTATATTGGCAACTTGGTCAACCGGAGGTTATTTTATCGCCTTCGATAATCGAATTGTCTGATCGATTATTTTTTGTTTACCCAGGAACATGCCCCATAGGAGATTTCCGAGACCGGGTTACGCTACTCACTCGTAGCTCCCCGATTTCTTTACGATGGTGGGTTGCCACCGGTCCCATACACAGACCGAGAACCTAGAGAGTAAGCATAGGCGGACTCGAATCCATGCCGTCCTGCAGTCGGAGGTCACGGAGGAGAACTTTTCTTATTTTACCTTTGGCTAATCGCGACGATGAGGATGAATAATGAATAGAAAAATAAAGAAGGTCACGCACAAAGTAGAGTACGTTCTTCAACCTCTTAGGTGACGAGTTCAAGCCCTAAATATGAGAATTTCAACCTTAGACGACCTCAATTTCAAAATTATAAACAAAATGCCTACTTACACTAAACTTCTCATCAAGGCCAAAATAGTTTGTAAATGTGAAACTACCCCTGAATACAAATTGACATTTTTTCCATGTGAGTAAGAATTAAATGTGTGCATACAGAGATAGATGATACCTTTTGAGAAACAATTAACTGTACCCTGTCCCAGCAACTCTGGAGCAAAGCCGCGCATAGCGGAAGACAAGTGAAGAGAGGGGAGAGGGGATCGAGTGGACAGAGTGAATCAGTGCACGCTGCTGGGAAGGCTGGTAACTGCAGTGGCTTTCCTCCCTCTACGCAATCCCATTCCTCTCACGTGTTCATCGCTGCTCAAATACTTGTTTTCGTTCACCTGCTCCAGAGATAAGTGGGACAGAGTGTAGTTCGCATACATGTAGCAAGTAAAGAACTTATCCCAGAATGAAAATTCCACATACTTTTAAAACGTTTGTTTAAGCAATGAATAACTGGAAACGGATCACACATAATTCCCTTGCCAAAATCTGGTGATCGAAAATTACTTTCAAGACATTTCATGTCTATTCACCATATTCCAAGTTATAAGGAACTATTTCGTAGATGTTCATGAAACCGTTATAAAATTACAAATAAAATATATTCACAAGCTTAGATATACTAATACGAAGAAAGAAATTCAGAGATAAATTTCAAATGCATGTGTATAAAGTAATTCTAGAAGTACAGAGCTATATCTGAGTATTTAACTTCTTTTTTGCAGATAACGATTACAATATTGAGGCGACAGAATAATTAGGAACAGTAGCTCCAAGAAAACAAAGAGCGTAATGTATTGGTTAGAGTTCTTGAAAGCATTGCGGTCCCACGTTCGATCCTCCATACTAGATGTTCCTTAAAAAAGAATCCCTTCCATTAACAAGAGCATGGTAACATTATTTGTAATAGCAGTATATAGTGGCTACATTGTTCTGCATATGGAATTTATTAAAAAAATAAACAAATAAATGAATTGACACACGTTCAACGGGATATTTTCATATATAAGATCATGAATTATGATACTCTAACGATAATTGTGTACTGCTTCAAAGACATTGACAAATATTAATGAAATAACTATTATATGTGTGGCAATTCAGGACATGCTAATTTTACCCCTTTTCCCACTTGAGTTCAATGCAAGGATGCAAGGATGTGTAAAAATTTCAATTTTGCTCTTGTATAAATGAACCTGTTTCTTGCGCAAAAGTCTTCAAGCTGCAATATTGGGTGGTTTTAGTTTTATAACCATTGATGCAAGGCTACCAGACGTCCGATTCACCGATTTAGTCAGGACAGTACGTTATTTTCAATTGCTGTCCCGAATTTTTCGAACTGCAATCGTGATGCGAAAATGTCTCTTTATTATTGTTTTTTTTTTGTTAACTCACAATTAGACATGTTCTTTATTGTATGAATAATTCTAAGTACGCAACATAGAATTATCGTGACCTTTTAATGGCGCTCGCACTATTTGAACTATTTTGTAATATCTGTCTGTCTGTCTGTCTTTCTCTCTGGTCTACGTCAATGACAGAAATACAATCAATATTCTTATTTATTTTTAACCCAATTAAAGGAAAGTGTAAGCATTTAAAAGAAATAAGAAAGATCTTCGAGGAAGAAAAATTAGAAGGATTTAGTCCAGCACCTTAACACAGTGTCCCACGAGTCTCTCTTGACTAACACTGTCAAATGTGAAGTGATTTTATGAATAAAATTTTCCGCCTGTTTACGTATAACGTTGCACAGATTTGGCAGTTCGTACACGGTGTAATTATTTCGTGTTATCTTACGCAACAGCAAATACATTTCATAAGACTGTTCTGGACACAAGACTTGCATCAGTAAACAAGCATTTTGTCTGTTACAGTATCACAGGGAAAGAACATCGTCCTGTAATGTTCAAGCCTCTAGATATTTTCCATTAGTAATGTCTAATCACAATAATAAGTTAGAAGAAATAACTCGCATTTTCACAACTACCAATATTCTCGTTTTTAATCACTTCGAAAATTATTTCTCGCAGATATCGGTTATACTACAAGAAAGCAAATCAAAATTAAAGTAAAAGTTCAACTACACGTATACCAAACAATATTTACAATATTGGAGGGACAGAATACTTTAAAAAAAAATGTTGTTTCATTCGAAGTTAAAGGCGTAGTGTAGTGGTTCTTCTACCTGGTTTAAGAAGCTAAAGCTTGTAGGGTAAACCTGCCGCAAAATTAGTTTGGTATTGAGAGCTGAAGGTGTTGCCATATCATGCGGTACGGTACGGTAGGTACGCAGTGCAGCCGTCTGACGCTGTGTCGAGGAAAACGTGTTATGAAAGGAACAATGATGAAATGTGTTATTGTTTTTCGAGGAAAACGGAATAACAATGATGACAACAATGATGAATGTGTTATTGTTTTCTCTCTTCATTTCCATCTCCCTTACAACATGAACGAATTAACGAAATGAGCATTGTTTACAGGTTACCTTTTCAATCCATTCTGTAAATACACTTTCAATAATCATTTCTTTCCAAAGTCCCCGTTAAAGTCTGCCCGTCTTTCAATTATACCGCAACTGAGTTGGTGGGGCGTCTGACTTTCACGTGTGACACCCGCGGTGGTTTGTGGAACTTTTTCAAATATCCCGAGCGGCTCCGGGGTCGACTCAGTCCAAGTGAGTACCTGGGGCAAACCTGCGGTAAAGGCGGTTGGTGAACCACATCACCTCCATAATATGGCCTAGGTCGAGGTCGAGAATGTGTGGAGCTTTACCTCCACATCCCCATATGCCTACATACTTTACTTTATTTTGCGTCCACTATTTTTTTATGTATGAGAATCCCAGATATTTTATGACTGTCCTTAAAGATGTTTCCCCACCTTGAAAAAATGCCGAATCTTTCAACGAAACTCGCAGTTTCCCAACTGTGGGATATTCTTTCCTCCTATAATAAGAGTAAATATGGCGACGAATAGCATCTTGCTGAAAGGTATCTAAATTTGTCACGCGTTTATTGATATTCCTCTTCTTTCCTGGGGTTTCCAATTTTGAAGCCTCGCATTTATTTATTTATTTATTTCTAACACATTATATTTTTCTTTCCCTATGGTAACAATAGTGTTCTTAGACACGCCGAAAGCAGTAGCAGTCCTGTCCAGAACTTTATTTACAGAAATGATTCGACCCCCCATTGTTTTTCTCTTGCTCAAATTATTTGCGCTCAGAACAAACCATCTCCCGCGTTTGTCCTTTGAGAAGAATTCCTTTTTCTTTTAGTGCATGGCCTCTTTGGTACATTGTCATCTCGAGTATTGCCTCCTGTGCTTCGCATTCCTCACACAAGCTCACGACACACTCAAGAACACAGAAAATTATGTACAAAAAATAACAACTAAAACAACACGCTATATACAACAAAGAATACTCTAAATCCAATAAACACTAAACAACGGACCGGTTAAAATATCACAGCAACGCAACAAACAAACAACACGTCCTCTCCCAACAACATGAAATCTGATCGCAGGAAGAATCGCCCGATAAGCGGCAACACCGAGATAAACGTTTTCTGCTGCTAGGTAACCAGGGCTTGGGTGAAGCACTGGGAAGATTTTGATTGGCTCGCATGCCAGCAACCCACCCTCTCGCAGTGCCGATCGTAGACCCGATTTCAACACGTGCTTCCCAAGCGTCAATACCAAACTAATTTTGCGGCAGGTATAGTGGCTACCGTTCAGAATTGTCAATCTGATGGTCGTAGGTTCAAACCCTTCCGGTGAAAGAAAATTTTCGTAAGTTTTAGACATATCCCATTGTGCTCATTGTCCACGCCGTGTGAAACGGAATGATTCAGTTTAGAATTAACGATGGGGGGAGGGGAAATATTGAATTACAAAATCTCAATTTCAACGAACCGACAAGTGGAGAAAAATTGAATAATTCTTATAAATATTAAAAATTACGTTCATATTTTTAGTGGTGTAATCGCAGGTAAAATCAAAGATCTTACATGGGAGATTTTAATTTGCTCTGAAGTCAGCCAAAAGGCATTTCGCACCGATCTAATATATTCTCCAATACATTTCAAAATGTTATTGAATGTTTCATGTCGATAATTTGACCAATGCATCCATTCTTGACGCTCAGACGATATTTTCTGCAACTACCTCTTCTCGCCAGTTCCATCTCCTTCTTCTCTCCCCTCTTTCCGTTCTGCTTTTATCTCATATCGCCTTCCCTACTTTTCTCTCATCTTATCTCCATCCCACTCTTCTCCACTCCTCCTATCTCCTTTTCTGTCTTAGATTTCCGACTCCACTGCACTATTCTCTCTTTTTTCGTTCTTCTCTTTTTCTCTCCTTTACCCTACTCTCCAATTCCCTCTTCTCGTCTCCTCCTCTCCTCTCCTCTCGTTTTCCTCCTCTTTTCTCTTCTTTGTTCTTTTTTCCTCATCTCTCCTCGAATCTTTTTCCATTCTCCTCACTACATCTCCTCTCCTCGTCTATCCTATCTTTCTTCTCTCCTCTACTTTTCTTCTTCTCCTTTCGATTTCTCTTTCTCCTCTCCTTTGTAACCCTTCGTTTCCTCTCACATATTTTCTTTACTGTAGACTAATCAGCGATGGAATACTAGAAAACCTATTTTTTTCTTTCAGAAAGAATTTTGTCATTTGCGATATAATAGTGATATTTTTAATAATTTTATACAATAATATTTTATAAATATCTATTGTGCATGTGGCAACCCTGAAATTGAGCCTAACTCAGCACACAACCCACCAACAGCTTGTGTAAATTGGGTTGCCTAGTTTAAAATGTCGTTGTCCTAAAACTTTTGAGAGACACTGTACATTCGCCCAGCACAACAACAAAGCTCCCGATACACTGGGACTTCCTTGACCGACAGCTACAACTCTGTCCCAGTATCTCTGGAGCAGGCGAACGAAAACAAGTCTCTGCGCAAGAAGTTACGCGAAACGGATCCACCAATGAGCACGTGAGAGGAACGAGATTGCGTGGAGGAGGAAAAGCGACTGCAGTGCTACCTCTATTTGTGCAAGGTACATAAATCTCAATATTATACCACGGCTAATGTATCTTCTTTTTTTTAGAACAAAACCAGACAGGATGTCTTCCAATGGAGAAATTTAAAGGATTATATTATCTCAACAAGGATACATGGATTTTTATATTTACATAATGAGATACGTATTGCTCTTAAAATTTCTTTCTAATTTGTATAATCTTCTTTAGTATATGCTTCCTTCTATACTTCTTTCTGGATTCTTTGTGATAAGATCTGGATCTGGACTTCCTTCTGTAATCCCTTGAATGTGTATGGTTTATGCCAATTCCTTTGGTTTTTCCGTCTGTAGGTTTCCTTTCATCAATAAGTCTTATTTTCACAAGCTGGTAACACATCACTTTTTCTTCATTCACACCAAGTTCTAGAGGGTTACGAGTTCGAGGGTAAGGGCTGATATCTACGCCGCTTATTTCTATTCTGCTCCCTTGAGGCAACGGCTGGAACGCGCCAACACTAAAATAAGTCCAACGAAGTGTATACTTGGTGCCAGACGATTGAAACGCGCATCAAAGTAGGTGCAACGGCTGGGACGCGCAACCAAAGGTAATTGTGGTTCGCGACTGGAACGCGCAGCCACTGGTATAAATCAAAGTTTCCAATAAGGGAATGGTATATCAAGCTAACAGATTCGAGATCTGTTAAAATACACGAATTTGTATCAGTGTTTACACTTCTTTAGTTTTCCGGTGTATTTACATATGAGCACCAATTTAATTTATTAAATATTTACATTAATTTATTGTTTTCATATGTTTTCTTCATCCTCTTATAATGGATTCTATTGTTGTTCATCTTTCCAAATTACTTTGCGCTTATTTACACTGCAATTCGCGTATCTCGTGTTAATCTTCAATCTTACACACCTTGTGCTGCCATCTCTATTCCACCTCGGCAAACTGTTTACATGAGTTGCTCCCATTGGGTACGTAACAGCAGTTACCAGCCTTCCCAGTGGAGTTTACTGCTTCGCTCTGCCCACTCGATCCCTCCACTCCATCTCTGCCGCTATGCGCGGCCTTGCTCCAAAAATAGCTGGGACAGGGTATAGTCAACAGTGATTCGAGAAAATCTCCAGTGTGCTAACACGTTTGAACCTGTGTGTTTCATTTCTACAAGCAACAGTTCTGTTACTTTGAAAACTGAGCAAGCGGTAACTTTTTCGTCGCCATGACTTAAAAGCTGCCAGTGGGTGCACTCCAATATCAACACTTGCGTTATATTCCAGTGATATAAAAGTTGTTAAACCAGAGCAACTATACCCTGTCCCAGCTAACTGTAGAGCAGAGCCGCGTATATCGGCAGAAGAGGAGGAGAAACATCGAGTGGTGAAAGTGCAGCGTTGAAACCGTTCGGTCCTGACTGTACAGTCATGGAAAATAGTTCTTGGGCCACGAGACCTACGATATCGTAACATCTTAAAGCCTGTTGTCTATGCAACCCAAATAACAGAATTGTCGCTTGGGTTTGCCTGGCGGACCTGGATTCTCGGGAATGATTGAGTATTGACAGCAGCGTGAGTCATACCCCCAAGCCCAGCCATAACAAACAACAGCTGGGTGCCGTGAGTTTCAGGAATTGGTTTCTTAACAACAGCTATTCGTAAGAAAATGTTCTCTTTACTGATATTAGAGTCATTGTCAAGAAAGTTCACTGAAATTGTGGTTTTCATCGAATCATCATCGCGCAACACACATGCTGTCAACCCAGAAGTCCTTGAAAAAGATTGGAGTTAAAAACAACTACTTGACAAATAATAAGACGAATCGATATTCATTAGTCCCAACTTAGAATTTTGTGTAAGACATGGATCATCAAGTCCTATCATCCATTTCATAACTTCATTAATCATCCTCATCGCCTTTGTTGACGCCAAGTGCTAGAAAAGCAATATAAAATAAGCAAAATTAAGAAATTAATAAATTACATTTTCAGCGATTTCACGCAGCGACTCAGTTGCATGTAGACAAAGTTTCATTAATCGGGAACCAAGGGCCCCCTCGTTGTGCTTCATTGTCATTTTCCCTCCACTTTGCCTGCCGCGATTAACCTGATGTTGATTAATGCACAATCCACAAAGTGTAATAAAATGTGAATTTTGGGGGCTTCAGTTAAGTGGCTGCACATCCATTACGTAATCGCGATATCATCAAATTGTATGAAGCGTGTCTACACCTACGTAAAGTATCAGTCCCCGTCATAGGCGTGCTCAGACCCTCTGATTAGGGGGGGGTAGCCTTGATGATATTTCAGGCCGGAAAAGAATAACGTAATTTCATCTCACTTGTTTAAATTTTATTGCATTGATGGGTGTGTTTATATATACACCCCTCCCCCGCCCCACACACACATATAAATATTAAATACATACATACATATATATATACAACACACACACACACACATATATATATACATATATACCAACAGTAAAAATCATATACATTGTCTCTCAAATCTGCGCGTTCCTTTTCCTCCAAACAATTGTTCATGCACTTAAGAGAAAACCTTTTAGAAGCAGTACTTCTCTCCTCGGTAATTTAAAATGCATTACAGAAAACAAATTGCGAGCGAAGCGACCAATAAATTTTCAGATCCATTTTTTTGCAAAATGAAAACAATGTCGATTTAATATGGGGAAAAAAATTCATGGAGCGCCATATTATTCTCTTTTACAATTTTTTTTGATTTAGATCGTTTGGCGTCCAGGGTTAACTCCCGTCGATCCCTAACTACGGCTCTTAACTTGACTAGACTGCAAGAAAAGCAGACATTGCGAGCGAAGCGTGCAAGAACATTTTACAAAAGGTATTTATATTTGTATAAAATTTGAAATCAAGGGGGCAATTGCAGATCTGTCCCCCCCCCCCGCGCAAGTGCTCTTGGCAGTCTGGAAGAAATAATGCAAGAAAGACGTGAAAACAAAATCCATCTTGAGTATCCTTTTGTCCTGCTACTCTTACATTCTGCTACTCTTCCTTTCCTTTACTTCCATGTTTGCGCCCCTAAAATTGATTTCTGTTCAAGGTTGTGGGGGTGGGGGGGGGGGGTTGCCACTGCACCCCTTCCCCCGTAGTTGCTTTGAACTTTCATCGGCTTGAAAATACTTAATTTTCTTTAATAGTATAATATAGTTTAATAACGGCGATAGGATTCATCTATCCTAAATTTCTAGGTGAAAATATAATAATATAGGTGCATAGATGTCTGGAAGGGGGGCAAGGATTGCCACATCGTCCCCTTAGAAAACGAATGTCAACCAAAAAGTACGTTTTCCCATGTATAATTTGATTTCAGTCATAATAATTTACATTAATTATTATATTGAGGATGCAGGAATGCGATAATGCAACACTAATATCGGGGTAATATGCCCCATGGAAAAATACCTTGTCTCTTCGTGGAAAAAATCTGCAGACGTTCATGATTAGGGGGGCATCTGCCCACCCCCGGCCCCCTGGGCGCACGCCTATGATCCCCGTGATGGAATATGTAGCTCAAAGCCAGGGCTTTAAGATCAAATTTGTTTTGTTATTGTTTTTATTAGTAATTACCTCAGTTTTCTTCCTCTGAAGTTAAATTATTCATGACGACGATTTATGATTACATTAACGACATGAATGAACATACACAATGAACCCATTTTGGTCGGAACTCGAACTCGGAACCTTGTTTGGCAAAGAAATACAAATATCCATAAGGCATGAGTGTTTCATTGGAGATGTTCCTCTACTTCCGTCATTTTATCACTAATATATTTCTTTAATATACAATAATAAATCACAACTACCTAAAAATAAATATTATTTTGCATTTTCACATGCATATGTTTTTTACGGTTAGAGTGTGAACTGGCACCTGTTTATTTAGATTGTTCTTTATGTTTCGTGTATAGTTAAAGATAGGACAAATGCTTGAGGAACGATTAGGGCTATCAGAATTCCGTCCGTGACAGAGTGGTTAGCACAGTGCGCTACGATGTCTGATGTCCTGGGTTCGAATCCCGTCCTGCGTATGGGTGTTCTTTGTGAGTGCCCCTTCATCAATTTCATCATATCACTCATCCTCGTTGTCGCGATTAGCAAGAGGTGAAAGAAAAACGACGCTAAATAAGAAAATAAAAAGACTTATAAGAATCATTCTTATTTCCGGACGTGTCCTACATTTCATAGTTATGTCTGGCCTCCGGAAGGAATTTGAAAGAAATCTTATACGTATTTTGGGCATCACGTAACGTCAAATTAGATGGAGAAACAGAAAATCTGAGGGGAGTCTGAGATAACGTGGTTCCTTGGAGAAGTATGCTTAAATCAAAGAGTGTGCATGGTTGCTACTGGATATTCGGAAAAGCAATTACAATCCCAGCTCACAAATTACTTCACGATTTTCTAGATCCGGAAGAGTCCGGATATATGTATAAAAGTGCTTACTTTGTGAAGTTTTATCGATATAAGTGTCGGTAATTTGTTCGAAGTAACAAGTAATTATTCTCGTTATTGGAGAAATAAGGCACACAATTCTGTTTTTTCCCAGTGTATAGTAGTTTTTTACATATTAATAAACAAGAACTTCCAGACTTTATTTACGAAATTGTGAATTTTCTCCTTCCCGAATTCATGGATTGTTTTCACTTCCTGGCCCCATGTCGACGAAAAACGTTCTGTCTTACATACACAAGTTGAAATCATACAGCCGTGCTATTAGTTAGCAGTTGAGGAATTTTGAACTCAACCCTTCACTTCAACATTAATTTTTCAGCTGAAGATGTGTCATATTCTCGTTATATGCTACGATGTCCTAGTAACCTATTATAGTTACTGCAAATACGATCGTGTTCAACATTTTGAGACAATTTGTCCTACTTTCCGCTGACGAATGATCTGATAGCCCTATGTGTGATGGAAACTGTTTTTACTCAATTTCTGATATAATTTATTCCAGCATTTCCTTCAACTTCTATTACCTTGTTATTACCTCCAATGCTTACACGACTTTTCCTTCGTGCTCGACCTTTGGGTTCAGAAATGTTTACAACACCCCCATCTCCCGCGTGTAAATAGCAGGAAACAACACTCTGGATGACCATAATGTATACAACTTGTTTACTACATATTTTACGAAAATATTAGAATGTTAGCTTGATATAACTGTGGATTGTAAGGAACGAAATTAAATACCTGTTTTATACGCACACTGGAACGAGCGCAGGCCTGCTGTGAGTCACTCTGGCAGTGAAGGTCACTGATCGAAGTAGTTAGTGCTTGCTTGCTTGCTACAAGCAGGCGCCTTATCTTTCCTCAAGGAAACACGGAAATCTTCGTTACCTTTTTTCGCCAGACTAATGGTGAATATTTACAGGAACGTAAGGAGCAGTATCGTATTCTATTGGAATTAGATTTCGTGGTGTTTAAAAGATATCATAACAATATGTAAATCTCTTTTGTGATCTACACTGAACTTCTTCCTTACGATTTCTAAACAACCGAAGAGCGTAGTGAACGTGAAACTACTTATTGTTCGCTACAATGGTATGTATTATACAAATGGTCTCTTATCAAAAACCCTATTATATCACAGGGTGTGATATTTAAAACAATTCTACCACGTATCCAATGTAACCAATATTCAGATTGATTCCCAGCTTCTGTTTGGGTTATTTTGTGTCGCATTTTTACCTCTTGCGATAATCGCGACGATGAAGATGTTGGGTAATGATTAGGGACAATGATTTATGGTAAATAATATTAATGAATTTCGCATTTAAAAAGTTACAATTTCGGTATATAAAAGCGGTGAAAAAAGATCATTTCGTTGGAAAAGCGGAAAATAAAATTCAAAGTTAAGTAGTCTGCACCTACCTTCTTTAAGTGCTAGCAGCATATTAATTAAATTCAAAGTTACACCTGACTCCTTCACATCCCTCTTTACCATATCCTGAAAAGCTTTGTACCCTCTCAAAAAATTTAATTGTGAACATGTTTTTAGAATAGGCACATTCTTGCAAATGTCGTACAAGTCTTCATTGACAATATTTCTTGAATACTGAATAAAACTAACATTTTCAAAAAAAAATTCTTTACTGGATCTTCGCGGAGCCAGTCATTTAATTTTGTACAAGCCTTGTTGCCTTGAACTCTCGAGCACGTTCAAATACTGAAATAACTTTGGGCATTGTAATTCGCCAAAGAAACTATGAGCAAGCCCCCAAGAAGCACGGACACGAAAATCCTTGAAACTCGTATTTTTGTGTGGCACGTAATGGAGACACAGACTACACACTATCTTCTGTAGGCCTCTGATTGGAACTTTTTGGACCGCAAACTTTGGCTGAAAAAAAATAGTCCTACTAAAACATTTGCGTTTTAGCTACAAAAACATAACATTAACAGCAGAAAACTAATTTCCATATTTTCTGCATGACATCAACGTATTTACGCATTACGTTGGAGCGAGATAGCCTGAGTTGCAGGAATGGAGAAATGAACGAACGGAGAAGAAAGCGGCTAAATACTTATCACTGACACCGTTTGCACTGTGCGACATTGCGCTTCTGATGATGTAAAACTACTTTACGCAGTCATTGTCACCTGTAATGAAATGTTGAACTTTCACGAGCAAAATAACAGTCCAATGTTATGAAAGAAGATAAATTAATGTGTTTTTTTTGTTTTGACAACTGAATTTCGGTGTTATTTCGTGAACTTCGACACTTTTCGTTTCATTTCGCATTTTGATTTGTATTTCGCAGAACTTCGTGAATAAATTGGAGCCGAACATGGTCATAACTCCTATCCACTTCTCTCGAAACAAAATTATACAAACTTGAAAATAATTTCGCGTTTAAAGCGTTCGCGAAATTTCAGTGTCCCTAGTAATGATACAAATGCAATGCTACATCTAAACCTCAACAGGTTTCAAAGAGAGTTACGGTGATTTTAATTTTTATTTTCATTTGGTATTTTAAGTCCACTTTATGCACACAAAGGCTAATCGAGACTGCGTCTATAGTTTAAATTGGGATCCTAACCACTGTGTCTCCACCGGGTATCGAACCGGGGACTCCTTGATTACAAGGCGACTCCTCTACTACAGCGCCATCGGGAAGGATGAGAGAGAGAGAGAGAGAGAGAGAGAGAGAGAGAGAGAGAGAGAGAATTACGGTGACTACGATAATGAAGAATTGAAAGTAGCAGAACGACTAAGACATTCTTTTGTCAATATTGGGATTGTTAATGAATGTTATGAATGTCAGTTCAAATTGAAAAAAAAATAAACTAAAAAATTTCCAGAGTGCCGTTACAAATCGTTAATTTTTCTCTTTCCACACATTACTTTGCTACTATGTAGATATTTGCATGCTAAGACGTAGAAAGTGCTTCATTTTCAGTGTGTGGAATTGCGATTTATTTCTGAGAATGGAGTGGGTAGTGGGAAAAGGATCACTTCACATGTTTGGATTATACCCCCTTCCCCTACACACACGCACACCAAATATATCGGCTGTTGTTCTTATAAGGAAATATAACATGTATGAATTGTGTCAAGAAATATTAGAGCCTATTCACATCCCTACGGAACTTGGAAGAAAGCCCACGTACAGATTGGGAAGTTTTGTTACGACCAAATTGGGATGTAGAGTAAATTAAAAAGCAAAGTCCTACCTTGTGCTTTGCACCAAGCCATGAAGGTGTATAGGGGGTGTGGAGTTAGTAGAGTTAGGGCCCCACGCTTTCTTCATCAGGCCGAAGGTGGGAATGATGTGATCAGCACCACGCCCCTGGCCGCCTTACCCCCACCCCCTTCCCCAGAGTTTCCTCCAGGTACCCACGACGCTGGGTGGGCACCAAAGCAGCTTGAACAGGTGGACAAAATCCCGATTATCCCCCGTCGGGGATCGAACCCAGATCTCTCGCATGGTAATAAAACGCCCTAACCACTGTGCTACTGCGGCACATACAGTAATTAAGGCAAGAATTGTTTTAGCGTTTCGTTCAACGTTTTTAGGCGAATCATTTTCGGAGATATAACGTGTAGCTCTTGTCGGTTCTGCGACCTGGCTTGAGAAAAGGCGATTTTCTGACGAACAACATTCCACCTGACAAGTCACGTGACTTTCCTACATTTCCTGTGCCTGTTGGCTTTTGCACGAAAGACGAGTTGCTCTTGAGACAGACAGAATCACCCGATCACCTAATGGTGCAATGTGTGTTGCCTACCCTTCCGGCATTATTTACTGCCATTAAAGTCTTATGGGGAAGAACTTTTTTCCACCACTGTACATGTGCGGAAATTTCATGGCATGTACGGACGTACGGTCCAGACCTTGGTCAGTACGCTAAATGCACTGCTTGACAAAATTTGCTCTTGCAGTTTTATCCCTAATATTTCCCTAAGAAATTCTTAAACAAATCGTACAGACCTGGAGATAAAAATACGGTCCGTTTGCCAAGTGCAGGCCCGTAACCAGGATTTTTTTGAGGAGGGGGGCCAGACCCATAGGTGAATTTTACAAGCAACGACGATATGACTTTGTGTGTGACATGTTTAACCGAATCGACCGGAATCCTGCCTTCTTGTAAAGTGTAATGTTATCTGATGAGGCCACATTCCAAGTCTCTGGTACTGTGAATAAGCATAACGTTAGAATTTGGGGTCAGCGAATGTACACAGTATCAGGAGAAAGGTGCGAGATAGCCCGAAAGTGAACGTTTGGTGTGGCCTCATGTGCGACAAGATCATTGGACCGTTCTTCTTTGCTGAGGAGACTGTCACAGGAACAACGTACCTAGACATGCTGGAGTAGTTTTGATTTCCCCAGGTTGAAGACCTGCAACCAAACCTTTGGTTTCAGCAAGATGGTGCTCCACCTCACTGGTCTATGGATGTTCGGAAAACTCCAGGACGCTGGATTGGACGAGATGGACCCGTGGATTGGCCTCCACGTTCTCCGGACATCACACTATTAGATTTTTTTCTCTGGGGCTACGTGAAGGACAGGGTGTTCGCCACTGCAGTGCGGGACCTTCCGGACATGTTGCAGCGGACCTGGATGAAAGTTGAATATAGACTAGACATTCTTCGTGTCACCGCAGGGGCCCAAATGGAAGTGTTTTGATTTGTTGTTGTAATTTCTTTTTCAAAACTTAACTTGACATACAACTTATTTTTGTGAAAAAAATTAATTAATTTCATTTCATTTTGTATATGGAGCAAGTTGAAAATAGGTCATTTCGATGTAGACACCCTGTATATCGTCTGAATCTGTGATTCATTCTGCGTACAACGGTATATCGTTCATATCTCCAGGGCAAATAGTCTCTGAGCTAAAGTCATTTCAAGGTACCGCTGCATTTTGAAGCTTGGATCAGTGGCGTGCCGACCATTCCTTTTCGGGGTACAACTCAAGTTACATTGGTCATATGATAATAATGCAAATATTTTTGTGTTCCCTACATGTCAGCGATCATTTCCATGTGCATGTCGACACTGTCATGTACTTTTTTCTTGGGGGAGGGTGGGGGGAACCAATTTTTTTTCCGAAATTTTGGAATTTTGAGACTTAGCCCCCTCCCCCCGCCACATATACGCCGAATGTGCATAAATTTTATATAGTCTGAATATCTGGTTCATTCCGCGTACTACGGTATATCACTCATCTCTCTAGGGCAATTAGTCTCCGTTCTACACTCATTTAATTGAAACTCTGCATTTTGCTCAAAATCTGCTCGGGACCGAGAGGCTTACATGTGAAAATGGCCTTGGGACTCAAAAGAACACATAGTGGCACGTAGGAACATGTTTGCAGTGTCCAGGCGTCAGGCCCCCAAGATCTCCCGACCCTACCAGCTTGCATTTTTTCTTAAAGGGTTTACTGAAGGACGGGGTGTATGCACACAAAACGCGTAAGTTACTAGCTTTTAAGGACAACATTTCGGCTCAAATCAGGAACATCACAGGACAAGACATTTCGGCGACTGACAGCGAATATGCAAACACGGGTGGAGGCGTGCCTTCTTGTAAAAGGCGGACACTTTCAACAAATGCTCTGATCACAATGAACAATCAACGGTAAACTATCCAAGGTACGTCATCTATAAATTACTTTCATATCTGTATGGTATATTTCATATTACAGCTCATTTTGTCGGGCCGGTTCCATAAGAATCACCCTGTATTTAGTTGATGCAGTAACATTTCAATTTACCTGTTCTATACAAAAAACGCAAATTTCAACTTCCTATATACAAATTATACCCGTTTTTTTATTGTTCTTCCTTGCTCGTTGTCCCTCAGGCTCGTCAGTCCATTGTCGAATTATCCATTCAGTTCCTGTTCATGGAGTTTTAGGAAGGTGCTGTTGTTTTACAGGGTGGAGGTGTCACCCACACGCCCAACAACTAGTATGCGAGCACTTTAAATTCTGCTAAAATTTTCAAAAATTACTGTGTAGACAACGTGTTTTATACATATTCAAAGATGAGGAATTAAGATCGCAGGAACGTTAGGCCATTATAAAGCTAAAAGTTTGTAATATTTTCGGTAGCTTAGGATAAATACGGGGGAGAGCACTAACATTGTGACCACGATAGCTACCATATAAGGTACATGAACCCAATATGGTACTAGACCATATTGAGTTCAGGTACCTTATATGCTGTTTCCAAGCGATTATAAAGTTAAATCAACAGATTATGTTAGTATGTCATTTAGACTGTCTGAATGACGTGATTCAACCTGTTGGCTGTACCTATAGTGCTGTAACGTGAGGACAAAGAAGCGAAATAGCTGAACCTCGTGACTGTGTTCTACATGATCTAATATTGCATATGGAAGTTATTACTTACTGCATTTGTGTTAGGTGTTTATCCTATCTAGTCATTATTATGATAGCTCATAATTTGTACTTTACAACACTGTACTTAGTTTAGACTTTAATCTAAAGTCCTGTTTATAACGAAGGAAGAAATAACATTATGTAAGGTAGACTCAATATGGCCTTCACAGTAATATGTTGTGAAGGACATGCGCAAATGTGACATTTGTTACTTTTATTTTCATGTAGAGTGGTAGGAGTCACTAAGGATGATTAATCAAGGGTTCGATACCCGGTGGAGGCACACAGTGGTTCGGATTTCACTTTAAACTGAAGGTCCAGTCCCAATTAGCCTTACTGTGCATAAAGTGAACTTAAAAACAACAACTCAATCAATCAACCAACTCACTAAGGATGATGAAGGACCTTTAATTATCCCAGACTGTACTGTAATTCATGCTCTTCTGGTGACAAATTATGACATGTCATTTCCTTCTTTATTTTTTTGTAAATGATATTTATTTTTGTAATCTCATTATGTAGTTATGTAAATAAAATGTAAGTGTATCAAAATACTTATCTATAAAATAACATTGTACTTTATTTACAATTTTTTATGTGAAAGAACAAAATATATTACTAGGCCATATTTGGTACATATGTACCTAATATGGCTTAAACGTTACTTTAGAACAAAATCTTCACTGCACCAATGCTATTATTTGGAACTGATTCCAATTTTCAGTAAACGTCCAGAAATGTTCCCTATTTTGAATCTTGCGATTATTTTTACCTTTCTGACTTTGTACATCATTAGAAACAATCACAAACCTTAGGTACGCCATATTGGGTTCAGGTACCTTATATTTGAACATTGTGAGCTGAAGTTGTGGCAGGAGTTAGATTTATTGAGTAAATTGTATGGGAATGCTTTTCAGCAAAATCAGCCAGCACGTTTCAATATGACGAACATCAAATGTACTGAACCTTTTGGAAAGTAGCCTACACTCGGTGCGGTTGATAAGTGAGAGACACGATCGTACGTGGCACCAGGGTCGGATTAACCTATGGGCAACTGGGGCCCCCGCCAAAAGGAAGCTGTGAAGAGCCTCCACCAAAAAATATTTTAACCAGCTGGCTATGCTTGTGAAAAATTACATAAGAAGTTGTATTTTAAAAATAAAAATAAAAACTTCAAAATTGTCGTATGTCTACACTCTTCTGGATCCAATTGTAGCACAGCTCTCAGTCGATCTGTTTGTAGATATCTGAAGCTCAGTATACTTTATACCATGGACTGATTTGGCTGTGGTGTGGAAATAAGGCACACTTATTCAAACAATCAATTCTCAGATACGATTAAGATAATAAATGATCCTACGAAGTACATAACTTTCTTTCGTTAATAACATCAAAAATGAATATTAGTAAAAAACAGGCTTCGTGCTGCCATGGGACAGGATCGCTTATCCAATCTATGTTTATTAAGCATTGAACATGAACTTCTTCGTGAATTGAACTTCGATGATATAGTAGATGAATTTTCGGCGATAAAGCCAAGAAAAGTTTGTCTAAGTACTATAAGTGTTAAGCCTTTGAGAATTTTCTTGAAGAAAGTGTAGTCACTACAATTTCCACAACGAACCTGTCTGTAATTGTCCAGTAGATGGACCGTGCATATGTAGTGGCATATTTACTCTTACTTGTAAATAATATAATTTATAATAACTTTTTTTACGTAAGTACAGTCTACTGCTCAGTTCTTTGTTTCCGTCTGAACCCACTTAGTATTGGCCATATATTATAGTTACGGTGTTCACTCTTCATAATATACTGTAGACATTTATACGCAGAAATTTACTGCTTCTATAGCGCTACAATTTTCGTCCTGTAACTTTATTTTACTGCGCTATTTTCCGTGCAAAACTATCTGTGATATGTTCGATTGTGAATGACTACTGATTCTAAAATCAGGTCTACCATTTCAACTGCTGAAAATTGGTGGTTAACATATTGAGCTAATAATGCTCCAAGTAAAAATAATAAAAAAAGGGGGCCACCCACAAAACATTTTGCCCAGGGGCCTCCACAAACCTTGATACGGCCCTGCGTGGCACACACAGAACACCAAATGTGTCAATTGGAACAACTTTTTGTTTACACTAACACAATAAAGTGCAAAAACTGATAATACTGTACTTTTGTTGCATAGAAATTAACAGATAAATGCATCAAAAGGGCAGCTGCTGTTCCGTGTATGCACTAAAAATGCATCAGTTGAACAGATCAGACACGATCATATCGAAGAAACAAAAATTGTCCCCTTAACAGCGCATATACATTGATTTGATACATTTCGAGTTCTGTGTGTAGAAGTAGCTGACTGGAATTCGAATGTGAATGTGCAGGGGTAAGTTCTGATGCGATAAATTTCCATAACCTTGGAGCAATGTTTAATGTTAAACTCGCGCAGAGGTGTCTGAGGATCTAGATCCTACACGACTAATTCTGATCCTATTCTCGAGGGGAAAGTTGGTGGGATGGAAATGCCAGACCCTTTCATGTTCACATATATTGGTCGGGTATATTACTCTTGCATATGCGATGAGTTGTTCAGCTACGTGGGGACAATAATCGTTTGGACACGAGTTCAAACATGTATAGTACAATTGAATTAAACCGTACTAGTTCTAATGAAATAAAATACAATATTTCACAACGGATGCGCACTGGTTATCACTAAGTAAACGTGGGATGTCTACAAGTATGGAAACGCCTGTCTAAAACATTGACAGACAGTGAAATAGGAATAAAACAGACCCAAACAAGGAAGGGGGCGGGGAAACACCAAATAAGATATGTGACCGAAATGGAGGCCATTATGAAATCCGCCATCTTGGATTTAATTCATCAGATGGCCCCAACTTCTTGCCACTTTCTGGCTTCACACTATGGCCTCTTAATGCTAAGTTTTGTCTGCCAAGAAAAAATAAACTCCCTTGCTCTCTTCCCCCGCGTTTTATCACTCAATCACCGCTACTGTTCCTAAGAGAACGCACAAGAGATAATGTATTAAATGTAATGTATACACTCCAAATGCATCATCAAACTGTGAGTTTAACAGTCAATTTTTTGGTTTGTCGTTGATAGAGACTTCTGATCCGATGAATTTTAATGCATCAAGAGAAAACGAAGTTTTAAGGCCTAGCGCGCACTAGCGATTGCTAAACTCTGTACCAGCTAACTGTAGACCAGGCGAACGTGAACAAGTCTCTGCGCAAGTCACTACAGTCCACAAAGGAAGAGCTTCAAGTGCAAATTCTTGCCTGACTAGATCCTATTTGAACTTTGCGTGCCATCCATATCAAATTTCATATATTGCTTGCCGTCTATATGTAGACATACATGCTATTTTCAAGGAAAAAACCTTAAATTCATTCTTATATTTTACAACATTGAATATATGTTTAATACTCCAAATTTATATTTTTATTTTGCCGTATTTTCAAACTATAATGCATATTGTGATACATCTACACGTTTTCGTGAATATATGAAGAGTATCTTCTCCAAGATGGTATCCAAGACCAAACTTTAAAATTTTCAATTGAATTTTGGAAAATGAACATCAAGATGAAAAATTAAAATGTTAATTTGCAAAAACACATTTGAAATCAGCGCACCTAAATTAAGTGAGAACATGTATGAGTGAAAAAAAAAATGTTCCCAAGTGTTAACCAGTACCTAGAGTTAAAGGAATATTCTTTACCTATAATATTTCGAATTATCATACAGAAAGTGCGTTCATGAATATCAAATTTCAAACAAATTGAATAAACAAATTGTCACTTACAGATCTGAAATTCCAAACATCTCTAGATAATCTATTAGTTGTAGTACGAGCGTTATAAACCTCCAGTCGAGAGTACTTGCAAACTGACTTCAGATGTAAAATCAACCACTTCCTGAGAAACGTATAAACGTTTGAATTCACTTATATTAGTTGTTTACCCACTTTTTTATCCTTGCAACTACATCGTTCAAGTGGTAACCCTAGCATATCGTGATTCTGCGTCAGTTAGGAGAAATGAGGGATCTGTTGGTAAACCTTTTACCAGTTTGAGTCAGTGGCGTCTCGTCCCTTGGGGCTTCCGGCTCTTAGCCCCTAAAGAAAAACGGACGTATTCACGTAATTATCAATCACCATAACGCATAACTATCACACAGTCCTTTAAAAGGCGATTTTTACGCAAGTAAATTCATCGTCTGTTCAAATGGATACGACAGCGCTCCTAGCGGCATTGATGTCAATTATCGTTTTCCGGGGCAAGTCGCAAAAGGAAGGCGTGGCCTACACCCACTTACGCTACAGTGAAGGTCACATGCTAGCAGAGAGAGGAGGGGAGAGTGCAATGGATTTGAGTGCTGATTCGGGGCTAGTGCCGTTGCGTCGCGTTCGATCTCGCGTGTTGTTCTGTAGTGTTTTGGTGGCTTTCATTCGCTATGTTTGAGTGAGTTTGGCAGGGTTGATGTTTGAACACAAATTGATGAAGGACAGGCTGTCAATTACAAGACACAATTCATTTGTCCGGAAAAATAGGCATATATTAAATAGAATTATCGATTGCTTAAACATGAACTTGCTCTACGAGGACATAATGAAAGAGAACAATCTTTAAACAGAGGCATCTTCCCAGATATATCATCCCGTCATAGAAGAGGGAAAACTAAAGAGGGAACTTTGTGTTCTTTATTGTAGTGAAGAGTTGAAAAACATAAACTCTATAAGTAGATTTTTTACATTTTTTATTTAAAATTATTTAGAGGGTACCTTTTCAGAAACAGTAAAAATGACAAACATAGTTTTAATAACTCCAGTGGCAACAGCTGTATCTGAACGATGTTTCAGCACATTGAAGCGTATTAAAACCTGCTTAAGAAATGCAATGGGACAAGACAGACCAAATGCCTTGGCACTTGCTTACAATAGAGATAGAATACATTTCAAACATAGAGGGCTTCAACGAAAAAGTAATAACAAAGTTTGCTGAGCAGAAGAACAGGAGGCAACGTTCGTAGAAAGGTATGTTTCACAACAATACCTGTTTCTTTTGTAATCATGTGAATTGTCATTATATTTTAAATTCTTTAAAAAAAATACGTAAGTCCAGTTTTGTAGTTTAGAAGAAGATAAATACTCGTTTCTTTGTAATTCATGTAATTTGTCATTCTTTCAAAAAAGTAAGTCCAGTTTTGTAGTCTAGAAGAAAAAAATACCTATTTTTTGTAATTCATGTGAATTGTCATTATATTTTAAATTCTTTAAAAAATAAGCCCCGCCAAATTTGAGGCCACGAGACGTCACTGGTTTGAGTGATACCAACATTCTGTCTGGCCTACAGATACAGAACAGACTAGCTACATAGGATATATGTACATTTCTCAACCCAACTTACAATGAACAAGCAAAACTTTAACGTAAGCAATAACGTCGTGTTTGAAGATTGCGTTGTGAGAGACCAGATCCACGTGCGGTCCGTTTCTTAACACACATTCGGAATGCATACTATTCTCCTTCCCCTTTAAAGCGCCAACTGCTCTGAAAGTCCTGTCCCCGACTGCGAAATGGCTTTCGTGCGGGGTTTTCCTGCGCTTCAAACAAACGATCCCTCACACTGCCACTGGTGTGGAATTCCCCTCCGTGCTATCTTCGTGCACACACTTACACGATTCAAATGTATGTCAGGCCAAAACATGGCCACATACAAGGGGAACGTTAACCATTCGGCTATGCCGGAGTCAGACCGAGTAAAGTTCGTTAATCGAAAACAGTCTTTATACATTTCTAACAATAGTTTTGAAGTGATATATTGTGGTTAACTATTATAATTGTATTCATAATCACTGGACTAAATATCTTAACCCTCAGTTCTGTTTACGCCAATTACTTAAATATTTACTTCTCCCGAACTGCCATTTCTTTTAGTTATTTCACGAACTTTCTTCATTCAGTTTTGAACAAAGGATGTCTCTCAAAAAACACTATTTTTTTATCTTGTTCTCCAACTTTATATACAATGCATTTCTCAAAAATTTTAGTTTGATAAATACAATACAAGCTATAAAGTTTTTAGTTTGTTAAAAATATATTTCTAAAGAGGAATATAAAAACATACAGCAATGAGCTTGACGAATATATTCCCTTTAATCAGAACTCTCTTCACAAGAAAAGATGACAACAAGAACCTGATACTCTGGATTTCTTTCAAATCAATATTCCCATGCCACTCCATACGAAAATGAAGCTACCGGATGTCACTAAAGCTCCATTCTGAATAAAAATCTTCACACATGACGTGCAAATTTGGGCAAACACAGTTGAGAATTTATCATTTAGCTAGTCGCCAATTGCATCATTTGACGCTACGCACTGTGATCTTGATTTGAGGATTTATACTAGTATTGATGTTAATATATTTTTTAGACTTTGAGGCAATTTATTTCAAAGAGATTTGCAGAGCCCTAACAAGAAGATATTACTGCGCTCGGGGAGAGAATAGATATTGGCGTCCCCTATAATCGAATTCAAACAAATGAAACATACCCTTTCTTCTAATATTTGCTCACCCCGTATGGCGTTCGTAGTACAACATATAATAATTATGTCTCAAACGCGAGCACTCCCCTACATGAAAAGAATATTGTTTCTTAAATGTAGAAAAATTCAGTAAAACAAAATTTACCTTCGACAAAAGTCCTAAATGTTCATTCGACGTTACTTATTCCCCCCAATCTATTGGGTAAAGTACAATGCGTTACTATGGAGTATAGTGAGTACAACAATAAATAAAACATCGTTGTACGAAAATACATTTTGAAATCAAATTTATATTTTGTATGTCAATATCGAGTTATATGATTGTAACTTTAGTTTTATCGATTTTTGACTTCCGAGTAACTGACTCACATAAACAGACATTCACTTGCATATCTAGTATCAGTCTACAGAAACGGATGTATCGATGTTGTGTAATTTATGGTTAATTTATATGTAGCGATTGCTTCAATTATTGACTGTAAATATTTAGAGTGAAAACTAGCCCCTGCGCATTGGAACATGCCATTAAAGCATATAGGAAATGTGCGAGGCTAGAACCTCACATATTCACAAACTTGGCGATTTATGGAGGTGGTGTTATCAGCACACGCTCCGGACATCTTGGAATATAGGGCGATTGATTGATTGATTGATTTGCTTTATTTTACTTCGCTTCTTGTGCCACTTTTGGCTAATTTGCGAAGATGGGGATGAGTGATGACATGATGAAATTGATGAATTGTCACTCACAAACATCCATGCCCACGCCGCGATTCGAACCAGGGACCCTTGACGTCGTAGCGCTATGTGCTAACTACTACGCCACGGGGGCTGGCTGGAGTTAGAGCGAATTCGAACTTGTATCAGCATGAACGTTTTTCAGCTTACCAAATTTAATATTTATGGTTCAATAATTTAGGAGATATCATAACTTTAAGGATCTGAGGAAGGGTCCAGGAGAGTAATTTAACTTACGATTTGGCACACTACATCGATGTGTAAGCGCAAATGTGGGCTCGATCAGGACTGGGCTACCGAGTTAACGAGTGAACTAACTGTACTCCCTGCGTGATATATGTTAGAACAACACTCACCTCCACCTATA
This sequence comes from Lepisma saccharinum, assembly GCF_977018435.1. NCBI lineage: Eukaryota > Metazoa > Arthropoda > Insecta > Zygentoma > Lepismatidae > Lepisma > Lepisma saccharinum. The sequence continues at coordinate 26,240,479 of NC_139247.1, forward strand.
TCTAGTTAAGGAAATAATCAGGTGGTGCAAATACCCCTGTGTGACACCGGTTCCAAGTTCTGATAAGAAACGTGGCGAAACACTTCCTCACTCAGTTATACCTAACAAGAGCACAACAGGTAAGGTCAGTGCAACGCTTCTACTGGGTTATAGTGCTCTGAGACAATCCTCTACACATTCGAAACCATAATGATTAAAAGAACAACAAGAGATGAAGCGGAACCGGTTACGAAGTAGAAATTGGCGAGGATTTGGATCAATAAGTTTTGAAATATAACATCTATGCGGGTTATGCAATGTCGTGCAAGAACCAAGAGTGTTTCAATAATTTGTATTTTTTTGTTATTTAGCCTCGCTTTTCTGCCACTTTTGTCTAATCGCGACGATGAGGATAAGTAATAATATCATGGAATCGATGAAGGGACATTCACAAAGAACACTCATACCGGAATTCGAACCAGGGACGCCTTGCGTCGTAGTGCGTTGTTTTAACAACTCCTCCACGGAGATCAGTAACAGAGTTTCAATAACAACCTGTAAAGACTATAATAATAATAATGATTTTTTAATCTCTATTCTTAACCATTATAATGATTTCGGCCGTTCCTAAGGATCCCACTGAATTTTTCTATTTGTAATATTGTTCTTGTATGTTATGTATTACTAATCTCTTGTCAACATTTCATTTCAAATTTGTAACGCGCATTCTTGTGTGAACTGCTGGATGAAGGCTCCTTAACTGGTCTTCATGAGAATAAATTAAGTATAAATACATAAAATACATAAATTTTAATTTTTGTCTAACTGGTATGATAAAACTGGGATAATAATCAATAGTGACTCGCACCGTGTCGTGCGGTCTAGGCCGTAATGCTTTGGGTTCCGGCTACGGAACGCGGACAGATAAGTCTCCTGGAGGAAGCGTTAACAACTTTTCTCCTGAGATCTCGGCCTGTGAACGGGACCGTTGGCCACACACTGTAGGAAATTGGGGAGTAGCGTAACCCGATCATGGCAACTTACAATAACGTCTGGGGGTTGGGAGTGAGGCCGCCAGTCGGTAGGTAGGCCCTGGCTCTCACGGGCTCTTGTGCCACGGGTTGTTGTTATTATTAATAATAATCAATAGTAAAATGCATAAAAGACTTACAAAATAAACTACAATTGCACAACTAATGCATAAAAGACTTACAAAATAAACTACAATTACACAAGTACACAGGGGCGGCGCGAGGGGGTAGCTTCCGCACCCCCTTCAGCACCCCCAACGTTCAACTGAAAACACAAACCCTTAGAGTGTCATATTATGTCATGTCGTCATATTGAGCGCCGAGTGTTGGATACTGAGGTAAGACCGTTATTATCGTATGCAACAGACAAGCACTTTTAAGAAAGTGCATTTATAGGCCTATATGATTTTCTGTACTGGCGGCAGCCTCTATGAAGATCAGCGGCAGTTTTTTTCCTCTCGTCAGCATTGTTGTTATGAATATTTCCATCTTTTTGATTTGTGGTTTTTAATAATTGCCTATAACTTAATGTGAGTTATGTTTTTTCCCTTGTTCTTTTTTGCATTGTTGATAAACGGTTTATTTTCCGCCTACTTGTTCTTCCTCACACTGGATCAAAAATTTGAGCTGATTTCAATTTCATTTCAATCAGTAATTTATGTTAATCAGTGGCGGCGATTAGGGTAGCAGTTCCGCCCCGCTCTTTGCTATTTCTGCTCCCGCTCTATACTAAACTTTATATGCCAAGGGAAAGTAAGCTGTCCTCTCCCCCAGCCGCCAGTTTTGAAAGGTTGCATGCGTGTCTAATGTTTTTCTTATTTTCAACATCGCAACCTTCTAAATTTCTTTGCGCACCCCTCCCCCCTCCCCAGCACCCCTAGATGATTAATCCTGTCGCCTTCGCTGCAACTACATAACTACAACTATTGGCCTGCAACTGAATGTTAAGTATTAAAGTCGTGAATGTTCAAGAGGCGTAAGAACATTTGTGAAAACGGCGAAAAAACTTCAGAACTAGCTTAATTTTTTTTATTCTACATAGTTCAGTTTCTAATAAAGTACACAAAATTAAGAGGTTTCGTAAGAAGAGGGCAAATGGAAGGTCACACAAAACATGAAATGGTGATCGTCATCAAGAGGGACATTTCGAGATGCCTGTTTAACGAGATATTAAAAAAATACACTATTTGTCCCGTTTTATAAAAGTCTAGGAGTTAGCTTAAAAATCAAGTCTAAATTTGAGACATTCCATTCTAAAGAAAATGTTGATGCAATTTTTAAACTAGCGTCATCGTAAAACAGTTGAACTACGTTTCAAACACTTTATAACAATCGAAATGTTTCATTTTCGTCGAGAACGTTCTGGCAGACAGCACTTTACTGTTAGGTCGCGTCGCGGGTTGGAATGTTTTGTGCGTTCCGTTGTTTGTAGAGCAGTGAATAAGGCGGGTGCATCGTCGCCTTGTAATCAAGGGGTCCCGGGTTCGATCCCCAGTGGAGGCACATAGTGGTTCGGATCCCACTCTAGACTGTAGGCCCAGTCCATAGGCTTAGCCGTACTGTTCATAAAGTTGACTTATAACACCAATCAATCAATCAAAGCAGTGAATAAGCATGGTGAAGAAGCGTACATGTAGTTTCAATACCGACATACACAAATAATTTAAAGTCCTGCGTCTTGACACAAACTCAAAAGAAAAATCTAGAGTATTGTGTCTGATATGTGGGCTAAGTGTTTCGGGGAGTTTTATGAACGTTTGGTGAAGGATAAAGCTGTTCTCAAGGAGAATGTTTGTTCTGATAAATACTTCAGCGTAGGCCTAACATCAAAGGTAAAACACTGTGTAAGGCCTGCCGAGATTGTAATAATTATTACCTTTATATTTAATTTATGTTTATGATGTATCATTAATGTGATCCATACTTTAATGAATAATAATAATAATAATAACATTAATGTTATAAGTAAGCCTAATCGATTTTTAAGGAGGAGGGCGGGAAACTGACGTACTTATGATGTCCCGTTTTCGGACCAAAATATTATGGTTTCTGCTGATTAGCATCCCAAAAATGAATCAGAATAACAATGAACAAAATATGCAATTGATATCCATCCAGCTTTAAGCTTAAGTAACATGCGGTGAATAAAGTAACTGTCTGGGCTTCTGGTTACTCTCATGCGGGAGAAAAATCGAGTTTACATTAACCTTAATGAGTCTGCATTTCGTGAACAAAGGAAAGAGAATACCCTTCCTTCTCTCTGCGCCCCAACTAATGGAGTTTCTAATATTATCGAGTGAGCACGAAGCACAAAGCTCTCTCGGAACGTACGTATACGATTCCATTGCAAATGAATAAAGCAGGAATACAAGGGCGTGAGTCTGCGAGAGAGAGGAGGAGGGGGGATCGTGTGCTGCATTGACAATAAACTAGAAGCTAATCAGTATTGAGAACTCAAATTTGCCAACATTCACTCAAATATGGAAACGAAGTAATAAATTAACAAACTGTAAAAAAATGCCGAAGGTCGAAGCAAATGTACAGCTTTTTTTCATCAAAAAATGTTTACGTGGCACCTAGCCATTGGCGTGTTGTTTCCAGTCTCCCTCCACCCCACCTGCCCGATCTAGCCGTGTATCTGTTACATGCGGAGAGCGCTGCTCATCTGTTATTCGTTTGTCAGCTGGCCTCGCACATCTGCATGCTGGCGAGAACCGATCTCGTAAGAATCAATATGGAAGTCGAGCGTCCCCCATTGCGGCGGAATTTGGTAATAACGGAAACTTTTTGCTCCAAAAAATAGAGTTGGAAAGTAGCACACGTAACCTAGGAAGCAGATGTTGCAACACGATCCCCCCCCCCTTTCTAAAAAAAAAATGGCCCTGAATGGAGCTTCTGGTGCGTTGCCAATTAACCCGTCCCCCACCTCCATCGTCGTGTTGTCTTAGCGCATGCACAAAAGTCGAAGAATGATCAGTGCCAGCCAGCAACGTAAGTTGGAGCTTCGGAATCTATTGAATGTCAGAAAATATTCTATACCAGGAAGATAGGTTTGCTACAAAGTTTTCGATTAGTTTAATCAACTCCACGATGCAGATCCCATTTTCAAAACTGTTTTACAAGCAAACTAACTATCCAAATAATAATGTATTAAATAACCCAGACATTTCCACACCAAAACTATTACACAATAATAATTGAAGGTGTGACACCAAGACGAGACAGGATCCGTATAATCGAAGTGAGATAGATTGACTGATTGATTAGGTGGTTTATTTTATTTTGCTTTTCTGTCACTTTTGGCTAATCGCGAAGATGAGTATGAGAGATGATGTGATGAAATTGAATCCATGCTCAGGCCGTGATTCAAACCTGGAATCTCTGACAACAAATCCTGTGTACGTACATGTTTGTAGAATTATTTACTTCTGAGATATCGAAGTAAAAACGTATGTCCAACATTAACTTTTGATTGTTTGACTAGCATAAACATAGTCAGATGGAGATCAGTTATATCTAGGGACGTGAAGTTTTCGTTTTAACGATGACACAGAAAAGTTGAGGAAAGCAAACTAAAGTGCTTAAAATGTATTTGGATAGGAGGCAAGCTTTCGATGTTTCTGAATCGCAAAATAACGCGAATTATGCCATTTTCAGAATAATACCGAATTATACACGCGAGGAACACCGCGAAATATGCAATGTGAACGGGGGATAACACTTCTTGTGTTCAAAAGGAATTACCTGAAGCGCTATTCTGTCATTTGTAGTGTAGCTGGTGATATTTGGATTGAAAAGAGATTATCACTCTTCATTTATTATTATTCATTATTTATGCTGCGCTGAGTCGGTGTTTGTTATCTATCTCATTCCACGAAAATTTGTATTCATAGCTCTGATATACCGATAGCTGATATGGACAGTGGGACAAACAGACCGTCTCATATGGGTACTTCATTCAGCTTTTGCCTAAGAGAAGCGTCAGGTCAACCTTGCAGCAGGTTTTCGCATATGTAGATCCAAACGTGCGGGCAGAATATAGTTATACTGAGACGGGTTATATTCCGACACAACTGCATACTTGCAAGAAAACAGTTATTTAATTTGTAAAATACAGACAAAATAATATATCCATTAGCAGGTACGTACTTGATCGGTTGCAATCACTGTGCAGACGAACTAGGATCCGCAGATTCGCCAACTGGAGTTTGTATTGCGCTGAAGATCAAGAGCGAGTCGAGCAAGACTGAATACGTTGCATAGCGCGTGGAATTCGTGATACCAGTGTTGCACATCCCACTATTTTAACCCTATGTTTATTGTGATTGATTAATAATGGTGCTATACAGCGGCGAGAATGGCTGAATCGAGGTCTCCTGTTCAGCGCGCGGTTTTACCAGAGTGTTATTTCCGAAGGGAAAAGCTCTTTAAATCAAGCAAGTTGTTTTAAATGCATAATCCTCCTTACTACAACATGATCAAAGTAAAACAGGGCGTGAGGTGATTAGCCGTCAATGTGCGCACGAACTGTATCACTGGTGCTGAATGATTTGCGGTTTAAGTTTAGGAAGAGGACACGACTGATTGTTGTTGGACGACAAAAGAATCTCCGCATTATTAAAAGATACCGCCGTGATAAGAAACATGTTTATTATTTGGATGAGACGTGTTTTAACTCGGTGAGAGGTGGCGGGGGGTCGTACATTGAATCAGACATTGAAGGACACCACCGTGCAAAACCACCGTCAGGGCTGAAGAAACCGAGGAGAAGAGAAGAGGGGAAGGGGGAGGCTTATTGTTTCACCCACTGGCGGCAATGAAGTCTTTGTTGAAGGCGTGTATTTACTGTTCCGTGCAAAGAAAGGGTGATTATCAGCAAGAAATGGACAGATCAAGATTTGAATCCTGGTTTAGTGAAGTGATTCATAAATTGAAACCAGAGTAATATGCACCTGATTGTCACCAATGACAAATCATGCTTTTTTTTCTGGTATAACTTGAAGTGCGTGTGTCTTACAGTAACTGATGTATTGCCAACGAAGCAACCAAGTTTTCATAACTGTATTTCTTTCTAAACCAAAAACAATAATTTGTCATTAAATTCAAGAGGGGCCTATCGTTGTTTACTTTTATCTTTGTATTTTTTTCTTTTTTGGGTGCTCGAAATATACACACATGCTCTCATGTTTAGAAGTTATTTCGTATTTATATTAAGTAATGACACATTTATTAAATAATCTATGCGCAGAAAGTACTTCTAAAATGTTATGTTTCAGCAGACAAAAAGAAACAAAAATACATTCCGCTCGACATGCATGCGAGTTTTGATGTGTTGTGCGGTTGGCAATACTGTGGATTTTCTCAGTGTGTACCATGTAAGCAGCTCTGCGGTTGAGGCAAGACTGGCACGGAAGATTCTGAGCTCAGTTCTCGCGCGGATTGATACATAAAACCTGCTGCAAACTTAGCTTGACGCTTGGCTTAGTAGCCTAAAAATGGATGCCTTTGAAGAGTACAAATACAATCCAGTGCAAATACACAAACACACAGTTCCACACAGAACAATTGAATTGGATTGAATTGGCGTTGATGTAAGGCAAAATTCAGTTAATGTTGGTATATCACCTAATCTAACATATTGATTGATTGATTGATTGAGTTGGTGTTTAAGTCTACTTTATGCACAGTAAGGCTAATCGGAACTGGATCTATAGTTTAAAATGGGATCCGAACCACTATATGCGCCCACCGGGTATCGAACCCGGGACCCCTAATCTAACATATTGAACAAGTCATCATGAAGTTCTGTATAACTTGGAGTTTCTGTGTACAACATGCTACCAGTATCCACTCTGAGCTGTAGTTGAATTTATCGCTATTGCAGTTTCTAAGCTATCAATATTCGACACGGACAATTGAGTACGAACGTTATGTAAAGGCATTATTTTCAGTTCTTGCTGATTAGACTAAGAAATCGATGGGAGGCAGATGGGTGTGAGATTTTTTTTCTGCTGAGGACAGTCACATTTAATATAGCCCTAAATACCATACAAAATGCATATTTGGCTAAGGAAACATTTATTTTATCTGGAGTCTCTTGTTCACTGAAAAGGGAGGCAGTAAAGGGGTGGAATGGTCGACGTGGGCCGTCAGCCCCCAGCCCTCTTTCGTGTCGCTGTAGGGAAGATTTATTCCTCTAGAAAACTTCCACTTTGGTCTCCATTAGTGTGAATTTATGTACTTTTTTCCACTGCGAATTTTATACGTAGGACTTGTAGTAGTGATGTTATTTTCTGTAAAAAAATCGCACATTTATTTTCTGTTATTAGCACATTTGAGTGTCCAATAGATCCAATCCCGATTGGACCATTTTGATAAAAAATCATTTAAGTTCTTTCGCAGTCAGAAAGGAAACTAGTGAAGGATTATACTTATATTGATCGAACATATTAGTTTCGGTCGGCCTTAGTTTCCATAAGATGATCCCATTAAGTACGTATGTTGTCTGAAAGCGAAACTGTATTTTGTTATTGTAATTTTTTTGCGTCACCTTTCGGTCACTTTGGCTAATCGTGACGATGACGATTATATAATGCAACTGATGAAGGGACACATATAAGGCCCCTTCCCATGCTGGGACTCGAACCCCGGGTACTTCGATGGCCAGACCGAAAGGCGACCGGCGACAGAAAAACAAATACCAGTTGTAGCCATGTATATGGGTTACGTTGTATTCATGAAAGGAAATATTCCGTCTACAAAGACTCAAAGAATGGAAACGAGGTTTTAACTAACAGAAGAGAGAGAACAAAATTTACAAGTAAGGAAAGAAAAGTTATACATTCTACACATTTAATGTTTGTTGGGAACAAAAACTTCATAGATGAGCCTGATAGCGTAGTGAGAGAGTTCGCGAGTTCGATTTACCATTATTATGTGTGCAAGATTTTGATTGGATTTGATTTTTATCATTGTTATTTAGCGTTGCTTTTCTGCCGCTTTTCGCTAATCGCGAAGATCTCTGCCATTTAAAGTGATGAATGACCACTCACAAAGAACACCAAGTCCGGGATTCGAACACGTGCTGTGGTAACAAATCCGGCACGGAGGTCGTATATGTGCTTTAATGGACTTTATAAAACTATGTAAAATTTAGCAAGTTCGAATGATTTGGAATCGTGTTGTACCATGGGACGATTCCATTTTGCTTTGGAGTCGCAGTTGTTTCAAAATAATGATCAGCACATACAGGGATTTCGAAAGACAAAGAAGCTCATTTCAGAAATTACATTCTGTAATGTCACAACTCCTATCATATAGTTGACCCACTTCGAGTGGTAGAAGTTGACGGTCAGTTTGAAATGCCAGCGTAAACACTCATCAGCGAGACAACTTTTGAAATTGTGACGCAAAATGAATGCTTGTCGTACAGCATTAGGTAATATTAGTTATCGCACTGAGCATCTAATTCTGACAAGGTTTCGTAAATCACACGCTCAATATAATATGACGCAAGAAACTTATGAAACGAAGTTGCTGCAGGCGAAGTTTAATGCGGAGAATATTATGTTGGAATAGAAACAACTGTCTTTCGTGGAATGGTCTGAGCGTCATATTTACAAAAAAACGCATTAGCGATTATCCTAACTGTACACAAAAGCGACAAAAATAAAAAATAAAAATCACTTAAAGACATTACAACGAATAATGAATTAATATTTTCCAAATATGGACTGCATATTCTTTTGCCATGGTGCTACAGCCCTTGAATAACCTTGACCTGCTTTTCTCTGTTTAAAGACTACTGTCTTCACTTCGTGGCGTTTCCGATCTGCTTCTACATGTTCGAGTTGCAGGCTCTGTGACCGAGTGAGGTGTGTGGTCGACTTTCGATTTCTCGACGAAAGTTCCAGGGTTTAAATCCATCAATAAATTGGCCATAGTTTCAATCTTGCATCACATTACTTGGTCGCTGGGTCGTTCTATCTCCATTGTTGGCTGCTTCCAGAAAGATATCTCAGCCGTAATAACAAAAGCTCCAATCTATTTGTTTAAATCAAGAAGACTTAGGTGGGCAGGCCATGTGGCATGAATGCTAGAGGAAAGAAGAGTTTACAGGATTCTTGTTGGGAAACCTAGTGGTAAGAGACCAGTAGGAAGGCCAAGACGAAGATGAAGGGATAACGTTGAGATGGACTTAAAGGAAATCGGTTGAATGGAAATGATTGGATTGATCTAGCCCAGGATAGGGACTTGTGTTGCTGCAGTCATAAACCTTCGGGTTTAAGAAGGCTACAGAGTTAGTAAGTTAGTTAGTATTATAATTGTCACATTTTTTTTCTTGTAGACGTCCTCAGTTGAAAAATCAATACCTGGGAGGAAGCCGGGTTGCATCAATACTTTAGAGAAAGTTTGTTAAATTATTAATAGACTGGGTATTTAGACGAAAACTAGTTGTTTTTTTTTATTCAAAAGGCATATTTCCATTTTTTCTGCTTTTCACTGTAAATGAAACCACATCTATGTTGTATATTTAGCATATTTGGCCAATTTTGACCAAAAGCATATTTTGTTACATTCTCATATACACGGCATATATTTCTTTTTGCCAGGCCCTGTTACGTAATGGATAACACAGCACGCTACGACTACAGGGGTACGGGGTTCGAATGCGGGCTGGGTATGGGTGTTCTTTGTGAGTGTCCCTTCATCAATCCTCAATCATCATCAGTGGCGGCGAATAGTGCCTCCCTCTCACTTTTTGCCACTTTTTCTCCGGCACTATGCATCCATGTATCAAGGTAAAGTAAACTGTTCCTGCCCTCCCCAGGTTTGGCACCTTGCCCCCCCCCCCAGTATTGGAACCCAATCGCCGCCACTGCTCATCATAATCTTCGCCATTAGCCAAAAGTGGCAGAAAAGCGAAGTAAAATGAGCCAAGTCAATTAATTAATCAAAGTGTATATTTTACAGAATTCTTCAAAATGGTTGCCAAATATAAGGTTTCCCATGAAAACTTGGAATGAGTATTCAAAGAAGAGTCGGTCTTGTGAACTTTTGAAACTGCATACAAGTTGTCTTCTAGGCATCGTTATCTTTACGTAATGAAATTTGTTTGAAGTCTATTTTGTGCTCAAAGAGGCTAATCGATACTGGACCTACAGTTTAACTTGGGGTTTGCTCCACTAAGCAATGTGCCTCCATCGGGAATCGAACCCAGAGTAAATTGACTATTGTAAACGCTATAAAATCGTAATTGGATATTGCAATATGAATTATTGTAAGTAGTTTCGACACAACTGATTCATAAAAAACTGACATATTTAATTGTCAATTCACTGTACTTACTCTGTGAACAAGAGCAACACGTTGTTACGTGTGAAAAGTAATATAGATGTGGGAGTTATAAACCTTTACATTATATTCTGAAAATATCGCCCCTTGTCCCGAAGGCACAGCTGGACACGTCGTACATCAAAATATATCAAAAGTTCTCCCTTATCTGGTTGCTGCAACTGCTAAGCAGCCGTGACCATCTACTGCTTTAGCTTAGCTACGATGCTTTCCGGATTCACTCGCAAGAGATCGCACAAAGCGCCAGCATAAATTATTATCTTTGAGTACAGGTAGGTTTGCGAGCATCAAATTCCCTCTACTATGTCTTTTACGTAATTGTATAAAGGTTATAAATAAGTACGTTTTCATAGGATATACTCGCTGCTGTAACGCATACTGCATCTTCACAGAGACTGAGGCAATATGGCGACGATAGTTACTAAATCCTAAGCAGCTAGGCATTCCCTCCCTTGACAATTTAGGAATCTCTCAGATGTCCTGCGTCAAGTGAATCTAAAGCCGCGTCCCCACTATGCCAGGTGGCAAGGCCGCACGCAAAAGCCGAGCAAGTGGGTACGTGTCGTCAGCCTCTGTCGACGGGTCTCTTGCCAGGTCGAATCGAACCAGACTATACCGCGTTTGGTAGAACCTGTCCCGCTTCCCGCGCTAGGGAGCGCTCAACAGTTTCGGTGTCAATGAGAAACGAGGAAAAAATCGTCTGCTGGGCAGCGAGGAGCGAATGAAAGCCAGAAGAGAGGCGTTTACGTAGACGCTGTTGCGACGTTGCGTATTTTAATTGGCTGCCTGGCTTTGACTTTCCCCAGCACGGAAACTGTTGAGCGCTCCCTAGCGCGGGAAGAGGGACAGGTTCTACCAAACGCGGTATAGTAGCGGTTTTCTTCAAAGGAAATCGTGCCGACGCTCGAAGTAGGGGACGCAACGACTGGCGCCGAGCATGTCTGGGGGAAGGATTGGGTCTTGTTTCTTCAACTTTTGATCATGGAGTGGAGTGGACTGTTTAGGAGTGGACGGTCTCGCAAGTCACAGCATTATAGAAATATAGAAAAACATATAACTTATTTTAAACCTTTAAAACTCACGTCATTGTTTTTTACAAATGTTTAAAACGTTTAGAATACAGTGTTGTAACATTTTTTAGACTTGTTTAAAACACATTTTCATATTTGATACTGTAGTTATTTGTGAACAGAAGTCTGTTCAGTGGCTGAAAATGTAATTTCAATTAACAAAAACATATCGTAATGAGTACCCGTGGGGCACGTTTAAAACACCTGGCTATTGGATTGGATTGATTTGGTGTTTTAAGTCCGCTTTATGCACAGTAAGGCTAATCGGGACTGGACCTACAGTTTAAAGTGGGATCCGAACCACTTGTGCCGCCACCGGGTATCGAACCTGGGACCCCTTGATTACAAGGCGACGACGCTACCACTGCGCCATCGGGGAGGCCCATCCTGGCTATGTTTTATCTACTTTTTTTGGAAGTGTTCATAACATTCATAAAGTTGAATAGTATAGGATCTACCAATTTCAACGTCAGATCTTTAAAATTAGATAGAATGAAAACCACAAGTGATAATGACATATATATACAGGGTGACTGGTAATTAGATGTATTCCCTGAAAGGGGTTAAAGTAGAGACAATTTGCAATAAATTTGACCATATGATACCCAGTCCGAAAATTAGTACTTTTCGAGATAATCGAATTTCTATTGTTTCTTTAAAAAATGACAATTTTCCACATAAAAAGATGAATTGAGAAAAAACTGCTCATTGTATGGAACTTATTTCAGCGTTTTCTGATTGCTAACAAATAAGTGGTTCGTTGAAAAAAAAAACGTTTTTCCCAAATAATAATCACATGTAAGTAACGGGTGGGTCTAAACTTACAAGTGATGATAAAATATGCACTCTTAGTTTACTTGGCAACGTATTAATAACAAAAATGGTATGACACGATGCGTACAAATTACTTTAATTACTTCCTTGTGTCATCAGCTATCCAACAAGGTACAAATGTTGCTAACATTCACATTTGTGTACAAGAAATAATACTTCATTCATCTTCATGTGAATGGAATCAATGAACAATACAATTAAAGAACATTACACGTCTTGCTCAAAGTGGGCACCTCCGTTACGAATGCAGGCATGCAGGTTTTTACGGACATTTGGTCTCTTAACTCGTGATATGATGGTGTCCTTGATGTGTTGACCAGCTGTTAAGATCCTCTCCCTGAGCTCTTCTTGCGAGTTTACCGGTGTCTTGTCATGTGGCTCCAAATGTAAAAATCGATCGGGGGATCGAGCCGGCCAGAGAATCGGGCCGCCTCGGTCAATCCATTTCTTTGGGTAATTTTCATCCAGCCACTGTCGCACGGCCAGGCAGAAGTATGGATGGGCGTCATCACTATCATTTGATCGAACCCCTGCCCCAAATGTAAGATTCAATTTTGAGGTATTTTCTCTTAAAACGCTCCTCTTACGAGCGGGTTTTTCGAGGCCATTTATTTTAAGGTAAGTGTCGGTCTGGAGGTTAATCAATGCATGTACAAATTTGAAAATATCAGGATGGTTGGTGTAAAACATGGCATTCAGTTTACTGTGAAAGGCTTCACATGCATTTGTTGTGCGATAGGCCGAGGCAGAAAAATCTGCCCATATGTGTGGAGGGTACGTAGAATCTTCTGCAATATATAGTTTTCTACCAAATAATCACAGAACTTTGTAATTTTCTCATCTGATGCCTTATCTTCGAACATGTCAATTGCGAAGCAATCAGAGACATCATGGGGAGGTAAGTAAGACAAACCAAAAATATAATTGAGCCATTTACCTTCGGGACCTCTTTCCTTGTAGATTTTCGAAAGACCTAGGTTTTTCATTTTTCGCCACCAGGCTTGGCATAGGTGAAACCTACATCCTACTATAACACATCTCCCACCCCATACTTCATTAATGGCACCGTGAATCCCTTGTTCAAAGTCAACGCATATTCTTTTCGGTTCAAGACTACTGCCGCAAACTTGCTCACACTTTAATTTCACAGCATTGAACAACGAAGTATACGTACTTTTTAATTTGTCCTTTAATACGCAGAATAACAGGGGCACATAATGGCCTTTTTCCAGAATATGAACCGTGAACAACTGAGTGAAATGTTTTGTACAGTAGCTGAAGGTCCCATCCATATAAAGACAATCAGCATCGCAAAGATATTTTAGATTTGATTCACAACCGAATACTATTATGTTCTTTACGCTGTCATTAATTAGTACGAAATTCTCACCACGAACAGTCCTTATGGTCTGGTTTTCGACTGCTTCATGAACATCGCTCACTGATTTCGGCAATGGAGGGAGCATATTTCGCCGTGTTCTATACACAGCCTCTTGCAAAAGTTTCTTATCTGTGAAATGTAGCTTATTGATACTTGTAAGCCTTTCTTCGTTCAGCGCCGCGTACACAATGCTTGAGGGTTGTTCATGTAATGCACTTGACGCCTTCAGTTTACATGAACCACGAATTTGTTGAAGTATTAAACTGCGTTCATTGCTATCGTGATTATGAATTATCTTCTCACTTTCAACTATCATGTCACTGTTCGTAATTATTATTGCTGTACACGACTTGTTTGTGCAACGCCACCGAACACGTCCATCTGAATATGCGTAAGCTTTCCTGAATTTATAATTGTCCTTACTTATTAGATCCTTACCTCTATTCGATGCCTCTGCGAGCAGTTCCATGGTCGACCGGACCCCGCTGTAATGAAACGTGTAACGTTGAGGTGAAACACAGAGAGGTAGACGAAAGCCACGATCAGTCGTTGCCCTTGAGAGACAGGATTGCCAACCTATACAATTCTTAGCTCGGCTAGACATTCAAGAGTGGCGGAAAACATTCTTGGCGCTGATAGACGCACGATAAGGGGAAGATGAAGAATTTGTATTCTATAACATGTTATTGATTGGTTGTTATAGTAACAGTGTGTAAGATGTACGTGAATGGCTTCCAGGCATTAAAGTTATATTGTTAATTTGGACCTACGTGTTTGTATGTCTTGTAAATGTATAGATAAGAAATCACACACCCACACTCTCACATCAACAAGGGTTACATCTATGGCGCAGTCGTACAGGATATTTATTCTTGGTGATTCTTCGTAAGAAGAAGTATGGATGAAGACGTCACGAAGAGTACGCGACGATCATCATTCCAGCATGGGTTTATGCAAGGAGAAATTGTGTCGGCTTGATCAATATCTACGGTAAGAAACCAAGATTGCACGGTTCGTGTAGTATTTACAATAATTGTACAAGGTAAATTCAAATCAGTGCGATACAAATTGTGTCTACGGCGTAGATTACAGTAATTGTACAAGAACAAAGTTTAAATCAGTGTGATACGGATTGTGTCTACGATGTTGTGATATTAAGTTGTCCACAATTATGAATATGTTCGGTTTGAATGTATTCTCTGAGTTCCGGCCAGATTCGGAAGAAATAGAAGATTATTTAACGAGGTTTGAACAGTCTTGCTTGGCTCATGATGTTAATGAAGCCAGGAAGGTACCCATACTGATTGCAGTTATAGGGTCTGAAGCTTTCAAAGTGCTGAAGAACATCCTTGCACCTGAACCAGTCGAACGGCAAACGTATTCGACCCTCAAGGACAATCTGCTTAAACATTATGGCCAGAGAACAAACAAATATGTGGAACGTTTTAAGTTCAGGCAATGCATGCAGGAAAGCGGCGAGGATGCAACACGATTTATGGTACGTGTTAAACAACAAGCACTAAAATGTAGTTTTGGCCAGTACTTACAGGAAGCCATTGTAGAGCAAATAATTGTAGGCGTTCGGTCTGACGCCATTAGAAAGAAATTACTATCTGAACCTACATTGACTCCAGCAAAATGTCAAGATATTGTGCTTCAAATGGAATTAATTGAACGGGAAACACAAAAGTTCGCACATCGTGAAAAGGAATGTAGTTCTAATGTAGTTGCATTTGCTGGGACACAGAAATTTAAACCATGTTTCCAGTCCTCGCAAGCGCACAAAAAGAACTTTGTTAATCCTCAGAATAGAAGTTATAAGAGCACTAAAGAATGTGATAGATGCTCCAGAAGGCATGATCTTGGACATTGTCCAGCAAAATATTCGATATGTTCATTTTGCAAAAAGAAAGGTCATTGGCATGTAAAGTGCAAGTTTAGGAAAAATAATGGTGGAGTTGCGAGTAAAACAATTACAAGTGATCAAATATCTACGTCTAATATTAAACCTTTAGAAGCTATTGTTGAACAAAACATACATAACGAATTTCATGGTTTCTCTTTATTGCACGTTGAAGTCAGTGATTCTCATCCGCCAGAAGATAGTACTTGCACTATTTCATCGAACACAGAAAATACACAAGTGGAAGATGCAACACTCACTCGTTCAAAAGCAAGGAGTGTTAGTTTCAAGCCAAGATCACAAGCTATAGATGGCACTAATGTTCTTGTGTCAGCAGAACCGTGCATAGTTGATTTGTGTATTGATAAGCGAATTGTACAATGTGAACTAGATACTGGATCTACAGTTACTCTGTTTAATAACAAGTCTTTCAAACAATTGTTTCCACATCGGCGAACACAATTTACTTCACTAACGTTACGAGGCGTGAATAACGATACGTTAAAGTTGAAAGGTCAAACCTTAGTGGATTTATCATTGAATGGTGTATTGTATAAATTGCCGGATATATTGTGTGAAGAAGAACTGCGTTATCCGTTGATTGGACGTTCATGGCTCGACAGTATTCATCCGGATTGGAGAAAACTGTTAACACAATGTAATACTGTGTTGACAAACACGGGATCTGAGCGAAAGAATAACGGAGATATTAATACTAAAATACCGGAAAGTGAAGGTTTGAGAACAGCTAATTTATTATCTAGCAAATATGCTAGAGTTTTTGATGGTGATCTATCAAAGCCCATCACACCGTTTAAAGTTGATATACCTTTGAGAAGGAATGCTTCGCCTGTTTTTAAACGACACTATGAAGTTCCATATGGACTACGAGATAAAGTGGAAAGTGAAATAGCGAAGTTGGTCGAAATAGGACTCTGGGAGCCTATTATGTACTCTGACTGGGCATCACCTCTCGTCGTAGTTAAGAAAAAAGATGGTTCATTACGCCTTTGCGTTGATTTTTCTGGTACTGTCAATAAAATGACTGAAAATGTGAAATTTAACATAGCCAAGCCAGAAGACATCTTTGTAAAATTAAGGGATTGTACACATTATAGTATTATAGACCTTCAGATGGCTTATTGTCAGTTGATGTTGACTGAAGAGGCGCAGCACATCACAGTCGTCAATACTCATGTTGGATTATTCCGGATAAAGCGACTCTGCTTTGGAATCTCTATTAGCGGTGACATATTCCAGATGTGTCTTGCAAAGATATTAGGAGATAATCCTGGTGTTTCCTTTTATTTTGATGATGTAATCATCGGTGGAACTTCGGAACGTGAGTGTTACAATAGAACATGTGCTGTACTGTCAAAATTAGATGCACATAACGTAAAAGCAAATTTAACGAAATGTGTATTTGTTGCCTCTCAAGTTGAGTATCTCGGATACACTATTAGTAAAGATGGAATTATTCCATCTGAGAAGAATTGGGACGCAATGGTTAATTGTCCAGTACCACAGAATTCTTCGCAGCTACGTTCATACTTGGGAATGTTGAACACTTTTAGAAAGTTTATCCCTAATCTTTCGTCCAACACACGCCATATTACAGGACTTTTGAAGAAAAATGTAACTTGGGATTGGTCGAAAGAGTGCGTTCAAGAGTTTGCTGACATATCACAGGAACTTAAAGAACTACAACCTATAATACCTTATGATCCTTCAAAACCAGTAGTGTTAATTTGCGATGGATCACCTTACGGATGCGGAGCAAGACTTTGTCATCGAGTAGATAGAAAAATTCAAACAATTGCATATGCATCTACAACGTTGTCAGAAGCCGAGCAGCGTTATGCTCAAATTGAACGTGAAGCTTTGAGTGTAATTTTTGTAATTAAGAAATTCCATAAGTTTTTGCAGGGTCAACAATTTGAAATTGTGTCAGATGCCAGTGCTATTAAGTATATATTTAATCCTGATAAAGGTATCTCGAAACACACATCGAATCGACTATTAAGATGGTCATTATTCTTATCGGGGTATAATTACCGTGTAGTTTCTTCATCGCATGTACCTGTGGCAGACATGTTGAGTCGGTTACCACAACAAAGTGAAACTCCAATAGGCATAGACGCGACAACTTGCAACAGCGTTGACACATGTGATTCAAAAATCTCTTTGAAGGAATTTAATAAAGCCACATTAGAAGACCCACGGCGGATAGTCTGTGGTGAAATATTAGCTAGTTGCGTAATATACAGGGTGTCATTTTAATGGCGCCCACGGACCACAGATTCGTATAGAGGACATCAAAACAAAAAACTTTTCCCAGTAACATTTTTCTCGTTGGTGCGTCGATTCGACGCTACAGCCGTTCAAAAAAGACCGTTTTGCCGCCTGGATGCTGGCAACCCAACACAACGTTTGATCGCACCTGTGACGCCATATCCTGCGGCGAAACAGCGCATGCTAGGGTTGCAAGGAACACACAGATTGTGTGAAAAATGACAAACTACCAACCACATTATTATCTGTAAAACGAAGAGAGAAACACGTGCAGCAGACCGAACATCATAGCCTACCGGCCAGAAGATCAGCAGTCATCTTAGGGGAACGGGGAAGTGAACCAACGATATGAGAAGTGTTAAAAAACGTATTCATAATGAAATGTCAATGTTGGATTTTGTCTCAGCCTACATCTGAAATATCAACATCAATAAATTTTATTAGACTTCCAGCTTACACGTGGCTGTTTACGCCCAACTACATGTCAAATATTTGCAAATCTCGTTGCAAGGTTGATATCTACAGGTTTGTATCCAGATGCCATGCGGTACTTTTGCGCTGATAACGGAAGTATCCGAGGTTCACGTTGTTACATTACGGCTAAAACAAGTACAACCACAGTAACAATCTAATTATGAATCAGTACCGAATATACTGCCCTGTTCACATTTGCAAACTATCACATGTGTATCCGGTGCATAGATAAACACATAGTTGTCTTCGAGGTTGTATTACTACTACTTATGTCCCTGTATTTTAAATCATTTTGCCACTTACCTCATAATGCTCTGAATATACATTATATTATCTGTTGCTTAGCTTTGGAATTTTGAGTTCTTTCATTTCTATTTTGTCATCTGTTCAGTGTGTCACAGACAACTAGTATCAGAAGAACGAAGTGGATAGACTAAATTGTAGATGCCAACTTGGTAACTAGATTTGAAAATATTTGACATGTAAGCTGAGACAAAATTCGATATGACCACTTCCACTTGAATTCTATTTTCTTTCTACCATTTTTCGTATCGTTTGTTTACTTCCTGTTAGGTTACAGAACGTGTTTTCTCGTTTTGTGTTACGGTACATAATGTGGCTGATTGTAGCTATGTCATTTTTCACAGAATATGCGTGTTCCTGGCAACCCTGGAACGCATAGCTTCACGACGGGATATGACGTCACAAATGCAATCAAATGTTGTGTGTGGTTGCCAGCATTCAGGCGGCAAAACGGGCTTTTTTGAACGACTGTAGCGCCGAAACGACGCACCAACGAGAAAAATGTTACTGAGAAAAGTTGTTTGTTTTGATGTCCTCTATACGTTTCCGTGGTCCGTGGGCGCCATTAAAATGACACCCTGTATAGTTACAAACAAATTCAAGCTTAAATTGTGGATTTAATCATCGTTTTTATTGTAAAAGTGTTCAGTGTTATTACAAGACAGTACATTTATTGAAACGTAAGTTAAGATTAAATAAAAGATAAATCAGTGTTAAATCTAGATAGCATGGAAGGCTCTGGGCCATCCAGATAAAGTTTCCTGCTTGTAAGAAATTCAACAAATTTCTTTCAAGTGGGGGAAAATGTCTAGCGAGGAAATTATTAATCAAAGCAGAGAGGACGTCCAAATGGAGATGAATGAAGTAGTGGAAGTAAAAAAGGACACGTCTTCAAATAAAGACGGAGAAAATATGGATGTTGAATTGGTTGCTAAGCAACCAAAAAGTCAGAACACAAAACGAAATCGAGCAAAAGTTAGTGGAAAGGAGGAATCTATAAATGCTCCAAAAATTTTCAAAGCAAACGTATTAGAGCGTACAATGCAATCAAAGGACAATGTGAATAGAAATTACTTATTCTATACTGGGCATGATGGCCCATATATTGTGCTTGTTGAAGGTGCGGAACACAACGTTGGTAGCTTTAGTGCTATTATGTTAGGTAGTCACTTAAGAGAAGCTAGAATTAAGGTGAATTATGTTAAGGCATCGGGTCCTAATCGTGCAAAGGTTTACTTTTTAACATCCAATGATGCAAATGACTTTTACTTGAACAAAGAGTTTCAGAAGAAGTATAAAGTAAATGTCAAGATCCCGAAGAGTCTTTTACACAGAATGGGACTAATATATGGGTTACCGTTACATATAAATTTAGAAGAAGTACAAGATGAAGCAGAGGCTGAGAGAAATATTCCAATAATCAAAATGGAAAGAATGAAGAAGAAGATTTATCAAGAAAATGGGGAATTTGTGTTCAAACCGACCAAATTGATCAGCGTAATGTTTCAATCACAAAGGTTGCCCTCGCATGTAAAGCTACTCAGTAACATATTTCAGGTACAAGCTAAAATAAAATCTGTGATGCAGTGCAGGAATTGTTTCCGTTTCTCTCACACAAAGGATGTTTGTAAGTCCAAAGCGATGTGTCCAAGGTGCGGTGATTATGAACATGATGATATATGTGCTGCAGTACCTAAATGCATAAATTGCTCAGGAAATCATCTTGCAACTGAGAGGTCGTGCAGTAAGTGGGAAGAGGAAAGAGAAATTCAGAAGGTGATAGCATATGAGGGCTGTTCATATCAAGAAGCAAAGAGAAAAGTTAGTTCTAGTAGTTCATTTATGACCGAAAGAGACGATTATTCTCATGCAAATATACTACAAGATTTCCCAGAGTTAAAAACAACTAAAGCAGAGTCTTCCTTTGTACAAGCTCCAATTTCAGCAATTACAACAGGTAACAGATATGAGGTGCTGGCCACTCTAAGAGATGAGGAATCAGGGACATCAAGAAACTTATATTCTTGGAAATCTTCTCAACCTCATCTTTACAACATGAACAATAGTTATGCTGATCGAAGATTTGGGAAGATATATAAAAGTAAAGAAGTTATGAAAAATAAAGGTATGCAAAATCTAAAGTCGTGTGACAATCCTCAAACCCAAAACGAACAAGAAAGACCAGATTATGTATTACTAAATTCCCAAATCAGTCCAACGTCAGTGACAACAACGGAAAAACGAAAATTACGAACTAGCATCCCACAATATGACTCTCAAAAGCAAATAATGATTAGTTTGTTACAAGTTATGGCAAAACTAACGTCGAACATAACTGTGGATGATAATCTTCAGAGAATTAAAAATATTCTAGTCGATTGTAAAAATATTACTTCACAGTTATTGAAACTTATTGAAGAGCTTGAATCATATGAAGATGCTCAACATTAAATATAATAATCAGTAAGTTATCACATGCAAAATATGTTTTTGTTTGTTCAATGGAATTTATGCTCGTTTCCTTCAAGAAAACTTGAACTCATGAAACTGATAGAAGAGCATCATCCTCTCATTATATGCGTGTGTGAAGTATGGGGGGATGGAAGAGTTTCAATTGAAATAAAAAATTATCATGCAGTAATTAATCAAAAAGGCGGAAAAGGAGTGGGTATATTTGTACATGAAAGTCTGGCATTCCAACCCATATAATTTAATCCCAATTTAGTGATTCTTCGAGAATATCGGGTGGAAGTAGTGGGAATACAAGTGCAAATTTTGAATAAAATATTTACTGTTATCTCGATCTATATACCATCTACCTATACATCGCAAAAAATTGCAGTGAAACATTTAAGGTCTATGATTAGTTCATTCAAGACTCCATTAATCATAACTGGAGATTTCAATTGCCACCACCCATTGTGGGGTCGACAGGCAGCAGATAAGTTGGGTCGAACTCTTGTTGAATGGATGGAGGCGGAACAGTTAACTATAATAAATGATGGTTCACCTACTCATATGCCTAGAAATGGAAGTAATCCGTCATCTATAGACTTAACATTAATTTCAGAAAAGTATTGTGCAGACTTTACATGGGAAGCCGATGTGGACTTGAGAACAAGCGATCATTATCCATGTTATTTTTACCTGGCTTATTGCCATGCAACAAATGAAAGAATATTAACTATTCGCAAATGGAAAGTATTCAAAGCTAATTGGTCTAATTATACTAAACTTTTAAATATTTATTTCTCAGAGGATGATGGATTAAAACCTGATAATATTACATACGAGGAGTTTGTAAAAACCATTTCGGCTGCGATGGACTTGAGCTGTCCCAGGGTGATAAAAAGTTGTCAGCAACACTTCCCAAAGATATAATGGTGGACAGAAGAGTGTGCTGAAGCAAAACTACATAGAGTCGAATTAGCAAGAATATACGCACGTCAACCAAATTCGGAGAACTGGATAGCATTCAGACACTCTGTGGCCAAATCAAAGAGATTATGCATAAAAGCAAAAAGAAAATCATGGAAATTATTTTGTGAAAATTTACACCCAAGCATGAAATTAGGATATGTGTGGAATAAGTTTAGGTCGCTCAAAAATCCTCGTACAGCAAATGTGGTCCCTTTGAAATCAAATTGGAAGACTGAATTTATTCAGAAACTCATACCTACAGTGTCAGACGGAGTAGTTGAAACACCAAATGAATTATGTAGTTACATATCAAAACTACGTTCGGCGAAAGGTTTTGCAACTCCAATTTCAAAAGAGGAAATCTATGAAATCATCGGCAACAGTAAAGAATCTGCTCCAGGGATGGATGGAATTACTTATTCGATGATGTAGCGTTAAAGGCGATGTGCACAATTTTTAATAAATTCTTAAATAATGGAAAAGTACCAGAAGATTGGTCCAAACAGTTGATTATTCCAATTTTAAAAACAGGCAAGGACCCTCAAGTAGGTAAATCATATAGACCTATAGCTTTGACGTCAGTTTTAGGAAAGATATTTGAGAAACTGATACAAGAAAGAATAGAATGGTTTTTAGAAAGCCAAAACATATTTCAGTTCGAACAAATAGGATTTCGAAAGGGATTAGGATGCCAAGACGGATTAATCACTCTTTCCTCGTATATTTTCGACTCACTGAAAAGAAACAGAATTGTATTAGCTGCATTCTTAGATGTAAGCGCAGCTTATGATAATGTAGATATTAATATCCTAATCCAAACAATACAACAGCTAAAAATACCTCACAACTATGTTTTGATATTATGGAAGTTACTCAGTAAAAGATCCGTATATTTCCACTTTTTCAGTGAAAGTAGAGGACCGTATTCAGCCTGCAAAGGGTTACCTCAAGGAAGTCCTTTAAGTCCTTTGTTATTCAACATATATATGATCGGGATGAAAAGGAAATTAATTCCAACAGTCAATTATCTTCAATATGCAGATGATATCTGTATCTATATGTCCACGACACAAATTCATACTGATTTTCCTGTTTTAGAAGAACAAATATTGGAAGTGCAAAAGTGGCTTGAAAGTAAAAAACTCTCCATTTCAATGGAAAAATCTAATTTTACAATTTTTAGTAAAAAGGGAACACCTCCAATAGTTCACTCAACGTCCCGAAAAACAAGAATTCCCATTACATCCAGAGTAAAATATTTAGGTGTCATCTTGGATGAAAAACTAACTTGGAAGGACCAAATTAAAGCAATACAAGTCAAATCAGAAAAAGTGTTTAATTTGTTCAAAGCAATAGCAAATACTCAGTGGGGATGTCATCCTCGAGTTATGATTTTATTTTACAAGAATTATTTTCGGCCTATGATAGATTATTCTCTATTGGCAATGTGTAACTTGACAGAAGGAAAATTGAATTCCATTGATGTCATACAGAGGAAATTCTTGAGAAGATGTTTAGGCGTTATGAACAGCACTCCAAACGTAGTAGTATACATGGAAGCGGGTGAATGTTCCATTTCATGTAGACAGAAGATGTTAGCAGCAAATATGCTCTTCAAAGTGAAATCATATTGTGAGCATCCTTTCAACAATGTACTAACAAATATGATACACTTATATGAAACAGGAAAAATAACAAACAGAAAATCTGCTATGTGGATAGAATTGTATAATTCGTTTTGTCAAGAATATCAGGATGTTCTACATATGCGTTCACGGCCTGTTTTTTCATTAGATTATCCTCAACAGTCTCTGGATAATATTCATTTCCCTCGTTATTCGCACATATCGGAATATTTTACTCAATGGCCAAGTTTTTATTTCATATACACAGATGGATCTAAAAGTGAGTCAGGAGTTGGATGTGCAGTGTACGATCCACAACATAAAACAGACCTATTATTTCGGCTTCCACAAGACTGTTCAATATTTACAGCAGAATCTTACGCAATTTACCAAGCTTTAATATATGTCCAAAAATTAAATTTACGAAAGTTCTTAATACTTACTAACTCGCAAAGTGTATTACAGGCTCTTAAATCTTCGTACAAGAGTCTTTACAAATTATCCCCTTATATTATAAATTGCATACAATTAGTTCAAACAATACAAAAATCTGGAAAAACCATTGAGTTTTCTTGGGTTAAAGCTCATAGCAATATTGCAGGTAATTCTCATGTAGATGAATGTTCAAAGAAAGCAGTGCGTCTTCCAAATATTACGAACTTATCATTATACTATACGGATCTTCTCCCTAGAGTAAAGAAGAAAATTCTGAATGAATGGTTTGATTGGTGTCGAAATGAACTTACAACAGTTGGAGAATCATACAGACCATTTGCTGAATTCAAAACACAAAAACCATGGTTTCATCATGTAAGTGCTACAAGAAATGTAATTGTATTAATTAATAGACTGAGAACGGGCCATTTGTGTACTAGGCAACATTTATCCAAAATTGGAATAACGAACAATAAGAAATGTGAATGTGGCTGGGAAAGTGCAGATGCACAACAAATAATACTGGAATGCTCAAAATATAATAGAGAGAGAAATATCTTGTATAAAACTTTAAATACTCTAAAGGTTCAGTTTCCAACAAATATGTTAAGTTTAGTTGTTAATCCAGATGTGAGAATTGGTTATAGTTTGTTATCATTTTTAAGGAAGTGTAACATACAATTGT
Organism: Lepisma saccharinum; assembly: GCF_977018435.1. Taxonomy (NCBI): domain Eukaryota; kingdom Metazoa; phylum Arthropoda; class Insecta; order Zygentoma; family Lepismatidae; genus Lepisma; species Lepisma saccharinum. Next base: position 26,265,265 of record NC_139247.1, read on the forward strand.
AAAAGGCAAAATGTTCAAAAAAAAAATCTAATATCTGTAAAATAGGGGAGATGGACTGATAATTTTATTGTAAAACAATTGTGTGTGTATTGTTATGGACAAAAAACGGCATAAAAGCTGTTAGGTTCCAAATAAAGGAATGAATGAATGAATAGAAGATCCACTGTTAAACAAGGTAATTTTGTTTGTCAAACATGATTGGCCAAGTAGATTATCTGTAGAAGATATTCAATCCGGATTGGGTGTTTTCTTCGAGCGACGACGTCTTTATCTGTGGAGAGCGATTATCTTAGCTGGATGGGAAAAATTGTTGTACCATCCATATTACGCGAAAAGGTATTAAAATTACTACATTGTAATCATGCAGCATCCCGTGTTATGAAAGATGCAGCTTCGTCAATATACTGGTGGCCAAAGATGCTCAAGGACATAGACAAATATGTTGATAATTGCAATATTTGTCAATCGGAACGGAGGAAAGTAAGAAAAGGCCCTATAAATGAGTGGCCAGAAGCTTCACGCGTAGCAGAGAGAATACACGTAGACCACTTTTTCTTCGGAGGAAAGAAATTTCTTATTCTAGTCGACGCATTCAGTAAATGGGTTGACATATGGCCAGTTCATTCTCTAGATTCGGCGGAAACCATACGTTGGATATTACAATCTTGTTCTTACTTAGGTCTACCAGACAATATTGTGTCAGATAATGGTCCTGCGTTCAGTAGCCTAACTTTCCAGAACTTTTGTTCACAATACGGAATAAGGCACATAACCATACCTCCGTACCATAGTCCGAGTAACGGAATGGCCGAGAGATATATTCGGACCGTTAAAGATCACTTGAGAAAATTGGTATTGGAACACCCCAATTTAAGTTCATTACAAATGGACGCGAGGATCGCGGAAGTTCTTCTGTTTTTGAGAAATTCCAGATTAAGAGAAACTCAAAGTTTGCCTTCTGCTTCCGTGTTGCGATTGTTGATGTCAAGATTTGCCAGTTTAGGCCACAGAAACTACAACACCATAGTTCCCATTGAGTCACGTGATTTCCATGTTGGTCCTCAAAAAAATAAGGCCCGATCACGCCATTGGCCCAAAAACCACACCACACAGTCACTTTCTTAGGATGAAGGGGTACGTCCAGAATCACTTGTGGATTTTCATCTGCCCAAATCCTCCAGTTTTGTTTGCTAACGTAGTCATGAAGAAAAAAATGTGCTTCATCGGAAAATGCACGAAATGTCTGTCGAACTGAACACAAATTTCGATAATAAATTCGAATAATTTCTATGCGTTGTTGCATTGTGCATATCTCTATGATAACTTGCCACAAACTACTGCACACAGATGTCACAGTTCCATCTCGTCATTCCAGCCAGTGTTGCCATAACACTCTTTCAAAGTTCTGACATTCAAATTGGTAGACCCTTTGTATGGATGAAACAGATTTGTTCCGCAGTTGACACACTGCACATAGTTGTTAATGTCAATATTTTATTGCATTCACGATTAAATGTATTTCGGAAAAAAAGAGTAGCTAGCACGTGGATAGTGTGGATCAGTTGAACTTTCTCGAACAGAAGTTAATCAAGTGTTTTCTTTATAATTAGAAACACAGCGCTTCCTTTAATGATTAACAGATTCCTTATTAATCATCATTCTTAGAAAATAATCCTTCTTAGTATTAAAAAGCAAAATATTTTTTTTCATTTGTTTAAAACATGTTTTTGTTCTTCATTAAAACATGTTTAAAACAAAAAACTGTTTCATTTGTTTCTTAAAAAAATACAAGTTTTGCCACCCGTCTAGTCATGCATTTTCACGGAGTATTTCACTTGCGCTCTCAACAAGCCGTCGATCCAGACTGATGCACGTCTCCACACTGCAGTGCTGTGGGGACGTCTATTGAATTCGGCAAAGCAGAACGACTTTTGGGCGCGACATTGCCAGCCGTCATAGTGGGGATGCACCTTTACAAGGAGCATTACGATGTATTCTTTGTGAAAGAAATATAGTTTTATATGGATCCCCCTGTATAAATTAAATTAAATGAAGAAGACTTAGGTGGACAGGCCATGTGGCACGAATACGAGAGGAAATAAGAGTTTACAGGATTCTTGTTGCGAAACCTGATGGTAAGAGACCTGTAGGAAGGCCAAGACGAAGATGGAGGGAGAACGTTGAGACGGACCTAATGGAAATCGGTGAGAATGAAAAAAGATTGGATTGATTTTGCCCAGGATAGGACAGATGGAAGGCTTGTGTTGCGGCAGCGATGAACCTTCGGGTTTAAGAAGGCTAGAGATTTAGTTAGTTAGTTAGTTAGTCTATAACATTTTCAGTAAAAAATGGGCACTTTTACGTATTGTTTCTTGTTTGTGTTGAAGTTTTACTTTTTTCTTCGTATCGTGCAGGATAGCAGTAGAATTGTTTCCGCAATCGCTGTTCATATTCATCTTTAGTTTCTATGTTTCTACTGCATATTTATTAGGATTATAGAGATATTTACGTGCATATTTTGCTAGATTTGAGTGCATGTAAATTCTCAATCTATTTTTACGAGCAACGAAAAGTAACGTTTCCAGCTTTACACCATTTTCGCATGTTTTAATTTATCGCAACAGATTAATGTTTCGGAAGGGTATTAGGCCTGGTGAGCTCTTGCCTAGCTGCGTCAATGTGTGGACCAGTGATGGATTTCAGTCATGAGTCTTTTCGGTAATTTTCAAACTCTCTACCGTATCTCAATTGATACATTCGTCAGAATGAAGAGAACAAGGGTGTCGCCTCGAGAAAACGCGTGAAAAGAATAGAGAAGTGGTAGTTAGAAGGCATAATATTTCAAGTGATAAAGGTTGTCTAGTAACACCTCCTTTGGAAAATTTCTTAGTCGTTCACGAATTTCGAATGGTCGCCCAAACATGGTTATAATATGTTTACAATGTAATTGTGGCAAATTATGACACAAGAGCAATTAATTGATTGATTGATTGAATTGGTGTTTTAAGTCCACTTTATGCACAGTAAGGCTAATAGGGACTGGACCTACAGTTTAAAGTGGGATCCGAACCACTATGTCTCTCTACCGGGTATCGAACCCGGGACCCCTACAAGGTGGCGACGCTACCACTGCGCAATCGGGGATGCCACAATATCACTTAATTATCATTTTCTAACGAAGTTACAATTATGCCAAATATTGAGTAGAAAACACTATCAGTATTCATAAAGACAACCTAAAACTAGTCAGACGGGAAAATAGTTTGATCTAGTTTGCTTTATAGACGACATAAATTTGCCAGACAAGGGAAATATTTTTATATGTGGACAATGGAAATCATAAGATTAGAGGGAGCCACACAGATGATTTAAGTAGATTGATTTGTTGTATTACATCTACTTTATGCACAGTAAGGCTAATCGGTACTGGACCTACAGTTTCCAGTGGGATCCGTTCCAACTATGCAATTGATTTAAGTAGACGAAACCTTGTTGGTATTATTAGGAACGATAAGACAGTGGCTGCGATTAGGGGTGGGTGTGGGAGGGCAGTTGCCCCTCCCCCCACTTTTTGACACTTTTGCCCCTTGCACTATGCTATATCTTATCTACAAAGAGAAAGTAAACTGTCCTTGGCCCCCCTTCCAGTTTTGGCACTTTGCCCCCAAATTTTGGGCATAAGTTTGGTAACCCACTAAAGACATGCCATAAGTATGTTTTGAACCGCTCTTTTTTTAAATACTTATTTCTAAAAAACTTATCGTTTGATATTCACTTCTAATTCAAGTGCTAGGAAACTTTAGATTATATTGCGTCAGTAATTCTGAAAAAAATTCCACAAATTTGAAGCCAGTTTCGAAATATGGTTCTATTCTACGAAAATAAATACATGTACTACAGATGCATTGTAGCCTCTACTGTGTGCTACAGTCCTCGTAGCGCTGCACTTGTCAGCAACGACGTGAGAGAACACTGGTGCAACTGACCTTAGTAGCTCAGTAGAACATGATGGTAATATCTCAAGGATCGGGTTGAGATACTTGGTTCATTCCTTTTTTTCTCAATCTGTGAAGTCTGTTGAGGTCCACGTGTTTGTTCACCCGCGATTCTGGTAGTCCTAATGTGTTCGGATGTTTTTCTTGGATGTGTTGCTATGAACTAGGAACTACTTAAAGTTTTGTTTCCCAAGTCTACCTTTTGGTAATAGTGATTCATGTGGTAGAGAGAGGAAGTGGATATTTGATTTCTGTTACTTAGCGTTGCTTTTCTGCCACTTCTAGCTAATCGCAACAATGAGTAATGACGTGTAATTGATAAAGAGACACTCATAAACAGTGCCGAAACCACAGGTGTGCAGATGGCATTGTCCCCCCCCCCCCCGTGACGTTGGACGGAAGTTCATTCTAGGGGAAGCAAACATTGAAGTAAAAAAACAAGACTAGGAGAATCTAAGAATAGCAGGACAATTGAATACCCATGATGGAATTAGATTTTACGTGTTCCTTGCATTTTTCTTCCAAACGGTCAAGGGCACTTGCAAGGGGCACAGAGGGTCAATTGCCATCTATCGATTTCAAAATTTATACAAATAAAAATACATTTCGTAAAATGTTCTTCCTCGCTTCGTTCGCAATGTCTGCTGTTCTTATAGTCAAAGTTCAGAGCCAAAGCTATGGGGCTGCGGGAGTCGGCCCTGGGAGCAAACCGATCTATATGAAACAAATTTTAAACAGAATACCATGGCGCTCCGTAAATTATTGGGCCCTATTAAAACAATCTCTTTCTATGAAACTTAATATGAAATATTAATGATGACACTAATCCAAGAAGTCATTGATCAATCAAAGGATTTCTATTTGTTTGTCAGGTGTCAAAACATGTATTTCAACTATAATCTAATACAATTTACACAATATTTTGCAAAATGGTTAACGTAACCAGTAGACAAACATTGTCTGTAGTGATGCAAGTCTCTCTCCTTTGAAGGAAATTGAGTCCGTGGTGGACTAAGGACCCATGTTTTAATGTTTTAGCAAGTACAGAAAAAGTACTACAAATTTTTACACAATTCATCAAAGTGTAGATAATATGTAACCATTATTATTTAATTCATTTGATTTTTCTTGCATAACACAACACAATGGTGTTGTTGGATTCTTGTTAGATTCCTTTGTGCGTAAAAACAGGAACATATTAAAACGTACATTCATCTGGCACAGTGAATTTTGATAAGTGATGGCAACAATGCAAACGGCAACGTGTAATCTTCTCACTCCACAAGAAAAGAAACAAATAAACAATGGCTTTCGAAACAACGAGAGGAAAGAATGGCGTCTGGCAAAAACATGAAACTAAGAATAAATATCATGAATTTCACTTTGGCTTCATTACACTCATTGAAATAAAACTTACGTCATTCTTTACAATGTTTAAAGGCGCATCAAACTGTTGTTGTAAATTATGAAAATTGTTAAAACTTGCCATTATTTATACATCTAGAAATATCGGCATATAAATAAAGTTAACGATGATAAAAGCGGCCATATTGGGAAAATTATAAATTTGGCTGAAGACATTAATATAATATTTATGAACTTATATATCAATTATTAACTGTAAAATACGTGAAACTATGTCTACTAATAAAAATATATTACATATATAATAAAATATAGCACAACGAAGAAATGGCCAACTCGGGGTCATTACATGTGGAACGAATGGGTACGGAAAATGAACACCCATTTCATTTTACCTTTCTGGATCATACCTAACCCATCCCAAAGGACGAAACCTTAGAGAATACGGAACTGTCCACGTGACGCCAATAGGCACCAGCATTTCTGGCCATCCAATTCTAAATAATCACCTCAATTGTACCTCAAAAGCAATATTCTCAGTTGCCCGTATTAGCAGCAGTGAAAACAGTGACAAGAATTTCGAAGCTTCACCTTCATTTCCAAACTTATGAGCGTGTCTCGTCGCGGTTGGTCATGAATTATGTCCTCAGCTGCGGCAGTTCAATGGCGATTTACGAGTCCACTCCTTGCTTGCTGCTTCTAAACGACCTCTTCGGTTTCATGGTAACTATAATGGCCACATCGCCAGCAGCAGAAATGCGTGTCCAGTTGCGCGATTGGTTCATTCAGAATTCACGGCAGTGCATGAGCAAGTTACACCATTAGCACGCGAGAGCTAGAACTCATCACATTTCCCGCATCGAACTTCCAACCTGTCGTGAATTTCGCATCGCTTCTGCCTCGATTTCGGAAGCAGCAAGTACTCGTTCGAGTTCCAGCATCCTAATTACAAGTAGCAGATCATTACTTTAACCCTAGCTTACCGAGAGGGGGGATAGGGGGAGGTTGTCTGGCCCACCATGTCTACGTTTTCGATTTTCCAACTGTGAAAATTTTTATAATTTTTTTTTAAAAAAAATCATTGTTCCCTATGGTGTCAATATTTCTGTATTACTTTTGTTCATAAAAACACAAATGTGATGTAAATAGGAGGGCCTATCAGGCGTGTTATTCGAGACACTCATGTCAGTGACAGTGTACAATTGACTGGTAATGATAGTAATTTTTGTAATTTGATAATTAATAAACAACTGCCCTCCTATTAACAAAAAATAAATTAATAAAAGCTATTATGGTTTTTGTGAGTTTTAGCGAATGGAAAAGTATGTGAGATATTCAGTCAATAATTGGTTATTATCTTTTATTAATGATAGTTAATTTCGCAATTATTATAATCAATAAATAACTGCACATATATAATCAACGAAGGTGATTCAGTAACAAGAGGGTTTCTTGATTTTTAGTGATAAGAAAAAGTGTAGGGTGGGTCTGTGCTCTCCCCTCAGGTAAGTTAGATTCTCGTACGGCACAGGTAATCTAGGGTGAAGGGAAAAAAACAGCAACTCGCGCATCGAGGAGAATATTTTGTGAATTTCCATGGTTTCAAGATCTGGTAAATGATCTATCAATTATCTTTTTAATCGGGTGGTGGTTGAGCTTCGTGTAACTTCATATCTCATTCATGGGTTTCTTTTTGGAGACCTAAGTAATCAGCAGTAGAGAGGTAATACAGACAATGCCTTGTGCCAGCAATAATCTTTGATCTCCAGTGCAAAAAAAAAAAGAAAACTCGGACGCTACCGAATGTAATGAAACTGCATCAGTTATCTGCAGATGTTTCGTTTAAGCACTCTTGCAATCAAGTTGCGATGCGATGGTCATTAGGCTGTTTCTTTCTACACGAATTCAACTACGACGGAGTGAGGACGTGGTTTCTCAAGTCGTTCGAAACTGACTTTACCCTCCGCCTAAATGGCTTATCAGATAAAAAATATTGACAGGTGTTTGCCATTTTAGGGAAAACCACACAATGTATCAATAAGGAGGGGACGTACAAACTCGATTGCAGGGTGGATTTAATTGATTTGGTTTATTTTACTTCTCTTTTCTGCCACTCTTGGGTAGGCGCGAAGATGAGCATCAGTGATGATATGATGAAACTGATGAAGGGACACTCACAAAGAACACTCATGCCCAGAGCGGGATTCGAACCCGGTATACTGGACTGCAGGGTAGAAAACGTAATGAATTCGAAATAAATTCAATAGGTCATAATCAAAGGGAAGTATGGAAACTGGATTTGATAATGTTTATTTTGCTAGTTATAAAATTTACCGTTTTAAAACACACCTAAGACATAAAGCTAACAACTACATTGGTAAAAACGAATTAAAAATAGTTATGTTATGAGTAATTACAAAACGAAGTAGATATTTTCCTGCTGCTCAATAAAATTTTCCACATTTAAAAATATTTTCAACTAAATTATTTTGAACTTTTACCCAAAAACAGTTATTTCAAAAATCAATTGTTCTTGATATTGTCAAACTTTTGTAACGGCCCAGCGTGGTCGCCACTTTATTATAATAGACCCTGCATGGTCGCTATTTTCCTTTTGAATTAACATTTCAGTTGAAAGTGTTGAGCGGAATGTCCCTGCAAGGCATACGCTTTGTTTTTAAATCCAACTTGTTCTTTAAACGTTAATAATTGTATTTTACATTATTGTATTGTCTAAATGCACACAGTTTTAGTTTATGTTAACACGTGCCTCTAGTGATTTTTCCACTAGTGATTTCTCAATATCAAACTATGATAATTCTCAGTACGGAGTTTCCAACATGTAATCATAAAGTGAGTTGGCAACGCGTACTCTTAGTTAGGATTTTCACCGCCCATGCGCCACCGCGAGTATAAAGCCAGCGCAGCGAGGAGCGGAGCTCATTCCCTGCCCAAGTTCCGGAGAGAACGATGGTCATTCGACGTACACCATGTTGGGGGAGAAGAGACGCAGGGAATCGCTTGAAACGACCTCATCGTCGTCCAAAAGTTCGACACGCTCTTCAGATGCTACAAGAAATCCTGAATCGACTTCGGTTCCTTCCCTATACTCCCCCTGACGCCTCACTGCGAGGAATAAATTGGATGTTCCCTGCCCCCCTTATCTCTTCGAGACCAAAGGCGGTACAGGTAAATGCACGGGAGTGGTGCAGGTAAAAGCACGTGCGTGGTACAAGTAAATGCACGTAGGGGTTACAGGTGAAGAGACGTGTGCTAACAGACATCATTTTATTAAGATTATAATAAACATATATATAAAGCTGGTGAAACCTTTGATTATCCCAGTAAGCCCTGAGATATATGAGTCCTAATTGAAGTGTTTAGAGTGTGGTAATTGTGTTTGGGGGTACGGACGTTCCACTTGCGCTTTTTAGTTTAAGAAAATTTTATATTAAAGGAAAGAGAGGTTGAAAGAGATATAGGAATGTAGAGGAAAACACAAACTTAATTGCGAGAGGCATCTGACTCATTGTCGTTTGTTACAAGAGTCGGTACCTTCCATTGCGGCACATACTTCTTGAGCGTGAAAACTTTCATATCTTCGGATTGGATTTTAATCTTTTCAACTCTTAATGTTGAGGGTTTCTTTGCATAGTGATTTCAGATTTTTAAGAGAACTGTGTTCTTACACCATCTTTGACGATAATTAAATGGCCATTTCCTAAACGTATCAGACATAAATACAAGAATTACGAAACATACAATCGACTCCATAAGTGTCATAAAAGCAACAACAATAGTTTCGATTTCTCTTTTATAACGCATGCAAAGGTCCAAACTACAATCAATAAAATCAAATCCAATGCAACTGGAGCAAATTAAATTTCTATTAACATTGCAGACATTTTCAACACACCCCTGTACACTGGCACATTCCCAACCATTTGGAAACTCGCTTACATAAGCCCCCTGGCTAAAATAATCAACCCAGTACGTGCTCAAGATTTTTGACCATTTAGTATTGTTTCCACTTTGTCAAAAGTATTTGAAAACATCTTCCACGAGCAAATTTATAACTATGTGCAATCGAAAAAATTGTTAAACCCCTTCCAGTCCGGTTTCCGCCCGCAACACAGTACTAGCACAGCACTCATTAAAGTGGTCGATGACGTAAGGTCAGCGATGGATAAGAGATATCTGACAATGCTCGTTCTCCTCGATTACAGTAAAGCCTTCCAAATCATCAACCACGATATCTTGCTGGCAAAATTGTCATTTTATTTCAACGTTTCCCAACCCGCTGTTGACTGGACTCGATTCTTAGCAATGCACATTCGTTTCTGACAATAAGTCGTCATGGCTGCCGATAAATTGCGGTGTACCCCAAGGAAGCGTTATGTCTCCGCTCTTGTCCTCCATGTACGTAAATGATGTATCTGGAACCTTTCAATCAATAAATTTCCATCTGTACGCTGATGATGTTCAATGTTATTTGTCGTTCCCTAAAACAAACATCAACATGGCCATAAAAGCCCTAAACGATGATATTATGAACGTCTGCAAGTGGTTTCAGGCAAACGGTCTACGAGTAAATGCTGAGAAAACTAAATATATTTTAATTGGCTCACGGCAGATCATTTCCACAACTGAGAAGTCCTCTATCCCTGACATTCTTGTCGATGGAAAATCAATTTCATTTTCACTTTTGGTCAAAGACCTGGGAATCGTTGTCGACGAAAACCTCACTTGGAGTGACCATGTGAAGGACATATTCAATAATTCCTACGCAGCATTATACTCCCTGTACCGCTTTAAAAACATTTTACCACAGGAAGTAAAGAAAACACTCGTGGAGTCGCTAGTTCTGTCGCAAATAGACTACTGTGACTTGGCGTATACTGACCTCAACTGTGAACTAGCAAGGCATCTACAGCGAATACAAAATGCATGTGTGTGCTTTATTTACAACATGAAATACTTTGACCACCTGACCCTGACTTTCAAGGACCTAGGCTGGTTCCACCTTTCCACACGCCGCCGCTTCTACGCTCTTACAGCGCTCTACAAAATTGCAAACTCACGCCCTACCTTCTTTCTCGATTTCAACTCCTAAGCGCAGCACACACCTTTGTCACCCGTTCGCGAGACAACTCTGCTGACAATCCCTTCCATTTTATGGAAATTCCTTCACGGTTACTGCTACCGGAGCGTGGAACGACCTCCCTAATGACATAAGAAGCTCTTCTTCTCTCGGCCAAATCAAAATTAAGAAATCATCTCCTGGAGTGAAGTTACTCGTACTGAAAACAGGGAAATTAAATAAAATGAAACCTTCGTGTAAACTTGCAGGACAAACACCCACTGACTTCTTCTGTAATTTGACTATGTTTGTTATGCGTGTGATTATGTTTTACGTGTATTTTTCTTACTTTTCTAACAGTGTATATGTATTTTTCTTTTTCTTTCTTTTCTTTTTTCTTGTGTTTTTTTTTATTTTAATCTTTTTAGTCTTAATATATTTCGCGAACAGTTAGTTATTATAATCAATTTATAAAATGTAAAGTAGAGCTGGTTAAGTGTAAGAAAAGGCTTGTGCCTTAACTTCGCCATCCAAAACAATAAATAAATAAATAAATAAATATTCTACGTGTTTTAATGTGCTGGGTGCAGATCTCTGAAACTTGAACATTTAACTTTCAACGGGGAAGCTTCTTTTTTTTAATACACCCACGCACATGTGTGTTAGTATATATGTATGTGTGTGAGTATATATTTATATATATATATATATAAAATTGTATGCATGTATATAGACAGTTTTTCTGTCTACCAAGAGTAAGAAAACTATCCTCCTCCCCCTTAACCCCGCCACAATTTTGGCTGCCAATCGCCAATGGTGAAGGAAGGCTATGAGAGAAACGAGACAGGACAAAACTCCTCCAAATCGAGCATTCAATAAAAATAAGTTAGAGGATTTCGTTACAATCCTCTACATTATCATGTTTCTATTTTCTCACAAGTACATTGGTTTGTTCTAATGCCTGATATTTTCAATTTTTAACTCCAGTTGACACGACAGACAGACAAGTAAATAGATCGAGATAATAAATGCCCCACTATATCACTACCTGGTATTCTTCCAGTTAATGAAGTTGTATATTTCTGTCTGTAGAATTCCCGACTTTTCGGGATACCTAGCAGTCCGGAAATGGTCATTTTGAAAAGTAGTTAATTCTCGACGTTTTTTGCATTGTAAATGTTTGGAACTAATCGGCAATTGTTAGTTTGTGTACCAAAAATGCAAAAACAATCACTTGAAGTGAAAATGACGTGTAGAATTGGAGATTTCCAGAGCTTCGGGAAATTTTGAACATTTCCCGTCCCTTCCCGATTGTCGGGATTTAAAAAATTTCCCGTCCCGATCCCGTCCCGACCCAAAAAAATCTGTCCCGCATACCCCTTATCAGTGATGTGCCGTAGACTAGAAGTCTACGTCTACATGCGTTGTCTACACGTAATCTACGCGTAGATTACATTGGGTTGTAGTTTACATAGACTACGTAGACAATCTAGAGTGCATTAAAATTAATTTTCAAGGGTTTCATGAAAGGAAAGTGACATTTTCAACTGTATTGGTTCCTAACGAAATGAAAAGAATCCTATTTACAACAAAATTTATTCTCTTCTATTATCAACTATGGAGGAAGATAAATAGTATGCAAAAAACAACAACAGATGGCAGTCGTGAGGCAAGAGTGGTCTTTTCCCCATAAAACACTAGAATATTTCTTATATTAGATTTCTTCCTAGGTGAGAAATTGTTCGAATTTGGAAGGGAGCATATGAAAAGTTCTCTTCACACATCAGCAACTGATACGTAGCATAATTTTCTTTTAATTCCACGGCGCCCTTTGCTAAGTTATCATCTTTCGCCATGTTGTTTACATAGATTACGTTATCTACGTGTATAAAATAGTCTACATGTAGAATGTAGACTATCGTTGTTTACGCGTAGACGCACATCACTGCCCCTAATGGAAACGAACATAAAAAAAAACAAAAAACAATGAGGTAGGTTGCGCACGGTTTATTTGAAGACATGAATGTGCGCACCGATTCGTTTGCTCGAGTCCGCCATGTTCCCTTACATCAGGTAAGAGATTATAATCCCTACTCTAATTCAACAAGGGCCGTGTCCGGATTGGCAAGCGCTCCGTCCCGTTCTCTCCCGTTGGCGTATTTACAAACCCTATAGTGCTGCAGAACCTAGAGCGATATGTGGCTTCTGATTGGCTCTTATTCCGGAAGTTAATCCAGTGTTCCTTCAAGGTAACGCTAGATGGCAGGGTTGAAATTGACAATGTTGATTTAAGAGATCCATCCTAACAAGATAAGAAAGCCCTTCAAACTGAGGTTAATTTTGAGCACATTTTTTAAAAAATTAAGGTTTTGAAAGACAGAAAGTCAGAACTCTTCTAGAAGTTAATGGTTTTCTTATTTAAAGTCACATTTGTGCAAACATTGTAACTACTTATGCATATATTTTCTATGTCACGTCCATGGTTGATTATACAGAAATGGATTTATTTAGTATATTTGAAGATTCCAAGATATGAAATTTCTCCTTTAATTCAGTAATCACTTCGTATAAGCTACAAGTGCTTTCAGAGATATCAACATTATTATTCACGATGGCTTCATATTGATTTTTATCACCTGCAAACGATTCAAAAACATTTTTAACATTTTTTCCATACAAATATATATTCGTAACATAATTTTGACAATTTGATTACAAATTTTATTTCTAAATAATCACGAGTCTGATCTTTCCATACTCATCCTGTAAACAGACAAACAAGGAACAACGGACAAGGAACATAAACTCTTCCGGTGCGCACAGCCAATAAGACAGCGTTATGTACCTCTGGTTCTGCAGCACTCTAGGGTTTGTAAATACGCCTCCCGTTGCTCTCGCGTTCCGTCGAAGTCACGTCCAAGTCGTCCGAATCTACATGTTACCTTGTAGTACGGTTGTCACTTTTCCCGCCAGGTGTCAGCCCGAACTTCACCCACCGCGCTCTGGGGCGCAGGCGCACCGCACGGAAGCAGAAGGCAGACGCCAAACAAACATCACAATGATTTCCACCTATTTACTACTCATATTAAAAATGTAACATGCTATTTCATCATTTATAATTTTTCTACATTCAGTATTATCGATAAAATGTTAAAGTATCACTGACAAGGGAGCTTATCTAAGTGTCCCCCTCCGATTTCCATGAAACTTGGAAGGTGTATAGAGGGGCCGAAAGGAAGAAATACGTGTTTTTTTGGTTTGGCTAAAAAAACGGTTTTTGGGAGGCAAACCCTCTCCTCTAATGTCAAGATGAGGACAAATTGAAGTGGGGATCTGACCCTGTGTCCCCCTCCGATTTCCATGAAACTTGGAACGTGTATAGAGGGGCCGAAAGGAAGAAATACGTTTTTTTTTGTTTCGGCAAAAAAAACGGTTTTAGGGGGCAAAATCCTCCCTCAAATGTCAAAATGAAGTGGAAATCTGACCCCTGTGTCTCCCTCCGATTTCCACGAAACTTGGCAGGTGTATAGAGGGGCCCAAAGGAAGAAATATGTGTTTTTTTGTTTCGGCTAAAACACTGTTTTAGGGGGCAAAACCTCCCCTCTAATGTCAAGATGAGGACAAATTGAAGAGGGGATCTGACCCCTGTTCACCTCCGATTTCCATGAAACTTGGAAGGTGTATAGAAGGGCCCAAAGGAAGAATAAGTATTTTTTTGTTTCGGCTAAAAAACTGTTTTAGGGGCAAAACCTCCTCTCAAATGTCAAGTTGAGGACAAATTGAAGTGGGGATAGGACCCCTGTGTCCCCCTCAGATTTCCATGACACTTGGAAGGTGTATAGACGGGCCCAAAGGAAGAAATACCGATTTTTTATTTCGGCTAAAAAAAATTTAGGGGTTAAAAACTGCCCTCAAATGTTAAGATGAGGACAGATTGAAGTAGGGATCTGACTCCGAAACCACGTAAATCTGGCAAAGGAACAACACGCTCATATAATTATAATTGGAACACACACAGCACAGAACTGTAGGATTGTCGGTACCAAACGCAGTGCAATTGTAGAGATATGCCGAATTCATAGACGCCGTTGTTCCCGGATAGCCATGGGCATAACATTGGACAGATTAAAGCAGGGTAACGGAGCATCAAAATAGCCGCACACGGGAACCATAACCCTATCAAGCATGACCTAGATATCATATAGGTGATATCCATAGCCAAGGACACAAGAGGATAGGTCCGTAGATGAATACACAGCATGTATAAAACATTTATTACCACCAGGAAGTAACACGAAACAACGTTATGGTAACCGATCTGCCAACACAAAGACAAGCTTCCATGCATCACTTTGAAAACCGCCCCTATTGTTGCTTCCACGGTGTCAATGTACATACTCGTCACAGTAATGGTACTCCTCAAAAAAATATTTAAAAGGGTTAAAAAAAAACCTCCCTCAAATGTCAGAATGAAGTGGGGATCTGACCCCGGTGACCAACACCGATTTTCATGAAACTTAGCAGGTGTATAGAGGGGCCCAGAGGAAGAAATATGTTTTTTTTTGTTTCGGCTAAAAAACTTTTAGGGGGCAAAACCCGCCCTCTAATGTCAAGATGAGGACAAATTGAAGTGTTTCCCCACAACCTTCGACGGAAGTCAATTCTAGGGTAGGAAGGGGAGGCAAACATTGACGGCCAAGGACACCTGCAGGAGGGGCACAGAGGAGCAATTACTCGTTCCATTTCAAATTTTATGCAAATAAAAATGCATTCTGTAAAATTGTGTTGCTTGCTTCGTTCGCATAATCTGCTTTTCTCGTTTTCGACAAGTTCAGAGCTGCATCTAGGGGTGGCGGGAGTCGGCCATGGGCGCCGAATGATTGAAATGAAAAAAAAGTTGTGAAAGAGAGCTTAGCGCCCAGTGATATTATTTGCGCCTTATTAGGGGCAAGGGGGGGGCAAACATTGACGGCCTAGGGCACCTGCAGGGGGCACAGAGGAGCAATTACCTCCTTCGATAACAAATTTGATACAAATAAAAATACATTTTGTAAATTATTCTTGCTTGCTTCGCTCATATTATCTGCTTTTCTCGCTTTCGTCAAGTTCAGAGCTGTAGCTATGGGCGGCGGGAGATCGTCATGGGCGCCGAATGAACCAAAAAGTTGTAAAAGAGAGAATGCCATGGCCTCCAGTGAAATTATTTGCACCCTATTAAATCAATATTATTTTCAATTGCAAAAGTTGGATCTAAAAATATTCTTGCAGAGGTTGCACCTCTGGTATTATATTTTTTGCAAATTTTGTCTGACAAAAATAATTTGAGTAATTTGGCATAAACGGGGGGGAAATGTTCTACCATTTGGGGGGAGTGCGTCATGGGCCTTGGGGGGGGGGATGGGCACCCCTGCTTCGGGGCATATGATATTGCATTATGATCGATAATGCATTGTTAACTGGTGACTGAAACATAACACAGGTTACAAGTGCATGTTGGATATACGTCATTCGTTTATAGTTCTCAGGCTGGGAATGCTGTGAATGACTGTGATTTTATTTCCTCTCTTTATTTGGCAGTATGACGAATATAAGGCTGTGTCCGAAAGGTACAAAGTGCAGACTTGAAGTATGGTCTTGGCGGAGGTGACGTCACCTAGTACAGTTCGAAAGCGCCAAGAACAGAAGGACGCAAGTACACAGCGTGCAGTACAGATGGTTGGTGACTAGGTCACGTGGTTTCCACACTCGTTGTTCATTTGTTTAAAATCACGGAGGTAGAAAGCGAGAAGCACGTTATTGGCCAGCAAGTTGTTGGTTATAGTTCTTCTAATGTGTGGAAATGTATGTGTACGAGCATTTGAAAATGCTATGTGATTTCTATTGTGAAAAACAAGTGTTTAAATGGCGAGGAAAACAACGAGTGCTCAGATTTATCTCCTGATCGCATTTGGCGCTGCAGTCGAAGTGCAATTCGAAAGACAACACTTCCAGTCCACGACTTGAAGACCGCACTCCAAGACCATACTCGGAGGTTGGTCGCTGCAAGTACGGTCTTGCATCTTTCGGACACGGCCTAAGATTAAATATCATTCATCAACATGTAAATTTCGGGTAAATTTCTCGTATCGGACAAACGGCTCAAATTTGCTAGTTCATTAAATTTGAATATTCGTACTTACGTATTCTGCATTGAGAAACATTGCTGAAGGTGGCATTTCGCTTATTTCCCGGAAATAAGCTCTATTTGCAACATACCGAGTAAGTTTTCTTCGTTTCCTTTTGCCTTCGGTAACACGCAAAATGGCGGTCACAGTTTCACTACCGTACTAGGCATGCAGTGTTTCCACCCCACTGCACCCAAAAATACCTACGTAGCCCCACGAACCATTTCCGGTAAGGTTAGATTAGGTAGGGTCACGTTTAGGTTACAATAGTTAAAAATTGGTTTAGAAAAAAATATGCTTAGCCCCACACACCATTCTCTCATAGCCTCACGAACCATTGACACATAGCCCCACGAACCATTGACACATAGCACCACGAACCATTGACACATAGCCCCACACACCATTTGCGGAAACGTACCTTCTTCAGTTACAAAAACACGTGTTTGGAAACACTGACCGGGATTACGTCATCACACACAGGCTACATCCACCTGGAAGTAAATGGATGCAACAGCTTTCGTGCATCGGTCACACATTTATATCGAAAAATACATGATTTACCGGCAAAAGTCAATGAACGATGCGAGAAAACACTTCCCCGAACTTCCACAAGTATAAAGAAACTGCATTCGGTAAGTAATTTCTCCTGTAAATTTGAAGAAATCCGTTTGTCCGATACGAGAAATTTTCGCCTTCTAAACGACAATGATTTCAGGTAAATTGTGAAGTTGGAAATACTGGTTCTAATGTATGTGATCATTCCAGCGTAATGAACACTCGGATAACATTTATTTGTACAGTCAAAGCCATAAGTATTTTTACATATTTGCGACGAGTAAAGTCATAAGCTATGAACATTGTATACTAATTAAATCAAGCCATAAGTTGTAGCATTTGCACATGGTAGTTTGGGACCGTAAGGGATTTATGGTTCCTGGTTTGATGTGTACACTAATGTGCAAAATTATGTCATAACAGTAGAGAAAACAAGATAATCGTTCATACAGTTTAGATTAACTTGAACATTAGTAATGGTATTCTGGCTAGAGTGACCAGACGTCCTCTTTTATCCGGACATGTCTTCCTTTTTAGGTGCCTGTCCGGCGTCCGGGTGGATTTTTTAGAAATCGGTAAATGTCCTCCTTTTTTCATTGAAATAGCAAATGTGCTGCATACAGAATGTTCACTCGGGGCACGTTAAGTTTTCGAGCAATGCTCACCTAGCATCTGGGAGCTCAACACGACCACTTTCCCGACTGAGTCATTAATAGGATGCGTATTTAAGGCACTAAAACCCCCTGAAATAGGCACCAAAATAATGGAAATAGGCACTTAAAAAGGCACCCTAAAATTAAAAAAATACATTAAAATAGGCAATGGATGTTAATTTATTTAAATTTTCTTCTTACAATGCACAGTTATACTGTATTAGGACTTTAGTTCATACATAAAAGTGCGCTAACGTGAAATTCACATTTGCGGGGAATCGTCAGTTAAAGTAATTCTCACAAAAAGAGCTTGTGCTAACGACTGTGCGAATTTGAACAAATGATGAAAAAACAATTTGCACCATTGTAACAAAAAGAATATTTAAAACAATTTGCACCATTGTAACAAAAAAAATATTTAAAACAATGTTCCAATTCAGACCATCAAATCTGGCAAATTCCAGATTTCAGTCAGTACAACATCAACAAAGCCTTACATCTTTTAATATAGAGAAAGCCAAATGCACTTAAAAAAACCTAAGTATGCAAAAATTGCAGAATATCCAATTTTTTTGCCACGATTAAGCAAAGTAGACACTAACCATCAAAATAGGTTTTTATAAGCACTATAAAAATATGTTTTCGGAACAGAAACTCCATGACACGAACTTTGAAGTTTAAACATGAAAGCCTATGTTTTACTGGAAAGGAATAAAAAAGGCACATAGGCAAATTTTCGCACCCCAGTCATTAGTATTAAGCGCTGAGACTGCTGGAACGCATGTAGTCTGTACAGTTCCTTTTTGGTTGATTGATTTGGTTTATTTTACTTCGCTCTTCTGCCACTTTTGGCTAATCGCGAAGATGTGTATGATGAGCGATGATATGATGATTTTGATTAAGGACAGTCACAAAGAACACCCATACCCAGGCCGGGGATATTTCAGTCTAATATCCAAGAATTAGAAAAGAAGTAAAATTCTGTGCTTCAAATTATAGATATTCTGTCATTTGTTAAATAACAGGTTAGAAGAAGGCTTTCTTTGCTTAAAGCTAAGAGATCTTCTGAAAAGTATCTGTGAGCAAAATGTTGGTAAGATTTTTGTATATTGATTAAATTATGAGTAATGGCAACCATTTTTTGCGATGTCCTCTTTTTTATGACTTTGTCCTCCTTTTTCGCCATGCTCTGTCCTCTTTTTTAAATGTATTTGTCTGAATTGGAATTGAGTTAAAATTTCTGGGTGCGTCGGCACTTAAGTAGTGTTGCTCACGGGACGGGACATGTCCCGTCTCGTCTCGAAAACGAGACGAGACACGAGACGGGACAAACCTTTTGAAATTCGAGACGGGACGAGACGGAATGCCTGTCTCGTCTCGTTTTCGAGACGAGACACGAGACGGGACATTCTTTTGAAAAGTCTCGTCTCGTCTCGAATGTCTCGAAAAAATAAAAGCAAAATATTTAATCAGTTGTAAATACTTGTTTGCTTGGAATAAAGTATTTAAATTAGAAACGTTGATAAGCGTGTATTAAGTCAAAAGAAAACTATTCTAGAGAGAGTAATGAATGAATTGAATACCTAAACTTATTTTCAATACTCTTTCGAAACACAGCAATACTACCCATTTTTTTAAAAAAATATTCCAGATTAATAATTTTATGTTACGATGGCACTCCAGATACTAAAACAATTCTAAATAACATCAAGTAAAATGGCAGGTAGAGAAGGTGGAAGGAGGGGCCAAAATATCGTCGAGTGTTTGAGTCCGAGATTTATCTTGTAAACATAGTCTCAGCTCTATAGGTTGGAAAGATAAACGGACCGACGGATAGGGTTTATTATTATTATTATTTAATTTTTACATCAAAGGGTATACAGAAGTGAATGTTAATAGGAAGTAGGAAAAACATTGTATAAGTATTTATTGCTTATCTCGTGTGAGAGCCACCGGCTATGCGCCCTACAAAAAAAGGTAAAGTGCTCCCCTGTGCTTAGCACCACGCCATGAAGGCGTATAGGGGGTGTGGGGTTAACGCGCAATACATCTATTCTTATTACATAATTATGATTCCCTATAGACTACACTATCCGTTACATTCCATATAGATGTTAACATAGCAGTTCTGGTAAATTAGCACTTATTCCTCTTCCTTATCCCGTCTCTTTACAGCACTTCTTATCCCCCTAAATGTTTCACCCCCACTTTTTCCAATAGTTCCATGCTCCTTTGCACAGCAATTGATTCGAACACTCTTTCCAAGTTTATGTTGTGTAGCTTCTCCTCCTGCAGAACTCTCGTATCCTGACATAAGAAAAAATGTTCTGGCCCATCATCACCATCGCATAATACGCATTTATATCTTCCTTCCTCATTTTTTCTGTATTGTGTCTCCATCCCCCCAGCCTCATTCATGCCAACCACTTTCTTGCCACCATTCTCACCTTCTTCATGTACGCTACTTGTCTCCATTCCCGCGGTCCCCTTCTTTGGAGTTCGAGCGATCTGTTAGTTTCATATTCCGCTATTATTTCCTGCCTATCTATATCCTCTAATCTTTGTTTTACTAATTGCAATGTCCCCTGGTCGACGTGCCCCCCTCCCATATCCATCCCAGTCCAATTTCGTATAGTTGCCTCTGATCTCTTTCGCCCATGTTCCCATTTCCTCCCCTTGTACCCGTTGCATCAGCGCTTGCCATTTTACCGAGTTCTCACTTCTCGATATTAATGTCGCCCAGTATTTAACCCTTCTGAACGTACCTCACGTATTCTCCCTTACCTGTCCAAGTTCCCGTAGTACGTCGCAGTTTGCAGTGCCCATGCTGATATGCAAAGCTCTCTTGTAAAATGTGCATTGGATTCTGTTTAGTACATCGCCCCCCCCCCTTTTGCTCCCCATATCTCCCTCCCGTACCCTATTGATCCTATTAATAATGTACGATATAGCTTTTCCACAAAATGTATATCGTATTTCTCCAATTTCCATACTGTCCGCAGTATTTCATTTGTTATTGCCCCAGCCTTTCCTTGTACCTTTTGCATATGTCTTGTCCACGTCCCTGCCATAGTGAAAATTAGTCCCAAGTATTTTATTCTTTTTACCCTTTTTAATTCTTGCCCTCTGAAAGTCCACCTTTCGTCTCTTCCATATTCATATCCGTTTTTTTGAACACCATAACTTTGTTTTTGTGAGATTTACTTGCAGTTTGGATTCTCTACTGTATTTTTCCAACCCGTCAAGAGCCCTTTGTAGGCCGGCATTTGTCTCTGAGATCAGAACCACATCATCTGCGAACAGGAGCGCCGGTACCCTTGTCTTCCCCACCTTGGGGGTATCTGCTTGTTCACTCTCTATATACGCCACTATATAATTTATATAGAGAGTGAAGAGCATGGGTGACAGAAGACATCCTTGCTTTACCCCTGCTTCCGATTTTCGTTTCTCTGTCACGGTATCCACTTGACACCGTACACAGAATTCTACCTTCGAGTATTGTAGGAAACATGGCAGTACAAATTGATGAGGAGTTGTTGGGAAAGTTATTAGGGAGTCCAAGATATTGGCAAGACTAAGAGAAGGAGATAATTAGGGACAAATAATCTTGCATTATCCCACTCCGAGCAGCTGAGAGCTAAAGAGGAGGAGAAAATACGGGAAATTTGGAAAGAACTAATTTGGTGATTTTAGTGTTTACAGGAAACCATGACAAGATTTTAACAGATGATTATTTGCGCGGGTTGCAAAATTATTAGAATGTTATGGAAATTTCGGAAATGTCTTTGTTGAGAAAATTCTTGTTCTTTCCCTCAATCATTCCACAGGTGATTCGATTCGATTTCTTTACGTCCGTTTAAGTATTATTTCCAATGCTTTTATTTTTATTTAAGGAGAATACTATTCCTTGGATTGTAATAATGAAATACTGAGGCTGAAATAGAATAAATTTTAAGTGAAGGAAGATAACTAAGTTCTGTATAATCGTCGTAGGAGGAAACTTTGTTCTATGAGAGGACTCCCCGATGGTACAGTGATAGCGTCGTCGCCTTGTAATCAAGGGGTCCCGGGTATGAAACCCGGTGAAGGCACATAGTGATTTGGATCCCACTTTAAACTGTGGGTCCAGTCTGTAAATCAGATGAACGAATGTTGTACCTGTTCTTTTTATTCTGTGAAGGTAGCCAAGTTTTTGAGCAAAATACATGTAGTATCTACTGTCTACATTTTCACTCGTTACCAAACAAATTTCGCAAAGTAGTTTTTATCAAACTTCAGAGGGAAGCTGACAGCAGTGCGAGGAAGGGGAGGGGGAGAGCTCAGCGCAACCCCTGCCTGGTTACGGCCAGGGTGTATTCCGAGACTATTTTTCGCCGCTCACCACTGACAGAGGTTTCGCTTTGAAGAATTGACACCGTTGCTTCAGGAGCGAGGTTGACCTGCAGTAGCGGGTAAGTGCCATAAATCCAGACCTAGGAATGAAGGTTGATGCAAGGGAGGGGCAATAAAAATTCTGTAATTTGCTTTGCTTGCCGACAGGAAGTTTTGCAGGAACAATAATAAGAGGGACAGCTGCTAGGAAAAGCTGAGAGAAATGGAAAACGGCAGACTTTGAATGAAAGAAGGACAGTGAACCCCTTGTACGATAAACAAGTCCTTTGTATTATTCGCCGACACGCAAGCTTCCATTTCGAAGCTGAGGCTATCAATAGCGAAGCAATGACGACGCCAAAGGGGGGCAGGGGGGCGACCCAAGTCAGACACATCGCCCCCCCCCCCCGTGCCTTGCAACTGAAGTTAATTAAATATCGAATAATAAGAGAGTTCATTTATAAGAGCATGACGATTTTCACCTTTTCAAAGTGGTGTATTCTGCATGATATCACTTTCCTGCTTATAATACCAACTTGACTAAATTTGTTTTAGTATATATACGAATGTGTGTGTGTGACTTTCCTTCAAGATTCCAGCACTGACCTGGGCATAGGTGATTTCTCATTTATGTATGTTCTGTAATCGTCGAGATTAATTTAAGTTTTAACCAGTTTTAAGAACTGGGAGAAAGCGTTGAATGTGGATGGTTTTAAAACATCACGTATATTTTGAGGACCTCAAAACATCTGTAGTACGGGCAGATTATTCTAACCGTGGGTCGTTAGTGACAATGCTAATTAGTAAAATACATTTAAAGTTGATTCAAGATTTGGTTGGTTGATTGATTTGGTGTTTTAAGTACACTTTATGCACAGTATGGCTAATCGGGACTGGATCTACAGTTTAAAGTGCCTCCACTGGGTATTGAACCCGAGACCAAAGGTGATCGGAGAAAAACCGACACTACATGTCAGTTGTTGTGGATTCATCGCGGTTTCTTACTATTCAGGGACTTGAATTTCGAGATGATGAGCCTGAGGCAAATTTTAACAAAGGGAATTTCTTCTACTCTTGAACTTAATTACAAAATGAGAGGATATTATTCGGAAATGTATTGGACTTGAACCTTAAAATGCAAATTACACTTAAAATTCGATTCAAAACACATCGCGGGCAGGTTCGCTCTTTCTCGTACATATCAAAATGGAACTCCATAGGTGCCTGTAATTGTGTAGCACAGACATACGTTGGAGTGGTAGAGTAAGAGTTAGTAATGCCAGGGTCAGAATATTTCTTTTTCAGATTTTTTATCCTGTGATAACATTTCCCTGAAATGTGAAACACAAATTTTGCCCAAAACTCTTCTGCGTTACGAAGATGGCACTGAAGTACTCCCCTTAATGGATTTCTTTGAAATCCTAGGAAAATATAAATTGGCATTTCACAAGGTTCACACTCTAGTTGTATTCTCTGTAACAATTCCAGTTTCCAATGCAGCGTGTGAATGTGAAAGAACCGTTCCGTCCTTAAAATCTTTGAAAAGGCTAGCTCGAAGCAGGATACTGGATGCAAACTGCCTCATATGGCTGTCCTTGACATTGAGAAGAAATATCAAGTCCTGGACGTACCAAAGGTGGGCAATGTGTTCTCCAAAGCACATTCAGCAGAATTCTCCTACAGGAGAATTGCACTTCACTAAGTGACTTTCATTGTTTCTAATACTTAAGAAGATTAATTTCTTCCAACGTTACGTTCATTTTGCAAGAAAATTAAACTCTTCGAAGCACATTTTTTCGTCATTTATATTATTGTCTTATAACTGTAGTTTTATCTCAACAAAGACGATGAATTATAAAATTATGGATGTCTTCCAATACTGAAATAGGCCACTAGAGACAACGCAACTTACAAATAAAAAAAGAGTTAATGCCACAAGAAATAAATTTAGGCAGTAAACGTCTACTCTAAACAAGGGACAAACACAGAACATCATACATGAATATAATAATAATTATTATTATTATAACTATTATCATATATGTATATATATATATATACAGATGGGGGACAAAATAATACGAACACCTGTGAATGTAGAGAAAATCTTTATTAATAGGGGTTTGGACCACCCTGTGACTGAAGTACACTTTGTATGCGACGTGGGATGGACGCATAGAGGTCATGCACAATGTTTAAGGGAATATGGAGCCATTCTTCCTCCAGAACAGTCTCAAAATCCGAAAGTGTGGCTGGAGGCGGACTTCGAGCTCGAAGTTTGGACTCCAAATATCCCCACAAATGTTCTATAATGTTCAGGTCAGGAGACTGTGGGGGCCATTCAAGATGTCATACTTCATCGTTATGTTCTTCTAACCATGTTTGGACAGACCCAGCAGTGTGGATAGGAGCGTTGTCGTCTTGCAAAAGCGGTCGGTCCCCAGGAAATAAAGTCTGGACAAAAGGATGGAGATGATCCCCCAGAATGTTCCGATAGTGACTGGCATTGATCTTCCCATGCAGAAAAACAAGTGATCCCACACCATGCCAAGATATCGCGCCCCATACCATAATGGACCCACCTCCATGCTTCACAGTCGGCAAGAGGCAGTCAGGATGAAATGCATCTCGAGGCGTTCTCCACACATAAACGCGCCCCGTGGTCTGAAATAACGTGAATGTTGATTCATCAGACCAGATGACTTATTGCCACTGCTGTGGGGACCAACTTCTGTGAACTCTGCACCATTGGCATCGCTTGACAGCATTACGTGATGTCACCAATGGCTTACGAATTGCCACTCGGCCATGAATGTTTGCAGCATGGAGTTCCCTTTTGACAGTTTTGGTTGAAATGGGGTCCTGGAGATGCTTGTTCATTTCAGATGTTATCTCGGATAACGATTGCTTGTGCTTTCGGGCCACTATGCGCTTCAACACCCTCCTATCCCGAGCAGCAAGCTTTGTCTTTCGTCCACTGTTGTGCTTTGAAGACGCCATCTTACCTTGTGTTGTGTACGCTGTCATAACGGCTGATACTGTGCTCCTTGCACACCCAACAACTTTGAGGTTTCAGTCACCGTGGCTCCAGCTGAACGTGCTCCAACAATCATGCCTCTTTGGAACTCTGTCAGGTCTGACATTGCAGTGTCTCTTGAGAGCGTATGATAGACGAATGCACCACCAATGACTGCTGTTGGCAAACTGATACCTTCCCCTTCACAGCCACTAGGTGGCAGACTTCAGTGCCAGGTGGTGCTGCTGTACTGCCGGTGTGAAATGTGGCATACTTTTTCACAGGTGTTCGTATTATTTTGTCCCCCATCTGTATGTTATATATGTAGTGTTTTCGGGGATTTTAATGTGACTGCCTGGCACGGCCGTAGGCAGGGAAAATTTTCGGGGGGGGGGGTTCATTCATAATTATTCCCATGGGCGTCGCCAGAAATTTGAATAATAGAAATAATAACAATAATTGTACAATAATTATTAAAGTTTCATAATAATAATAAAACAATTTTATTCCATAATAATACTAATAATAATTATTATTATATTATTGTTATATCCTTGAGGGGGGCTTACTCAATCCAGCAGATGAGTGAATATCCAGCACAAGTTTCTTTTTGTTTTTTTACGTTTCATACAGTGTGTACTGAAATGCACAATTATTATACTTCGTCATTAAACTTTAGACACCTTCAGGAAAAAGCTTTGAAAGTTAGATGGAAATTTTAGTCATAAAGTTTTTGTTGTTTAACTTTAAAATTACATTTTTGGAATTTTGAAAAGTGTGGAAGAGTTATTCTCTTTAAAAGCTTAGCCTGGTGCATGGATTGTAACCTCAATCGCGAACGTAATGTGCTACGAAACTGGAGATCCTAGGTTTGAACTCCTATCAAGGGGGATTTTCGACTTTATCGGACAGGAAATTTAAAAGCTGGAAAGGGAATTTTGGGACAATCATAAGGGAATCGTCAGTCTATATTCCTTGTGACGCAGGAACAACACTGGAAAGAGGACAGCAGAAGTGAAAATGGAGGGGTCGCGGGTGGGCTACGATTCCGAGAATAAATCCTGTACCACTCAACTTTCAGAATTCCAAATGTATGAAAATTCTAGCTCGATCGTTTCAACATTGTCTCCTTGTATTTTTTTGATGCTTCGGAAAAAAAAATTGAAAATTTGTTACAGATTTTGGTTTCTGAACTTCCATTAATCCAACATGTCAGAAGTTTCGGGGGGGGGTTGAACCCTAGAAACCCCCCCTCTAAATACGGCCATGCTGCCTGGCACCGTCACTGGTTGGAAGTACATTTATTAGGATGAGTAAAGTAACATTAGCTGTTGACAGTGTTGCACCAAACGACTTGATATGTGCTACTGTTTGTATAAATGATAGGAAATTTAAGCATAAATTTATAATTGTTGAGACTTGAGAGTTGTTTCCGCCATTTGATCGTAGGAAGAGGTTTTCTGGCACAGAGTGTTTCTGCTACTTTTGACTTTTGTTGGCATGATATCCCGGATCACTTTTACGAGACGAGACGAGACAAAACGAGACGAGACGGGACAGAACCTTTCGAGACGGGACACGAGACGGGACAAACGAATATTTTCGAGACGAGACACGAGACGAGACAGCATTTTCACGAGACGGGACGAGACAGACCAAAGTCTCGTCTCGTCTCGTCTCGTCTCGTGGGCAACACTACACTTAAGGCCATTTCGCACCCTTCTATGTATACGGGAAAATGTCCCTTATCTAAAATTCTGACTGAGAACTTAAAAAAGGGGTGTAAAGAGCCCCTTGGGAAAAACTAAAAGTGCAAGGTTGTAAAAAGACCTGTACGAGACAAACACAACACATTAAAAAGGCAGAACGAACTAAAAACCTCCTTACAGACGGTGGAAGAGTCCAGCTCTTCGCAAAAAACTAAAAACATGTGATAAAATACTGCTGTCATCATCCAAGAGGGATGGCAAACAGCCGAAAAGGTTAAAAGTCTGTCGAAGGTAGGCAAGATCGACACATTCAACGAGAATGTGTCGGATGCTTAAAATAACATTACAAGCACGACCAGTAGCGTACGCAGGATTTCATCAAGGGGGGTGTTATTTCTAAAACTTTTTTCCAAATTCACATTACCATTGTTTTATTATACTTTAACTAAATAATAATAATAATAATAATCACAATTAATTAATAATACTTATAATTAATTAGCTTAATTAATACTAATAATACTACTAATACCACTACTACTACTTTTAAGTAGTAAAGATCTATATAAATATAGTATTTATGAAAACATTAAAACGAAATTACTTTCTAGTCATTCGATTTTTATCAAATCCTGGGAGCATTTTTTTTGTATCTTTGTTACGAAATAATTGTCTGGTCAACGAGGTGAGGCATTTCAAGGGTGAAGAAGATCCATAAATACAAGAAAATGTATTAAAATAAATTGAAATAATCAAAGTGTGGAACTCATCCAAGGAGCTGCGGTGATCTGGTCGTAGAGCGTCTGATAAGTGACAATCACGCGGGAGATCCGGATTCGATTCCCGAAATTGGTTGGAATTTTAACGGCTTCTTCCCCGCACAAATGTCCCCGATAATTCACATCTGGATTGTCTCCCTGTTCTTACCAACAAAACATCTTACAATAGTTAAGCTTATTGTCGTTTGAATGATTGTCTAGTCAACAAGGTGACACATTTTAAAAGAGAGACATTCAAACGTGCTGCGGTAAACAATACAATGGGAAGGCGAATTGGTGACTGTATTCTTGTCCGCCTAGCCTTTGTCTATACATTAACCTCTTACAACGTACCAACAACTTTATTTACTTAATTCTCATTGTTCACACACAAAAATAAATACATGTTCGTTGAACACTGGCGTACGTAGAGGGGTGGCCGATGGTGTTCTAGCTCCTACCGAAATTTTGAGAAAAATCAGAATTTTCAAATAAAAATCCGTTATCAACTTTAAAATATCAAAATGTGTAAATGCGAAACCTCTTTTAAAGTGAATCCCGATGACCATTTTTGTCTTTGAATACAATTTTAATAGACTGAAAAGCTCCAAAAATACGAAATATTTTATTCTGCATCCTGCCCTCCAAAACGAAGCCATGTGCTATCTACATTTACTATTCCAGCCCCTCCCGTAAAAAAAATCCTGCGTACGGCAGTGTGTTGAACATTGTTGCAACTGAGATACAAAACAACTTTTTTTTCTCTTTTAAATCATAGTTACCCTAACCTAACCTCATAAACTCGTGTTTATTTTCAAGGCATCACTCTGAAAGACGCGTGTGTTTGGAATGCTGTGGTTTTCTCCATGCTGCATGGAAATAATAATTCAAATTATTATCATTATTATTATTATTATTAGTAGTAGTAGTAGTAGTAGAAGTAGTAATAGGAATATTATTGTCCCAGATCCTTGACTGTGAAAAATTGGCCATTTCATTTTTTTCCACAACATTTTTCATATTTCACAAGCTCAAGGGGGGGGTTTAAACCCCGTAACACCCCCCTTGCGTACGCCACTGAGCACGACACAACGGAGGGTCCAGCCCTTGCAGTAGGTGACCATGCGTGAGACGGCTGTGTCCTATACGCATGCGCGTAAGAATAACTTCTTCTCGCCGAGAGGGACGAGACGAGGAACGCCAAGCACCTATGGTGGGCTTAACAGCGTGAAGCTTGTTCCCCGTTTCCACATCCCACTCGGCCTGCCAAGTGTCAAGAAGGCGACAACGGAACACATTCTGGTCACCCTAATTCTGGCCCAACTGTTTGAGCCATATTGAATGTTGATTTTCAAGAACCTTATCATATCTCATGTACAATTGAGTACATAAGTATTTTAAGTCGAATTTGTGACATCTCACATGGTATGATTTTGACTTATGTAATACATTAATAAGAATTTCGCTTGATAAATTTCAAGTTGTTTGTCAATAATAAACACATATAATACATATGTACTTGAGTTGACTTTTAACCTACAAAAGATTGTATCACCCAGTGTGTCTTTATGTCCTATTTGTGCTCTAATCTGTAGGAATCTCTTCCAGGTGAGGAGCGTCACGTGCATTCTGGGCATAAGCTGAAACAGGGGTAAATACTTGAGTGCATATTTGATTGCATAACAACATACAGGGTTTGTCCGGAAAGAAACGAGCCCCATTAGTCTGTGAAGCGACTGTACAGCGCCGAGCGGTGTACCGGTGAAAACGAGTGGGAGGGACCTGAAGCTTTCCAGCAGTACTGGGGTTAGTCGCCTCGGTGCTCTCGGCGAGTCAGGACGTGCTGGGTTGTGAACCTCTGTGCAGTGACCTCGTCGTACTTACGATGGAGAAAACGTTAGAGCAACGTTACGCGTTGAAATTTTGTGTCAGGCTGAACAAGATGACAAATAAATCGTACGACATGCTGAAGGAAGCCTTTGGGGATGACTGCATGTCCTATTCGCAGGCAAAGAAGTGGCACAAAGCGTTCCGAGAAGGTCGGGAAGACGTCAACGACGATGCCCGTTCCGGAGACCCCTCAACATCGCTAACGGAGGAAAATGTCACCCGTGTGCGCGAATTGCTCAACACAGATCGTCGAATGAGTGTTCGTATGATGGCTGAACAGTTAAACCTGCCGAAAACCGTTGTCCATGAGATTGTATCGGAAAAATTGGTCATGCGGAAAATTTGTGCTAAACTTGTGCCGAAAGTGTTGACCGACGTGCAAAAAGTGAATCGCGGGGAAACGTGTCAGGAACTGAAACAACTTTGTGAGGATGATCCCAGTTTCCTGGACAACGTTATCACTGGTGATGAATCATGCATTTTTTAATACGATCCGGAATCCAAGAGGCAGAGCTCCGAGTGGCACACAGCATCATCACAGCCGGACCCTGTGGCCGAGTGGTTAGCACATCGCGCTGCGACGCCAAGGGTCCCGGGTTCGAATCCCGCTCGGGCTTGGTTGTTTGTGAATGTCCGTTCATCAATTTCATCATTTCATCACTCATCCCCATCTTCGCAAATTAGCCAAGAGGCACAAAACGCGAAGTAAAATAAACTTTGATGCAAAAGGAATCGTTCACCACGAGTTCGTCCCCGCTGGCCAGACTGTCAATGCTCAGTATTACAAGGGAGTGCTTCAAAGACTGAACGCCAGGGTCACCCGAGTCCGAAAGGAGTTCCAAGGGTCATGGAAACTGCATCATGACAATGCGCCCTCTCACACCGCCTTTGTTGTGACATCCTACCTGACCCGGATCGGCGTACCAACGGTTCCTCACCCACCCTACAGTCTCGACCTAGCCTAGATGGACATGTCAATCAAAATAATTTGTTCCACATTAAACTAGCATTGATTAGGATTTTATTTGCAGAAAGTTGTAGATCTTCACACATTGACTTCATATTGACACATCTTTCTTCCATACTACACAGAAATTAACTGCTACAAAATTTTTAAGTTATGCAAGGTGTTAAAAAATGCTTTGAATTTTTACAAAAAAATATACTTATGAGAAATTCATTTTTTATCATCTAAATGTAAGAATGTCTAATAAAAGGTATCACAGGTGTCAACTGTCAAACATAATACTGATAATTATAATGGACCAATGCAATTGCAAACATAACAAATTATGTTTTTGGGCATATTCTCTTGCAGTGACTGCTTTTAATTCATTTTTTTCTAGTTTAAGAATTATCTTTGATTTGTGCCCATAAACATTTGCATTGCTTTCCAACTGATGAACTTCAATGAGTGGAAAGCTCAGGTACAAGATCAGATTGCTATGAAAACTAAAAACACAAGGTGCCTAAAAGTCATGAGACTGACACTTTGAACGTACGTAACTTTATACAAAATGCGTTAGACATACGAATCTTACACTGGACATTAACTTTCTCTAGTGGATAATTTTTAAACATCAAAACAAGAAAATTATTCTCTACATGAACGTTCAGTATGGGGAGAGAGTTACTAAGGTGTAAGAAAAGGTTTTTCTACGAAATAAAAGCAAACTTGGATAAAATACAGCTGTGGAGTCATTTGCAATATTTGATATGTGTGTCGATGGTCTGTGTGGGTATTGATGGACTGTGGGAACACATAATTCTAATGTCGTCACTTTGTAATCAAGTTGTAATGTTTGAAGTTCCTAGTGGTACATTTTGCTTTAAACGTTAAATCCAGTCCTTCATTGATTTGGTGTTTTAAGTCCACTTTATACACAGTAAGGCTAATGGGGACTGGACCTACAGTTTAAAGTGGGATCCGAACCACTATGTGCCTCCACCGGGCATCGAACCTGGGACACCTTGATTACAAGGCGACAACGCTACCACTACGCCAACCGGGAGGGCCTTAAAGCCAGTCCTGTTCAGCCTATCTGTGCATAAGGTTGTCTTAAAACAAACTTTGTTTTTCTCTCTTATGATTGGACCCTTCTAAGTATCCGAGAGTCCCCTTGTGGAAGTTCCATACCTAATATTAGGTGTGCATATTACTTCTCGTTCCTCAAATTAATTCACTTATTAAACTTTACTGTTGTTATTGTTCAAATTGGAACTTTCCCCCATGTTTGGGCACACCAACTTGAAAGGGTTGATGTAACATAAAAGCAGCAGCAGTAAGCACGATGTCATTCGAGAAGCAGCACGTCAGGCAATAATTTGAAGAAAAATGGCACTGAGGTGGAGGAAATTACTTGTACGGCCTTCAACTGTTTCGTTTGAGTGACGAAACATATTGTTTACGTTCTTGTAAAATTGTATTCCATTGGAAGAAAAAAAAAAGTCAAATAAATATACCTCATTGGAAAGCCCGCATCTCGCCATACGTAATCCGCGCATTTACCATATTAGGAAGTGGTAAATAATATTTTTTATCTGTGGTCATACTTTAGATACACACGTCAAACTTCCTTTTAGATAAAAGCAAGACAAAGTTATTTTATTTCCGTCTGTTCTCTATTCAGACAAAAATGTTCGTACAAGTGTGTTTTTTCAAGTGATTTGATAAAAGTTGAATTCAACTGCATGTAGCTTCTTGCAAATCGGCTGTAAAAATTAAATTTCTTGCGATTGAAGCTTGTTTATGTGGAAATATCTCAGCCATATATGATGTTGCTATTATCTGTAGAACAGCCACACTTAATGCTTAATAACAATGTTGCAATCTCGGTAATGGTCAGCGCAATGGCGATGGAATGTATATTCCAATGACAAGCGTGTAATAAAAATCTAATTTCCATATCTTATCTTTTCACATTGTATGAATTGAAAACAACAGACAGAATTATTTTTCTTGGCAACCGGCTCGTGCGTTGCTATGAGCAAGTGCACTTCATTGCCACACGCCGCCGCCCGCCCTTTAAAATCTGCTTCCAGCCAGCAGCTTTGACACGGAAACTGAGCCGAACGTTTTGGTTACTAAGCGAATTGCTGCGCCCAGGGAAGCATTGTTGAGATGCTGTAATTGATAATGCAAATTATATTTTATCACTTCTGTGTTCCTGCCATGAATTATTGCCTGAACCCGCACACATCCATAATAACCTTTATGTGCACTTTTTCTTCAGTTTTCCTTTGTTATGAAGTTGCTGTACAACGCAGACACTTTTTTTTATGCAGAGGAGACTGCGAAACCAGAAGTCATAGGTTTGAATATTTGGTAAGATCTTTCATCAACCGAGCTCATCTTTGCGCTTACTTGTTGAAATGAGCGACATAAAATAATGCGGAGAAAATGACGTTCGTATGAATATGGGATAAAAGCTAGAAAATGTAATAAAAACTACAGTACACAAAGAAAATATAATTTGACAAATTGTTAATTAATTTACACTGCCACAATACTTTGGATCGGACCAACAGAATGCACTTGCAAGATTCCCGCAGACCATGTAGCGAAGAGGCAACGTTGCAGAAGTCACTTGCAGCCCGCGGAGTTCGAGACTGGCTGCATCTCGCCATACATCATTCGTGCATTTGCTATATTAGTAGTGGTCATACTTTAGATAAACACGTCAAACTTGTGGATAGGAATCAAATGTGTTATATCAACAATTTTATTGAATTTACAATTATGCATTTCAAAATTGCATGTTTTCCTAAAATTTCCATTTTTGAGGTATCTAGTGAAGATCTGCATTTGACTTTTCCCACAGAGGTGCCAAAATAATCCATCTTCAAGTACAAAGAATCAAAATATTGTATCAACAGTTGATTATGAACTATATGGTGTTCAGTTCCCCGTTCTTGTTAAATGGAAGAAGAAACTACACTTCTTGGTTAATTTTTTGTTCTAATAAGAAAATGCAATGAAGAATAATTTTCAGATGACGCTTATTAAAAATATATATTTGAAGCTTTCCAGTGAGGTATATTTTTTTTTCCTCCCACTGAGTACAATTTTACAAGCACGCAAACCGGATTAGTAGGCAAATGATAATTGTTGCATGATAATGCCAGGCAGCAAACGGAAAGAGGAACTAAGGAGATGCTCTATTCATTGGGTTGGAAAGTTCTGCTTTACGTGGCTTTTGACCCTTCAGACTACCACCTGTTCCCATTCCTGCAGCACCACCTAGTGGATTCCCACATCAGAGAGATGGAAAATAACTTTGTTGAGTTTATAGACTCTAAACCCCCGTCATTCTATCGCCAGGTAATAAATATGCCATTTGCTCGAAAGGTGGTAAAAGTATATGAATTAAAATAGAGATTACTTCGACGATTAAATTGCAAGACTATTGTTTATGAATAAACATTTATGAAAAAAGGCCGAGAGTTAATTTTTGTATATGTGTATATTAGGATGGTTCTTGAATACAACTTTTCTTCTTTTTTTGTTTCTCCCATGTAAATTGTTCTTTTTGGTCAAAAACAAAGTTCCAGGAAAAACTGTTATTACTGGTAGCTCAGTGGTCCTAAAATTTATCTGTAATAAGAATGCATGTCAGTATTTAGTATTGTTTTCCGTTATTAATAAAGTTTGGATGTAAACACTGGGTAAGAGAGTATTATTGCACATTATACACAAGAAACTTCATGTTTGTGTCCCTTGTCGAGCGCAGAAGCAAAAAATCAGGTGAAGCCAGGCTGGCTCGGTAGCTCAGTGGTAGAGCAATGGCCCAGAATGCCAGAGACCTGGGTTCGAGTCCTGGTCGAGCCTGCATTTTTTGCTGACAGTTCTAAGTAGTACATCTCCTGTGTGTGCCTATTTTAATGAAACGTGATAATACTTTTTAATAAAACATAAATTATATTGATTTGGCTATTTAGAAAATTATAAATCTATAAACAGCAAAGAAGGAATACACTAATGTATGATCAGCACCCAATGTACATAGTAAATGCATTTCCAACTTGTTTACTACTCACTTTAAATCTAGAATTGTGTTAGAAATGGAACAGTAATACTTTTTGTATAATTTTTGACTACCTGTGTACTTTTGTACATTTATTTCCTGGTGTAAGATAAAGTTCCATACACATTACCCTGGGGGGTAAAGGCGGTCAGGGGCGTGATGCTGATCACATTACCCCCACTCATGACCGGAACAAGAAAGTGTGGGGCATTACCCCCTATACGCCTTCATGGCATGGTGCTATGCACAGGGGAGCACTTTACCTTTATCTTTACACATTCTCATGTTTAATATCATAAATAACTTTCTTCAAGAAATTGTAGAACTTTCATTTGAACAATAATTGAAATTCGTGCAAAAATTCTAGATTTTGGAAGCAACAAATTGGATGGGATTGGTGAAGGTACAGAGGACAATGAGTGTCCAAAACCAAGGCAAGCTATCTTCAATGACAGCGTGGTGGCTTTTACATAGCATTATTGAGGAATTGTAGTGAGCTTCTTTGCTGCAGAAGCAACATTTATCTTGTACAGTTCTGAGTTCTGTTTTTCTTTATCTTATTTTGATCAATTGATTGAGTTGGTGTTTTAAGTCCACTTTATGCACAGTACAGCTAATCGGGACTGGACCTACAGTTTAAAGTGGGATCCAAACAACTATGTGCCTTACCGGATATCAAACCCTGTTTTTTTTTTAGATTATATATATGGCATATAATTGAGAGTCTGTAACCTCCATTCAAGCCAAAAGTTAATAAATGCACAAGCTATTAACACCACTTCATGAAAATACATGCAGTGATTCAAGAAGTGGTATTTTGAACATAGGTGGGGTGGGTGCTTGATAACTTCTAAATGGTAAAGAGTGAGACCTTGTTTTATCTGTCTCCAAATTTTAAACAATTTTTGGGGAAACATTTTTTTGGTTTGATCAACAGTTCTTGAACAGACACTCAAATATTATTTTATGGTTCCAATGAGTATCTAATTTTAGAACAGGCTAATATGTTCGATGAACAAAATGCACAGGACAAGTTGAATGGTGGTATTTCGAAAATTCATTGGGCCTCCCTATGGGAACTTTCCTTGTTTCATGAAAGGATTATTAACAGTTTTTACAATTTAATATCAAAAGTCACAACTATTAGTAAGGTATGAATTTACCTCCCTTGACACACACTCATGTGTATGCATATGGGTAGAATATCCAATAAATACACAGATAATGGGCCTGGATTTTATTTTATTTTTCACACTATGTACAAATGCAGAGACCACCAGAGTGGAAGCAAATCTGATAATAAACAAACATGACCTGTCAGATTTAATGCAATAGTAACTGTGTTTGAATAATTTCACAATATAGTTATTATACATTTTGATATAAAGAAATAAAAATAACCAGGTTTACAATAATTTCTTTATGTTGCATTCTTGCATGAAAACAATTTTCATTTATTGTAACATGAACAATTTTTGAAATACTGAACAACTGTACTCTAGAAATGTCTTGCAAACCATACAAATAAGGCTAAACATCCATGACAAAGTGTTGGCACATACTACTAATAGATATAGAAACAAAATTGCAATTGTTTTGACAGATCACATTTGTTTCTTGACTAACAAGGTTCATTTTGACTTAATTTTTCGATTAGTAATAACGAGATGGTAAATCTGGTTCATGAATTACATACACTACAATCTAGACAGCAAAGAACCCATTCCTGACGTTCTTGATGCCTCTATGCTGCAGCTCATTTGTTAGTCAATCATATTCCATCTTCTTTTTTTCCTGCACTGAAATTATCTACAAGGCACCACACCACAGCATTTGTTGCCTTCTATCACAAGTATAATGGAAAACAACAATTTTCTATTCCTTTCACCAAAGTTGCCACAAAGGGAGGATCCTTAGATTTCAAACTTCACTTCATATTCTACTATCACAAGTCAACTCACGCTGAATCAATAGTTGGGGAATTTGCAGCATGCGCCAAGAGAACACTGGCTGCCTGCTGAGTCTCTAAGAGGATTCGTGCTTCTTTTATCCAATCACTAGCAACAAAACGAGGTGCTCCTTGCAAAAGGTTCACATACCGTAGGGCTTGAGTCAAATCTCCTCGATCTATCCAATACCTGTAGGGAAAGACAGTAAAATAGTTTCAATATTGCAAAAAATAATGCAATTTATGTAACACACACAATGAAAACTAACTCACTTCTTTCCCCTCCCCTATCTTTTGTCTGAGAACTGACTGTGGGGTTTTCAGAGGGACACTCACAAAGAACACCCATGCCCAGGCTGGGATTTGAACCTGGGGTTGCTGAAATCGTAGTACATTGTGCTAATGTCTCCACCACGGATTTTGGCACCATTTAGGAGTACTCTAATAAGCAAGCACATCTTGACAGCAAAAGCATTGAGTTTCTTTCAAATTATTTTTAAAAGGATGATATAGTGTAATTGTTTGTAATAGATATGTGTAATGCATTGGTTGATTGATTTGGTTATTTTTACATTGCTTTTCTGCCACTTTGGCTAATTGTGACGATGAGGATGAGTGATGATATGATGAAATAGATGAAAGGATGCTCACAAAAGAACACCCACACGTCTACACTGGGATCCGAAACCAGGACACATGGCATCATAGTGCACTGTTTTAGCAACTGCACCATAGATGTCGGCATTTGTAATGCATGTTGTGTGTTACATTTACAGGGTGATACATTGAAAAAAAATGGATCCCTTGGTCCCTTAAAGTTTTTAAGAGATTTATTTTTATGAACAAGGTTTACAATGTAAAATCTTGGGATCTAACACACTGCAAAGGGAAAAGAAACTGAATTAATGACATAACTGAAGCATTGGTTTAAAGTTACTGGCAACGTGGACAATGAGCATAGTTTAGCTTCAGTGTGGATTTAACCAAACTAATAATGTAGAAATCTGGTTACTTCAAACACATAAAAGACCAACATTCATTCTTGGAAACTTGTAGAGATGAGAGTTACAGCTGTTAAGTAACATTTCAAATAGGATATTTTTTTTTATTTTGGTTACTTTATGTTGCTTTTCTACTTCTTGGGTTAATCACAAGGATGGCGAGGATGAATGATGAAATGGATAATGGGACAAACACAGCCAGGGTTCGAACCTGGGACTTCTGACTTTGTAGCATGTTACGGTAATCTGTTCACCATGGAAGGTAAAATTAATTTAAAACCTGTTCAATGCTAAGTTTGTTTTCAGGTGCAGAAATTTAAAGTTAATTACTAAACAGAAAATATAAATAAAATACATTGTTCCATTAATTTACAAACAATGTGAATTAATGAAAAAAAGAGGAAATAAATCAATTTTCTAAACTGGATAAACAGCACCATTCATACTTTAGATTTATATCATGTGATGAATAACCTATTAACGATAACATCAATTCAGGGTATGTGAAGGGTGACCTTCTAGGAAGGTACCCAACAGTATTCTTGCAGGCCAACAAGGCTCTGACATCTGGACCCATCTGTTGTGCTTGTGTTGTGTTCTGTTAATTCGGGTTTGTGTTTGTCCTTTCATCAATAGGATCTTATTATCTTTCATTCTCATCTTCAGGATTAGTCAAAACTGGCAGAAAAACAAAATAAAATAATAAGAAAATTAGACAGTTTTCTTGTTAGGAAATTCAGTTAATTTTTATGTTTCTTTTATATCAATACAGACACTTTTAAAATGGCACAAGGTGGATACGTTTTCTTCAATCAGCTCCACCTCAACAGAGAACAGAGAAATATACTAACTACAGCATGAAAAAGTATAAATTTTATAACAATCAAACAATAATGTGACTCTTGATCCATTAATTTTTACGATAGTTATACAAAGTAAAGAATAGTGAAGTATTTTTCTACATGAAATGCTTTCTGCTATATATACACAGTACAGTATAAACTAACTCATACAAAATTAATGTAAACATTGATTTCCTTCTTAATTTCTGTCAAGTATACACCAACCTTGCTCTATCCAAAATATCATGTGTGTCAAGGGCTCCAATATCTATGGGCTCATCTGCTATTTCCCATGGTGGAATCTTCCTTGCTGATTTGATAAGTAGAAAATCTTGTACAAAGGACATGAAGTACACAAGAAGAGGGCTGCCTTCTTCACCAACCAGTGCTAATTTCTTTCCAAGATTTTCTACCTTCAAAAATCTTTCTCGCAATGCATCTTCTGGAAACACTCCTCGTTCCAAGGCTTCTTGCGGAATGCCTGTCACTACTGCTGCCACCACTGGGTCTCCCGGGGCTGCAAAGAAATAATAAATATAAACTGGTACATACAGGTTAACAATTAAGATAGAAAGCAAAGATTTAAAACTATAACTACGAGGATAATTTTCAAACAATTTATCCACCATTTGTCACCGGTAGGAAATATGAATTGTAGATTCAGCCAATGGCTATATTCCCGCCTCTACACACGGCATGTCATAGTTTCACAGGCTGACATGTGGCGGCAGCATTGTGCTGGCTATAGCTTTATTGAGTAGTGAACTCTAAAGCAAGTGCACTCTAAACCAATGTTCTCACAAAAAGAACAGATTGTGTTCATCAAAATTCAAGTTGCACGTAAAAAAAATGCTGTTAAGTCTCACAAAGAACTTGAGCAAGGTTGTGATGACACACTTCCATATCCAACAGAGCTTCAGTGGTTCGCCATATTGATTCGCTAAGACCACAAAGTTCCGACAAGCACTCAGCAACATGTTGCCCACGACTACGAGGTCGTTCTCCTTTGTTACACACTACTGAATGGAGTTACTGTGAACAGAGTAAGCAGTAATTTTCTGAAGAATTACCTTCGTCCAGCTATTCATCAGAAATGAGAGACATCCGACTGTGCTGCTACACAACAAAAGGCACCATGTTTCAAATTGGGGGGGGGGGGGGCAACTGCTAGAAACACTTCCGTCCCCCTTCCTGTCTGTAGTCTGGACATGAGTTCTTGGGACTATGACTTGGTGTCTCGGAAGCTAAAAGACCCTCTACGAGGTTGTCACTTAAAGACCATAAATGACATAGTGCAGGCTATAGGATGGTCCCTTCAGTGATATACGGAAAAATGATTCCAGACGTGAGAAAATTGGCAGTAATTTGGTAACATGTGCTATACTTTACTGAAGACTATTATGAAGGAATACAGTAACTTCATCCTCCACAATACTATAAGCAGACAGTTATGAGCATGTAATAACTTTTTTTTTTAAAATGATCCCCTTATATGCTTCACGAACAGAGAAATATTTTACATAATCTATACAACTATTGAGTTTTTCTCTCTACACACACAAACAGACAGTGGGGAGGGAGAGATGGGGTGAATACAGACAGTGAATATCTGTTATGACAGCATGCAGAACACAAATACAGAACGCACTTACCTGCTGCTTTGGATAGTAGCTGCACCTCACTGTTCAAAGGATGGATTTGTTCCTCCCATGGCACACCTTGTTTTCCAGTCTTCAGTGAGCGGAACAAGGTCTGGCATGCTGCCCACAAAGCATGTGCTTTCTCTGCCTGCTTATCTGCTTCTGATCGTGCTGAAAAAGAGATTATTACCACATGAACATTCTTCAAGAATAATTCATCTCTATAATCAACAAACTCGAATCTCAAATTTGTTCATTTATTAGTAATCTTTCAAAATTAACAAACCTTTTCTTAAGATTCTAATCATAAAAAAATGTATACACAGCTTACATGTAAATTAAATAATATTTAGTCCTAATTTTATCAATAACCCAAAGTTCAGTTTCTCTACAAATACAGGGCCTCCCCGATGGTGCGGTGGTAGCGTCGTCACCTTGTAATCAAGGGGTCCCCCCAGGTTCGATTCCCGGTGGAGGCACATTGTGGTTCGAATCTTACTTTAAACGGTAGGCCCAGTCCCGATTAGCCTTACTGTGCATAAAGTGGACTTAAAACCACAAATCAAACAAGCAACCAAATAGGCAAGGGTTTATAGAGTAATATGGAAATGTTTTCACAATGTTTACACAGCTGGCTCGTAAGTTAAAATTCACTTTCAATAAGGAAAGCAAAAGACTTGTTTTAATATTAAACAGGTTAAGTCGCTTGTGTTTCTTCACTGAAATTTTGGAGATTCAGCTTCTAGACTGATCGATCCAAAAGCGATTCCTTTACTAATTATATTTTAGTTTATTTACAAAATTTTAAATCGCGGCAATTAGGACGAATGATGAAAGACGAAATGGACGATGGACAAATGCAAAGATGGATCCATGCCTTTCCATCGCAGGGCATGACGCTCGCCACTCGGGCACGGCAAAGAGTGGTAGCATGCAGGTGTTTTAGAGTTCATGTCAGGAGTGAGGAATGTGATTTCTTTTTTTGATAATCAGTGCCGTATTTTTGCTAGCTACATTTTCTTTCTCTTAATTTTAAGAAGAGCTGGGCCATAAATGGGCTACAACCACATAAGGCTTTCTCTGCATACTGCTGACTGAGTTGATAAAATCAGCCATGATAAAATCAGATGAAATTCTAAAACTCCTTGAAATGTGTTTTACTTAATTTTCTAACTAGTTCATTTAACTGCAATTAAGTAAATTACATCAGGGTCTTTGTTACAGTGCTTCTCATTATGAAATCATATTTCATACATAACGAGGAAACCATTTTTAAAGTGCCCAAAACTCCCTTAGTTACAACATGTCTATTGAAAAACTGCCGGAAATTTACAGCATTGAGCTGAAATTTTTGTGACTGCCAAACAACTTCGCGTTGTAGCGAAATCAGTCAACGTGTTTCGAAATGGTGGACGAAAAATCTATTTTCCTTCCGTAACGGATACTCCAAATTCTATAATTCGGAGACATTGGATTGAAATTTTTATCGGCGCTATATACTTTGGAGTTGCTGCTCTGAATTTGCATTTCAATGAAATCGATCAACCCGTTTCAACATGGCCGACTTTAAATCTGCCGTAAGCAAAATTTGGGAAACAAACTTGCCAAGGTTAATTCTCTGAAGATATATATTTTATTTTTGTGGCTGTGTAAGTTCCAGGCAGGTAGTTAACGCAGACGGACACGGACGTATTATGAGGGTGTTTTTGCCGCTCTGATGATTAGTGCCCGAAATGGGCGCTGCGTGGACACTCGCACTAGGAAAAAAGAACGCGTTGCTGCTCTAATCCTGCTCGAGGGCCACCGGTCAACGGATATGAGAGAACGTGCTTGTCCAGCTAAACGAGGCTCGTTAGAACGCAATATTTTGTCACGGTTTTTTCCTTAAGTTTAACAAAGCGAGATCAGTGAAGAAAAAAAGCACGGTGACAAAGGACTGCATTTTGTACTTTTGATAATTTAAATGTTGCTTTTTTACCTCTTCAGGTTAATGAGAGCGACGATTATAGACGATAGATACAAGGAATTTGCAGACACGAGATTATGAGTCAAGGTCTCAACGCCGAATATCAAGGCGCCTTAAGAATGCTAAGTATACGACATAGTTATACTTACAGTGACGATTTGCTGAAGTGCACGCGTTTGCTAAAGTTCGGTGCAAGATTATGCAGGGAATACTCGTGAATACAGGCTATGTTAAAATTGTATATATATAAAATTGAAATCGACGCACAGAATTTCTTCGTTACAGTTTAGCAAAGATTTTTCCGGCATGTAAAAAAAGTTAACACATTAGATCTTATTGATTTGTGGATTATAGTAGAAATATTACACTAAACAAAATTTACTAGTGTTGCGAAATACGGACTAACAAAATTTAATCTTCTGTGCCGCCATCATTGGTCTCCTTTTATTTTATGGAAACAGCTTTTTGACAAACATATCACACCTTAATATTTCATTGTTTTCTTTTTTCATTTGTATACACATCAACAATAGTGTTCTGACGCGCTGATGCGACGATCACGAAATAAATTTTTCAACCGAAAAAATAGGGTGCGACGATTATGCGGTGTCGACCATTAAGTCCAGATTTTCTTGAAAATTTTCGCAATTCAAACACTTTACTTTAAAAAAATATACAGGGTGTCCGAAACATAGGCATTCAAAATAGAAAACTGATACCTCTAAAATCATCTTATTTTCAACAGGGATGCCACATTATCAAGATGAACTCTCCTACGTAACATCCGTTCCACTTAATGATATAGGCCTAGAGTGAGATCCCTAGAAATGGAGTGTGAAGTTTCATCGGGGGGGGGTTAAGTTTCACTTATGTCGTTCGACTGATTGATTGATTCAATGATTTGGTGTTTTAAGTCCACTTTATGCACAGGAAGGCTAATCGGGACTGGACCTACAGTTTAAAGTGGGATCCGAATCACTATGTGTCTCCACCGGGAATCGAACCCGGGACCCCTTGATTATAAGGCGACGACGCTACCATTATGTCGTTCGATTCTACATTAGCTGGATATAAACCTAAAAGATACGAACCGATTCAGATTTTCAATTTTATGACGTCATCAGAATGGTGGACGCTCAAAGTGCTCTTGTCTTCAATTAGATAATTCCTTATTTAAAATGTTCAAGGAAGACGCTTCAAGTTGTAGAAAATTTTTAGTTATTGTGGGGAGAATAGAGGGACTCCAAAAATTCGTTTTTGTAATACAAAATAGCTTATGTGAAGTTGGTTCTATTGTTTTAATACTAAATGTCATATGCTACTAAAGTTTATCGGAGGTGTTTGAAAACAAGTACACTACCATAAGTAACAGACGCAGCACCCTCCCCCCCCCCCCCGCGACAGCATCATGTCTATAGCACCTGTTTAATTCTGAATATGAAGGGAATTAAATTGCAACTTTGAACCAAATTTTCGTGTAAATTTTAAAGTAAATGACTCAAGTCCATATTCCAGGTTAAAAAGTTTAAAGTTGTTCGAGGGGGGGGGGGGGGATAAATTCGGTGACGAGTTCGTAAATCGAATACCCACCACGCTCGGCTCGAAGATGAGGCACCGTTACGTCTAGAATCCTCAGAGCTTCCTGGATGGCGTGGTGGTAATGATATCACCTTGTAATAAGAGGCGCTAGGCGTGACCCCCGGTGAAGGCATTTTGCACAGAGAGTGGTTCGGATCCCAGTCCCGATTAGCCTGTCTGAGCATGAGG
Source organism: Lepisma saccharinum (assembly GCF_977018435.1). Taxonomy (NCBI): domain Eukaryota; kingdom Metazoa; phylum Arthropoda; class Insecta; order Zygentoma; family Lepismatidae; genus Lepisma; species Lepisma saccharinum. The sequence goes on from NC_139247.1 coordinate 26,309,012, forward strand.
TAGGGATTAAAACAAACGTCTAGAATGCCACAGCGCAGGGACTAAAGCTGGCACCTTGTTATCGAAGGGTCCAGAGTTCGATTCCCATCCCCACTTTTAAAGCTAAAAGTTCAGATCTGTTTGGATTATTTGGGCATAAAAAAAACAACGAAAACACTAATGTGGTACAAGATGCACGGTAAGAAGCTGAAAATAACGTGGCAGTTTATCGTGACACCCCACATTCAAGTAACGTAAAAAAAATGACATTGCTACGAAAAAACAGAGCAGCACTCTGGAAAAGTACAATGGTCAAATGTAGTGTTGTCCACGAGACGAGACTTTGGGCTGTCTCGTCTCGTGGAAATGCTGTCTCGTCTCGAAAATATTCGTTTGTCTCGAGACACATGATCAATCTCGTCTCGAATTTTTAAAAGCCTGTCCCGTCTCTTCCCGTGGGCAACACTAGTCAAAAGGTTAGCGCTCTTGCCTTTGGTATGAGCGGTCCCGGGTTCGATTACCGGTGGAGCCCTCCAAAATTTCGGCGTTGACCTCGCGTCGGGAGTACAATTGAGGAGCTACTTGAAAAACAAAAACGTAGCGGGCTACTGTCTGGAAAGCCAGAAAACCGCAGCGATGCAACTCGATGCGCTGGCCATGGGTGACCCAATGAAACGGTCGCTTTGGCAGGCTCTGGCCCTTAGAGGGCTGTGGCGCCATGTAGTTTATTTAATTACTTTAAAATACATTTATAAAAGAGTCAATAAATCTTTACACCCTCCTTTTGCACGTTGTTATATTAGCAATGGAAATTAAAAACATCCAAGGATCCTCTCAATTAGTAGTTCTGAAGAGTCAGTACCGTACGTGATTTTTTTTTAGTTGTGAAATAAATGTTCCACAACAAAAACACCTTACAAATTCACTTTCTTTTATTCCTCGGCTACGTATCCAATTTCTATCATAAAGCAAGCGAAAGTGTTAATTTTAACTAAAATATGCAACCACCTATAGTTTCATTTAAATTTAACTGCCTTCATCAAAATGAAAAGTACCGCCGCAAAACATGATAGAAGGACGTAAGGCACTAAAATGAATTAGAGTAATAGTTAAGATGAATTATCGTCAAAGTATACCGTTTTGGACTGTGTTTTAAGTATGTATAATATTGGACTGTGCTTAAGTAAGTGTAGTGTTATGTATTTGCTTGTACGTGTGTAAGGGAAAAGATATGCATGTGTGTGTGTGAGTGTGTGTGTCCGTATCTATAGGTTAGATTACCTTTCTTATATGTAATTTCTCTTTGTATTTTTTATTTCTCTGTAATTTTTTATATATTTTCTTCTTCCTTTTTTTTTCAATATTTTAATTATTTCATATTCAATTTTTTTGTAAACATGGTCAAGTGGAAGAAAAGGCTCCACAGCCTTAACTTCGCCATGTAAAAGAAGACGAAATAAATAAATAAATAAATAAACAGGATGGTGAAGACAGCATAGTTAAAAAGAGAATTGGTATAATAAAAATTTAGTGGAATCCGAATTTGAAATACCAATGCAACGGTTTCTGCAGAAACACAAGAAAGGTACTCCTAGTGACCTACGCTGAAAAGCACCACATGTGTCTTTCGCACCGTATTTTCTTGCTCCCCAAACAAAAGCACATAAATCGGAAGATTTCTTTCCTTCCTTATGCCAACTGAAGCGGCCATAACTCAACGCGAAAGAAGATCGATGCGACTTGAACCTGAAAGAAAGCGAAGGTTGGCGTTCGCACCAGGGAGTGGGCAACGTGCTTTGCAAACTTTAAATCCGTATTATGGTCGGAAATATAATACAATTACCTGAGATGAAAGTAATTGTAAGGCCACCTAAGTCTAGAGTTGAAGCGACCGACTCCCACACAGGGACGTGATTGCGAATCCTGAATGTGGCGGCTATCGTATCCCCCGTGATCGGTTCACCCGAGGGACTATTAGAACCACTCGAACTTCAATCAAACGAAAAGCTGATGGGAATTCAACGGGAGCCGGAGCTTTGCGTGATGATTATGCCACATCCATGGAGAAACCCCATTCCTCCTTCCTCTCTGATTTTACTCCGAAAAGGGTTTCTTCTCTCACTACTTCAGTACAGAATTGGATTTCTTATTCCACATTTATTGTATTCTTTATTTTATTTTAAAAATATTTTCTACATTTCTCGGTTCCATTGCTTGATTTGGTTTGATTAGACCTACGGCTTTAAAATGCTACTAATTTCCGTCCCGAGTCAAAAGTGAGGGATTTGCTAAGGACAGAAACAAAAGGGAATACACGGAGAAAATAAATCTAAATCACCACTCAGATGTTATAAACCACACGTCTTCAACGATTCTCCCATGTGCGTGTTCAAAGATATTTTATTCTATTGGCATTGATGAAAGAATACTTCGCATCTACAAAATATCTCTTCCGCGCATTAACCACGCCAACTGTATTTTCCAAAGTTTTGTTAATCTGCTTAGTGATTTACAGAGCAATCCTTCAAAAAAATTTGGCTGCTGTAAAAATTTACGATAAAAAAATAGGGCAGTTGGAGTGGGTAGAGAATTGGTGATCTACTACTTCAACAACGCACTATAGTTGTTTTCTTTTTTTGCCAAACAAACGCGTCAGAGATGTCCTGCAATTGCTGCGAGGTATGTTCTCCAAAAATATAGCCTATAGAGTAAATGGTGATTTCAAAATATCGGAACAACTTCAAATTTCCGAACCGTAGGAAAAACTATTGTCGCCTGCCATCTTGAAACGCTTTGACCGATGATATTCAAATTCAATACCAGTTCAGCTATCGAAGCTATCTAGTCACTACACGAATTTCAGCTTGCATTTTCTAATCTTACTTCAGTTATGGGCAAAAACTTGGGGACATTGCTCAATTTTCACTACTACGCAACTCACAAATTAGGCAATAATATTACAAAGTTCTCATTACAATTTTTAACTCGAACGATGCCCTAAAACTGCTACGATTTTCATTTATTCTTATTCTACGAAAATGGAAGCCGATCGTTGCATGATAAGGAAAAATACTTTTTTCGTGCCCATCTTGAAAAGTGTGGACTGAATTTTATCAAGTGCAACAAAAGATCAACTGCGCAAAGTAACTAAGGTGCGATAAAAATTTCATCGTAAAGCTCGATATTTACAATCGTTATAAGAGTCAAAATGTTTACACTCTGCCCTTCTGCTCCTCTACTAAGCTACGCATTATATTCTAAAAGTTTATTAAAGCTTTGAAAAAATGTTTTCTTGACGGAGCTTTGAAGAAAATGCTGCATCAGGGGACAGTGCGCTTAACGGGAAAAATAGGTGTCGTCAGTCAATTCGAAATTTCCCATCCAATATTATTCAAACAGATATCGTCCTAATGTGGATTTCAAATAAAACCATACTAAATTTAAGACAGTTATCAGTTTCAGAACGTTAGAGGTCTGCTCGAGTTATAAGGCAACTGATGTCAAAATAATCCTATGAATTGTGTGTCATAAACTGATAAATGTAGTCTACACAGTTTTAAAAGTGTCAAAAATGTTGAAAAGCCAGGGGTCCAAGCTCTAGCGTGCCCAACAATAGTTACGTAAATCAGGTGCGTGGCAAAACAACAAATAAATAAAACTCAAGAAAAACAGGTGAAAAATGATACTTCTAACATTATTATTAGTGTTACTACCACTAATGACTACAGAGAACTTCCTTTGAAGTTCAGCAATTTCAAAGAATGTTGTTCGTGTGCCAAATTTGATACTCTCATTTCTTGCAGAAACCATCTTCATATACGAGGGGCGTCCAGAAAGTAAGTGCAGATTAGCTACAAAACAAGATAATCAGTAGACATTTATTGCGTTAGCAGGGTGGCTACAAACAAGCAGAAATAAAATTCCCTGACTTTTCCAGGTTTTCCAGGACAAAATTTACATTTTTCCCTGACAATTACAAACTAAACTAAATCGATGTTTTTGCAAATGGGAATAATAAACTCATACAGATCCAGGTATGGATTTGTTAAGTACCAATATTATCTTCTATGAAATTGACTTAATTTCTCTATTCTCTATGATTTGAATTCAAACAGCAAAATAGTGAATTTGGAAAATTACTACAATTCACAAGCTAGGGAAGGATTATGGAATTTTATCATACGCAGTACGTATAAAATAAAATACTTTATTACTTTTAAAGTTACGACTAAATGAGATAAGAGTGAAGAGTGAATGATTAAGAAATACAATTTGTAATTTATCAGTCACCTAATACATTCTCGGTATTATATGTTGATATTTCCACTGATGTTTGGAACCCTCTGCTTTCAAGAACCATGAGTGCGGACTCATTTTTCAATGCATCTCTCTTCTCTGTAAAGCAAACAACTTAACTCTTGCATATATTACAATATATACAATTATATATAATATATACAATTGAATTGAACAAAATAATGTGTCATATTTCCTTACATTATCAATGAGATTTCTGCTTCAGTACAGTATATCCAAGTGAAGTACTGTGAAACTGACAACATGCAGTTATACCATTATTGCATTCTATAGGTACCTGATTTAGCTAACCACACATTAAAACAGGAAGACTCTAATAATAAAAGCTTCTGAAAGTTCACATACGAGGGGCATCCTGAAAAAAGCTCCAATGATGCCTATACGCAGCACTAGTGGTCGGAGATAGACACACACACATGCAGGCAGGAAGAAGTGGCACGTAACTGTAATCTGGTACAGTTGCAATGCAGCCGTTTTAGGACAGTTCTAGGTTAAAGATTGCAGCTCTCATACAGTCTCCCACCGACTGCGATGTAGTTTACATTGCACGCTCAGAATTTGGCACAGAGCCACCAGCAATCGTGTGAGGTGTGCAGACCGGACGTCGTGAGTGATAGCATGGTCAGACGATGGTGCAGACAATTCACGGAAGGCCAATCGAATGTGCACAACCCCATACAGCTGACTACAGACGGGTTCTTTGCATCACTTCAGGTGAGATATCTTGGACCACTCCCTGTACAGCCCTGGCCTTGAATGTACCGACTTTCATTTCTTTGTTTAACTGAAGAGGTTTCTGGCAGGGTAAGGATTTGAGAGCTACACTGCGGTAGAGATAGTTCCAGTCTTTGCTGTCAGGCACATATACCATTGGCATACAAAATTTAGTGCCATGCTACGACAAATGCCAGAACAATGGTGGTGATTATGCCGAAAATTAGGTTAGGACTCACTGTTACTAATGTAATAAATTACAACTGATATTCTTGTTTTATTTATGCCTAATCGGTAGGGACCTTGATATATTTTTTTCAAAAATTGGTGTATTTTCTTATTTTTTACTATACGGTGTTATTTTTCCAAAAATTCACATTTTCATTTTAGCGCATTTTCTGGCAAATATCTGAAATTATACCTTCATGGTGTTTTTAAACTACTGTTTCAAATTGTAAGTCACATGACTTACGCCTCTTCATGAGAGTTTGATATCTTGAATTTTTTGGGGGGAAAGTTATTTTCCATACCCCTTTATTAATTTTAAGGTAAGGATTTTAGATAATGGAATTTTCCCCGTATATTCTGAAGGGTGCATAATGACCATAAGTGGCGATGCACCCAAAAAATTAAAATCAATCAATCTCATGGGGCAGATACCGATATATTATGGCACCAAAAATTGGCATTATCTTTTTTTGACTTGTTAGTGTTACGTTTCCCAAAATTCACGTTTTTGTTTTAGAACATTTATCTGCCAAATATACCGAAACGTAATACTCCATTGTGCTTGGTCTACGTATTTTCGTGACAGTTTGATATGTTGGAACAGATTTTTGAGGAAGTAAAAGTCTTTTTCATGAAGGTGTATAGGGGTGATGTGATCAGCACCACGCTCCTGGCTACCTTTATTCCTCAAACTTTCCTCAAGGTACCAGCTTCATATGATGCTGGGTGGGCGCAGGAGCAGTTTGAATAGGTGGAAAACATCCCGGTTCTCCCCTGCAGGGGATCAACCCCGGGTCTCTCGCATAGTAGTCAGACGCCCTAATGACTGAGTTCAATTATTACTCGCTCGACAAATGCCAATGGTGCGCACTTAGCTTGGTAATTCAAAACATATCTCGTGCGACAAATACGAAGATGTGGCTTCCATGTGACGGTAGATACGCACTCGATCTCCTGTTAGAACCCTGCCACTTTGCTCTGTGATGCAAATGGTTTTGATAGAAGTTGAAAAAATCGTGGGAAATACATGATTTATTGTGGCTGTCAGAATTATTCCATGTACGTATAACTCTATAGTTTACTCTTGAGTAAAATATTGGAAAAATTGCATGTTCTATGTACACAAACATGGCCTAGAAAAGACAAGAATGTTGGATTTCATGGAATTTTTCGTTGTTTTAGGACATTTCTTTTAAAAAAAATCGCTATAAACGCCAAGAATTCGCATTTTATGCCAAATTTCAATATTTCAAATGGGCGAAAAATGTGTCCAGGCATCACTGCACATTCCTAAACATAACTTCGCAGCAATTTTTCACGGTTTTGGTGTGTGAAAAATCAATGTCCCTACTAATTGGAAATTACTAGCATGGCTGGCAGAGAAAAGTCAATTCTTGAAGAAAGTAATTTGCTTTTATGATTGAATATGAGTAAATATGATATTAACATATTTACGTATTTATTATTAGTATTTTATTTCATAATATAGGACATTAACTTTACTCAGTGAGAGATTAATGACCATCTCTCATGAGTTTAAACAGACAGGACAAAGAGTGGCGTTAATACTAGTGTTGCAGTAAATTTGAGGTTGGGAGCATGCACTTGCCAATTTTTATAACGTTCACCAATGCAGATTTACGTATGTTTCACTTTTTCGTGATAGTATTCAATATATATCCCATTTGGTTGGATTCTTCTTGATATCTAAAATATTGCAATGTCATTGGAAACGTATGTTAACTTGTGCGAAACCAGTAATACCAGTCTAAAGCTCTTCTTGTTTATGCATTCGATTTTTGTTGGATGTTGCAGTCCATGCAATTTCTGTTGCATGTTGTAGTGAGGTACTTTGTCGGGTGGCGATATTCGACAAAAATCGTATGTATCAATGGAACCTGTTTGTTTCCATGTTCCTTTAGTTTGCCCAACAAAATTCCTTACTATACGACGTCCGACAACTCTTATCCCCTCCATCTGTTGACAAGTCCCCTTTAAAGGCCTGCACAAGACCTGGAGCAGACCCGTTCGCGAGACATCGCTCCTGAAATGCCATGCAACCTGCGCAACACCCTCGCTTGAGCAGCTTGTATGCCCACCTGCACAGATCGTTCCTGGCAGGCATTGTAGACCCGCCGGTGTAACGGGGAATTTGGACTCCGTAGAAAAGTGACTGTACAGTCAATTTTCTACGCAGTCCAAATTCCCCGTTTTCGTGACGGGGAATTTGAACTCCGTAGAAAAATGACTGTACAGTCAATTTTCTACAGAGAAAAATGACTGCCCTTTTCAGTTCCCGTCAATTAAGCAGGGGGTAAAATATCCCCGTAGAAAACTGACTGCCTGTCAATTCCCACTTAAAAGAGGGGGTACAAATTCCCCGTAGAAAAGTGACTGCCCAATTAAATCCTGCTTATATTAGGAGGGGGTACAATTTCCCCGTAGAAAAGTGACTGCCCTATTAAATCCTGCTAATATTAGAAGGGGGTACAATTTCCCCGTAGAAAAGTGACTGCCCCCTTATATCCTGCTTATATTAGGAGGGGGTACAAATTCCCCGTAGAAAAGTGACTGCCCCCTTAAATACTGCTTATATTAGGAGGGGGTAAAATTTCCCCGTAGAAAAGTGACTGCCCCCTTATATCCTGCTTATATTAGGAGGGGGTACAATTTCCCCGTAGAAAAGTGACTGCCCTATTAAATCCTGCTAATATTAGAAGGGGGTACAATTTCCCCGTAGAAAAGTGACTGCCCCCTTATATCCTGCTTATATTAGGAGGGGGTACAAATTCCCCGTAGAAAAGTGACTGCCCCCTTAAATCCTGCTTATATTAGGAGGGGGGTAAAATTTCCCCGTAGAAAAGTGACTGCCCCCTTAAATCCTGCTTACATTAGGAGGGGGTATAATTTCCCCGTAGAAAAGTGACTGCCTATTAAATCCTGCTAATATTAGAAGGGGGTACAATTTCCCCGTAGAAAAGTGACTGCCCCCTTATATCCTGCTTATATTAGGAGGGGGTACAAATTCCCATTAGAAAAGTGACTGCCCCCTTTATTCCTGCTTATATTAGGAGGGGGTACAAATTCCCCGTAGAAAAGTGACTGCCCCCTTAAATCCTGCTTTAATTAGGAGGGGGTATAATTTCCCCGTAGAAAAGTGACTGCCCGTTAAAATCCAGCTTATATTAGGAGGGGGTATAATTTCCCCGTAGAAAATTGACTGCCCTATTAAATCCTGCTAATATGAGAAGGGGGTACAATTTCCCCGTAGAAAAGTGACTGCCCCCTTATATCCAGCTTATATTAGGAGGGGGTACAAATTCCCCGTAGAAAAGTGACTGCCCCATTAAACACTGCTTATATTAGGAGGGGGTACAATTTCCCCGTAGAAAAGTGACTGCCCCTTTAAATCCTGCTTATATTAGGAGGGGGTATAATTTCCCCGTAGAAAAGTGACTGCCCTTTTAAATCCTGCTAATATGAGAAGGGGGTACAATTTCCCCGTAGAAAAGTGACTGCCTTATTAAATCCTGCTAATATGAGAAGGGGGTACAATTTCCCCGTAGAAAAGTGACTGCCCCCTTATATCCTGCTTATATTAGGAGGGGGTACAAATTCCCCGTAGAAAAGTGACTGCCCCCTTAAATCCTGCTTATATTAGGAGGGGGTATAATTTCCCCGTAGAAAAGTGACTGCCCCTTTAAATCCTGTTTATATTAGGAGGGGGTATAATTTCCCCGTAGAAAAGTGACTGCCCTATTAAATCCTGCCAATATGAGAAGGGGGTACAATTTCTTCGTAGAAAAGTGACTGCCCCCTTATATCCAGCTTATATTAGGAGGGGGTACAATTTCCCCGTAGAAAAGTGACTGCCCTATTAAATCCTGCTAATATGAAAAGGGGGTACAATTTCCCCGTAGAAAAGTGACTGCCCCCTTATATCCTGCTTATATTAGGAGGGGGTATAATTTCCCCGTAGAAAAGTGACTGCCCTTTTAAATCCTGCTAATATGAGAAGGGGGTACAATTTCCCCGTAGAAAAGTGACTGCCCTATTAAATCCTGCTAATATGAGAAGGGGTACAATTTCCCCGTAGAAAAGTGACTGCCCCCTTATATCCTGCTTATATTAGGAGGGGGTACAAATTCCCCGTAGAAAAGTGACTGCCCCCTTAAATCCTGCTTATATTAGGAGGGGTATAATTTCCCCGTAGAAAAGTGACTGCCCCCTTATATCCTGCTTATATTAGGCGGGGGTACAATTTCCCCGTAGAAAAGTGACTGCCTATTAAATCCTGCTAATATTAGAAGGGGGTACAATTTCCCCGTAGAAAAGTGACTGCCCCCTTATATCCTGCTTATATTAGGAGGGGGTACAAATTCCCCGTAGAAAAGTGACTGCCCCCTTTATTCCTGCTTATATTAGGAGGGGGTACAAATTCCTCGTAGAAAAGTGACTGCCCCCTTTATTCCTGCTTATATTAGGAGGGGGTATAATTTCCCCGTAGAAAAGTGACTGCCCCTTTAAATCCTGCTTATATTAGGAGGGGGTATAATTTCCCCGTAGAAAAGTGACTGCCCTATTAAATCCTGCTAATATTAGAAGGGGGTATAATTTCCCCGTAGAAAAGTGACTGCCCCCTTATAACCTGCTTATATTAGGAGGGGGTACAAATTCCCCGTAGAAAAGTGACTGCCCCCTTAAATCCTGCTTATATTAGGAGGGGGTATAATTTCCCCATAGAAAAGTGACTGCCCGTTAAAATCCAGCCTATATTAGGGGGGGGTATAATTTCCCCGTAGAAAATTGACTGCCCTATTAAATCCTGCTAATATGAGAAGGGGGTACAATTTCCCCGTAGAAAAGTGACTGCCCCCTTATATCCTGCTTATATTAGGAGGGGGGTACAAATTCCTCGTAGAAAAGTGACTGCCCCTTTAAATCCTGCATATATTAGGAGGGGGTATAATTTCCCCGTAGAAAAGTGACTGCCCTTTTAAATGCTGCTAATATGAGAAGGGGGTACAATTTCCCCGTAGAAAAGTGACTGCCCTATTAAATCCTGCTAATATGAGAAGGGTGTATAATTTCCCCGTAGAAAAGTGACTGCCCCCTTATATCCTGCTTATATTAGGAGGGGGTACAAATTCCCCGTAGAAAAGTGACTGCCCCTTAAATCCTGCTTATATTAGGAGCGGGTATAATTTCCCCGTAGAAAAGTGACTGCCCCTTTAAATCCTGCTTATATTAGGAGGGGGTATAATTTCCCCGTAGAAAAGTGACTGCCCTATTAAATCCTGCCAATATGAGAAGGGGGTACAATTTCCCCGTAGAAAAGTGACTGCCTCTTATATCCAGCTTATATTAGGAGGGGGTACAATTTCCCCGTAGAAAAGTGCCTGCCCTATTAAATCCTGCTAATATGAGAAGGGGGTACAATTTCCCCGTAGAAAAGTGACTGCCCCCTGATATCTTGCTTATATTAGGAGGGGGTATAATTTCCCCGTAGAAAAGTGACTGCCCTTTTAAATCCTGCTAATATGAGAAGGGGGTACAATTTCCCCGCAGAAAAGTGACTGCCCTATTAAATCCTGCTAATATGAGAAGGGGGTACAATTTCCCCGTAGAAAAGTGACTGCCCCCTTATATCCTGCTTATATTAGGAGGGGGTACAAATTCTCCGTGGAAAAGTGACTGCCCCCTTAAATCCTGCTTATATTAGGAGGGGTATAATTTCCCCGTAGAAAAGTGACTGCCCCTTTAAATCCTGTTTATATTAGGAGGGAGTATAATTTCCCCGTAGAAAAGTGACTGCCCTATTAAATCCTGCTAATATGAGAAGAGGGTACAATTTACCCGTAGAAAAATGACTTCCCTATTAAATCCTGCTAATATGAGAAGGGGGGTACAATTTCCCCGTAGAAAAGTGACTGCCCCCTTATATCCTGCTTATATTAGGAGGGGGTATAATTTCCCCGTAGAAAAGTGACTGCCCTTTTAAATCCTGCTAATATGAGAAGGGGGTACAATTTCCCCGTAGAAAAGTGACTGCCCTATTAAATCCTGCTAATATGAGAAGGGGGTACAATTTCCCCGTAGAAAAGTGACTGCCCCCTTATATCCTGCTTATATTAGGAGGGGGTACAAATTCCCCGTGGAAAAGTGACTGCCCCCTTAAATCCTGCTTATATTAGGAGGGGTATAATTTCCCCGTAGAAAAGTGACTGCCCCTTTAAATCCTGCTTATATTAGGAGGGAGTATAATTTCCCCGTAGAAAAGTGACTGCCCTATTAAATCCTGCTAATATGAGAAGGGGGTACAATTTCCCCGTAGAAAAATGACTGCCCTATTAAATCCTGCTAATATGAGAGGGGTGTACAATTTCCCCGTAGAAAAGTGACTGCCCCCTTATATCCTGCTTATATTAGGAGGGGGTACAAATTCCCCGTAGAAAAGTGACTGCCCCCTTAAATCCTGCTTATATTAGGAGGAGGTATAATTTCCCCGTAGAAAAGTGACTGCCCGTTAAAATCCTGCTAATATGAGAAGGGGGTACAATTTCCCCGTAGAAAAGTGACTGCCCCCTTATATCCTGCTTATATTAGGAGGGGGTACAAATTCCCCGTAGAAAAGTGACTGCCCCCTTAAACCCTGCTTATATTAGGAGGGGGTACAAATTCCCCGTAGAAAAGTGACTGCCCCCTTAAATCCTGCTTATATTAGGAGGGGGTAAAATTTCCCCGTACAAAAGTGACTGCCCCCTTAAATCCTGCTTACATTAGGAGGGGGTATAATTTCCCCGTAGAAAAGTGACTGCCCTATTAAATCCTGCTAATATTAGAAGGGGGTATAATTTCCCCGTAGAAAAGTGACTGCCCCCTTATATCCTGCTTATATTAAGAGGGGGTACAAATTTCCCGTAGAAAAGTGACTGCCCCTTAAATCCTGCTTATATTAGGAGGGGGTAAAATTTCCCCGTAGAAAAGTGACTGCCCCCTTATATCCTGCTTACATTAGGAGGGGGTATAATTTCCCCGTAGAAAAGTGACTGCCCTATTAAATCCTGCTAATATGTGAAGGGCGTACAATTTCCCCGTAGAAAAGTGACTGCCCTATTAAATCCTGCTAATATGAGAAGGGGGTACAATTTCCCCGTAGAAAAGTGACTGCCCTATTAAATTATGCTAATATGAGAAGGGGGTACAAATTCCCCGTAGAAAAGTGACTGCCCTATTAAATCCTGCTTATATTAGGAGGGGGTATAATTTCCCCGTAGAAAAGTGACTGCCCTATTAAATCCTGCTAATATGAGAAGGGGGTACAATTTCCCCGTAGAAAAGTGACTGCCCTATTAAATCCTGCTAATATGAGAAGGGGGTACAATTTCCCCGTAGAAAAGTGACTGCCCCTTTTATCTTTAATATATATGGAGGGGGTACAAATTTCCCCCTAGAAAAGTTACTGTTCTAATAATTAGTTCTTACATGAGAAATTGCATACAAAATGCTACGGAGAAAAGTTGCTGCTTACTTAATTTACTTCACAAAACAGTAGGGAAATTAGATGTACTATATTGTCGTATAAAGCCTTTATAACTCTGGTATCTGGCTCATCATTGACTTAATTATTACGTACAACTTTCTCATTTGAATGTTCATCAAAACATTTGAATGAGTCTACCATTTGAGTAGGGTGATAAAGGTGTCCTGGGTTCAATACCCGGTGGAGGCACATAGTAATTCGGATCCAACTTTAAACTGTGGGTCCATTCTTGATTAGACTTAGTGTGCATAAATTAAAACGCTAACTCAATCAATCCATCAATCAAGACATTTGAATTGCATTTTCTTGAAACATTTTGGACAACAAATTTGTACACAATGTGTGTGTGTACTGTCACAAATAAATAGGTTTCTCATCATAAAAATACTTCTTATATAATCTATGCATAACTAACAAAAAGTAAAACACTTTGTCCCTTGTGGTAATTATATTTATTTGAAAAGCACGACGAGAGCCCGTAGAAGCGATATTTTAACATGGAAATATTTCATAACTTGTAAAATATAATTGAAAGTGGTTGTTTCCACATATCCGTAGTAACTCTCGAATTTAAAAATTACATTGATGCATTTTATGATAGAATCTTTGATCAATTTTTAAAATAATCGAATACACACGTTATTCGTGTTATGAGGTTGATAAATCATAATTTTGTTACACAGAAACGTATATTACATATAAACATACTTACACACACCAACATATTTATGTACACACTAATCATATTTTCATAGGAACAAATAACAAAATACATCTACACAAAGACTATAGTTTTAATTGTAACATTTTGATCAGAATCAATACGATTCAGAAACACCAGGAGTACACAAGTCAAATAAAACAATTGTTTTAACTTCAAAAAAATTGAACAAAAAAATAATATACAATGCATATAGCATGAGAATTATGATTTATCACTTTTCACTAAATATGTATTTCAATAATGCTGTAGTGCATTTTAATATAATATGTGATGTATTTCAATTCATACAAAAACTTTATCAAATACAGACATTTATAATTTCGTTGTGGTTTGCAACTAACCTATTACATATTATTCACCATGTTTAACACATGAAGGAGTCAGTGGATGATATTCTTAAACCACATGTTTGATTTTTATGTTGTTGTTGTTGAACATACCATCATGCACAATAAGCAACCCACTGTCCAAAAAGTGCGAGACATTGTCATTTTTCTTTTCGAATGGCAGTATAATACGAGGGGCGTTCAAGTCAATCGGAAACTTTTTTTTCTTCCAGGTTTAAATAGACGCCTAGGCTGGAGGTTTTGTATGCAGTAGGAACTGGCAACTGTGTGTTGTTACTGGTAGGCGGCGCTCATATCCTACGCTTCTGCATAGACCGTTGTTCAAGATGGCGGACAACAGTATGAACGTCTACATGGAACAGCGTGTTGTGATGAAGTTTTTAAGTGAACGAGGACAGAAAACCTGCTGAAATTTACAGAAGACTTCAGGCTCAGTACGGTCATGAGACACTCTGTCGCAGTAAGACATTTGAATGGTGTAAGCGCTTCAAAGATGGCCGTATCTCTATTACTGACGATTCCGGTCGTGGTGGATCACAGCCTACGGCAGTCATTCCTGGGAACATATAGCGCGTGGAATGTGTCTTTTGGGATAAACAGGGGATTATTCACGTTGATCTTTTACCCCATGGTGTCACTATCAACAGTGAGTATTACTGCCGTGTTCTGCGTGATGTGCATAAGAGTTTACGGAAGAAACGTCCGGGTTTCATCACAAAGGGTGTTCTCTTTTTTGCAAGACAATGCACGACCGCATACCGCTCAACGCACATTCCAAACATTCCAGGAAATTGGCTGGTGGATATTACCACCCCCACCCCCTATAGTCCTGACTTAGAGCCAAGTGATTTTCACCTGTTTGGACCCCTGAAGGAATTCCTTGCAGGAAAACATTTCAACACTGATGATGAAGTGAAGAATGCTGTCCTACAATAGTTGCGCCGTAATGATAAATCTCTCTATGCCGAATCATTACATGCGTTAGTTAAACGCCGGGATAAGTGTATAACTGTAGCAGGAGGTTATGTGGAAAAATAAATCCAGTTACCACACTTTGAAATTTGTTCTTCTATTTCTTAAAAAAAAAGTCCCCGATTGACTTGAACGACCTCGTATGTACATCACTGAAGTTTTTGGCTCTCCAACCAGGTGGTCATCTGTGTAGTGATATAGTCATAAGCCACACTTTCCCGCTACGTAGGCTATACATGCACCGTTAGAAAACATGGATTTTGGAGACAATAATGAAGGAAGTGACGAGTCACATCTTTTTGATAGTAATAGTGGAAATTTCTGGCACCCGTCAGCTAGCAGTTCAGTGTGGAACTCATCCTTCTGTACGTGTAATTATGAAATAGAGTTGTGGTTATGTTGGCTGTGGCTTGTGACTATCCGTTGAAAGTTTATATGCTGCATAAAACATTGATTACTACAATCCTCTGATCACATTAACTAAATATAAAGTATATTTTCTTTCAAGCTAGTAAATATCTATGTCAAACGTGATTAATTAAGACAGACGTCCCATTAACTTGAGCCGACCAGCTGAAGCATTGCCACAAAAATCCACACTTTCAAGGAATAGGCAGCTGAATCGCCCACGATAGAACAGAGAGAAAGCAAAATGGAGACGTAATAGCGGATGCCAATAAGTACCCGATAAAACAAAGAGTACGGGACATGCTGTTAGTTTAAGACATTCCTTCGCTTGTTCCAAGAAATGTACGACAAAATGCTGAGAGAGTATGTAATATCTGCATTCATCTTGAGACCTGGGTGATTTTAATGAACAGAATGCTAAGCTTATGGCTGCCTGGAAATGATGCCAAAGAAAAGCAAGTGTCACAGAAAGATGGAGAACAAGATCAGTAAACTTTTCGTATTATCTACAAGTTCATGACCTTAAACTTTTCAATCCGTAAAGAGGTTATTTTGACTGTCCATGATTTGCAGAACTATGCGCAAGAGATAAATTTTCAACACCCAATGAAGGAAACTTTAACAATACCAAAACAGGAAGAGAGGGATATACTTGTTAATCATGGACATAAATTCCCCGAAAAAGCTGTACATGATTTATTAATGCCATCTCAAAATACACGTGTAATTCAGAACTGTCCCCAGAGGAAATACCTGAAAAAAGAGCAAGGAATTACATTGAAAAGGCTGACTTTGGGCTAAAGTGAATCATGGATTTAACCACTTCGCCAAAGGAAAATCCACACCATAGCAATAGATATGCAGAACGCATTTCCAAATCCAAAATCAAGTGCTCATTCTGCATTTTACGAAAGAACACTTTGGACATACAACTACGGCATACATGACTGTGGATTGACTGTCGTAGAACTGCCTTGAAAGAAGTTTGCAACAAGCTAGTTCCATGTGTAATGTTTGTAAGTTACTTGTATATATCGTGCATCATTCTACACATGATACATAAACAACTTGTAAAGAATGCATGGTACCAACGTGCTCATCTTTCGAGAAAATTAATGTAGCCCTTACTGTACCCCCCTATCATATCGCACAGCTTTTCTGTAGAATATAGTCATAAGCCAAATTCGAGGTTTTCTCCAAGTTATTAGGTTAGAAACTACAGGAAGACATGGGCATTCAGGTTTACTGATTTTATGCATCATTAATAACATATTAAGGTTTACATTCACCTCAATCCCGTGTCCATAAATTACGATGCTGATTTAGCATTAAAATCACCCAGGTCTCAAGATGAATGCAGATATTACATACTCTCTCAGCATTTTGTCGTACATTTCTTGGAACAAGCGAAGGAATGTCTTAAACTAACAGCATGTCCCGTACTCTTTGTTTTATCGGGTACTTATTGGCATCCGCTATTACGTCTCCATTTTGCTTTCTCTCTGTTCTATCGTGGGCGATTCAGCTGCCTTTTCCTTGAAAGTGTGGATTTTTGTGGCAATGCTTCAGCTGGTCGGCTCAAGTTAATGGGACGTCTGCCTTAATTAATCACGTTTGAC
The DNA here is from genome assembly GCF_977018435.1 of Lepisma saccharinum. Classification (NCBI taxonomy): domain Eukaryota; kingdom Metazoa; phylum Arthropoda; class Insecta; order Zygentoma; family Lepismatidae; genus Lepisma; species Lepisma saccharinum. Next base: position 26,325,863 of record NC_139247.1, read on the forward strand.
ATAGATATTTTCTAGCTTGAAAGAAAATATACTTTATATTTAATTAATGTGATCAGAGGATTGTAGTCATCAATGTTTTATGCAGCATATAAACTTTCAACGGATAGTCACAAGACACAGCCAACATAACCACAACTCTATTTCATAATTACACGTACAGAAGGATGAGTTCCACACTGAACTGCTAGCTGACGGGTGCCAGAAATTTCCACTATTACTATCAAAAAGATGTGACTCGTCACTTCCTTCATTATTGTCTCCAAAATCCATGTTTTCTAACGGTGCATGTATAGCCTACGTAGCGGGAAAGTGTGGCTTATGACTATATCACTACACAGATGACCACCTGGTTGGAGAGCCAAAAACTTCAGTGATGTACATATTATACTGCCATTCGAAAAGAAAAATGACAATGTCTCGCACTTTTTGGACAGTGGGTTGCTTATTGTGCATGATGGTATGTTCAAAAACAACAACAACATAAAATCAAACATGTGGCTTAAGAATATCATCCACTGACTCCTTCATGTGTTAAACATGGTGAATAATATGTAATAGGTTAGTTGCAAACCACAACGAAATTATAAATGTCTGTATTTGATAAAGTTTTTGTATAAATTGAAATACATCACATATTATATTAAAATGCACTACAGCATTATTGAAATACATATTTAGTGAAAAGTGATAAATCATAAATCTCATGCTATATGCATTGTATATTATTTTTTTGTTCAATTTTTTTGAAGTTAAAACAATTGTTTTATTTGACTTGTGTACTCCTGGTGTTTCTGAATCGTATTGATTCTGATCAAAATGTTACAATTAAAACTATAGTCTGTGTGTAGATGTATCTTGTTATTTGTTCCTATGAAAATATGATTATTTATTTGATTTAATACCAGCTGAGTTAATTAAATATGGTGGAAATTCATTAATATGTCAAATTCATAAATTAATTTGTTTAATATGGAATAAAGAAGAAATCCCTCAACAGTGGAAAGAATCCATAATTGTTCCTGTGTTTAAAAAAGGTGATAAAATGAACTGCAATAATTACCGTGGAATTTCTCTACTCTCAACAACATATAAAATATTATCTAACATTCTTTTAACAAGACTAACCCCATATGCTAATGAAATTATAGGTGATTATCAATGTGGATTTAAACGTAACAGATCAACTACAGATCAAATTTTTCACATCAGACAGACACTTGAAAAAAAGTGGGAATATAATCAAAATGTCCATCAGCTATTCATTGATTTCAAAAAAGCATATGATTCGGTCAAAAGAGATAAATTATATAATATATTAGTAGAGTTTGGAATACCTAAGAAGCTTGTTAGTATGATAAAAATATGCACCAGTGAAACAGAAAGTAAAATTCGTGTGGGTATTAATATGTCTGACAAATTTACAATTCATGATGGGTTAAAACAAGGAGATGCATTATCTCCATTGCTCTTTAATTTTGCCTTAGAATATGCTGTTAGGAAGGTAAACGAAACTAAAGAAGGACTAAAATTAAATGGTGTGACTCAGTTGTTAGCATATGCAGATGATGTAGACTTACTGGGGGATGATGTGAATACAATTAAGAATAATGCTAAAATATTTTTCAAAACTGCTAAAGAGATAGGTTTGGAAGTTAACAAAGAGAAAACTAAATATATGCTTACAGGCCGAAACCAAGTGTTAGGTAATAATCAAAATATAATTATTGATAACAACTCGTTTGAACCAGTTTCCAAATTCAAATACTTAGGAGTAATATTAACAAATGAAAATTATATTAAAGAGGAAATAAAAAGTAGGCTTAATTCAGGAAATGCATGTTACTTCTCTCTTCATAAACTTTTGTCTTCTCGTTTAATATCTAAGAAACTAAAAGTTAAAATATACAAAACCGTAATTTTGCCTGTAGTATTATATGGGTGTGAAACTTGGTCCCTTACATTGAAGGAGGAACATAAATTGAGAGTATTTGAAAATAGGATCCTTAGGAAAATCTTTGGACCTAAAAGGGATGAGGAGACAGGTGAGTGGAGAAGGTTACATAATTTAGAACTACATAATTTGTATTCATGTCCAGACATTATTAGAATAATTAAATCAAGAAGACTTAGGTGGGCAGGCCATGTGGCACGAATGGGAGAGGAAAGAGGAGTTTACAGGATTCTTGTTGGGAAACCTGATGGTAAGAGACCAGTAGGGAGGCCAAGACGAAGATGGAGGGACAACGTCGAGATGGACCTAAGGGAAATCGGTAGGGATGGAAAAGAGTATATAGATGTTGCTCAAGATAGGGACAGATGGAAGGCCTGTGTTGCTGCAGCCATGAACCTTCGGGTTTAAGAAGGCTAGAGAGTTAGTTAGTTTATGAAAATATGATTAGTGTGTACATAAATATGTTGGTGTGTGTAAGTATGTTTATATGTAATATATGTTTCTGTGTAACAAAATTATGATTTATCAACCTCATAACACGAATAACGTGTGTATTCGATTATTTTAAAAATTGATCAAAGATTCTATCATAAAATGCATCAATGTAATTTCTAAATTCGAGAGTTACTACGGATATTTGGAAGCAACCACTTTCAATTATATTTTACAAGTTATAAAATATTTCCATGTTAAAATATCGCTTCTACGGGCTCTCGTCGTGCTTTTCAAATAAATATAATTACCACAAGGGACAAAGTGTTTTACTTTTTGTTAGTTATGCATAGATTATATAAGAAGTATTTTTATGATGAGAAACCTATTTATTTGTGACAGTACACACACACATTGTGTACAAATTTGTTGTCCAAAATGTTTCAAGAAAATGCAATTCAAATGTCTTGATTGATGGATTGATTGAGTTAGCGTTTTAATTTATGCACACTAAGTCTAATCAAGAATGGACCCACAGTTTAAAGTTGGATCCGAATTACTATGTGCCTCCACCGGGTATTGAACCCAGGACACCTTTATCACCCTACTCAAATGGTAGACTCATTCAAATGTTTTGATGAACATTCAAATGAGAAAGTTGTACGTAATAATTAAGTCAATGATGAGCCAGATACCAGAGTTATAAAGGCTTTATACGACAATATAGTACATCTAATTTCCCTACTGTTTTGTGAAGTAAATTAAGTAAGCAGCAACTTTTCTCCGTAGCATTTCGTATGCAATTTCTCATGTAAGAACTAATTATTAGAACAGTAACTTTTCTAGGGGGAAATTTGTACCCCCTCCATATATATTAAAGATAAAAGGGGCAGTCACTTTTCTACGGGGAAATTGTACCCCCTTCTAATATTAGCAGGATTTAATGGGGCAGTCACTTTTCTACGGAGAAATTATACCCCCTCCTAATATAAGCAGGATTTAAGGGGGCAGTCACTTTTCTACGGGGAAATTATACCCTCTCCTAATATTAGCAGGATTTTATAGGGCAGTCATTTTTCTACGGGGAAATTGTACCCCCTTCTCATATTAGCAGGATTTAATAAGGCAGTCACTTTTCTACGGGGAATTTGTACCCCTCCTAATATAAGCAGGATATAAGGGGGCAGTCACTTTTCTACGGGGAATTTGTACCCCCTTCTAATATTAGCAGGATTTAATAGGGCAGTCACTTTTCTACGGGGAAATTATACCCCCTCCTAATGTAAGCAGGATATAAGGGGCAGTCACTTTTCTACGGGGAATTTGTACCCCCTCCTAATATAAGCAGGATATAAGGGGGCAGTCACTTTTGTAAGGGGAAATTGTACCCCCTCCTAATATAAGCAGGATTTAAAGGGGCAGTCAATTTTCTACGGGGAAATTGTACCCCCTTCTCATATTAGCAGGATTTAATAGGGCAGTCACTTTTCTACGGGGAAATTGTACCCCCTTCTCATATTAGCAGGATTTAATAGGGCAGTCACTTTTCTACGGGGAAATTGTACCCCCTTCTAATATTAGCAGGATTTAATAGGGCAGTCACTCTTCTACGGGGAAATTATACCCTCTCCTAATATAAGCAGGATTTAAGGGGGCAGTCACTTTTCTACGTGAATTTGTACCCCCTCCTAATATAAGCAGGATATAAGGGGGCAGTCACTTTTCTACGGGGAAATTGTACCCCCTCCTAATATAAGCAGGATTTAAAGGGGCAGTCAATTTTCTACGGGGAAATTATACCCCCTCCTAATATAAGCAGTATTTAAGGGGGCAGTCACTTTTCTTCGGGGAATTTGTACCCCCTCCTAATATAAGCTGGATATAAGGGGGCAGTCACTTTTCTACGGGGAAATTGTACCCCCTTCGCATATTAGCATAATTTAATAGGGCAGTCACTTTTCTACTGGGAAATTGTACCCCCTTCTCATATTAGCAGGATTTAATAGGGCAGTCACTTTTCTACGGGTAAATTATACCCCCTTCTTAACATATGCAGGATTTAAAGGGGCAGTCACTTTCCTACGGGGAAATTATACCCCCTCCTAATATAAGCAGGAATAAAGGGGGCAGTCACTTTTCTACGGGGAATTTGTACCCCCCTCCTAATATAAGCAGGATATAAGGGGGCAGTCACTTTTCTACGGGGAATTGTACCCCCTCCTAATATAAGCAGGATTTAATAGGGCAGTCACTTTTCTACGGGGAAAATATACCCCCTTCGCATATTGGCAGGATTTAATAGAGCAGTCACTTTTCAACGGGGAAATTATACCCCCTCCTAATATAAGCAGGTTTTAAAGGGGCAGTCACTTTTCTACGGGGAAATTATACCCCCTCCTAATATAAGCAGGATTTAAGGGGGCAGTCACTTTTCTTCGGGGAATTTGTACCCCTCCTAATATAAGCAGGATATAAGGGGGCAGTCACTTTTCTACGGGGAAATTGTACCCCCTTCTCATATTAGCAGGATTTAATAGGGCAGTCACTTTTCTACGGGGAAATTGTACCCCCTTCTCATATTAGCATGATTTAATAGGGCAGTCACTTTTCTACGGGGAAATTATACACCCTTCTAATATAAGCAGGATTTAAAAGGGCAGTCACTTTTCTACGGGGAAATTGTACCCCCTCCTAATATAAGCAGTGTTTAATGGGGCAGTCACTTTTCTACGGGGAATTTGTACCCCCTCCTAATATAAGCTGGATATAAGGGGGCAGTCACGTTTCTACGGGGAAATTGTACCCCCTTCTCATATTAGCAGGATTTAATAGGGCAGTCAATTTTCTACGGGGCAATTATATCCCCTCCTAATATAAGCAGGATTTTAACGGGCAGTCACTTTTCTACGGGGAAATTATACCCCCTCCTAATTTAAGCAGGATTTAAGGGGGCAGTCCCTTTTCTACGGGGAAATTGTACCCCCTCCTCATATTAGCAGGATTTAATAGGGCAGTCACTTTTCTACGGGGAAATTGTATCCCCTTCTCATATTGGCAGGATTTAATAGGGCAGTCACTTTTCTACGGGGAAATTATACCCCCTCCTAATATAAGCAGGCTTTAAGGGGGCAGTCACTTTTCTACGGGGAATTTGTTCCCCCTCCTAATATAAGCAGGATATAAGGGGGCAGTCACTTTTCTACGGGGAAATTGTACCCCCTTCTAATATTAGCAGGATTTAATAGGGCAGTCACTTTTCTACGGGGAAATTGTACCCCCTTCTCATATTAGCAGGATTTAATAGGGCAGTCACTTTTCTACGGGGAAATTGTACCCCCTTCTCATATTTGCAGGATTTAATAGGGCAGTCACTTTTCTACGGGGAATTTGTACCCCCTCCGAATATAAGCAGGATTTAAGGGGGCAGTCACTTTTCTACGGGGAAATTGTACCCCCTTCTAATAATAGCAGGATTTAATACGGCAGTCACTTTTCTACGGGGAAATTATACCCCCTCCTAATGTAAGCAGGATATAAGGGGCAGTCACTTTTCTACGGGGAAATTTTACCCCCTCCTAATATAAGCAGGATTTAAGGGGGCAGTCACTTTTCTACGGGGAATTTGTACCCCCTCCTAATATAAGCAGGATATAAGGGGGCAGTCACTTTTCTACGGGGAAATTGTACCCGCTTCTAATATTAGCAGGATTTAATAGGGCAGTCACTTTTCTACGGGGAAATTGTACCCCCTCCTAATATAAGCAGGATATAATGGGGCAGTCACTTTTCTACGGGGAAATTGTACCCCCTCCTAATATAAGCAGTATTTAAGGGGGCAGTCACTTTTCTACGGGGAATTTGTACCCACTCCTAATATAAGCAGGATATAAGGGGGCAGTCACTTTTCTACGGGGAAATTATACCCCCTCCTAATATAAGCAGGATTTAAAGGGGAGTCAATTTTCTACAGGGAAATTATACCCCCTCCTAATATAAGCAGGATTTAAGGGGGCAGTCACTTTTCTACGGGGAATTTGTACCCCCTCCTAATATAAGCAGGATATAAGGGGGCAGTCACTTTTCTACGGGGAAATTGTACACCCTCCTAATATAAGCAGGATTTAAAGGGGCAGTCAATTTTCTACGGGGAAATTATACCCCCTCCTAATATAAGCAGGATTTAAGGGGGCAGTCACTTTTCTACGGGGAATTTGTACCCCCCTCCTAATATAAGCAGGAACTAAGGGGGCAGTCACTTTTCTACGGGGTAATTGTACCCCCTCCTAATATAAGCAGGATTTAATAGGGCAGTCACTTTTCTACGGGGAAATTGTACCCCTTCTCATATTGGCAGGATTTAATAGGGCAGTCACTTTTCTACGGGGAAATTATACCCCCTCCTAATATAAGCAGGTTTTAAAGGGGCAGTCACTTTTCTACGGGGAAATATTACCCCCTCCTAATATAAGCAGGATTTAAGGGGGCAGTCACTTTTCTACGGGTAATTTGTACCCCCTCCTAATATAAGCAGGATATAAGGGGCAGTCACTTTTCTACGGGGAAATTGTACCCCCTTCTCATATTAGCAGGATTTAATAGGGCAGTCACTTTTCTACGGGGAAATTATACCCCCTCCTAATATAAGCAGGATTTAAAGGGGCAGTCACTTTTCTACGGGGAAATTGTACCCCCTCCTAATATAAGCAGTGTTTAATGGGGCAGTCACTTTTCTACGGGGAATTTGTACCCCCTCCTAATATAAGCTGGATATAAGGGGGCAGTCACTTTTCTACGGGGAAATTGTACCCCCTTCTCATATTAGCAGGATTTAATAGGGCAGTCAATTTTCTACGGGAAAATTATACCCCCTCCTAATATAAGCAGGATTTTAACGGGCAGTCACTTTTCTACGGGGAAATTATACCCTCTCCTAATATAAGCAGGATTTAAGGGGGCAGTCCCTTTTCTACGGGGAAATTGTACCCCCTTCTAATATTAGCAGGATTTAATAGGGCAGTCACTTTTCTACGGGGAAATTATACCCCCTCCTAATATAAGCAGGATTTAAGGGGGCAGTCACTTTTCTACGGGGAATTTGTACCCCCTCCTAATATATGCAGGATATAAGGGGGCAGTCACTTTTCTACGGGGAATTTGTACCCCCCTCCTAATATAAGCAGGATATAAGGGGGCAGTCACTTTTCTACGGGGTAATTGTACCCCCTCCTAATATAAGCAGGATTTAATAGGGCAGTCACTTTTCTACGGGGAAATTGTACCCCTTCTCATATTGGCAGGATTTAATAGGGCAGTCACTTTTCTACGGGGAAATTATACCCCCTCCTAATATAAGCAGGTTTTAAAGGGGCAGTCACTTTTCTACGGGGAAATTATACCCCCTCCTAATATAAGCAGGATTTAAGGGGGCAGTCACTTTTCTACGGGGAATTTGTACCCCCTCCTAATATAAGCAGGATATAAGGGGGCAGTCACTTTTCTACGGGGAAATTGTACCCCCTTCTCATATTAGCAGGATTTAATAGGGCAGTCACTTTTCTACGGGGAAATTGTACCCCCTTCTCATATTAGCAGGATTTAAAAGGGCAGTCACTTTTCTACGGGGAAATTATACCCCCTCCTAATATAAGCAGGATTTAAAGGGGCAGTCACTTTTCTACGGGGAAATTGTACCCCCTCCTAATATAAGCAGTGTTTAATGGGGCAGTCACTTTTCTACGGGGAATTTGTACTCCCTCCTAATATAAGCTGGATATAAGGGGGCAGTCACTTTTCTACGTGGAAATTGTACCCCCTTCTCATATTAGCAGGATTTAATAGGGCAGTCACTTTTCTACGGGGAAATTGTACCCCCTTCTCATATTAGCAGGATTTAATAGGGCAGTCACTTTTCTACGGGGAAATTGTACCCGTTTCTCATATTAGCAGGATTTAATAGGGCAGTCACTTTTCTACGGGGAAATTATACCCCCTCCTAATATAAGCAGGATTTAAAGGGGCAGTCACTTTTCTACGGGCAAATTATACCCCCTCCTAATATAAGCAGGAATAAAGGGGGCAGTCACTTTTCTACGGGGAATTTGTACCCCCTCCTAATATAAGCAGGATATAAGGGGCAGTCACTTTTCTAGTGGGAAATTGTACCCCCTTCTAATATTAGCAGGATTTAATAGGGCAGTCACTTTTCTACGGGGAAATTGTACCCCCTTCTCATATTAGCAGGATTTAATAGGGCAGTCACTTTTCCACGGGGAAATTGTACCCCCTTCTCATATTAGCAGGATTTAATAGGGCAGTCACTTTTCTACGGGGAAATTATACCCCCTCCTAATATAAGCAGGATTTAAAGGGGCAGTCACTTTCCTACGGGGAAATTACACCCCCTCCTAATATAAGCAGGAATAAAGGGGGCAGTCACTTTTCTACGGGGAATTTGTACCCCCCTCCTAATATAAGCAGGATATAAGGGGGCAGTCACTTTTCTACGGGGTAATTGTACCCCCTCCTAATATAAGCAGGATTTAATAGGGCAGTCACTTTTCTACGGGGAAATTGTACCCCTTCTCATATTGGCAGGATTTAATAGGGCAGTCACTTTTCTACGGGGAAATTATACCCCCTCCTAATATAAGCAGGTTTTAAAGGGGCAGTCACTTTTCTACGGGGAAATTATACCCCCTCCTAATATAAGCAGGATTTAAGGGGGCAGTCACTTTTCTACGGGGAATTTGTACCCCCTCCTAATATAAGCAGGATATAAGGGGGCAGTCACTTTTCTACGGGGAAATTGTACCCCCTTCTCATATTAGCAGGATTTAATAGGGCAGTCACTTTTCTACGGGGAAATTGTACCCCCTTCTCATATTAGCAGGATTTAAAAGGGCAGTCACTTTTCTACGGGGAAATTATACCCCCTCCTAATAATAGCAGGATTTAAAGGGGCAGTCACTTTTCTACGGGGAAATTGTACCCCCTCCTAATATAAGCAGTGTTTAATGGGGCAGTCACTTTTCTACGGGGAATTTGTACTCCCTCCTAATATAAGCTGGATATAAGGGGGCAGTCACTTTTCTACGTGGAAATTGTACCCCCTTCTCATATTAGCAGGATTTAATAGGGCAGTCACTTTTCTACGGGGAAATTGTACACCCTTCTCATATTAGCAGGATTTAATAGGGCAGTCACTTTTCTACGGGGAAATTGTACCCGTTTCTCATATTAGCAGGATTTAATAGGGCAGTCACTTTTCTACGGGGAAATTATACCCCCTCCTAATATAAGCAGGATTTAAAGGGGCAGTCACTTTTCTACGGGCAAATTATACCCCCTCCTAATATAAGCAGGATATAAGGGGCAGTCACTTTTCTAGTGGGAAATTGTACCCCCTTCTAATATTAGCAGGATTTAATAGGGCAGTCACTTTTCTACGGGGAAATTATACCCCCTCCTAATATAAGCAGGAATAAAGGGGGCAGTCACTTTTCTACGGGGAAATTTTACCCCCTCCTAATATAAGCAGGATTTAAGGGGGCAGTCACTTTTCTACGGGGAATTTGTACCCCCTCCTAATATAAGCAGGATATAAGGGGGCAGTCACTTTTCTACGGGGAAATTGTACCCGCTTCTAATATTAGCAGGATTTAATAGGGCAGTCACTTTTCTACGGGGAAATTGTACCCCCTCCTAATATAAGCAGGATATAAGGGGGCAGTCACTTTTCTACGGGGAAATTGTACCCCCTCCTAATATAAGCAGTATTTAAGGGGGCAGTCACTTTTCTACGGGGAATTTGTACCCACTCCTAATATAAGCAGGATATAAGGGGGCAGTCACTTTTTTACGGGGAAATTATACCCCCTCCTAATATAAGCAGGATTTAAAGGGGAGTCAATTTTCTACAGGGAAATTATACCCCCTCCTAATATAAGCAGGATTTAAGGGGGCAGTCACTTTTCTACGGGGAATTTGTACCCCCTCCTAATATAAGCAGGATATAAGGGGGCAGTCACTTTTCTACGGGGAAATTGTACCCCCTCCTAATATAAGCAGTGTTTAATGGGGCAGTCACTTTTCTACGGGGAATTTGTACCCCCTCCTAATATAAGCTGGATATAAGGGGGCAGTCACGTTTCTACGGGGAAATTGTACCCCCTTCTCATATTAGCAGGATTTAATAGGGCAGTCAATTTTCTACGGGGCAATTATATCCCCTCCTAATATAAGCAGGATTTTAACGGGCAGTCACTTTTCTACGGGGAAATTATACCCCCTCCTAATTTAAGCAGGATTTTAACGGGCAGTCCCTTTTCTACGGGGAAATTGTACCCCCTTCTCATATTAGCAGGATTTAATAGGGCAGTCACTTTTCTACGGGGCAATTATATCCCCTCCTAATATAAGCAGGATTTTAACGGGCAGTCACTTTTCTACGGGGAAATTATACCCCCTCCTAATTTAAGCAGGATTTAAGGGGGCAGTCCCTTTTCTACGGGGAAATTGTACCCCCTCCTCATATTAGCATGATTTAATAGGGCAGTCACTTTTCTACGGGGAAATTATACACCCTTCTAATATAAGCAGGATTTAAAAGGGCAGTCACTTTTCTACGGGGAAATTGTACCCCCTCCTAATATAAGCAGTGTTTAATGGGGCAGTCACTTTTCTACGGGGAATTTGTACCCCCTCCTAATATAAGCTGGATATAAGGGGGCAGTCACGTTTCTACGGGGAAATTGTACCCCCTTCTCATATTAGCAGGATTTAATAGGGCAGTCAATTTTCTACGGGGCAATTATATCCCCTCCTAATATAAGCAGGATTTTAACGGGCAGTCACTTTTCTACGGGGAAATTATACCCCCTCCTAATTTAAGCAGGATTTAAGGGGGCAGTCCCTTTTCTACGGGGAAATTGTACCCCCTCCTCATATTAGCAGGATTTAATAGGGCAGTCACTTTTCTACGGGGAAATTGTATCCCCTTCTCATATTGGCAGGATTTAATAGGGCAGTCACTTTTCTACGGGGAAATTATACCCCCTCCTAATATAAGCAGGCTTTAAGGGGGCAGTCACTTTTCTACGGGGAATTTGTTCCCCCTCCTAATATAAGCAGGATATAAGGGGGCAGTCACTTTTCTACGGGGAAATTGTACCCCCTTCTAATATTAGCAGGATTTAATAGGGCAGTCACTTTTCTACGGGGAAATTGTACCCCCTTCTCATATTAGCAGGATTTAATAGGGCAGTCACTTTTCTACGGGGAAATTGTACCCCCTTCTCATATTTGCAGGATTTAATAGGGCAGTCACTTTTCTACGGGGAATTTGTACCCCCTCCGAATATAAGCAGGATTTAAGGGGGCAGTCACTTTTCTACGGGGAAATTGTACCCCCTTCTAATAATAGCAGGATTTAATACGGCAGTCACTTTTCTACGGGGAAATTATACCCCCTCCTAATGTAAGCAGGATATAAGGGGCAGTCACTTTTCTACGGGGAAATTTTACCCCCTCCTAATATAAGCAGGATTTAAGGGGGCAGTCACTTTTCTACGGGGAATTTGTACCCCCTCCTAATATAAGCAGGATATAAGGGGGCAGTCACTTTTCTACGGGGAAATTGTACCCGCTTCTAATATTAGCAGGATTTAATAGGGCAGTCACTTTTCTACGGGGAAATTGTACCCCCTCCTAATATAAGCAGGATATAATGGGGCAGTCACTTTTCTACGGGGAAATTGTACCCCCTCCTAATATAAGCAGTATTTAAGGGGGCAGTCACTTTTCTACGGGGAATTTGTACCCACTCCTAATATAAGCAGGATATAAGGGGGCAGTCACTTTTCTACGGGGAAATTATACCCCCTCCTAATATAAGCAGGATTTAAAGGGGAGTCAATTTTCTACAGGGAAATTATACCCCCTCCTAATATAAGCAGGATTTAAGGGGGCAGTCACTTTTCTACGGGGAATTTGTACCCCCTCCTAATATAAGCAGGATATAAGGGGGCAGTCACTTTTCTACGGGGAAATTGTACACCCTCCTAATATAAGCAGGATTTAAAGGGGCAGTCAATTTTCTACGGGGAAATTATACCCCCTCCTAATATAAGCAGGATTTAAGGGGGCAGTCACTTTTCTACGGGGAATTTGTACCCCCCTCCTAATATAAGCAGGAACTAAGGGGGCAGTCACTTTTCTACGGGGTAATTGTACCCCCTCCTAATATAAGCAGGATTTAATAGGGCAGTCACTTTTCTACGGGGAAATTGTACCCCTTCTCATATTGGCAGGATTTAATAGGGCAGTCACTTTTCTACGGGGAAATTATACCCCCTCCTAATATAAGCAGGTTTTAAAGGGGCAGTCACTTTTCTACGGGGAAATATTACCCCCTCCTAATATAAGCAGGATTTAAGGGGGCAGTCACTTTTCTACGGGTAATTTGTACCCCCTCCTAATATAAGCAGGATATAAGGGGCAGTCACTTTTCTACGGGGAAATTGTACCCCCTTCTCATATTAGCAGGATTTAATAGGGCAGTCAATTTTCTACGGGGCAATTATATCCCCTCCTAATATAAGCAGGATTTTAACGGGCAGTCACTTTTCTACGGGGAAATTATACCCCCTCCTAATTTAAGCAGGATTTTAACGGGCAGTCCCTTTTCTACGGGGAAATTGTACCCCCTCCTCATATTAGCAGGATTTAATAGGGCAGTCACTTTTCTACGGGGCAATTATATCCCCTCCTAATATAAGCAGGATTTTAACGGGCAGTCACTTTTCTACGGGGAAATTATACCCCCTCCTAATTTAAGCAGGATTTAAGGGGGCAGTCCCTTTTCTACGGGGAAATTGTACCCCCTCCTCATATTAGCATGATTTAATAGGGCAGTCACTTTTCTACGGGGAAATTATACACCCTTCTAATATAAGCAGGATTTAAAAGGGCAGTCACTTTTCTACGGGGAAATTGTACCCCCTCCTAATATAAGCAGTGTTTAATGGGGCAGTCACTTTTCTACGGGGAATTTGTACCCCCTCCTAATATAAGCTGGATATAAGGGGGCAGTCACGTTTCTACGGGGAAATTGTACCCCCTTCTCATATTAGCAGGATTTAATAGGGCAGTCAATTTTCTACGGGGCAATTATATCCCCTCCTAATATAAGCAGGATTTTAACGGGCAGTCACTTTTCTACGGGGAAATTATACCCCCTCCTAATTTAAGCAGGATTTAAGGGGGCAGTCCCTTTTCTACGGGGAAATTGTACCCCCTCCTCATATTAGCAGGATTTAATAGGGCAGTCACTTTTCTACGGGGAAATTGTATCCCCTTCTCATATTGGCAGGATTTAATAGGGCAGTCACTTTTCTACGGGGAAATTATACCCCCTCCTAATATAAGCAGGCTTTAAGGGGGCAGTCACTTTTCTACGGGGAATTTGTTCCCCCTCCTAATATAAGCAGGATATAAGGGGGCAGTCACTTTTCTACGGGGAAATTGTACCCCCTTCTAATATTAGCAGGATTTAATAGGGCAGTCACTTTTCTACGGGGAAATTGTACCCCCTTCTCATATTAGCAGGATTTAATAGGGCAGTCACTTTTCTACGGGGAAATTGTACCCCCTTCTCATATTTGCAGGATTTAATAGGGCAGTCACTTTTCTACGGGGAATTTGTACCCCCTCCGAATATAAGCAGGATTTAAGGGGGCAGTCACTTTTCTACGGGGAAATTGTACCCCCTTCTAATAATAGCAGGATTTAATACGGCAGTCACTTTTCTACGGGGAAATTATACCCCCTCCTAATGTAAGCAGGATATAAGGGGCAGTCACTTTTCTACGGGGAAATTTTACCCCCTCCTAATATAAGCAGGATTTAAGGGGGCAGTCACTTTTCTACGGGGAATTTGTACCCCCTCCTAATATAAGCAGGATATAAGGGGGCAGTCACTTTTCTACGGGGAAATTGTACCCGCTTCTAATATTAGCAGGATTTAATAGGGCAGTCACTTTTCTACGGGGAAATTGTACCCCCTCCTAATATAAGCAGGATATAATGGGGCAGTCACTTTTCTACGGGGAAATTGTACCCCCTCCTAATATAAGCAGTATTTAAGGGGGCAGTCACTTTTCTACGGGGAATTTGTACCCACTCCTAATATAAGCAGGATATAAGGGGGCAGTCACTTTTCTACGGGGAAATTATACCCCCTCCTAATATAAGCAGGATTTAAAGGGGAGTCAATTTTCTACAGGGAAATTATACCCCCTCCTAATATAAGCAGGATTTAAGGGGGCAGTCACTTTTCTACGGGGAATTTGTACCCCCTCCTAATATAAGCAGGATATAAGGGGGCAGTCACTTTTCTACGGGGAAATTGTACACCCTCCTAATATAAGCAGGATTTAAAGGGGCAGTCAATTTTCTACGGGGAAATTATACCCCCTCCTAATATAAGCAGGATTTAAGGGGGCAGTCACTTTTCTACGGGGAATTTGTACCCCCCTCCTAATATAAGCAGGAACTAAGGGGGCAGTCACTTTTCTACGGGGTAATTGTACCCCCTCCTAATATAAGCAGGATTTAATAGGGCAGTCACTTTTCTACGGGGAAATTGTACCCCTTCTCATATTGGCAGGATTTAATAGGGCAGTCACTTTTCTACGGGGAAATTATACCCCCTCCTAATATAAGCAGGTTTTAAAGGGGCAGTCACTTTTCTACGGGGAAATATTACCCCCTCCTAATATAAGCAGGATTTAAGGGGGCAGTCACTTTTCTACGGGTAATTTGTACCCCCTCCTAATATAAGCAGGATATAAGGGGCAGTCACTTTTCTACGGGGAAATTGTACCCCCTTCTCATATTAGCAGGATTTAATAGGGCAGTCACTTTTCTACGGGGAAATTATACCCCCTCCTAATATAAGCAGGATTTAAAGGGGCAGTCACTTTTCTACGGGGAAATTGTACCCCCTCCTAATATAAGCAGTGTTTAATGGGGCAGTCACTTTTCTACGGGGAATTTGTACCCCCTCCTAATATAAGCTGGATATAAGGGGGCAGTCACTTTTCTACGGGGAAATTGTACCCCCTTCTCATATTAGCAGGATTTAATAGGGCAGTCAATTTTCTACGGGAAAATTATACCCCCTCCTAATATAAGCAGGATTTTAACGGGCAGTCACTTTTCTACGGGGAAATTATACCCTCTCCTAATATAAGCAGGATTTAAGGGGGCAGTCCCTTTTCTACGGGGAAATTGTACCCCCTTCTAATATTAGCAGGATTTAATAGGGCAGTCACTTTTCTACGGGGAAATTATACCCCCTCCTAATATAAGCAGGATTTAAGGGGGCAGTCACTTTTCTACGGGGAATTTGTACCCCCTCCTAATATATGCAGGATATAAGGGGGCAGTCACTTTTCTACGGGGAATTTGTACCCCCCTCCTAATATAAGCAGGATATAAGGGGGCAGTCACTTTTCTACGGGGTAATTGTACCCCCTCCTAATATAAGCAGGATTTAATAGGGCAGTCACTTTTCTACGGGGAAATTGTACCCCTTCTCATATTGGCAGGATTTAATAGGGCAGTCACTTTTCTACGGGGAAATTATACCCCCTCCTAATATAAGCAGGTTTTAAAGGGGCAGTCACTTTTCTACGGGGAAATTATACCCCCTCCTAATATAAGCAGGATTTAAGGGGGCAGTCACTTTTCTACGGGGAATTTGTACCCCCTCCTAATATAAGCAGGATATAAGGGGGCAGTCACTTTTCTACGGGGAAATTGTACCCCCTTCTCATATTAGCAGGATTTAATAGGGCAGTCACTTTTCTACGGGGAAATTGTACCCCCTTCTCATATTAGCAGGATTTAATAGGGCAGTCACTTTTCTACGGGGAAATTGTACCCGTTTCTCATATTAGCAGGATTTAATAGGGCAGTCACTTTTCTACGGGGAAATTATACCCCCTCCTAATATAAGCAGGATTTAAAGGGGCAGTCACTTTTCTACGGGCAAATTATACCCCCTCCTAATATAAGCAGGAATAAAGGGGGCAGTCACTTTTCTACGGGGAATTGTACCCCCTCCTAATATAAGCAGGATATAAGGGGCAGTCACTTTTCTAGTGGGAAATTGTACCCCCTTCTAATATTAGCAGGATTTAATAGGGCAGTCACTTTTCTACGGGGAAATTGTACCCCCTTCTCATATTAGCAGGATTTAATAGGGCAGTCACTTTTCCACGGGGAAATTGTACCCCCTTCTCATATTAGCAGGATTTAATAGGGCAGTCACTTTTCTACGGGGAAATTATACCCCCTCCTAATATAAGCAGGATTTAAAGGGGCAGTCACTTTTCTACGGGGAAATTACACCCCCTCCTAATATAAGCAGGAATAAAGGGGGCAGTCACTTTTCTACGGGGAATTTGTACCCCCCTCCTAATATAAGCAGGATATAAGGGGGCAGTCACTTTTCTACGGGGTAATTGTACCCCCTCCTAATATAAGCAGGATTTAATAGGGCAGTCACTTTTCTACGGGGAAATTGTACCCCTTCTCATATTGGCAGGATTTAATAGGGCAGTCACTTTTCTACGGGGAAATTATACCCCCTCCTAATATAAGCAGGTTTTAAAGGGGCAGTCACTTTTCTACGGGGAAATTATACCCCCTCCTAATATAAGCAGGATTTAAGGGGGCAGTCACTTTTCTACGGGGAATTTGTACCCCCTCCTAATATAAGCAGGATATAAGGGGGCAGTCACTTTTCTACGGGGAAATTGTACCCCCTTCTCATATTAGCAGGATTTAATAGGGCAGTCACTTTTCTACGGGGAAATTGTACCCCCTTCTCATATTAGCAGGATTTAAAAGGGCAGTCACTTTTCTACGGGGAAATTATACCCCCTCCTAATAATAGCAGGATTTAAAGGGGCAGTCACTTTTCTACGGGGAAATTGTACCCCCTCCTAATATAAGCAGTGTTTAATGGGGCAGTCACTTTTCTACGGGGAATTTGTACTCCCTCCTAATATAAGCTGGATATAAGGGGGCAGTCACTTTTCTACGTGGAAATTGTACCCCCTTCTCATATTAGCAGGATTTAATAGGGCAGTCACTTTTCTACGGGGAAATTGTACACCCTTCTCATATTAGCAGGATTTAATAGGGCAGTCACTTTTCTACGGGGAAATTGTACCCGTTTCTCATATTAGCAGGATTTAATAGGGCAGTCACTTTTCTACGGGGAAATTATACCCCCTCCTAATATAAGCAGGATTTAAAGGGGCAGTCACTTTTCTACGGGCAAATTATACCCCCTCCTAATATAAGCAGGAATAAAGGGGGCAGTCACTTTTCTACGGGGAATTTGTACCCCCTCCTAATATAAGCAGGATATAAGGGGCAGTCACTTTTCTAGTGGGAAATTGTACCCCCTTCTAATATTAGCAGGATTTAATAGGGCAGTCACTTTTCTACGGGGAAATTATACCCCCTCCTAATATAAGCAGGAATAAAGGGGGCAGTCACTTTTCTACGGGGAAATTTTACCCCCTCCTAATATAAGCAGGATTTAAGGGGGCAGTCACTTTTCTACGGGGAATTTGTACCCCCTCC
The DNA here is from genome assembly GCF_977018435.1 of Lepisma saccharinum. NCBI lineage: Eukaryota > Metazoa > Arthropoda > Insecta > Zygentoma > Lepismatidae > Lepisma > Lepisma saccharinum. The sequence continues at coordinate 26,343,903 of NC_139247.1, forward strand.
TAATATAAGCAGGATATAAGGGGGCAGTCACTTTTCTACGGGGAAATTGTACCCGCTTCTAATATTAGCAGGATTTAATAGGGCAGTCACTTTTCTACGGGGAAATTGTACCCCCTCCTAATATAAGCAGGATATAAGGGGGCAGTCACTTTTCTACGGGGAAATTGTACCCCCTCCTAATATAAGCAGTATTTAAGGGGGCAGTCACTTTTCTACGGGGAATTTGTACCCACTCCTAATATAAGCAGGATATAAGGGGGCAGTCACTTTTTTACGGGGAAATTATACCCCCTCCTAATATAAGCAGGATTTAAAGGGGAGTCAATTTTCTACAGGGAAATTATACCCCCTCCTAATATAAGCAGGATTTAAGGGGGCAGTCACTTTTCTACGGGGAATTTGTACCCCCTCCTAATATAAGCAGGATATAAGGGGGCAGTCACTTTTCTACGGGGAAATTGTACACCCTCCTAATATAAGCAGGATTTAAAGGGGCAGTCAATTTTCTACGGGGAAATTATACCCCCTCCTAATATAAGCAGGATTTAAGGGGGCAGTCACTTTTCTACGGGGAATTTGTACCCCCCTCCTAATATAAGCAGGAAATAAGGGGGCAGTCACTTTTCTACGGGGTAATTGTACCCCCTCCTAATATAAGCAGGATTTAATAGGGCAGTCACTTTTCTACGGGGAAATTGTACCCCTTCTCATATTGGCAGGATTTAATAGGGCAGTCACTTTTCTACGGGGAAATTATACCCCCTCCTAATATAAGCAGGTTTTAAAGGGGCAGTCACTTTTCTACGGGGAAATATTACCCCCTCCTAATATAAGCAGGATTTAAGGGGGCAGTCACTTTTCTACGGGGAATTTGTACCCCCTCCTAATATAAGCAGGATATAAGGGGCAGTCACTTTTCTACGGGGAAATTGTACCCCCTCCTAATATAAGCAGGATTTAAAGGGGCAGTCACTTTTCTACGGGGAAATTGTACCCCCTCCTAATATAAGCAGTGTTTAATGGGGCAGTCACTTTTCTACGGGGAATTTGTACCCCCTCCTAATATTAGCAGGATTTAATAGGGCAGTCACTTTTCTACGGGGAAATTATACCCCCTCCTAATATAAGCAGGATTTAAGGGGGCAGTCACTTTTCTACGGGGAATTTGTACCCCCTCCTAATATATGCAGGATATAAGGGGGCAGTCACTTTTCTACGGGGAAATTGTACCCCCTCCTAATATAAGCAGTGTTTAAAGGGGCAGTCACTTTTCTACGGGGAAATTGTACCCCCTCCTAATATAAGCAGTGTTTAATGGGGCAGTCACTTTTCTACGGGGAATTTGTACCCCCTCCTAATATAAGCTGGATATAAGGGGGCAGTCACTTTTCTACGGGGAAATTGTACCCCCTTCTCATATTAGCAGGATTTAATAGGGCAGTCACTTTTCTACGGGGAAATTATACCCCCTCCTAATATAAGCAGGATTTAAAGGGGCAGTCACTTTTCTACGGGGAATTTGTACCCCCTCCTAATATAAGCAGGATATAAGGGGCAGTCACTTTTCTACGGGGAAATTGTACCCCCTTCTCATATTAGCAGGATTTAATAGGGCAGTCACTTTTCTACGGGGAAATTATACCCCCTCCTAATATAAGCAGGATTTAAAGGGGCAGTCACTTTTCTACGGGGAAATTGTACCCCCTCCTAATATAAGCAGTGTTTAATGGGGCAGTCACTTTTCTACGGGGAATTTGTACCCCCTCCTAATATAAGCTGGATATAAGGGGGCAGTCACTTTTCTACGGGGAAATTGTACCCCCTTCTCATATTAGCAGGATTTAATAGGGCAGTCAATTTTCTACGGGAAAATTATACCCCCTCCTAATATAAGCAGGATTTTAACGGGCAGTCACTTTTCTACGGGGAAATTATACCCTCTCCTAATATAAGCAGGATTTAAGGGGGCAGTCCCTTTTCTACGGGGAAATTGTACACCCTTCTAATATTAGCAGGATTTAATAGGGCAGTCACTTTTCTACGGGGAAATTATACCCCCTCCTAATATAAGCAGGATTTAAGGGGGCAGTCACTTTTCTACGGGGAATTTGTACCCCCTCCTAATATATGCAGGATATAAGGGGGCAGTCACTTTTCTACGGGGAATTTGTACCCCCCTCCTAATATAAGCAGGATATAAGGGGGCAGTCACTTTTCTACGGGGTAATTGTACCCCCTCCTAATATAAGCAGGATTTAATAGGGCAGTCACTTTTCTACGGGGAAATTGTACCCCTTCTCATATTGGCAGGATTTAATAGGGCAGTCATTTTTCTACGGGGAAATTATACCCCCTCCTAATATAAGCAGGTTTTAAAGGGGCAGTCACTTTTCTACGGGGAAATTATACCCCCTCCTAATATAAGCAGGATTTAAGGGGGCAGTCACTTTTCTACGGGGAATTTGTACCCCCTCCTAATATAAGCAGGATATAAGGGGGCAGTCACTTTTCTACGGGGAAATTGTACCCCCTTCTCATATTAGCAGGATTTAATAGGGCAGTCACTTTTCTACGGGGAAATTGTACCCCCTTCTCATATTAGCAGGATTTAAAAGGGCAGTCACTTTTCTACGGGGAAATTATACCCCCTCCTAATATAAGCAGGATTTAAAGGGGCAGTCACTTTTCTACGGGGAAATTGTACCCCCTCCTAATATAAGCAGTGTTTAATGGGGCAGTCACTTTTCTACGGGGAATTTGTACTCCCTCCTAATATAAGCTGGATATAAGGGGGCAGTCACTTTTCTACGTGGAAATTGTACCCCCTTCTCATATTAGCAGGATTTAATAGGGCAGTCACTTTTCTACGGGGAAATTGTACCCCCTTCTCATATTAGCAGGATTTAATAGGGCAGTCACTTTTCTACGGGGAAATTGTACCAGTTTCTCATATTAGCAGGATTTAATAGGGCAGTCGCTTTTCTACGGGGAAATTATACCCCCTCCTAATATAAGCAGGATTTAAAGGGGCAGTCACTTTTATACGGGCAAATTATACCCCCTTCTCATATTAGCAGGATTTAATAGGGCAGTCACTTTTCTACGGGGAAATTATACCCCCTCCTAATATAAGCAGGATTTAAAGGGGCAGTCACTTTCCTACGGGGAAATTACACCCCCTTCTCATATTAGCAGGATTTAATAGGGCAGTCACTTTTCTACGGGGAAATTATACCCCCTCCTAATATAAGCAGGATTTAAAGGGGCAGTCACTTTCCTACGGGGAAATTACACCCCCTTCTCATATTAGCAGGATTTAATAGGGCAGTCACTTTTCTACGGGGAAATTGTACCCCCTTCTCATATTAGCAGGATTTAATAGGGCAGTCACTTTTCTACGGGGAAAATATACCCCCTCCTAATATAAGCAGGAATAAAGGGGGCAGTCACTTTTCTACGGGGAATTTGTACCCCCTCCTAATATAAGCAGGATATAAGGGGCAGTCACTTTTCTAGTGGGAAATTGTACCCCCTTCTAATATTAGCAGGATTTAATAGGGCAGTCACTTTTCTACGGGGAAATTGTACCCCCTTCTCATATTAGCAGGATTTAATAGGGCAGTCACTTTTCCACGGGGAAATTGTACCCCCTTCTCATATTAGCAGGATTTAATAGGGCAGTCACTTTTCTACGGGGAAATTATACCCCCTCCTAATATAAGCAGGATTTAAAGGGGCAGTCACTTTCCTACGGGGAAATTACACCCCCTCCTAATATAAGCAGGAATAAAGGGGGCAGTCACTTTTCTACGGGGAATTTGTACCCCCCTCCTAATATAAGCAGGATATAAGGGGGCAGTCACTTTTCTACGGGGTAATTGTACCCCCTCCTAATATAAGCAGGATTTAATAGGGCAGTCACTTTTCTACGGGGAAATTGTACCCCTTCTCATATTGGCAGGATTTAATAGGGCAGTCACTTTTCTACGGGGAAATTATACCCCCTCCTAATATAAGCAGGTTTTAAAGGGGCAGTCACTTTTCTACGGGGAAATTATACCCCCTCCTAATATAAGCAGGATTTAAGGGGGCAGTCACTTTTCTACGGGGAATTTGTACCCCCTCCTAATATAAGCAGGATATAAGGGGGCAGTCACTTTTCTACGGGGAAATTGTACCCCCTTCTCATATTAGCAGGATTTAATAGGGCAGTCACTTTTCTACGGGGAAATTGTACCCGTTTCTCATATTAGCAGGATTTAATAGGGCAGTCACTTTTCTACGGGGAAATTATAACCCCTCCTAATATAAGCAGGATTTAAAGGGGCAGTCACTTTTCTACGGGCAAATTATACCCCCTCCTAATATAAGCAGGAATAAAGGGGGCAGTCACTTTTCTACGGGGAATTTGTACCCCCTCCTAATATAAGCAGGATATAAGGGGCAGTCACTTTTCTAGTGGGAAATTGTACCCCCTTCTAATATTAGCAGGATTTAATAGGGCTGTCACTTTTCTACGGGGAAATTATACCCCCTCCTAATATAAGCAGGAATAAAGGGGGCAGTCACTTTTCTACGGGGAAATTTTACCCCCCTCCTAATATAAGCAGGATTTAAGGGGGCAGTCACTTTTCTACGGGGAATTTGTACCCCCCTCCTAATGTAAGCAGGATATAAGGGGGCAGTCACTTTTCTACGGGGAAATTGTACCCCCTTCTAATATTAGCAGGATTTAATAGGGCAGTCACTTTTCTACGGGGAAATTGTACCCCCTCCTAAGATAAGCAGGATATAAGGGGGCAGTCACTTTTCTACGGGGAAATTTTACCCCCTCCTAATATAAGCAGTATTTAAGGGGGCAGTCACTTTTCTACGGGGAATTTGTACCCCCTCCTAATATAAGCAGGATATAAGGGGGCAGTCACTTTTCTACGGGGAAATTGTACCCCCTCCTAATATAAGCAGGATTTAATTGGGCAGTCACTTTTCTACGGGGAATTTGTACCCCCTCTTTTAAGTGGGAATTGACAGGCAGTCATTTTTCTACGGGGATATTTTACCCCCTGCTTAATTGACGGGAACTGAAAAGGGCAGTCATTTTTCTCTGAAGAAAATTGACTGTACAGTCATTTTTCTACGGAGTCCAAATTCCCCGTCACGAAAACGGGGAATTTGGACTGCGTAGAAAATTGACTGTACAGTCACTTTTCTACGGAGTCCAAATTCCCCGTTACACCGGGTACCCGCAGTCTTACGATACCTAGTAGGTCTCAGTTCGTTCTTTCCATCAACTGCAGACCCCTCCCTCTGCATGACGTAGTTGCTTCGAGTAGAAACTGCACCTGGCCCACACCGTTCTGCAGTGTTGCCAACTGCAATAGATTTTCACTACTTAAAAAAGGGAACTCGAAGCTTCGTAAGCCACATCACCAATGAAATGAGATTTACGAATGTTGCTACCCCCCCCCCCCACACACACATTGAAATAGGTTTTCCGTGGCACAGGATCCATAAGTATATGTCGTAAACAACCAATATACGTATATATAGTGATATAGGACAGGACTGAAACATGTCACGTTCGACGCTGAGGTCGCGAGTCGAACAACACACTGTTCTACTGCGAACACCAGGGCCGTAGCCAGCCAGGGCCATTGCCGTTACCCTCGTTTGGGGGGTAGGGCCAAGTACTTGGATAAACGTGCCAACAAGAACAATCACAATAATAGTAATAAAGTAGCATGAAAGGCCATAAATCATAAATCACGCAAAAAGGGGGTAGAAGTCGGTTCTCACGCGCATTTGTGTTGAAACAGAGGATTAGAAATATTTTTTTTCAACACGTCAATTTCACATTAGCTAATAATGGAAAACAAGCACACAAACTGTTTTTGAAAGAAAGAAAGTGCATGATAAATGCATTCCGAATGTACAGACATATGGCATGTAAAATTTCCATCTACAATATTTTCTTTTCACATGGAGCGACGTATTACATAATCAATTCATCCAACTCGTAACAAACCAACATTAATAGCAAATAATATCACGGGCCGCCATAGCATTCTCTGTTTTAAAACTTTTCTCACTTAGATCGTTCGGCGCTCAGGGCCGACTCCCGCTACCCCTTTGCTACGGCATTGAACTTGATGAGACTGGATAATATTTTATAATATATTTCTACTTTCATAAAATTTGAAATCAAGGGATTGCAATTACCCCTCCATTCCCCCTCTGCAGGTGCCCTTGGCCGTCTGGAAGGAAAATGCAAGAAAAATATGAAAATTAATTCCATCTTGAGTACCCTTTAGCCCTGCTACTCTTAAATTCTGCTAGTCTGTTTTTTCTTGTACTTTAATGTTTGACCCCCACCCTGACCCTTCCGCTAGACTTAATTTCCGTCCAAGCTTGTGAGCAATGCACCCTACCCCCTCTGGTTGCGCCACTGCGTGCCTGGTTAAGGCACCATGCAATGAAAAGCAATTAGTTTTCAGTGAGGAGATTTTTGTTTGCTCGATCATTCATTTAAATAAATGAAGCTGTAATACTGCGTGCATTTCCTGGCAATAAGATAAAAACTGCTTACGCTGAACTGAAATCGCTAAGTATATAAATTCTCCTTGGAGGAGAGAGCTCCTCCTAGGACCTCGTAGGATTTACGACCTACGTAAGTAGGCAACACTGGCTGAAGCTGTCCACGTGGTGATGAAACACCTGGAGCGACACGCTGCCGGAGGGCTGTTTCCTTCCAGCAGGTTTTGCAGGCGCCCGGGTCTTGTTGAATGCCCAGTTACCTTGTAAGCGCAGAGCGCCTGGAAGACGAAGAACCCGGGTAAAGACGCAAGTCGACTCGTTGCCGTGGACAGCCGAGCAGGTATACCTGTCCTCGCGGCAAGCGGGCAGTGGGTAGGTAAAATGCAGATTATGCTGGCCTCTGGTCCCCTTACTACCCCCATATGGACAAGAAAAAAAAATGATAATTCAATGCATTTTCCACGTAATACAGATTACGAAATGAATGTGCTTTTTGGACCTTCATACTCTTATGTTTGGGTGGAAATTCTGACACAGGTCTGGAGCAAGCCTGGGAAATTCATATTGATGACCAACCTCCCCCTTCTCCGCAACATATCCATGCCACATTTCCGAACAGAGTTTCACATTTTGGCTCATTATTCAACTTGTTATTCAAGTTGGTATTCTTGGTATTCAACCCAGGAACATGAAATGTTTCAATCTCTTTGGAAACGTCCATTCTTTGAAAGGAATACTAAGGTTTGCGCATTCTCCCCAAAATAGCGGGAGAAGAGGGGGCAAACTCCACATTTCTTTCATTGAAATTTGGTGGTCGCGCCCCAAACCCTCCTTCCTCAGTTCGGCATTCTGAATTGTACATGATTGCATGCTCTGATGCTCTAGCTGCAAAACAAAACTTATCCGAAGTAGATTGCTCCCATAGTGCCAATTATAATTTTCTGAGCAATATGCAAATTACCTATTTTTCGTAAAAAACAGAGTTTCACATTTTGGCTTATTATGCAACTTGTATGGCACCCAAGAACATGAAACATGTTACGTTCTCTTGAGAAATGTCCATTCTTTGAAAAAAAAATACTAAAGTTTGCGCCTTATTCCCAAATAGCGGGAGAAGAGGGGGCAAATTCCAGATTTTTATGGTATCTTCATTGAAATTCGGAGGTCACGCCCCCCAAACCCACCTTCCTCGGTTCGGCGTTTTGAATTGTACACGGTTGCATGCTCTGATGTTTTAGCTGCAAAACAAAACTTATCCGAAGTAGATTGCTCCCATAGTGCCAGAGGGATAACAATTTTACTCCAAAAATGCAAATTACCTATTTTTCGTAAAAAAAAATATTTCAAAAAATCACATTTTGGCTTATTATTCAACTTGTATGGCACCCAAGAACATGAAACATGTTACGTTCTCTTGAGAAATGTCCATTCTTTGAAAAGAATACTAAAGTTCGCGGCTTCTCTCCAAAATAGCGGGAGACGAGGGGGCAAACTCCAGATTTTTATGTTTTTTTTCCCATTGAAATTCGATGGTCGCGCCCCCAAAACCCCCTTCCTCGGTTCAGAGTTCTGAATTATACACGGCTGCATGCGCTGATGTTTTAGCTGCAAAATCAAAAGTTATCCGAAGTAGATTGCTCCCATAGTGGCCGAGTTATAACAATTTTCCTCCAAAGAGTGTTCGATTTTAAAATTCCCGCCGAGAAGCCCGAGCGAGAGAAATTTCTCTGTCTCCCTCTCTCTCTTCCTGCCATCACTGGTTTCTGGCGCCGTCGTTGTGTTGTGCATAAAAGGGACCTAAAAGTTGAGGCCGAAACTTACGAACGAGATTTCCTGTTCCCGTGCAGAGTTCCATAACGATATCTTTAAATAAATAAAAAAAAAAAAAAAAAAAAAATGAAAAAAAGTCAATGAAGACGAAATTCCCTGACATTTCCCTGACTTTTTTGACACCTGAAATTCCCTGACTTTTCCCGGTTTTCCAGGTCTGTCGCCACCCTGGTTAGTTACAGTGACTCATAACTTACTTCTAGACGTATTCACCACCGATGTTCAGGCATTTGTCGGTGCGTGGCACAAAATTTTGTATGACAGTCTATTGTATGCCTGCCGACAAACACTGGAACTAGGAATTCCACGGTGTCTGTACCGCAGCGTCGCTGCCAAAACATTGTCCTGCCAGAAGCCACTTCAGGTTAAGGACGATCGAGTTCCAAAAGTGTGAGGCGTCGGTTCTGTTTAATTACTTACAGGACACTTTCTACCAGTTTTGGCGTAATAAAGAGACGGCCGGCCACTACGGTCTTCATCCTGTACATTGGATCGGCATTCTGTGCATTGTCTGCACCATCTCTGACCCTACTGTCGCGCATGACGTACGGTTCTTGCTCCCCGCATGATTGGCGGGGGATCTCTGCCTGTGCCCGCTTCTGAGTGTACAAAAATCTAATCACGACAAGTACCTCACAATCCGCGACTGCACCAGATTACAAAGCTACAAACCTGATACACAAGACTTCGGAGGGCAAGGCTCTTTCTGAGGCCCCCCCCCCCAATTCACGTAGACGGACAAATACTATATGTATTTACATACATAAAATATTGTTTATGTCAACCTTACCCCCTCCAATTTATTTTAAATTTCGGACGTACATAAGTATTTTAATCAGTTTTGCTGATAAATGTCCTAAAATATAAGTACAAACTATTTCATAGTCGAAGATCTGGAGTTAAGTATTAATGATCAAGAGCAAACCCCGTACAATAGAAAAATAACTGATTTGAAAAACCTTACGGAGAAGGAAACCGAAGAGAAGTATCTTTCCAACAAGCCATGACAGAGACAAAACAACCGAGAGCAGAGTACACAGCATTGTTGACGCTTCTCCTTCTATTGACGTGGGACCCGTTAGCTATCTCGTAGGGGCCTTCCCTTCGGACGTCCATGAAGGAAAAACCGAGGCAACACACTTTGCTTCAGCACCCAAGGGACGCGGCCTGCGAACTGTGACCTTTTATGAAGTCTATACACAACTCAAGATAGAGAGGCATATTGGTTCACATCAGTTCCACCAGCTTCAAGAAACCGTAACAAATTTTAACAAACATTTTTGGATTATGTAATGCGTTATAAACGCACGTGGATGCTCGTGCGTCTACCTATTCTATGCAACAAATAATCTAAATCACTCCTATGCTTTTACTATTAGTATTGATTTCACACCTAAGCGACCAGCGACAGTCGTCTGGCGATTGCACCAGTCGAAAGCAGGATTGTGCGACCTGCCATGCTTCTACGGTGTGAAACGTTGCTGTTGATTGGCTCCTTCCAAGCGACACGTGTCGCCTGTCGCTTCGGTGTGAATTCATATCTCATAGAACTTTCAACCGAAGCAACACGTGACACGGGGGTTTCGTACCGAAGTGGTACACGACACGGCTGAATAAGCTTCAGTCTATAAGCAAGAATTCACAGCGCATGCGCGAACAACAGACCAAAGTGGCATGATGCACGCCATTGGGCCAGTTCAAGTGACAAGTGCTCGCTTCGGTACATAAAGTTGAATTTATTACTAAGAGTTCGTTTCCAAGCGACACATTAAAATTTTGAACGTTTCGGCATTATTCGAACGTAGCACAGGCAAGCAGGTCATTGGTGTGGATTCCAACGTTTCCACTGCTGTAGCAGACAGTGACATCGAATGTGTCCCATGTCTTCAACCAATGTGCTAAGCGAGCCAAGGCGTTGAATTAAATTTCAAAAGCTTGGCCTTGATTTCCGTTAATGATTTTTGGGCATTTATACATGTGTTATGATTATCTTATTTTTATTTTAATCTGTACTTTTTTGGGTTAGGTGGTAGACCAGCAACAGCTGAACCTCGCCCAGTAATAAAGTCACTTCAATTATTTCAAGGCGGCTTGTGAAAGTGTAGAGCAAAAATATGTAAATAAATGCACGGCCATGAAAATAGACGGCTGGGCAGAATTGCGTTGCTGCCACAAATGGGAAAAGCAAAGCGAGAGCGGGACAAATGTCGCTGTTTCCCGCGCACAGTGTGGCAACGTCAACCGGACTGCGTTGCCTAGTTCGAGCGTCAGACCGACCTCTCTTCGGGGCACTTTTGTGCCATCCCTGACCTTTAAAGCAAATAATGTCTGTTTGTATTACATGGATTACAAAGACAAACTTTACAACGAGATCTTTCATTTTCTTAAACCTCCGACCACCTGTGGTTGTGCTCCGACGTGGCAACAGCGCGAACTTCTGCACACGCCTAATTTCATGACCTTGCGTTTAGTTGCTTTTTTTTCGCTTTATAAAGAAACAAGTGATGATAAATAACAAAACTTAAAAATTATTAACGCATTTATGACTTAGGGACTTTACTTTCATTCGGCTGGAATGGCATTCTTTTTCTTATTCTATAAGCCAAGCAGTTTCCTTTTTACATTGGCATTAATCTCTTTGGTTAGAAACAAGAAGGATAACGAACCAAACTGTTATTTCTATATTTTACGACGATTTTTACTAGTGTAATAAAATAACACGTGGCGCAACAACCCGTGAGACCAGGACCTACCTACCGACTGCTGGCCTCACTCCCACCTATCAAGGTGGGAAATCATCCAACCATTTAAGGGGTGATGTTTGGTCAGTACGACGAAACCCCCCCCCCCCGTAGCTCCCCGATTTCTTCACGATGTTCGGTGGCCACCAGACCCATACACAGGCCGAAATCTCAGGAGAAAAGTTGTTACCCTTCCCCAAGGAGACTCAAACCTGCGCGCGTCACGAGTCGGGAGCCCAAAGCATGACGCCTTAGGCCGCACGAACACGGTGCGGGACATTAATAATAATAATAATTAGACTTTTGTTATTATTAATAATAATAGTTGTAAATGTGCTGTAGTTAGCTGTTTTCCTTTCAGAAAAGTTGGGTCTTGGAGTTATAATCATGCCTCCTGGCAAAGGCGGCAACTTCTGTTGGGGGAGGGGGCAAATTTAACAATATTTTTCTTACGTATAATGTACAGTATATACTTCTTGAGGAATTTGGGGGGGGGGGGGCAGAAAGTGCTCTTCCCTAAGTCTGCGCCTATGCCTCCTGGCATGCTTCTGAAATTTCAGTTCCAGCTCAATCTTTATATTTTACACTCTTCAATACCGTCGAGAGAGCTAGAAGAATGTTTCTCTGTGTTACGTGGTTGTTCAGGTCAAATTAAAAAGACGCAGAAGTCTACGCGCAGAGTGAGCAGGTTTGTGTGTGACGAATGGAACCATCCGGTATCAACTTCCAGCTTAAAGAGATCAATTAATTCGCCTATGATTAGTTGATGTATGCTAATTGCCGTAGAGCTAGCTGGCGATTCACAACTCCCTAATGCATTGCAATGGCACTCGTACCAAAAGCTCTCGCTAAAATGACTGCCTGACCGTAACATATGCTATATGTGTGATCATAGGTGGGAATAATTACCACATTAGAAGCAAGCACCTAGCGCACTGATTGATTCCCAACCGGGGTGCCGCGAGATAAACCTAGGGGTGCACAGAAATATTCTATGGATACATGAAAAACATTTATATAGGAAGTAGACAAAATAAATATTAAAGCGAATTAATTACTCTCATGCCCAACAGATGGTGACACCGATCGACGCACTCGTTCCTGAGGATGAATTATAGTTACTCTTACATCCGGCTGTTCTTTGGCTTGGACTGGCAGGGGAGTATCCTAACGTAGTGAAGAAAATATGGACGTACTTTTGCCCTTTCCAACTTCATATCTGTGCGAGCAAGCCTTCTCTGCTATGGCGACAATAAAATCCAAAGCAAGAAATAGACTGGATAACCTTGATGATGATGTGCGTGTTTCGTTGTTAACCGTAAGGCCTGGTATCAAACATTTGTGCTCTAAGCATCAATCGCAAGTCTCACATTAATAAAACAACTCTCTTTCGAGTGATTTCCATTGTGGTAAGCTGCATTCTATTCTGATGTTCGTTCCTTTTATTATGTTTCAATAAATGAATAACACTAGTACTGGATTAGGTATTTGACAATAAATTTAACTTGCTCCTCATAATACACTTTCTATATTGCGCTGCTGTCCTCCTCCGTAGTCGAGCGGGTTAAGGCGTTCACTCGTCTTGAGATCGTTCGCTGCGGGACGGCGTAGGTTCGAATCCGGCTCTGGTCGGAATTTATTCGGCCTACGTATAGGGCCGGTGGCAACCCACCATCGTGAGGAAATTGGGAAGCTCCGAGTGAGTGAGCGTAACCCGGTCAAGAAGACCTACAACAACGGCTGGGGGTTCGTCGGGCTGATCACCCGTCACCCCAATACTGGTCTAAGATCTCCACGCTATAACAGGTGACGGAGGAACAGTGTGGGAGGGAGACCAGCAGTCGGTAGATAAGCCCAGGCCCTTCAAGGGCAGTAGCGCTGTGGGGTTATATTGCGCTGCTATTTAAGATTAAAAATTGAAAATATTCTAACAAGGGTGCTCCAAGTTTTTAATCTCATTCCCAAGGGTGCCGCGAACCTAAAAAGGTTGGGAATCCCTGACCTAGCATACATAACGGATGCAGATAAGACGATAGAGGAAGTAGAAGTTAGCTGAAATACCGTATTGAGCGAAAAGGTTTCAAAAGCTAATTCTCTTGATAAATTGCACTATACATTATTGAATCGGTCACACGAAGAAGAGTTTTGTCGACAGATGGGACCGATATATTAAATTCGGGGGAAAATGTTTTGTCTTCTAGAATATAATAGTGATACATCTTGTGAACAGATGGAAGAGTTTTCTGCATCATTAAATTCGACTTGAGGGAAAACTTACAAGAGAAAGCACCATGGCTGAGTGTTTTGCTGTTTATGTAGCATTTGTTTTTTATTGAGTACAACGCTGTTTGTGTGACCGATTCAATTAAATTAATGAAGACAAATATTGGCATTTGTCATCAAGTACGAGCTTTAACTGTGAAAATTTATGAATAACACACCTCTATTTTTAAATAAAACTTTTCCTCTTGCTGTCAGTTCGATCTACATTTTCTCTTTCGTTTCGAATTTAACATTTCCGTTCGTAAATAAAATTATATACCAAAAACTAGTTACTACTATGAAAAATATTCATGTTCGTTTTTAAAATCTAAAATCAAGGAACATATCAAAACAAGTTGGAGGTGCGTTCACTATACATGAGTACATCTACTGTCGACACATTCTGAGTTTATTGGGTGTAGACGTTTTTACAAAACGACAAATAACGGCAATATTTCACAACAAATGAGCACTTAATAATCGCATTTAAACTATTTATTTTTGTACTTTTCGAGTACAAAGCAAAGTGTAGACTATAGATTGGTCAAAATTTTTGTATCAAGTACATATTGTGCTTACATAAGATAAACGGGACTGGATCCATGGTTCAGGTGAAGTCTGGACCAGTTTGCAATGTAGAAAGGAAACAAATCGTTAATATGGTAACGGCGATAAATCCTGTGCATTCAGAGCTGCTGAGGTGATTTTTTAATAAAGCTGTTAAACGCTGTTTTCTTATTTAGTGTCGCTTTTCTTCCAATTTTGGCTAATGGCGAAGAGGAGGATGGCGATGATGTGATTAAATTCATGGAGGGACACTCACAAAGAACACCCATGACCAGACCGGGATTTGAAGCCGTCGTTTATTTTTTTTATTTTCTTTATTTGATTTAGTTTATTTTACTTCGCGTTTTGTGCCTCTTGGCTAATTGCGAAGATGGGGATGAGTGATGAAATTGATGAATGGACATTCACAAACAACCAAGCCCGACCGGGATTCGAACCCGGGACCCTTGGCGTCGCAGCGCGATTGAAGCCGTCGTAGCGCACTGTGCTAACCACTTCGCACAGATCCTTGATGCCGTCAATTTTTGGAATTGCGATTGTTAATGTGCATTAGAAACAATGTTAATTTAGAATAGCCCATTTCATTATTGTTTTAAGCCTCTAATTGCTTCCATAAATGTATTAACTCTTGCCTGTGGCATGTAATAGCGCAACACATGAAGCCTGTTCCTACCGTTATGACAGGGCTGGTCAACTTAAATCTGGCCGGTTTTTATATAAAGACATTGCGTCAATACTCTGTCTCCAATTCTATGAATAAAACTACTCTACACATTACTTGAAGTAAGAAGACGCATAATGTGATATTTTTGTTTTGATTAAATGTCATTCCTGCCAATGTCGTGTATGGTACGTATTTTCCTTGCAGAATCTAGGACAATTGCAATGAAGCCAAAATCACGGACAATTGCCATGATTTTGACGGTGAAGGTAATTTTAAAATTAATGGTAGGACATTTGCGACGATCAGGATGACTAACCCATAGGTGCACCATAATTGACAGTCCTTCATTCCTACTCCCCCCCACCCCTAAATCTGAAATTACAGAAAGTTGAATCCAGGCGTCTGCTTATCTGTCCTGCGGAATACAGGTTTTCTTTGCAGGTGTCTCAAATATCTGGAATCCCCATATCCCCCTAGTAGCGGAAGTTTGCTAAGGGGTGAATTTTTAAAAATCTGCCATTTCTGATCCATACTTGCTCTGGTGCACTTCACTTAGTAGTAATTCGGATAGCATACTTAATTATGGAAGTTATTCAAACGGAGAAAGGAAAACCTGCCGCGCTGTACGATGGTCTTTCTTATCGTCTAGTTGCTGTACATAAGAAGAATGACAATGTTACGTGGCTGCGTCTGCAGGAGAAAGCTAAACATTGTAAGGAAGGTTAGTGAGTAACAACAAACAAGTCATCAGAGTGTCCGATCACGTGTGTGTTCCTGACGCTGCGAAGTTAGATGTCATGAGATCGATCTTCAATGCAAAGAAAAGGGTACTGCGCCCGTAGCTAAAGTGTATTCCGAAGAACTGGGAACTCTTCACGACAGAGGTTATGACTTTGTAACTGAAATGCCAGATAGCTCGTCCATTAACAGAACTCGGTGCAGCCAAAGGAGTCGGGCCCAAGGAATACAAACAGAACCCACCACGCGGCAAGACATAATCTTGGATGAGGAGATGAGTGATGTATCAGCTTCCTTTTGGCGGATGACAGCAAGGGAAAGGAGAGTTTGAAGCACGAGAATAATTTCTTCATGGATGGAACATTTAAAAGCTGCAGTAAACAAATCGCACAAGTGTACACTATTCATGCCGACATCGGAAGCATGACGAAAGAAATAAACGTTGTTCCGGTTGTTTTCGCTTTTTTTCGGAACAAAAAGAAACAAACTTATGTTCGTCTCTTCAGAATGGTTATCGAGAGCATTTCAAAGTGGAAACCCATGAAAATCAACGTCGATTTTGAAGCAGCAGCTAGTTCAGCATTGAGGGAAAATTTTCAATTTGCAGAAATAAATGGATGTTACTTTCATATGAAGAAGTGCTTATGGAGGAACGTTCAAAATGTAGGTCTCGCGTCTGAGTACAAGGACAATGAACAAAAAGAGATAACACTAACTATCCAGATGTGTTCCGCTCTCGCTTTCCTGAAACGCGAGGACATTGACGAAGCCTGGCTCTTCATAAATTGGAGGATTTTTTGGATTCCTTTGTTTCGCAGTGGCTGGAAAACGAAGACATCCCGGTAGATATGTGGACTTGCTACCACAGGCGCCACAGAACTAATAATGCTGTAGAAGGTTGGAACAACAAAATAAATAGGTGGCTTGGAATACTGCATCCAAAACTTCATGAAGTTCTGGCCTGCCTCAAGAGACAAGCAGAAGACACTAAAAACATCAAGTACATGCGGATGGAACTTAATCTAGAAGACCAGAAAAGGAAGAAGCGTGACATTAAAATCGACGAGAGAGTTGAAAAGTGTATTAGCACGTATGAGGAAACGGGTGACTTCTTTGTCTGTTGGCTGTAGCCCATGTTCAAAAACTTGATTGAACCACATTCCCAGCCAAGTTTGGCGAAGCACTTCCGTGCTGACAAGAAATAAAAAAAAGATAGAAAAGTAATAACAAAAATACGAAAATGAGGAAATAGTTATGACTGACGATGTCATAGTGGTTGCAATGCAAGTACGTTTACAAGCTACTTTGCCAGTCTCAAGCCTGGAGAAAGTGTGAGATGAATCAGTGTTATATTCGAAAATATCAATATTTCACATAATTGTATGGGGTGTTAAGTCACCCTTCAATTTGATAGAAGATTTAAAATGCCATGGCAATTGTCCACCCGCCCTTTCACTTCTAACTATGTTCATCGCAATTCTCCACCACCGCAATTGTCGGGCTACCTCCTTGCAATACCTGATTTTTATCTCGCCATAAATGCTTTTATCTTCAGCTTCCTGGCAATTTTATTTCTATAGGATATTCTTGTTAAATAATAAGTCAGAATTGATGTCAACTGATCTATCTTACTGGTATCAAAGTTCATTTCCAATGATGACAAGAATAAATAAAAAAATACTAGTTTAATGAAATTTTATGAAGACTGGTTTCATGAAATTTTAAATTGCTATTTTGCAACAGTACAAATTATAAAACTTATATGTACTCCCCTGCAAAAGGTTTAAAGAAGGCACTACCTTCCGAAGTTGCCGATTGAAGCGTTTCAATACAATTTACATATTTGACAACAACTACTGAACCTACGCACAAGATAAGATAAGAGTTCAATGCTAACTTGATTGATTGATTTGGTTTATTCCACTTAGCTTTCTCCCACTCCTGGCTAATTGCGAAGATCACGATGAGTGATGATATGATGTATTTTTTGAAGGGACACTCACAAAAAAACACCCATGCTAAGGCCGGGATTCAAACGCGGGACCCCTGGCGTCCTAGTGCGCTGTGCTAACAGCTCCACCACGGAGGTCGTCGAAAACCAACGTCAAATGATCAGGGAAGATGGTGAGAGCCATCCGTCCGCCTCGGAGAGACCGTGATGATGTGCATCTGTCATCAACACATACGAACGTAAGCACTCGTTGCGTAAGAAACGTTCAGAAATGGGCACTAATGTTTTCCTTACCTTTGAGAGCAGTATCAATTCCTTTAAGTCGGGAGGCCATGCTGGCTAGCCGTGATTTGTATTCCAGTTTCTCCATTGTCATTTTCTCATCCATTTCATGCTCCAGATGTCTCTTCAACTCTATTTCCTGCTTGCACAGGGTATCACGCAAATGGTCACTATGAGCGCCAGCTTGTCGTGCTAGCTGTTGCCTCAATTCCAACTCGAACTGGTTGTGCATTTTTAAAGTCTGAAATGAAACAGAACACTTTTTAAACAATGCTTATTAGTTCATGAATGAATGGATTAAATAAAATTTGGGGGTGCGTCGGCACCCTTCAAAGTATTGGGAAACTTAAGGCAAGTTGGCGATCATGATATATTTTCCTTCATGGAAACGAGCCTAATTGTCAAGATACATACAGGTGGTGGACATTGCATGTGAAACACCGGTGATTATAGAACACGCCGTTGGAGGGCTAGCCTGAGTCACCTGTGGGTCATGCACAGCGTGCAGGTGTGTGCCTGCCAGTCACTTTGGCACAGTAGTAACTGTACTACACGCGAATATTCGGTTTCGCGCAGTATAATTGGGGACACATCAGAGTTCCAAAGAGGGCAAATTGTTGATGCTCGTCTCGCCGGTGCATCAGTAACGGAGATTGCGAATATTTGTAGGGTATCAAGGGTCATGGCAGCATACCAGAATGAAGGGCGAACCACATCCAGGAGGAGTAACTGTCGGAGGAAGCGGAAACTGTGACAGGGACGTCAGGGTATTGAAGAGGATTGTGTCCAAAAAGCGTAAAACCACTGCCGCAATGTTACTGCAGAATTCAATACACACTTGACTAAACCTCTTACTACAAAAAAAAAATCCGTCGAGAACTTCATAGGGCCAACATCCACGGCAGGGTTGCTACCGAAACCCTTTGTCACTAGTTCCAATATCAAAAAGCGACTTGACTAGTGCCAGCAGGGCAAATCGTGGACGTTATACGACCAGAAACGTGCCGTGTTCTCGGATGAGTCCACCTTCACTGTTTTTCCGGAAGCAGGAAGAGTTTACGTGTGAAGAAGTCCATCCGAAGCATACCAACCAGACTGCTTAGTGCCAAGAGTGAAACAGGGGGTGGATCCGTGATGGTGTGGGTGGAATATCATGGCAGTCTTTGGGACCACTGATCTTTCCAGAGGGACATGTCACTGCCAAGGATCGTAGGGTCATTCTGGAGGACCATCTGCACCTTATGGTGCACATTTTGTTCCCGGACGGTGGTGCAGTGTTCCAGGATGATAACGCATCAATAAACATTGCTAAACAGGTCACAGAGTGGTTCGACGAGCATACACGTGAGGTTGAACATCTGCCATGACCCACCCAGTCACCGGACCTGAACATTATTAAGCCCTTATGCTTATGGTGTTTTTTTTTTTTTTTTTTTTTTTTTTTTTTTTTTTTTTTTTTTTTTTTTTTTTTGGAGGATCGCATGCGGCGAAGTTTCCCTCCACCAACATGTCGTCAAATCATCGGTGTGCTTCAGGAAGAATGGCTGCAAATCCCCCTCACCACTGCGCAGGAACTCTATAGGTCCTTTCAAAGACGTGTTGCTGCTGTACTGGCCGACACTAATATAAAGTTTAGTGCCAATGTTCCAGGTATTTGAGTTTCAATGTTCACCACCTGTAGTTAGAACCTTCTGCTACAAAAAAAGAATACACACGATCATGGCAACAATGTTTTGTAAAGCAGATTGAACAATTTACATAGCAGTTCAAAAGTCGCCGACTTACTCCAATGGGTGGGTAAGTTGACGAACTATGCGAGGCAAGATGAAGAACCGTACTTATGAGATGAATGAAGAATATCTTCAAATAACTTAATATACGTGCTACCACTTGAACATGTAGTAGGCCTAAAACAATGAAGTAAAAAAAATCAAAATAAACAGCAGAACATAGGATATTATATGACATTGAATTAGAACTCAAAACATGTCATAAATTAACAATTCACCTTCGTGCTCCAAGAGAGATCATGTCACCGTTCGTTGCAACGTGAACACTGTATCCAGTCATCATGAGGAAGAAAAATGAAGGGTTCGTCATCTCGCCCCACAAAGCAAACTTTCACTCGCCATATTGCCACTCACCTATCTACAAAGAGATTAAAAACTTTCAAATATCCTATACTGTGCTGAAATAGATTCCAATTGCAAAATATATTTATCTGATTTCCAGAAATGTTTAGCTCGAAAAATAGTAACGATTATGCACAAGGAGTTGAGTACTTCACGATGTCAAGAACTTCCTTTCCCAACGATAGCCGTGTCCGCCAACTATGAAATGTTGTAGCACGCAGCCACCGCAGTCTATTGCCAAGAATAATGGAATTCGTCATATTGCCTGCTTCGTCAACTTGCCTCAAGTTACCCTACGAGGAAAATCCTCTTATCTAAAAACCTTACCTCAAAGTTTAAAAGGGGATGTAAAGAACCCTTGAGAAAGGTGAAAAGTGGAAGGTTGTAAAGGGACGTTCACAGGACAAACACAGAACATTAAAAAGTTAAGTAGAGACTAAAAACTTTCCCGGAATCAGTGTAAGAGGCCCGCTCTTCTCAAAAAGCTACTGTCATCACATCCCAACATGAATGATAAACAGTTGAAAAGATAAAAAGTAGCATGGATGAGGAACGTAAAATCGACACATTCGATAAGAATATGCTTCAAATTTCACACCAAACGTTATTACTTTCCAATTGAACTGAAAATGAAAATGTTTCCAGTTTCTTATGAAGTACCAAGGTTCCTAAAGTAATAATATATTACGGAAGGAAGAAAAGGTGAATATGCAAAAACCTGAGCGAGAAACTCACGGTCTTACAACCAAAAGGTTCGACTCATAATATTGGTATTTCCTTGTGTGTGTGGGAAGCAGGGGGGGAGGTGGTTGATGAGTGCGTGCACGTGTTTTCATCGATTTAATATCATTGTCGTGATTATCCTAAGCAGGCAGAAAAGCGACGTTAAATAAGTAAAATACAAATATACCATAGGTATTTGCTATAACAATCAATTCATATGTAATTACATGCAGTCTGTCATTACAACTGAAATAGGAATTTTCTTTCAGCAGTCTGGCTGTCTGTTCGATGAGTGAACCAGGGTTGTTAAAGGTCCACGAATTTTAAAGAAATTCAATTCCAGTCCAGGAGAGAAAATCCGCAAGTTTAAATGGGTTAGGGACCATAAAGAACCTTCTTATGTTGAAAGTATATCAATTCGGTCCAGGAACCTTTTTTCCATATGAATTTAAATACGGTCCAGGAACACTTTTTCCGGATGAATTTAAATACGGTTAAGGAACCTTTTTTCCGGATAACTTTAGTTACGGTCCAGTAACATTTTTTTCCGGTCAATTCAAATAGGATCCAGGAAACATTTTTCAGGATCAATTAAAATATGGTCCAGGAACCTTTTTTCAATGAAACATTACGCAACTTGTACCATATTTAAATTGTACGAGAAAAAAGGTTCTGGTCCTGCAGCGGAACCCAGTAGAACTCATCAGAATTTATGGGTTCCTGGTCCTTCATCAACTCTGTAGTGAACTGCGTAAACAAGATTTACAAACGACATAATGCACCACATTCATTCTATATATATATAAAAAAAGAGGGAGTACAAACCTTGTCCGGCAGTCATAAAAATGTTTTAAAAGTATTTACATGTTCTTTCTTTTCGGTAAGAGACTACTTTTCACCAAGGAAAAGGTTATGTACATAAAAGGTTTGGTTGCTTAAAAGGGATATAACACAGAAATCCATTCCAAAGACTTCAAAATACACTCTGTGGATATACTGTAAAAGTCCCCTCCGTGGACAATTATGTCCATATCGTGAAGAAGCCAAGTTAACAATTTTTAATTTTATAATTAAGTAGGATCAATTGATCTTGGCCAAGGTTACAATTATTTTTACAAATTTCAACAATTTTAATTTCCTCGTTTCTACCCCCCCCCTTTTTTTTTATTTTTAGAATGACCCTATAATTAACCAAGCGTTGCCTGTTGTAGAGGCGAGTAATGCAATGAGCTTACTTTTATCCTAAGTTAAATCAGTAACGTTCATGGAAATAACTGGGTTTGATATTAAATACAATATATCCACCACTTCCTCGCACACAGATATGCAATCAATACATGACGGCTGAGTATGATAGCGTCAGTAAACCACAGAGTTCTTCAATCTCGTTCTGGGGCGTAAAATCTCACGTTGTCGGCCCCCACATGGACATGTACAGGGACTATGCATAAAACTCGAATTTTCCATTGTTTGTTTTTTCTACATGTGTTTGCGGATGCCAATAAATTAATCACTTTGACATAAATTCCTGGTGCGCGCATAACAACTTTTATAAATTATAAATACTTTCAGGACACACTAATGGGAAAGCAAACGGGAGGAACAGAGCTATAAATTAAAACTCCTGATTCACAATGCAGACCGGGAGCAATATTTGTGCTGCAGGACATTCCAAACCAACCCTAACGTTGCAGCATTTATCCAAAGCAGGGTTTCCAAGCTACCCAAAAATTTCGGTGAAACCCAATTTTGAACATGAAGAGCTCGCAACGTTCATTTCTCCTAATGCAAAACTGTGGTGCAACTAAGACCAGTTTTCAGTCCACTCAAGCTTATAAAAAGGCAATAATTTGTCACTACTGCACTACATTTATTCACCGCAACCTTTCATGTACACTCCTGTTCAACCTCACAAAGTATGCCACTTTATGCGAAAAGAAGTGTACAAATTCTAGTTTCTAGCTCGTCCGAAAACAAAATACAAAATTGTTTATAGGCTACGAGGGACAGTTTATGTCCAGCCAGTTGCGAGAACCCGAAACTGTTCCTCCCCCACAGACCTTTCCTCGTGGCGAGCTAGGGAAAGAGGTCTGTCCGCTAGATGGTTCTAGGAGGGGAGAAAACTTAGCATTACGCTTATGGACGTATTATTTTACTTGTTCCCTTTGGAAAATCAAACTTCCGATGGCGTAGAAAAACATATGAACGAAATGACAACATTCTCAATATTCCATTTGCTGTTGGAAAAGTCAAAATGCCAATTTCATTAGACGTAATTTGTGGTTGCCTCTCCATAAGAAATATATGGGATCCTGTAAATACATATTCATCATATTTTTCACACATCCAATCTGGCTTAATAATCACAACAACAACAACAAAAAAAAAAAAACGCTTCCACTTCCAACATGGGGAGAAATTCATGCTCTCTTTTGCTTCTGTCATTTATTTTATTAAATAGCAGTTCATTTCAACGTTATTGAAAGAAATGCCCACCTGCTGCGAAACTGTACCTCGTAGCCTTAAACACGATATTTTATTATGTGACATTTATTACGTAATTTTAGCTTCAATTACAAAATCTAATTACACCTTAACAGGAAAAATGCAAGCTTCCTACTTTAAAACAAAGTGACGGTCAAGGGCTGTTAAGGGGATTTTCATTGGACGACGTGCGGTCAATGCCTAAGAGTCCATCCCCTGATGTTTCCTGGCTTTCTTTCGAGACGGGAGTCCGCTAGCACCAAAGATGAGACCTCGCTTCCTAATTTAGCCGATAAAACAGAACAACCGTTCTTGTCAAAGATCTCCACTTTTGTCGGAGTGTAATTATGAAATAAATATGTATGTATATTGCTCGTTGCGAAATGTTCTAACAAATATAACTGGCATCGTTCCGTAGCGCACAAAACTACAATTTCATTTAAGAAAAAGATTTATTAATTTACACAACATCCATTAACAAAATTTTGTAACGTTGAGCTACTCTGATCATAATTTCAATGCACTTAGAATTCTGTTAATACGCTTGCGCGGGAAGATACATGTACATTAGATACCGTATTATCATCAATGTATGAGCCGCGGTGATCTAGTAGGTATGCCACTCGGGAAACCCGGGTTCGATTCCCGGAATGGGTAATCTAAAGTCTGAATTTTGTCGGCCTTGTCTCTGCATAAAGCGGCTCTGGGGCTCACCCAGCTTCAGATCAATGGGTACCTGGGCGCAAACCTGGGAGTAAAGGTGGCTGGAGCATGGTGCTGCTCACATCACCTCCAAAAAGCCGAGATCGAGAATGGTGTGGCCCTACTCCCAAATCCCCTAAATGTGTCTTGATGGTACGGTGCTCTACAGAGTATGCACGGGGAACTTTACCTTTACTTTATATTACTATCATTGTTAATTGGGCTTAACTAGTATTAATTATGATCTTGAAACTCAAAGAATTTGGATATGCTTTATTCTACTCAGAGGAACCTGTCCCGTGATCGATATTCCACGTTTTATTTGACCCATTATTGTAATGTTCAGTTTGCATGCCGCCGTAATTTGTACTGGAACATTAACTGCATTGTCAAATCGAATTGGTGATGTATTTATTTTATTATCTATTACTTGAATATTAAATTATGGGAGATGAAATTATGTTTATTATTTGTGACTGATTTCTGATTTTTGATGTAATATTAATTGCTAGATTTATTACGGCTTAATCTACTGGTGCATGCGTGAATAGTAGTACCACAGATAATAGTGGGGGGGGGGGGGGTGCGAGACTCATACCTGCACGGACAGACATTCCACGATTGTCACAGCAATCATTTTCTGGAGGGATGCATTGTCCCATAACTGTATATAGTGATTTATCAACACCCCACCATATTTCCTCAAAGCTCCTCTACCACATGGGTCCATTTACGATCATCTTGATTCTTAAATTTAGCCTTACACCGTTCCAAATAATATTTTTGAAATACCCACCCCCTTTCCGCTGGAGAAATCTCGATAATCCCCTGACTTTATCTTTGCCTTGAATGCTTGCCGAAGTTACTGTACCTTATTAAAAAATAATTGAAAAATTTTATTTCGTCACCATGCAGTTTCCCCAGAAGGGTATAAAGGCTGCCTACCAGAGATAAAAGTTATTATTGCGATTATTAAATTCACTCAGTAACATCTTTTGTATCTATTGAGGTGGTATTTATGTGGAAGATGAAAGAAACTCAAGATAAATAAAATCTAGGGTTACCAGATCGCTATAAGGGAATTGTAGGACATGTTGTCCCAAAATGTAGGACTTTATGTCAAAATGTAGGACACAAAATATTCGCAATAAATAATACATATTTCTACACAACACGTTAAAAGTAATTTTAAGATGACAGTTTTCAGTTTAAAAAAATGAATTCTTAACGAATTCTTAAATGCGCTGTAATATACTAAACAATGCACTTCTACTACTTGTTTTAACTGGTACTTCTCAGAAGAGAAAATTTTCTCAGAATTGCAGGTTTAGTCAAAATATATTTATGAGAGACTGGACAGTCAATCTTCGAAATTATAGGGACCAGCACCAAACATTTTACAGACTTTATGCCAAAAAAAAAATCCTCTCGTGAGTCCATTGTGCTGATGGTAGTGAAAGTAGTCTCTCAACAATTTATTATTTTTTATTATTAGAAGTAGGGTTACATTAAGTGTAACCCTACAGTATATTTACACATATTATCTTATGACTAGTATGACCTGTAATGGCTAACATTCAGTAATTACCCTAGTTTGAAATGGTTACAGAAGTTTAATCTTGGGTATTTTTAGTAGCCTATAATTACAGGATTTCTACCAAAATATCAAATCCAAAATTCTTGGCTTTCTCAGGACTTTTCTTGACCTTTTATTGGTCTTCGTTACTTTACATTACTGCACATTCCTAAACATAACTTCGCAGCAATTACCAGTTTTCACGGTTTTGGTGTTTGCGGTTCCCTACTAATCGGAAATTACTTTCTGACCACCCCTTGTATAAATCAGGAGATGGAAAGTGAAAATTTAGCAGGGCTGGCAGAGAAAAGTCAATTCTTGAAGAAAGTGATTTGCTTTTATAATTGAATGATTCGAGTAAATATGATATTAAAATATTTACGTATTTATTATTAGTATTTTATTTCATAATATTGGACATTAACTTCACTCAGTGAGAGATTAATGACCATCTCTCACGAGTTTAAAAAGACAGGACAGAGAGTGGCGTTAATTTAATTGCAATACTATTGTTGCAGTAAATTTGAGGTTGCGAGCATGCACTTGCCAATTTTTATAACGTTCACCAATGCAGGTTTATGTTTCACTTTTTCGTGATAGTATTCAATATACAGGGTGTTTCGTAAGTTCGTTTACAACGCTTGGGAGGTGATTGTACGAGTGAAAATAAGGTGGGAATTTCATATAACGAAATTCCGGAAACTGCTTTGTTGCTGAGTTATTGACGTTTGAAAACGTGGGAAAATGATTTTCCGAATTGAATAATGGCAAAACGGGTGGAGAGAAGTCGTCGGTGTAGGGCGGTCCACTAAGAAATTGGGTACGCTCTTGTCAAAAAATCACGCGGCAATGTTGTGCAATGTCGGCGCAAGGGATTCCCCAAAGGACGTGAACGAAGATGTTTACGGGAGTGGGGTGGGTGTGCGTTCTGCGTGAGCTGGTATCGATGAAAATTGGCATGTGTTGAATGGCAACAAAAAAACGAAGAAAATTTCCTGAGCGAAGGGCACTATGACGTAAAAACGAAAAAAATGAACTGTCATAGGTTGCATACCCTGAAGGGCACACAGTATGTTTAATGGAGATGTGAACGGAACCTCATCACAGACGGTTTTCAAAGTGTCCACCATGTACTTACAAGCAGAGGCGACAACGGCGAATCAAGGAATGTCTAGTGCGATCCAACAACCCCGGCGTTTCTGCTATCGATGCTGCAGCTACATTGATACGGGCAATGAGGTCCTCGGCTGACACGACAGGTGTTTTGTAAACGAGGCGTTTCATCTCTCCCCAGAGGAAGAAATCCAGGGGCGTAATATCAGGCGATCGAGGTGGCCATGGCACAGGCCCTCCCCTGCCAATGCACTGGTTGTGGAATACGGTATTGAGGAAATGGCGCACATTCCGATCGAAATGTGGGGGTGCACCGTCATGTTGAAACCACAGTCTTTGTCTCAGTGCCAAGGGCACGTCCTCTAGTAGTTCAGGCAAAACCTCACTGAGAAATGCTTTATAAGTCGGTCCACATAGGCGAACAGGGAGAATGTATGGTCCAATCAAATGGTCATGCAGTATCCCGCACCACACATTCACTGCAAATCTGTGCTGATGATGTGCCACTAGCAGTGCATGTGGATTATCGTGTTCCCACACATGACTGTTTTTACTATTGAACACACCAGTTTTCGTGAAGATAGCCTCATCAGTCCATAGTACCGTATTCTGAAAATTGGGGATAGTTTCAATTTGATGAACAAACCATTGGCAAAAGTCCTCACGTGGGCCAAAGTCCCGAGGTAAAAGGTCTTGCACTTTCTTCAATTTGTACGGGTGCATTCCCTCTTCTGGCAGGACTCGCCACACATTCATATGGGAGGTGTTTCGTTCGTGGGCTAGTGCGCGCGTACTGGTGCCTGGATGATCTAGCACTGCAGTTAGCACATCTTCCACAAACCGCCGTGTTCGCACACTTCGCGGGCGTCCAACTTCTCAACGAGGATCTTGTTTCCCGAAGTCGAGTGTCTACAGTTTGAAATAAGGTGTGCGATGGTAACACCCTATTTGGAAAACGTGCCCCATACAGACGCCTTGCAGCACGGCTATTACTTCCAGCCTCCCCATAAATCAGATGCATGTCCGCCAGCTCGTGGGACGTGTATGAAGCCATCCCTTACACCGGGCTACAAGTGTTTATGGCCGTTGACACTAGTACACTACACAGAACACGATGGGCTGTGGCTAAGAATTAACACGTACCTCTGCTAGGTCAAATGTTTGCCCAACACTACTGTCCAAGAACCTCACGTCTTTCCATTCAACCGTGAATGTTTAACAACTTGCTGCTGGCCCAGCACCTGAAGCACGAATGGCACAGACACGTGCGCTCGTTCATGAGGAAACCTACACTGTTGGCGTCCCTAGCGGGAAATGTGGTACTTAACGTCAGATCACACGGACACCCATCTGCCCTTCAGGGTATGCAACCCATGACAGTTCATTTTTTGGTTTTTACGTCATGGTGCCCTTCGCTCAGGAATTTTTCTTCGTTTTTTTGGTGCCATTCAACACATGCCAATTTTCGTCGATACCAGCTCACGCAGAACGCACACCCACCCCACTCCCGTAAACATCTTCGTTCACGTCCTTTGGGGAATCCCTTGCGCCGACATTGCACAACATTGCCGCGTGATTTTTTGACAAGAGCGTACCCAATTTCTTAGTGGACCGCCCAACACCGACGACTTCTCTTCACCCGTTTTGCCATTATTCAATTCGGAAAATCATTTTCCCACGTTTTCAAACGTCAATAACTCGGCAACAAAGCCGTTTCCGGAATTTCGTTACATGAACTTTCCACCTTATTTTCACTCGTACAATCACCTCCCAAGCGTTGTAAACGAACTTACGAAACACCCTGTATATCCCGTTTGGTTGGATTCTTCTTGATATCGAAGAATAGTGCAATGTCATTGTAAACGTATGTTAACTTGTGCGAAACCATTAATACGTCAGGATGATGAAAGAAAACCTTCGTAAGCACTGAAGTGAGCCAGAAGAGTAATAAAATTCCAGCAGCATATTTTCAGTCTAAAGCGCTTCTTGATTATGCATGCCATTTTTGTTGGATGTTGCAGTCCATGCAATTTCTGTTGCATGTAGTAGTGAGATACTTTGTCGGGAGGCGATATTCGACAAAAATAGTATGTATCAATAGAACCTATTTTTTTTCCATGTTCCTTCAGTTTGCCCAACAAAATGCCTTACTATCGGACGGCGCCACTTGCTCTTATCCCCTTCCATCTGTTGACAAGTTCCCTTACTACTCCCATACGGACAAGAAAAAAATGATAATTCAATGTATTTTCCACGTAATATTTAGAGGCTAAACTAAACCTTTACTCCCCCGAAGGTCGTACTGTCCCATACCATATGGTATCATCGTGCTGATTACGAAATGAATGTATTTTTGGAACTTCGTACTCTTATGTTTGGGTGGAAACTCTGACACAGGTCTGGAGCAAGCCTGGGAAATTCATAATGATGACCAACCTCGCCCCCTCTCCGCAACATATCAATGCCACATTTCCGAACAGAGTTTCACATTTTGGCTCATTATTCAACTTGTATGGCACCCAGGAACATGAAACATGTTTCAATCAATCTCTTTGGACACGTCCATTCCTTGAAGAGAATACTAAGGTTTGCGCCTTCTCCCCAAAATAGTCCAGATTCTTATTTCTATGTGTTTTGTAAAATCACATTTTGGCTTATTATTCAACTTGTATGGCACCCAAGAACATGAAACGTGTTTCATTCTCTTGAGAAATGTCCATTCTTTGAAAATAATACTAAAATTTGCGCCATCTCCCCAAAATAGTGGGAGAAGAGGGGGTAAAGTCCAGATTCTTATTTTTTTGCATTGAAATTCGGAGGTCGCGACCCCCAAACCCCCTTCCTCGGTTCGGCGTTCTGGGTTGTACACGGTTGCATGCTCTGATGTTTTAGCTGAAAAACAAAACTTATCCGAAGTAGATTGCTCACATAGTGGCCGAGTTATAACAATTTTCCTCCAAAAATGCAAATTACCTATGTTTCGTAAAAAAAAACACACACACACACACATTTTGGCTTATTATTCAACCTGTAGGGGAAGGTGGGGGACTTTGCAACACTTTTCAGTTTAATTTTTTTTATTCAAAAACTGTTACAGTTGGAACAAGTTACAAATATGCTATGAAATGGTACATCTTTTGGCTACTTAAGAAACAAATATGAAATTTTAATTTTGAACCTCAAGTGAGAAAAGTCTGTTAATTTAAAGCAGGTCCGAGTGTTGCTATGTGCCCCATGCATGGGGTAAGTTGCAACAGTGTTTGGGGTACGTTGCAACAGGGATTATGCGTTGTCTGAATGACACTATTTGCAATCAATGCACACATAATAAGGATTTCTCTCCGCGCACAGCCAATGGGACCACATTTTGCATTGCTTGCACTGCACCCAGTCTTCTTCTTCTTTGTAGGATTCTCCACACACTAAACAGTGATATTCTTTGCAAGAACTTTGGAATAATGTTTTCTTGCACATAATTTTCTTCTTGCCCTACTCTTTTTTGCATCTTCCAAAGCCTTTTTTTCAGGTGTGTCTGTTAGAATGGCACTTCGTTTACGTTTACGATTCGTCGTTTTCCTGGGTTCAGCCTTTGGGTATGGACAAACATTTTCAGGAGAGAAGGAAACTTTAGGTCTACTCACTACTGAAGACATTTGTGTGCCACTTGGACCCGGCATTTCAATTTGCGAAAGCAAATGTTCATTTTGAACATCACCTGAAGATGATTTAGTTGGCAGTGCATCGCACCTGGCAGTTTGGACTATGTCATCACTATCAGATACGGGAGGCCTACTATCTACCTGTCCTGCTGGATTTGGTCGATCCGAAACGAAACACGACGCAAAGTCGCTTTCTTGGAATACCTCAGAATTGAAGGGAAATATTCCTGTTTGAACAAAACCTGATGTTATGTTGGTAGGGGTTACTGTATTCAAAAATGCTGTTTTAACTATCTGTGGTATGTCGTAGATTGTAAGAGTTTTTCCTGGATGATTCTTATGCCAAGAATCAATTGTTCTGGCACACACTTTCTTAAATGGATCGAAAACACTGACATCTAACGGTTGTAGTCGATGCGAACAGTGTGGAGGAAATGACAAAAGGGTAATATTATTATTTTTGCATTCATCTAAAGCTTCACAGCTGAGATGGGAAGAGTGATAACGATGAAAAGAAGCACAGGGGAGTTTTCGTTAGGATTCACCTGAGAAATGAAGTGTCGAATGAATTGGACAAACGTTTCCTCAATCATCCAACCTGAACCAGTAGCTGCTCCAATGCAGTCTGTTGGGCCATCTCGAATGAAATGGTCCCGAAAGTTCTTACGTGGAAATATTAGCATTGGAGGTATAAAAGTCCCTTGAGCACTAACTGCCACTGCAACTGTCACAAGTTCACCTCTTTCTGCACTGCTCATTATGCCAATCTGTTTTGTTCCTTTTCGAGCTACAACCTTATTTGGTTTCATGACAGTTGTGACACCAGTTTCATCCATGTTCCAAATTCTTGAGGATGAATAATTGTTTCTGGACAGAACTTCGGAAACTTTGTCAAAAAACATGAGCACATTTTCTTTGTTGAAACTGGACATTCGTGCTAAAGAAGTTGATTCAGGAAAGCGCACCGAAAGATCTTTGTTTCTCTGTAGGAATCCCCTGAACCATTCAATACCAGCCATTCCGTTTACAGACCACGATGAAGGAGCACTTATATCAAACTTAACTGCACAGAGATGAGCCAATTTTCGCACTTCCTGTGGTGTTAGTCCAAACATAATCTCACTGGAACGCTGCAAGTACATTTTGAAGATATTCTCTTCTTTCTCTGAAAACACTTTCCACGGTTTCGCATAACCACAACTTATGTTCTGTCCCTCACGAGGACCACTTTCTTGTAATTTCTTCTTTTGTATGTATCTTGAGAGGGTTGAATAATGAATGTTGAACTCTGCAGCCACTTGTCTTAAGCTGACATTTTTGTCACCTTCGTGTTCCAGGACTAAATTTGCTGCTCTGTCCATCACATCAGGCGGTGTAGTCCCCTTTTGGGTCTTCCTCTTGTAGTTCCTCATCTTGCAGGCTACCTGAAACAATAGAAATAATAATAATAATAATACGGCAACAATTATACAGCAATTCGACAACAATAGTTTCGGCGGGAACATAAGAAGGAACAATCTTTTAAAAATAAATCTGCAAGACGAAAGAGACCATATCAGAAAGCATAACAATATTAATGTTTCGTACTGCTAGTAGAAATTACATGCACATGATTATAAACAAAAATTCATTCACAATTTATCTAGCACTACTTAGTGAAATATAGTGTTTTTTTGCCGTACTGACGTGCGTGTAATTTTGTATAAGAATAAATAAGTGAAAATTCAAAATGTGTGTTGGTTACTGAATATAGGACTAAATATATGCGATCACATTTTTCTTTTACTTGAAAATATTGTAAAATTAGTAAACAATAAACCGTATTTCGATTTATCACATTCGGGACAGTGAACAATTACATTCAATATCTTATTCAAGCGCTGGTCTATCATGGGGCAGTTTGCAACATTGTGGGGTTAGTTGCAACATCTGTTGCAATTTGCCTCACCGACATGTTTGATTACGAAAGCTATTCTTGCCTCCACAAAAATTGCATAACATAAAAAGCAATATCACTTTCCACACCTTCAATAAACATGCTTTCAATTGACCACATGTCGCATGCTGTGGTCATTTATAGGAATTGCGTATTAAAAATTGTAAGAGATTCTTAAAAATTACTCACCGTCCTCAAAATTCTTCTTTCTTCCTCCACTCTGACAACATCTGAAAAACTGGTGTAACGAACGGTTCATCAGAGACACCTACGAACGTGTGTTGGAACGACAGTAAGCGCAACGCAGTAGAGCCATCCTACATAACAGAAAAAGCACTGTTGCAACGTGCCCATGTTGCAAAGTGCCCCACTTTCCCCTATGGCACACAAGAACATGAAATATGTTTCATTCTCTTGAGAAATGTCCATTCTTTGAAAAGAATACTAAAGTTCGCGACCATAGTGCCCGAGTTGTAACAATTTTCCTCCAAAGAGTGTTCGAA
Organism: Lepisma saccharinum; assembly: GCF_977018435.1. Classification (NCBI taxonomy): domain Eukaryota; kingdom Metazoa; phylum Arthropoda; class Insecta; order Zygentoma; family Lepismatidae; genus Lepisma; species Lepisma saccharinum. The sequence continues at coordinate 26,376,300 of NC_139247.1, forward strand.
TTTAAAATTCCCGCCGAGAAGCCCGGGCGAGAGAAATTTCTCACTCTCTCTCTCTCCTCCTCCTGCCATCACTGGTTTCTGGCGCCGTGGTTGTGTTGCCATAGAAAAGTTAGTTCTATGGTGTTGCGCATAAAAGGGGTCTAAAAGTTGAGGCCGAAACTTGCGAACGAGATTTCCTGTTCCCGTGCAGAGTTCCGTAACGATATCTTTAAATACAAAATAATAATAAAAAAAAAATCAATGAAGACGAAATTCCCTGACTTTTTTTGACACCTCAAATTCCCTGACTTTTCCCGGTTTTCCAGGTCTGTCGCCACCCTGCGTACGTATTTTCCTAATTAATATTACAAGGTGACGTTCAAAATATTGGAAATTTATGACATTTTTCAAATTCCTGGACGCCGGGCATAAGGCTAAAACGTAGGACATGTCCGGGAAAAATCGAACGTCTGGTAACCCTAAATAAAACCTCCTATAAATGATTTATCTGTGGTAAATTGCTGAATTGTTCCTTGAAAAAGTGCCCGATTTTATTACGTTATTTCTTCAGTAACTGTGAGGAATAAGGATAATATCCAGGTATTCTCCAGAATCTATTCTTTACATAGATGTACATCATTCTATTGCTTCCTAACCGCTAGTAAAAGTCACGCCTTCACGCCCATTTTCAATAGCGAAGCCACCGAAACACTGAGGCTTCGCAGAATCGCAGGGGCGCGTTTTCTCGGGAACCCCTATACCTCCGGAGAGGAAGGAGTCTGGTGACGTCAGTTTTTGACCTCGACAGAGGTGAAATACAGCAGCGCCATTTCTTATTCTTTCTGGCAGAATAAGTGGAAGGAAGATTGCGAGTGGTGCCTCTCAGCGCATCTTAGCGGATTATTACAAAACTTCTTGCGAATGGGGATTCTCAAAAGGTCAGTGCACCGGTTTCCTGCGTTCGTTCCAGATCTGTTTATATACACTTATCTGCAGTGGCGTCGCTAGGCCATCTGCTTTGGGGGGGGGGGGAGCTGCAACTAGATACATGACTTACTACTATTGTAAATATTTTTAATGTTTGAAAATAGCAAAGTGATTAATAAGACAATAATATATAACAAGCATAAGGAATTAAAACTAACATAGACTTACTGCATTAATTTTTTATGAAAACATATGGATATTCTTGTCCTGTTTTCCTAATGCTGGTGAACTATGTCTTTATGTATCAGCTGTAGGCTACTCTGCAGGTTCGAATTTCTTGCAAAATTATCAATAACACAATCCACACACAATTCATGACACTCTTCCTTTCTATGGCCAGTATTGCAAGTGAAGAAAGTCTGTCTTGGCCCATACTATTACGCAAAAATGTCTTGATTCTCTTCAAACAGCTAAAACTCCTCTCACACGATGCTGATGTCACAGGAATTGTCACTGCAATTTGCAACATTCTGCTTACGTTCGGAAACATGTCTTTTGGAATGGCCTTCATTAAATGTACTATGGATGTGATGGTGTATGTCAATTTCTTTAGGTAATTTTTTGCAACCATGATTTCAGCGATCCGCACTTGTAATTGAAAATAGTCACAAAAGCCACTCAAGAATTGAGGGTTCAAAAACAAGTCAAAATTTGTTGTAAGTAAAGAAGGTGACATATGAATTCCAACCAGAACACTGGAAGTTGAAACGACTTTCCAGCTCATTTATCATTCGATCAATGATAGTGTAAAAAAAGTCCGCAGAATGCAGGTTCATCGGTATCAGTTTTGTGCCCCAGGGTTTCATTTACAACGTGGTCTTTCAGTGATGATGGTAATGTGTGAACACGTTTGTGAACTTTTGAATAATATTCAACACTTATTTCATTGAGAGTTACCTTCTGTTTCGCAAATGCCTCCGCCTCTTTGTATACAGAGTTAAAATATTCTTAATTTCACATACCGCGTAAAATGTCAAGCACTGCATTAACACCTGCAATTGCCTCCGCAATATCAAGGCTTGGTGACTGCAACTTGTTATTGAGAATTTCTGTTATGGACAGAAGCTCAATGAAAATAAAGAGACGTCATGGTTGAGAATTTTCTTAAAAATTCATAAAGGCGTAGGGCTGTACATTTATCTGCTGAATCTGATGGTTTCCTCAGATATTTCAAAAGAGCAAGTAGAGACCTTATTTGGCAAGCCCATCTAGTGCTACTTAGATTTTTTAGTTCTGCACGAACATTTAACTCTGTCTGTATTTCTACAAACCGTGTATGAGCTATGCCGGACGTAGAAAAGTAGATATACAAGCACTTGAGGATATCAAAAAAATTTCCAACTTCAGGAATATCTGTACAAATGTTAACTAGAACCAAATTTAACCTGTGAGCATAGCAATGAACATATAGTGCAAAGGATCTTCCCTAAATAGCCGGTGAACACCACTATTTTGGCCACTCATGAGAGCGGCACATATTGCATTTTTTTAGATCATATTCAGACAGCTTTTCACAAAGTCGTGCCTTTAGTCCCATTGCACTTAAATCTTTAACATTCAAAAAACACAAAAACCTCTCATTAAGTTTGTTATAAACAAAATAGCGAAGACACACGCTCATTTGTTCAACCTTACCTATGTGCATTGTATCGTCTGCAATAACTGCAAAATAGCCACTTTCATTTACCTCCGTTAATATTTTTTCCTCAGCAAAGCTGCACTACATTCCAGCAGAACGTTCTGGGAGTCTGAAGAATGATACGTGGCATTCTTTGGCATAACGTTTTGGAATGTTACACTAAAATCAGTATCAAACTTCCCTAATGTCTTCAGAATTTCACGCACATTTCCTTGATTGAAACTTTCTTCACTTTCATCATGGCTTCTTTGTGCTATGCACTGCCTACCTGTGAGCAATAACACTTCAACAACGCGATGAAGATAAGAACGGCGGTTTTTTATTTCATTCACACTGGCATTTGTCAAACGATTAACTACTGTACCCAGTTTTTCTGTACTTTGGAACGCCAGCCATTTTTCAGTTGCTATTACATGAGAAGCACATTTCTCGTGATCTTTAAATTTGTCTATAGCCTTTATCCAGTTACGAACACCAATACTGCTAAATGCAGAATCTCCCCTACCTGTCTGGCCTACGAAATGACTACAGGAAAAACAAAAATTGGGGGGGCTTATCGAGGGATTGGGGGGGGGGGCTGAAGCCCCCCAAAAAGGGCCTAGCGACGCCACTGCTTATCTGTGTACACAAGCCGCACAATTATAATGTTAGTTAGGTTGTCTATACACAAGGCGCTTAGCGGTTTGATATCGAGAGATAACTTCTATGCTCTTTGATTGGTCGTTACAGCCCAGCTGTGTCGAAGACTGCACATGTAATGAACTACGGCCAGGTCGAACTTCAAATGTGTTCGGACTTTGTTTTATAAGTAACATTTCTATGACCCAAGCTCTTCATTTGGAACAGGTAGTTTTGATTACTATTTCAACTAATTTCCTCTTAAAGAATTTCACTACTGTCTCTCGATACTACGAGAGTCATAAAAAAAAGGAATGTTCTGGTTTTAAAGACAAACGGGAAATGATGTGTACAGAAACTACATACCTTACTCTACTTTATCACATATTCGCCATGCCCATTCAAACACTTATTATAGATTGATACCAGTTTGTTGATAGCGTCATTGTACTCCGTTGCTGCCAATGTATTCAATCATAGCGACGAAGGAGTCTTTGAAGCGTTTGACAGTGGGCCTCAGCATAGACTGTTGCTCCGCGTGATGAGTGTTAGTTTGGCCTTTTTTGGTTTAGACTGCGATCTGGTATGCTGTCACTCCATTGGCTCACTGCTTGGCTCAAACGAGGGGTCGTAGGTGGAGTGTGCTGTGTGCTGCAGTAGAAGCTTCCTTCTTCCCGTAAAGAACTTTGCCGCGGCTGATGAAGTCAAAGACGCTGTCACACATGGTTGAATACATTAGCGGCAACCGAGTACAATGACGGTATCAACAAACTGGTATCAATCTATGATAAGTGCTTGAATGTGTAAGGCGAATATGTGGAAGAGTAGAGTAAGGCATGTAGTTTCTGTACCATAAATGTCTTGCACACATCACTTGCCGTTTGTCTTTTACACCAAAACGTTCCTTCTTTCTGGATAACCCTCGTACTTGTTATGAATGGATCCCAACAGAGAAGAAATCGAAACGAAACAATATATATGAAATAGAACAGAAGGTGACCTACACAGATGCAAAGTTCAAATGCTGACACGCCTTTAAAAAAAATCCGATGGCATCGTGCAAAATGGCCCTAGAAACAACCATACAAATAAAATCGTTGAATTTCTCAGCACTTCTCCGCAATATATCATTTCATATTTTACTCTACGAACTTTTCTTCTGCCTTTTGTATTACCTTCCTCGAATCGTTTCGGCCAGTTCTAGATATCTCAAGAATATATATTTACCACAGTACACCTGCTACGCTTCCGTCAGAAGAAGAAAGTCAAGATAAAGGATGCAAGGCAAAAAATAAAAGGGAAATAGCAAAAAAGGAGAACGCTCGGAATTGAACTCCAGTCGGCAGCATTCGGAGCACGAAAAGAGCTGGAGAGAGAATCCACTGCAAAACCATTTTCCTGGAACTCTCGTCCCGGGGCCGTGGAGGGCAGGAGGGAAAGAGCCAGGCAGAGGAGGGCAAGCATGTGCACACTTATTCAGTTTAGGCAACACATTATTCCCTGGTACGAATATCGCCTTCTGGTATACGTTATGACGATTGCAAATACTCAGTGATACAAATGTCGTTTGACAGTTGTTAACAGTAATGCGTATCTTTTTTAAATATATTTTTATTACAAACCTCGTCGGTTGAGACACATTTTCGTACTTTACAATGTAGTGCGATATGGACTGTGTTAAAAATGTGGTGGCGCTTTGTCCGGTTCCCTAGGAACGTTGATTCCAACACAGATATAAAGGTAAATGAAGTAAGAAAAGAGCAATTACGTTCAGCAGTTGAGCGAGAACAATCAAGAGATGTAACGATTAAAGCTTTACTGTAAAGGACAGGCCTTGCCGGATCCTCTGGATGATCAAATGCGGTGCCGGCTATTAAAATACGACGTATCATTGCCGCCACCAGTTGTTCATTCATATACAAGTATACCATCTCTACTACGGAGCAGTAGACCCGCCATGAACTCAAGAGCATACACAAATTTAGATGGGTGAGTGTTCGAGCGAACTCACACTATCAAACTGTGTGTACAACCGTAGAAAAACGTCACAAATGATTCTGTAGTCAGTAATCCTGAAATTTTAAATAAAAAATGAAGCCTGAAGCAGTGAAGTAATCGAACCAAGCTTTTTAATGCGTGAAAAGGCATATTTTGAGCACTATCCGTTTCTGTAATTCAACGAAAAGTAATTTTTCGCAAAGGGTCAGTTACACCCCAAAGGCAAAAAAAACTCTGAACGTAAATTATGTACTAATGTCAGAAACAAAATCCATTCTAAGGATCTCAAAAATGATATCACGAAGGACACTACAAGTTCTGGGATACAAGGAACCCAAAGTGGATGGGCGTTGCCTTTCAGAAAAGAGACAGGAAAGCGTATCCTTGCTGTTAACGAACTGATTGATTGATTTGGTGTTTCAAGTCAACTTTATGCATAGAAAAGCTAATTGAGACTGGACAGGAAGTTTAAAGTGGGATCCGCAGTATACATTAAAATTCAAACCCAGAAAAAAAAACAGACATTTCACTGCATGTGATGCTTTGCTTGAAATTCAAACAAATTATTTTTGCCAGCAGAACCATTAACCGCGGTGGCTCAGTCGGTAACGCGTCTGACTACCATGCTCAAGGTCCCGGGTTCGATCCCCGGCCGGTTCAAATCCGGGAACTTTTCTAACGTTGGAAGCGGCCCCGGCGCCCACCCATCGTCGAATGACATGGATACCTGGGGTAAACCCTGGGGGGTAAAGGCGATCAGGGGCGTGATGTTGATCACATCAACTCCACTCATGACCGGATCAAGAAAGTGTGGGGCGTTACCCCCACACTCCCTATACGACTTCATGGCGTGGTGCTAAGCACAGGGGAGCACTTTACTTTACTTTACCATTAACCTGATTCCTTGTGAGCCGTGACTGTGTTAAAGCAATAAAGTCGAGAGAGTTGAGTCAAGATTCGGACGCCATAAAATAACTGCAATATCGTCTGATGTCTGACAAATTCAGAACTCTTCAAAATATTGCTCCAATGCGCAGGGGTGCATTCTCAACTCTCTCGACTCAAACTGTTCTAACCAGTGACGTCTCACAAGGTAGTCACGTCAAAATGTTATCCATTTCAAGATGAACCGGTTTCTAGATTATCTATTTCAAGATGAACCGGTTCCTAAGTTATCCATTCACGAAGAACCGCAGGGTAGCTACGATTTTTTTGATTATGAAATTCCCTGACTTTTCCAGGTTTTCCAGACCAGAAATGAAATTTTTCCAGACATGTTTGTTGTCAAGATTTTTGCTTTTCAACCTCATGTTTTTCAATTAAATACGCAGGCACGTTAATTATTATGAATATGAATATACACAGTTATTAGCTGAAAATTTACCAAGTGATTAATATAATGCTATTCAATGAAAAAATAAATAACTATTGTACTTCCCAATTTTAACTATGTCATTGCAATTAAGGTGGTGTAAAAAAATCAATAAAAATGTGGCATATATCAAAGCTTTACAATGTAAACTGTATACAACCTCAATTAGCCTATATCAATACAAATGAGAAACAACAGAAAATTAGGTCATGTACCTTTAGAAAATATGCAATAAGTTTAATAATTATATTTTTTAATTTATTAAAAATAGTAGGCTACATATTATGGAAATTCAGAACTTGAATGGGGCCGGTGACCAACCATACACCTAAAAAAATATATATACGCGGGCCATACTTTGGAATCAAATATCTCCATTATTTGAGTTTTCCACATGCTGGAACTAATTTTATATTATGGAAAACATCGAAATCTGTCTTTTAAAAGGTAACAGTTCCAAATGTTTTATGATTTTTTTTTCAAATTTTTCTAGCAGGAAGACTAATTATCATAGAATTTTGGCAATCATTGTGACACGAAATTTGAACCTTCCTTAAAATCATGAGCACTATTTGGATTCGAAAAAAAGTTATTTATGTTGAAAAAAAAATCTTCAAAATGATCTTACTCAATCATACACGCTTCCCACGGACAAGGTATTCTCCAGTTGACAAGCTACAGTAAGTATCATAAACTAGTGGGAATGAATGTAGAAATAAATCGGAACCTTAGTAGTGTGTATTCAGGGTCTTTATTTTAATTCTAAGACATGTGCGGTTGGCCCTATAGCGCACAGGATCAGTGAACCCCCAGTAATATACGGCATTTACCTCGAGAATGGACAATAAACAATGTCTTTACCTTTTGACAATTTTTCGCTAAAATTTCTACACAAGAAGCCATGTATTTGTGTCCGTAACACTGCAAATTCTTTTGCTGAGAAAGAGAAACCGCGAATCGGCCGCCCTCGTGCAGACCCTCAGCTGAACCCCCACAGGATAGCTCCTGCCATAGCGAAGGTTCGGGCGGCAGGCAGAAGCTCGGGGTAGCTACATGAGCAAAATATATGGCAAAGGATACTGAGTAACCTCGATCTCCAACCAACGGTCATGCGCAGTTCGTGCTCTCTCAGAAGCAGCAGCAGAAGCCAGAAGGCACCGTCCTCGCTGCGAGTAAGACTCAGCTGGTTCCTCGCTTCCAGTGTTGCCCTGTGAGGTTCAAGTTTGAAGCGCATTTGTTACATATTCTATCTTCTCTGTTGAATAATTTTGTGCCGAACTTCTTGGCATAAATGCAAAATTGAGGCAGAGAAGGATGAGTAGAAATGAATGAAAGATGTAATTAGACACGATGAATTAAAATAAAAGAAATACATTACTAAAATAACTTGTGCATGCATTCAGACTTTTTCCTTAAAGATGGACACACTTCGGATATGTGAAAGTAAAAGAATGGCGCGATCTTAGACAAGAAGGGAAGACGTGACAAACCCTGTCGGTGCCAATGTTTCAAGGTTGTAAGTTTTCGAAGTGCTTGGATAGTTGTTGCAAAGTATTAATGCTCCAAAGGATGGACTATGTTACGTCATTTGATGCAGTGTAGGTGTTGCTGTCTGCGCAGGTAAGAAATGACCACTAAAATGCATACAATTAAACATACCTTCTCGTCTGTTGAAAGAAAATTAAGAGATAAAGCGTGTGTTGGTCGAACAACTCCAAATTTGAAGAAAGAAAAAAAAAGCTGTAGCGTTCCAATGGAAGGGTCTCAGGTTTCTAGTACATACATGCCATTGGTTGCCATTTCCCTTTAATAATTGTAGGACCATTGAGATTAGTCGTTTTATAATTGCAGGCCTGGACGTCCGGAAGGGGAAAAGGGGCCACACCCGCCTGAAAAATTAATGTCAACCTAAAACTATTTATTACACACATATAATCTCATTTCAGTCACAGTAATTTATGATGATTATTATAAAGACGTTGCAGGGACTGAAGGAGTGTTTTTTGAGAGAACAGCACTATTACAAGGAAAAATGTGCCTCCTTTGTCCCCCCTGGAAAAAAAAATGATCTTGCTTCCCATCCCTGGAACAAATCCTGAGGACGTCCATGACGTCCATCAAACCCGAAATTTCTTTCATAGATGCACAATTTATTGTACTTAGTTTCAGCCCTAAATTTATACGCACACCTCTACTATGAAACCTCATTCTATGAAAAAAATTATGTACCAATATTTTAAGCACCCCCCCCCCCCTACCTTTGTTTCCCCAAGAAAGTCTATTTGCGGAAACAAAATATGTGTCATATGTAGGAAACGGAACTTTATGTGCTAAAAAACTCAGAAATATTTATTTTTTCATGTGTCATAAATGTTGAAAATGTGTAATAAAAACAGGAAAATATGTGACAAAAATTTAAAAAAAAAAATTGGTAAGAAAAACAAAATATTACATGCATTTTAAACACCTGAAATCAGTTTCTATATTCTTACCTCTTAGCGAGCTGTTTGGAAGAGTTGCAGTGGATCGCCATAGTTTTTTCCAAATTCTCCATTGTAAATCTGTGACGATTATCTCTAAAAAGCATCTTATATTGTGAGAAAGATCGCTCCACGTCACAAGAAACAATTCTTGCATATTTGAAGCACAAAATGTCACTAACGCTGAAGTTTTCGAAAACTTCCTCTTCCTCTACTTCACCTTCCAAAACACGTGCAATTTGGCACAAAGTTTGAAAACCTTGGTTTCCCCCCCCCCAAAAAAGTCTGTACATTTAGACATTAGCACTTGTGCGTTAGATCCAGTTGGGGTAATATTTTCCTCCAATAGGATCGTAGGCGAGGCACCAGAAGTCTGCCAGCGAGCGTGTTCAAAGACAAAACAAACCTAGCACTCTCGATATGAAAGAGGTGCGGAGAATAAACATTTTTCCTTCGAGGATTACGAGGTAGCTGAAGTCAATGAGCGATTTTATGTATTTAAAATGAAAATTCGCAGAATATGTATTTACATACGGAAAACTGGAAAATATGTGTTTTTATGTAAAATAAAATTTTCTGTGTTGACATATAAGGCTATGATCAGAATTTTGGCAAAAACGAGGGTCTCTGTCTATCTTATCGCAGAAAAAACATTTATTTACCTAAAGTTCCGTTCCATAGTCATATGACTTCGGTGAACCCCCAGGAAAATAATGCACGATCCGCGCCTGTTCTAAGACAACCAAACCTGACATTCCTAACCTAACCACAAAAGCATATATTCACAAAATCTTAAGTAATCGCTAAAACTCTGCAGTATGTGTTAACAGACATAAATCGAAATGTAGAAGTTGCATTTGTAGCATGATGAAATCGTAATAAAACAAAAGGAACTTGGGCTTATTTTCACCACTTTTCAGCATAATTTCATTCTACATGCAAACATTACGTAAAATTTTAAAAATTAATTCATTCTACATGCACGTGCATATTCGAATAATGACGTCACTGATACTGCATAAAATCACTAATTTCTCTGGTGTACCACATCTCTGCAATGTAAAAACTACGACAACGGGCAAATGAACTAGTTGATCTGGTTTCTTCTGAACGGGTCGCAAACGGAGGACTCAAATTCACAGAACGGGTTCACGGGGGGAACGAAGTAGCGAGTCCCTTTGTTTTAACTCGGCATCTGCACCCGTCCAGTGTGACGTCAACCACAGCCAGTTATATTGCAGATCCAAAACCAATGAACTGTCCGAACACCAACCTGCTCCGCTTCACGTATCAAAAGAGAACGGGTTCCGAACAGGTGTGTTCTTGAAGAAAGAAAATTTCCTTACCACACACAAAGCCAAAGCAACATTTTTTCCGCAAGAAATTCTGAGGGTGGCTGGTGCGTAGATTTCGTCTTGAGTAGCTTGTTCTCTAAGGAAAAATCTCACGCCTCTCCAAATTCCGGTCTTGAACAGCTTCACAAGAACAAGTCCCAAATGAACGGATCCAAGAACCTAGATCCGAGAGTGAATAAATATAGAATTGAAATGCGAAGGAACCATCATTTTGTACGTAACAGACTAGAAGCCATAATGACGAGAGGAACAAGTTTCTGAACTGAATCTTTTCAGGGGACTGGAATCACAAGAACCGAATTCGGAAGTGGAAATGAACCGTTCGTTCATTTTGTAACTGGTTCTGCTGCAACTCCAAAATGCGCGTAAATTCCAGAAAATATGCAAAATTCCCTGACTATTCCCTGACCAACCAAATTCCCTGACTTTTCCCTGTTTTCCAGGTTTTCCAGTCGCGTAGCAACCCTGAACCGGTTACTCTGCAATACATTTCAAGCAAAAACCGGTTTCTAGGTTATCTATTTCAAACTGAACCGGTTTCCACATTATCCATTCACGATTAACCGGTTTCTACATTTCATGCTAAGCGGTTGGTAGGTTACCCATTTGAAGATAAACTGGTATCTAGATTATCCATTCACGAAGAACCAGTTACTCTGCTATCCATTTCCCACTAAACCTATTTCTAGGATATCTACTTCACGCTAAACCGTTTTCTAGGTTATCTATTTCAAGCTCAATCGGTTTCCACGTTATCCATTCACGATGAGCAGGTTTCACTGCCTTCCATTACAACCAAAATCTGTTCTAGGTTATACATTTCAAGATGAACCGGTTTCTAAGTTATCCATTCACGAAAAACCTGTTACTCTGCTATCGATTTCACGCGAAAGAAGGTTCTAGGTTATGTATTTCATGCTAAAACTGTTTCTAGATTATCTATTTCATGCTAAAACTGTTTCTAGGTTATCAATTTCAAGCTGAACCGGTTTCCACGGTATCCATTCACGATGAACCGGTTTCTCTGATATTCTTTTAACGGAAAATCGATTTCTAGGTTATCCGTTTCACGCTAAACAGGTTTCTAAGTTATTTCACGGTGAATCGATTTCTAGTTCATCCGTTCCCGCTAAACCGTGTTCTAGGTTATCCAGACACGCTACAACGGTTTCTCTATCAATTTCACGCTGAATCGATTTCTAGGTTATCCATTTCAGGCTAAATCGGTTTCTAAGTTATACATTTCACTATAAACAGGCTTCTAGGTTATCTATTTCAAGATGAACCGGATTTCACGTTATCCATTCACGAAAAACTGGTTACTCTGCTATCGATTTCACGCTAAACCGGTTGCTAGTGTTATCTATTTCACGGCAAATAGGTTTCTAGGTTATCTATTTCAAGCTGAACCTATTTCCATTTTATCCATTCACGATGAACAGGTTTCTAGGTTATCCACACACGCTAAACTGATTTCTCTATCCATTTCACGATGAAATTATTTCTTCACGCTAATCAGGTTTCTACTTTATCCTTTTCACGATAAACCGGAATCTCTGTTTTCAATTTTACGTTAAACAGATATCTAGGCTATCCATTTTATGCTAAACCGGTCTCTAGGTTATACATTTTACGCTTAACAGGTATCTAGGTTATCCATTCACAACGAACCGGTTACTCTGCTATTAGTTTCCCAATAAACCGGTTTTTCGGTTATCCTTTCCCAGCTAAACCGGTTTCTACGTAATCTATATCACGCTACACCGGTTTCTAGGTTATCTATTCACGATGAACCGGTTTCTCTGCTCTTAAATTCACGCTGAATCTATTTCTAGGTTATCCATTTCACGATAAACCGGTTTCTAAATTGTCCACACATGCTAAGAAGGTATCTAGGTTATCCATTTGACGCTAAATCAGTTTCCAAGTTATCCTTTTCACGCTATAGCGGTTTCCAAGTTATACATACACGCTAACCAGCTTTATAGGTTATCCATTCCACACTAAACCGGTTTCTGGGTATTCGCATCGTGGTAAACCGGTTTGTACGTTCTCCATTCACGATGAACTGGTTTCTCTATTTCATGCTAAACCGGTTTGTAGGTTATTCAATTCAGAGTGAACCGGTTTCTATACTATTCATTTCCCGTAAAACCGGTTTTTATATTATCCACTTTACGCTAAACCAGTTTCTACGTTATCCACTTTACGCTAAACCGGTTTCTAGGTTATCCATTTCACAATAAACCGGTTTCATGGTTACCCATTCCCGCTGAACTTGTTTCTAGATTATTCATTCAATACGAACTGGTTTCTCTGTTATTCATTTCACGCTAAATCTGTTTTTTGGTTATCCTTTACACACCAAGCCGAATTCGACGTTATTCATTTCACTTCAAACTGATTTCTAGGTTATCCATTCACGATAAAGCGGTTTATAGGGTACCCATTTCATGCAAAACCGGTTTCTAGGAGTTTCATTTCACGTTAACCAGTTTCTAGGTTATCTGTTAACAATGAGCAGGTTTCCAGGCAATGTATTCCACGAAAAGATGGTTTCTAGGTTATCAATTTCACGCTTAACCGGTTACTCTGCTATCCATTTCACGCTAAACCGGTTTCCAGATTATCCATTTCATGCTAAGCCGGTTTCCACGTTATCCATTTACGATGAACAGGTGTTCACGTTATCCATTCAAGATGAACCGGTTTCTCTGCTATCCATTTCAGGCTAACAGGTTTCTAGGTTATTCATTTCACGCTAAACAGGATTCCACGTTATCCATTTACAATGAACCGGTTTCCAGGTTATTCATTCAATATGAACCGGTTTCTTTGATATACATTTTACGCTAAACCGGTGTCCACGTTATCCATTTACGATAAACCGGTTTTCATGTTATCCATTCACTATGAACCGGTTTCTCTGCTATCCATTTCAGGCTAAACCGGATTTTAGGTTATCCATTTGAGGCGAAACCGGTTTTTAGGTAATCCATTCACGCTAAACCGGTTTCTCTGCTACCGATTTCACGCTGAATCGATTTCTAGGTTCTCCATTTCATGCTATACCGCTATACCAGTTTCTAGGTTATCTGTTTCACGCTAAACCAGTTTCTTGGCCATTCATTCATCATAGGGTTGTCTATGATCCGTTTCACCCTAAACCGGTTTCTAGGTTATCAAGAACGATTAACGGGCTTCTCCGATATTAATTTCACGCTGATCCGGTTTCTAGGTTGTCCGTTTCACACCAAACCTGTTTCTCTGTTATCCATACACAAATAATCGGTATCCAGGTTATCCATTCCAACTAGGCCAGTTTCTCTGCTATCCACTTCAATCTGAATCGTATTTTAGATTATCCATTTCTCGCTAAACCGGTTTCTAGGTTATCAATTTAACGGCAAACCGGTTTCTTTTAGGCTAAACCTGTTTCTAAGTTATCCATTTCATACTAAACCTGTTTTTAGGTTATCTATTTCACGTTAACCGCTCTCTAAGTTATCCATTTCACTATCAATCTGTTTCTCTGCTATCCATTTCACGCTAAACAGGTATCTATCTAATCCATTTCACGATAACCGGTTTCTAGGTTATCAATTTCACGTTAAACAGGTTTCTAGAGGATCCATTTTATTCTAAACCGGTTGCTAGGTCATCTATTCAGGATAAACCGGTTTCTAGTTTATCCATTTCACGCTACACCGGTTTCTATCCTTTCACGCTAAACCGGTTTATAAGTAATCCATTCACAGGGTAGTCACTCTAAGACCATGATAAAATTCAAGTATAATTCACGGTTTTAAAAGTCGAACTTTCAAAAATTTTAGGGTACAAGAACATGTTTTCTCTATTTCAACCTTACGTATTATAACCTCTCACCACCCTCAAACATACAAAGGCAAATATATTAACAATACAAAGGGTCTGTGCGATACCAAAGTATCCAGAAATTATAATTCAATTCAGTTGAACGGCATATATTTATTTTAAGATGCGGAGTTTACATTTGCCCTTTCGCATACTCTGACTAAAAATACATCTATAAACACAAGACACAATGTTACGGAATATAGTAATGTACGAGAAATTGTTAATTGTATAACAATTTCAAATTTACCTCACTAACTTCAAGATATTTTATCTTGCCATGATCTTCCCTGTGTCAGATAATGTCCTTTTCAGAACAATATAACAAAGCAAACTAATTGAGAGAATTCCTAATTATTTTCCAGGCAGTTTTCTATTATTTTCCTTCCTCCATAAAAATAAAAGCTAAACTGTGAAATACGTACTTGCCTCAGAGCATTTATAAATATGTATAAATTGAATGGGATTTGGATTAATAAAAGTTGCAATTTTTCACGTCTACGGAGAAAAATTCAAGCCAATAATTCACGCATAATTTCCGGAATTTATGGAATTCCTGGTGAGTAGCCAGCTTTGTATATTACATTTATCATCAACCCTCAATATATTTTCGAGTATATAGTTTGACAAGCAATTAAACATAACAAAATGCAAATGCAGTGATATTTGCTTACCTTACTCTGGAACTCTAGCTCCAATTCGCGTCTCTGCTTTTCCAATTCAGTCTTGAGCAATGCGTAATCTCCTGCCCCCTCGCCAAGTGTGGCTTTCATCTGTTCCTGGCCAAGGGTCTGAAAGGAAGAATTAGAATATGAATTTCAAGATGCAGTGTCATAGGAAAATTTCTTAGGGTCTCCCTATAGCTATACACAATTGTAAGAAAAAGCTATGTAAGCAATCTGTTTTAGAGAACCGTGACATTTTTATACTACGCCCTACCTCTGTAATTTAACAACCACAGAAAACATCCATAAAGAATTACTTTAGAATGAAATATTAATAATTCCGTAATTTAAAATTTAGACACCATTATCTATCACGCAACACCACTGTATTTTTGTGGGTGTCTATTTCTTTTTTCAAAGCGCCAGGAATATTCTTTGCTTTGGATTTGAATGACCCCACCCCATTTTACTTTTGGACATACAATAATGACATCCTTATGGGAGTAAATGAAAAAAAGAAGCATATAATCCGAAAACTAATATGTAACTTTGAAAATGAATGCAATACTAAATGTTTGAGCAAGAAGAAAAAGCATGATGTCCTTTAAAAATATGCAGAAAAAAAATAGATTCTATGTTTTTCAGTTCGTGGATACAAATATGGAAATGTAATATATGACAAAAGTGGTTAGTAAAGACCAGTTATCGCATGTACTAATAATCTCATCGTAAGTACGAGGCTCAGCTGTGGGGAGCCTAGCTGTGTAGCCTTTTACGAGCTTTTCTTATTTTTATTGTGGGACCCTTTGCGTCCAGTTTGGTCGTTTCTGCAGTTATTATAGGTACCAATCTTGTCATAGGTACGAGGCTCAGAGCCTGTTGGGGCCCCTAGCTGTAGCCTTTTACAAGATCTTTTTATTGTGGGCTCCTTTGCCAGAAGGGGCATTGCTGTTAGTGGGTGGTTCTGCAAATATTATTGGTTCGAGCCTGTGTTGTGGGGGCCTTCGTACAGGAGAAGCGGCATAGCATGTGAGAGGCTAAGTGAACCCCAGAGCCTGTGTTGTGGTACAAGATGAGGGGCCCTAGCTGTAGCCTTAACGAGCCTTTTTTTAAATTATTATTGTGAGTCCCTTCGTACACCATGCTCAGGTAGTCGAGTTGGAGGATGAATTTGAGAATGCATTGGACAGTGGCCAATATGTTGTTACCACCCTGCAAATGTGCTCAAAATGGAATCCAGAAATTTTGGTTACGTATTTACCCCTGAACACGTGCTCATTCAAATACAGCATCTACAGGGTATGCAGTCGTCACGCAAACCATCCGCATGGCAAAATTTCCTGTACGTGGTTGTTTCGTGTAAACAGTGGAACGTGATGTGTGTTTGCGCGGGAGTGGGTGGTGTGACTGAGTCATCTGTGGGTCTCTCCGTGTTCGTGGTCACCGGATTGGGTGTTGAATACCATTCCTCGACTCCATTCACAACCGCATAATGAGGTATAGAAATGGTTTTCAACTTATCCACTAATTTTCCCGAAAGAAAGAAAAAGAGGCTGGTTGTGTTACATTATCAAAAACAACCAGCCTTTTTGTGTGTGTGTGAACATATACCGATCGTAAATTAAAATAACTATGCCTATGAATTTGTTCGAATTCAGAAAACAAGCTATGGAAATGCCGAGTCAGGCTGCATGGCCAAGCTTCGAAATGTAGCCGTCAATGTTGTCCAAACTGAGTGGCCTGTTGATCATTCACTTGAACATCATTTGGACAATAACTTAAATGTTTATAAGTTACCGATAAGCAGGAAACTTCAGATTGTAGTGAATCCGGAGAACATGGGTGAAGTGAATGTTTCCTCACGCAGGAACATTTATCGCAGTAAGCACGATAAGATGGACTGCCACAACATACGACGTATATGCCGGGGACTGTTTGTACGTTGAGCTTCTGGGAGAATACGACAAACTCATTCCTCTCTTCCTCGAGATGTGAATCACCTATCCTCTAATAAATAACCCCAACGATACCTAACGACATTTTTGGCCACACCAAGAACGACGACCATGGCGAGCTTCTCATGCTGGACGTGAGGGTCAAGAGACTACGAAGAGATTTGCAGGCTCTGCAGACCACCTTCAACTCGAGCATCCAGTCCGAGATCGCCAGCCCCCGAATCCCAATTCCTGGATCCCATTCTCAAAATTGACGTCGAACTTTAATTGCTGCTGCAAAAATGCCCAGACTTGGCCTGCAATGATAACCTCCAGAACCTGGCGCAGAGCTTAGGCAAGCTACAAAACGAACTTCACAAACAGACACCTTGCACACTGCCATCACCGAAGTTCAAACTAAACTGCAAACGCTTGAAAGCTTCATTGATAATCTACCTACGTCCAGCGAACTGAATGCTATTGCCAACATCAAACTCCAACTTGAGACTTACGAAGACTGGAAAATTGCAAGGTAACATAGCGCACATCGAGGATGCTCTCACTGTTATCAAAAATAATTTGGTAAACGTACAAGAAGCGCTAGAATCCAACAATCCACACTCACCCAAGATGACATAACGTAATTACAAGAAGGTTGAAAGTCGTAAAAAGAACCTTAAATCGAATACTCAAATGTGAGGATATCAAAAATATCCAAACTGAAATCGCAACTCTTCGAGACACTGTCGCCACTCTGCCAACCAACCAACCAAAGCATCAGCGAGCTACATAAGTTGTTTGTAATTAGGACCCAGGTGCATGACCTCACGTCCCAGAGCTCCAAGTTAACGCTCGTGGAAAGCATGCAGCAGATCATCTCGAATGTGAAACTTCAAATTGGCAGCATCGAAGCAAGTCAAGAATCGGCCTTGGCCGCTCTCAACAGCCAGCTTCGCGATTTAAAAGAGGAATTCAAGCAACTTTACGTCGACGTGAAGATCAAGCAACCTACGAAGAGATAGTTCGTAAGACTGCCTTTTCCAGGTTTTTCAGGACAAAATTTATATTTTTCGCTGACAATTACAAACTAAACTAAATCATGTTTTTGCAATTGGAAATAATAAACTCATACAGATCCAGGTATGGATTTGTTAAGTACCAATATTATCTTCTATGAAATTGACTTAATTTCTCTATTCTCTATGATTTGAATTCAAACTGCAAAATAGTGAATTTGGAAAATTATTACAATTCACAAGCTAAGGAAGGATTACGGACTTTTATCATAAGCAGTTTTTAAAGTTACGACTAAATGAGATTAGAGTGAAGAGTGATTGATTAAGAAATATATTTTGTAATTTATCAGTCTCCTTATCCATTCTCGGTATTATATGTTGATATTTCCACTGAGGTTTGGAACTCTCTGCTTGCAAGAACCATGAGTGAGGATTGATTTTTCGATGCATAAAGCTACTTCTCTCTTCTCTGTGAAGCAAACAACTTAACTCTTGCATATAAGTGAAAGAATTGAATTGTACAAAAGAAAGTATCATATTTCCTTACATTATCAATGTGGGATTTCTGTTTCAGTACAGTATATACAATTGAAGTACTGTGAAACTGATATGTAGTTATTCTTATTGCTGACGAAAATGGTATGTGGGTATTAGAAATTTAACGCAAGCAATTTATAGAATTGCATTGCATAGGTACCTGATTTAGCTAACCAAACATTAAAACAGGAACACTCTGTTAATAACAGCTTCTGAAACTTCATATACGAGGGGCGTCCTGAAAAAAGGTCCAATGATGCCTGTACGCAGCACTAGTGGCCGGAGAGCGACACACACATGCGGGCAGGAAGAAGTGGCATGTAGCTGTAATCTAGTACAGTCGCAATGCAGCTGTTTTAGGACAGTTCTAGGTTAAAGATTGCAGCTCCATAAAATTCTCCCACCGACTGCGATGTAGCCTACGTGTAGTAATCATATTTTTGAATGCTCAGAATTTGGCACAGAGCCACCAGCAATCGTGTGAGGTGTGCAGATCCGACGTCGTGAGTGAGTATGGTCAGACGATGGTGCAGACAATTCACAGAAGGCTCATCGAATATGCACAGACCCATACAGCTGAGTACATGCGGGCCCTTTGCATCACTCCAGGTGAGAGACCTTAGACCACCCCCTGTACAGCCCTGGCCTTGCATGTACCGACTTTCATCTCTTTGTTCAACTGAAGAGGTTTCTGGCAGAACAAGGATTTGACACCTACACTGCGGAAGAGATAGTTCCAGTGTTTGCTGTCAGACACATATGCCATGGGCATACAAAATTTAGTGCCATGCTACGACAAATGCCAGAAGAACGGTGGTGATTATGCCGAAAATTAAGTTAGGACTCGCTGTAACTAATGCAATAAATTACTACTGATAGTCTTGTTTTATTTGTGCCTAATCGGTAGGGACCTTTATTTTTTGTTATTATTTTTTTAAAATTGGTGTATTTTTTATATATATTTTTTTAGTATTCGGTGTTATTTTTCCCAAAAATCACACTTTCATTTTAGCACATTTTCTGGCAAATATCTGAAATTATACCTTTATGTGTTTTTTACTGTTTCAAATTGTAAGTCACATGGCCTACGCTTCTTCGTGAGAGTTTGATATCTTGAAAGTTATTTTCCATACCCCCTACTTAATTTTAATGTAAGGGTTTTAGATAATGGAATTTTCCCTGTACTATATACTGAAGGTTGCATAATGACCATAAGTGGCGACGCACCCAAAAATTTTAAATCAATCCATCTCACGTGACAGATACCGATATATTACGGCACCAAAAATTGGCATTATCTTTTTTGACTTCTTAATGTTACGTTTCCCAAAATTCGCGTATTTATTTTAGAACATTTTTCTGCCAAATCTACCAAACCTTAATACTTCCATTGTGCTTTTAAATTATTATCTTAAATTGTAGGTCACATGGTCTACGTATTTTCGTGACAGTTTGATATGTTGGACCAGATTTTTGAGGAAGTAAAAGTAAAGTGCTCCCCTGTGCTTAGCACCAAGCCTAGAAGGCAATAAGGGGGTGTGGGGTTAGAGCCCCACTCTTTCTTGATCACGGCCGAAGGTGGGTGTGATGTGATCAGCACCACGCTCCTGGCAACCTTTACCCCCAAAGTTTCCTCCAGGTACCCGCTTGATACGATTCTGGGTGGGCTCCGGAGCAGTTTGATCAGGTGGAAAAGATCCTAGTTTTCCCCAGCAGGGGATCGGCCCCGGGTCTCTCGCATGGTCGTCAGACATCCTAACGAATGAGCTCCATTGTGTCTCGCTCGACATATGCCGATGGTGCGCACTTAGCTTGGTAATTCAAAACACATCTCGTGCAACAAATACTGAAGATGCTGTTCCCGTGTGGCGGTAAATAGGCACTCGATCTCCTGTTAGAACCCTGCCACTTTGCTCTGTGATGCAAATTGTTTTGATAGAAGTTGAAAAAATCGTGGGAAATACATGATTTAATGTGGCTGTCGGAATTATTCCATGTATAACAAGCATTATAGTTTATACTTGAATAAAATGTTGGAAAACTTGCAAGTTCTATGTACACAAATATGGCACTTTTTGTTTCTTTAAGCCTAGAAAAGACAAGAATGTTGGATTTCACGGAATTTTTCGTTGTTTTAGGACATTTTTAAAAAAATCGCTAAAAACGCCAACAATTCGCATTTTATGCCAAATTCGTGTTATTTCGATATTCTGAACGGGAGAAAAATGTGTCCAGACATCACTGCACTTTCATAAACACAACTTCGCAGCAATTAACATTCTTCACGGTTTTCGTGTTTGTGAAAAATCAAGGTCCCTACTAATTGGAAATTACTTTCTGGGCACCCCTCGTATAAATCAGTAGATGAAAAGTGAAAATTTAGCAGGGCTGGCAGAGAAAAGTCAATTCTTGAAGAAAGTGATTTGCTTTGATGATTGAATGATTTGAGTAAATATGATATTAAAATATTTACGTATTTATTATTAGTATTTTATTTAATAATATTGGACATTAACTTCACTCAGTGAGAGATTAATGACCATCTCTCACGAGTTTAAACACAGGACACAGAGTGGCGTTAATTTAATTTCACCACTACTGTTGCAGAAAATTTGGGGTTGGGAGCATGCACTTGCCAAATTTTTATAACGTTCAACAATGCAGATTTATGTTTCACTTTTTCGTAATATTATTTAATACGAGGACGTATCAAAAAGTTTCGAGACTAGTTCTGTAACACGCCAACAGATGGCAGCGCAAGGCTGCACGCACAGGCACAGGCACAGGGAGCACCAATCTTCATAAGTCAGTGTGCTAAGAGACATCGTCCTGCGTACATCGTGAGCTGTGCAGCTGGTGCTCTTCTGACCACGTGCGTTACCACATTTGCGATTTCATCATGGACAGCAAGTTAGAACAGAGAAAACGTGAAATTCTGTCGGAAACTGGGCAAATCCGCCACAGAGACAAGCGCGCTTCAAGACTGGAAGAACATCACTGGAAGACTGCACGCTGAAGGAGTTCTTGGCAGACTTGAACGCGGTGTTCCTTCGTCTCCTGAGTCTGCAGCCTGGGGACGAACTTGGCAGCAACACGGCGCATGTTCAAATCACACATGAGGATTGCTCGCGCTGTTCCGTATGACACACCGACAATGGCAGCAATGTTGTGAATTGTTCTCCGATGATCCTCAAGCACAAGTTGCCGAATGGTTTCGACATTTTCGGGTATTGTGCTTGTTGAAGGTTGTCCTGATCTCTCGTCGTCTTCCAGTGATGTTCTTCCACTCTTGAAGCGTGCGTGCCACTCAAAACACTTCGCACGACTCATTGCAGCATCGCCGTACACTTGCCGAATCAAGTCAAGCGTCTCTGTGGCGGATTTGCCCAGTTTCACACAGAATTTCACGTTCGCTCGCTGTTCTAACTTGCTGTCCATAATGAAATCGCAGACGTGGTAACGCACGTGGTCAGAAGAGCACCAGCTGCACAGCTCACGATGTACACAGGACGATGTCTCTTGGCACACTGACTTATGAAGATTGGTGCTCCCTGTGCCTGTGCGTGCAGCCTTGCGCTGCCATCTGTTGGCGTGTTACAGAACTAGTCTCGAAACTTTTTGATACGTCCTCGTATATATCCCGTTTTGTTGGATTCTTCTTGATATCCGAGAATAGTGCAATGTCATTGTAAACGTATGTCAACTTGTGCGAAACCAGTAATACGTCAGGGTGATGAAAGAAAACCTTCGTAAGTACTGCTACATTAAATAAGGTGAAGTGAGCCAGAAGAGTAATAAAATTCGATCAGCATATTTGCAGTCTAAAGCTCTTGTTAAGCATGCG
The DNA here is from genome assembly GCF_977018435.1 of Lepisma saccharinum. Taxonomy (NCBI): domain Eukaryota; kingdom Metazoa; phylum Arthropoda; class Insecta; order Zygentoma; family Lepismatidae; genus Lepisma; species Lepisma saccharinum. The sequence goes on from NC_139247.1 coordinate 26,398,597, forward strand.
ATTTTTGTTGGATTTTGCAGTCCAAAGACATCCAACAAAAATCAATTCCATAAGAGTGCCATGCATGAGATTTCTGTCACATGTTGTACTGCGATACTTTGTCGGGTGGCGATATTTGACAAAAATCGTATGTATCAATGGAGCCTATTTGTTTCCATGTTCCTTCAGTTAGTCCAACAAAATGCCTTACTACGACGTCCGACAACTATCGGACGGCGCCACCTGCTCCCATCCCCTCCATCTGTTGACAGTTCTGTTCTCTTACTACTCCCATACGGACAATAAAAAATGATAATTTAATGCACTTTCCACGTAATATTTAGAGGCTTAACACATTTACTGCCCCTCCGGAAATTTCTCTCTCTCACTCTTTTTCTCTTTCCTCCTGCTATCACTGGTTTCTGGCGCCTTGGTTGTGTTGTGCGTAAATGGACCTAAACGTTGAGGCCAAGACTTAGCAACAACATGTCCTGTTCCCGTACAGAGTTCCAAAGACAAAATTCCCTGACATTTTTTGACACCTCAAATTCCCTGACTTTCCCCGGTTTCCCAGTTCTGTCGCCACCCTGATGTTAATTCGCTTGACGTCTCCAGATCCAGACGTCTGCTACAGGGCCGGCCACTTGTTGTTTAGTAGTAACATTACTCCGCCTCCACGTGAAACTCTATCGTTGCGGAATACCTGAAAGTCCTTCAGGGGTATTTCACTATAGCCGATCGTTTCATTAAACCACACTTCCCTGAAACCAATCACGTCGTATTCGTGAAATTCACTACAGAACATTTCCCGAGTCGATAGCTTTTTGGTTAGACTTTGCACATTTTGGTAGTATATGCGGAAACCACATTCTTCACGGGAAACCGCCTGGGGACCTGGGTTGACATGAATGTCGCCTGCCAGCAGGAGGGAGAACGCAGCCACCAAGAGGCAGTGTTGGGTCGAGTCACGCGGTTGGCAGGAAGAGTTGTTCTTGCGGTTTCTGGAAAGCTGTCCACACAAGACTGATCCGAGCTCATGGCCGAGAAAGAAAATCGCCTGTAACTAAGCGACCAGTCCTCCACACACTTGCAGTTGTCCAGAATTTGTGTCCATGGAATTTGTGTCGATTATAGGAACAAACAAAATAAACTATGTATGTATGTAGTTGAAGAGATGAGACTTGATGTATTTGACGTAGGAGAAATAAAATTAAAAATAAGGAATTTACGTTCAACCAAGAATGATCGAAAAAAGAAAAATCATAGAATTTTTTTTCCAGACATGTCCTTGTGCATTACTGTATTCATTTCTCGTGAAAAAAAGTGTGTAAACCGTTTCAGAACTTTTTTTTTAAAAATCGACAACGACGTCGATGGGTTCATTCTGTGAAAAGAGCACCAAACAGCTGCAGCTACTATCGCACTTTGCTAGAGTCGAGTAGAAAGTGTGTAAACAGCTACTCCCCATAGAAGGGTCGAGTCGAGCAGACAGGCCAGTAACTCGTCCCAGTAACTCTCCAGCTCACTCGACCAATGTAAACCAGCCTTTAGTCTTACTAAACGCTACAATACAATCGAGACTAAAATCGAGTAAATCATCCTTGGCTCAACCAGGAATACCCGTTCCTTATATATACAGGGTGGCTCAATAAGTCACTTAACACCCCCAGTACAAGGCCACTGCGGCATGGAATTTGAAATTGGCGATGACCAATCGTTATCTGGCCAAGGGGGAACCACATTGACGCCACCCACACGGTCGGCGGCCATCTTGATGTCCGCCATCTTGAATTCAACTTCATAATTTTAAATGGGAAGGGGGTCGTGCGACATATCAAAATGGGCTAGAATTTTACGAGAAATGCAATGGTGAAGGTTTTTTCGACGTATATTTAACCAGTAAAAAGTTATGACTGAATTCTTGTACCAATGTTCTCCTTTTCGAGGTGTTAGAAAAATGCCTTAAAATTTGTTTAGCGCTTCGGTAATGCATCGAGATCAAAGTGACGTCTATGGAGAGACGTTCGCATGCCATTGCACATTATTTTAATCGGATACATCCATGAAGAGCTGTGCATTATGAATGGTTGTCGCGAACAATTTACAGTGTGACGCTTCCATTGAATTAAAAGTCCTTCACAGTGACAAGGCTAATGTTTATGTTCATAAGGAAGTTCATAAACAGAATATGTGACCCTTGTCATCTGATAACTAACTTTGGACAAAAACTGGTTCATAACGTTCCCATAAGTGTTCTGGTGTTCTTCCCTATTGAAAAAACTCTGTAAAAAGTACCTTCTTCCACAAGCAAAGACGAAAAAAAAATGTTTATCTAACAAATCCAAGTAGCCCTAAGCATTTAAGGTTCCGTTGATGGAAAATTGACTAACCAATCGTGTTCCACACAGCACGCCACACCATTAACTTACCAACACTAACCATTCAGCTTTGATCTGTCGAAAATGAGTTATCAGATAAAAATAATCGAATATTCTGTTTATGAACTTCCTTATGAACATAAACATTAGCCTTGTCACTGTGAACGACTTTTAATTCAATGGAAGCGTCACACTGTAAATTGTTCGCGACAACGATTCATAATGCACAGCTCTTCATGGATGTATCCGATTAAAATAATGTGCAATGGCATGCGAACGTCTCTCCATAGACGTCACTTTGATCTCGATGCATTACCGAAGCGCTAAACAAATTTTAAGGTATTTTTCTAACACCTCGAAAAGGAGCAAATTGGTACAAGAATTCAGTCATAACTTTTTACTGGTTAAAGATACGTCGAAAAAACCTTCACCATTGCATTTCTCGTGAAATTCTAGCCCATTTTGATATGTCGCACGACCCCCTTCCCATTTAAAATTCTGAAGTTGAATTCAAGATGGCGGACATCAAGATGGCCGCCGACCGTGTGGGTGGCGTCAATGTGGTTCCCCCTTGGCCTGATAACGATTGGTCATCACCATTTCCATGTTGCGCGCTGCAGTGGCCTTGTACTGGGGGTGTTAAGTGACTTATTGAGCCACCCTGTATATTTAGCATAGACAGTAGCCATGCACATCATTTTCAGTTCGTGTGTTTTACGCCTGAGGCATGGGTGAATCAGAAGCTTGTGACTGTTTTCCTTGTTGGTGAGTGTCTTGTTATTTGCTACTATCAGCGATTGAAACTTTTTTAAATCTTAGAATCAGAAACTCTACAATACACTGCATACAAGAATCGGGCCAATGCTCGCTTATAGCATCACAAATCTCCAAGGAATATTCCCAGATAGCACACAAGCTAGCGGAAAGCTTACGGTATGCTTCATAAGTCAAGAGGACGCAACCTTGAAGTAATTATGTGGTGCACAGTCATGGAAAAAAGTTCTTCCCCATAAGGCTTTAATAGGAGCAAGTAATGCAGGAGGGTAGGCAACACATATTGCACCCTTCGATGATCGGGTGATTTTGCCTGTCTTAACACCGAGAAATGTGTTCCACGCGAAGGTCAACATGACAGGAAAGCAAAGAGGGTCACGTGACTATTGGTTACGTGAGTGTTGTGCTTCTCCACGTCCCCAGTTCTTGATCCACATTGCAGAAAAAGTAGAGCTGCATGCAATATATGAAAATAGGTTGATTATGATTTTCCCAATTGTAAATCTATCAGACGTGTCTCCCGATTTAGTCGGGACAGTCTTTTACTTTGAATTCCTGTTTGTTATAGGCGTAACTTGACGGGAGCAGAAAGGGCATTTGTAACCCCCTCCCAAATAGGTTTCTTAAAGCTGCTAAAACAGGAATTAAATACTATGATTTGACGCGTCCAAAAAAAGTATTACATTGAAAGATTTTTCCCAAATACGTAGATATCAATTTAATACTTTGAAAGTGTCTCAGATTTGTTTATTGTCACATCTTAGTGTGGCACAGGTCTACTACAAAAGTGGAATTTCGTAACAGAAATATGAACCCACTCCTTTTATTTCGTAGCCGATTTCACCTTGAAACTGAAATTAAGAATATTAGTTAACAATGTCATTGGTAAACAATAAAAAAATGTGTTAGACCCAATTCTTGAATACCTTATCATAATCTTTATCGAAAATTTAAATTTTGTTGTAAGTCCACTTTATGCGAAAAAAAAAATAAAAAAAATAAAGTTCTTACCTGTGCTTGGCGCTACGCCATGAAGGCGTATAGGGGGTGTGGGGGTAACGCCCCACACTTTCTTGATTCGTTCGTGAGTGGGGGTGATGTGATCAGCATCACGCCCCTGACCGCTTTTACCCCCAGGTACCCATGTCATTCGACGCTGGGTGGGCGCTGGGGCCGCTTCCAACGTTAGAAAAGTTCCCGGGCTTGAACCGGCCGGGAATCGAACCCGGGGCCTATAGCATGGTAGTCAGACGCGTTACCGACTGAGTCACCGGCACAGATAGACTAATCTGAAGTGCATACAGTTTAAAGTGGGATCCGAACCACTATGTGCGATCACCTGGTATCGTACCCCAGATCCCTTGATTACAAGGCCTTACCACTACGCCATCAGTGAGGCGCACACAATCTTTGTATTTCGACCTTTTTAAACCTATATGTATCATATAAGAGGTTGTTTAACGTTGCTATGCCTCTATGGATTATATTTAGCAAGTATTCGAGCACATAGCGTCAGGTTTCATAAAATATAAGCTTCTCTTCCATGTTTATGGTTTCCTGTCTGCAGTAGAAAAACTGGCAGGTTCCCATAGCTTTTCTTTCAATAGTCTTCCAATGGTTGCATATCATATCACTCAAATTTGATTCATTCGTTTCGAACACAATCCCCGATGGCGCAGTGGGATCGTGGGCGCCTTGTAATTAAGGGATCCCGGGTTCGATACTCGGTGGAGGAACATAGTGGTTCGGATTCCCCTTTAAACTGTAGGTCCATTCACGATTAGCTTAACAGGACATAAAGTGGACTTAAGACACCAAATCAAGCAACCAACCCAATCCCGTTATTGTCCAGATTATCGAATCCAGAACCTTTGTCGCGAATAACATAAGCAGGAAGACAACGTGAAATAACCGAACAGAAACAGAACCTAAAACCCACATCGGATAGATTGGATTAAGTCGACGATACAGCACGGGTTCTGAAATGAAAAAGAATACGAAAGTTGAAGGACCTCTATACGCACCCACTTTTCCTCCAGTCAATGGGGAAGATATCCCTCTAGCTGAGAAGCCTTTACGTAGGAGTGCCCTGAGGGAACTTCAAGGCCACGACGATAAAGTGTTCTGCGTGCAATGACGGGACCAAAACATACGTCAGATAGCTGTGTTCCTCCTTATTTCGTACGCCATTGATAACTGGAACACGTGACCTCGTCTTTGGTAAAGCAGAAGCCTGCTTGCTTGCCACCACCCTTTGGTTCAGTAACCTTCGCCCGTAGTCAGCAAGAGTGAATGACTCACCATATACTTGTTGTCTGTGAGGCTACACAAGAATAGATATTTCGTTAGTGGCTGTAAGTATTGTTTCATCTGCAGTTATATCAGTTAACATTTCAATAGTTTCCTTCCTAATGGTTACGTTAGTGATAAACATGTAAATTAGTTCTCGAGAGTGAACGTTTTATCTATTTGAACGGGGGATTTTTATACAGCCTGCATGTATTATTTTTTCCTGAAACAAGAAGAAATTCGAAGACGCAAAAAGAGTTGTATAAGAGTAGTTAACAAAAGGAAAAAAGAAGAAGAAAACGAAAATGTAAATGCTGAAATAAATTATGGTAGAGATCGAGTGAATAACATTTTGTCATGGGTCCTCCTCGATGGCGTAGTGATAACGTCGTCGCATTGTAATCAGTGGATCCCGGGTTTGATACACGGTGGATGCACATAGTGGTTAGTATCCCACTTTAAACTAAAGGTCGAGTCCAGATTAGCATATCTGTGCATCAAACCAAAACTAAGAAAGAAATTGTCACAGTGCAAGAAAATTTCATGTTCAACCAGATACGAAACAAAAGGGAATAATATATTGCAGGTTGGAGTTCACATCTGTAGCATCTAACCAGCACAATTATGAATCGCAACATATCGTATCAGATCCATTTTTATTATACATGTATGATAATATAAGAGAAGTAGAGGAAAGAGAAAACCAAGCGAAACACGGACGCCTTCTCCAGAATTTCAAATCTCGTTACATAAGGTTCTGGGTTGGAGTCTAGAACAGGCATGACTTTCTTGTTTTTGCCCTTTTATCTGCTTCATTTCATCATAATTCATCGTTATGGTTTACCTGCAGGGGAAGAATAATGACAATAATTGTCAATACAAAGCCAATGACAAACAGAACAACTCGATTACGGAGGTGCCAAGAAGAAACGAGACTTTACAGAGACTCTCGGTTTGTCGAATTGAAAATTGCTCTCCCGTTCTCGGTCTCGATTAGTTAAATATAGAAATCGAAAATGTATGTGAATGAATATACATGTATTTTATATATTCCGGTTTTGTAGGAGATTTCGTGAGAGATGAAATAAGTACTCTTCCATCGTATTTATTTTTATAATTTTTATTCCCTGTTCGATGATCGCGACGATAAGGACGAGTGACCATTACATGAAATTGATGACGAAATAATCAAATACCCCCGACAAGGACGGTACTCAAACCCGGAAACTTTTGCGACGATATCGAATGTCAATCACTTAATGAGCTTGACCACCGAGCCTGCTTAATGTTGTTTCTGTCAGGTAATTCGTAATAATATCCAACATTCACTATCATTTGCTTCATAATTTATCTTATTGTTGTGATTAACCTGAATTCAAAGAATTAGTTGAAAGGCAAAAATGCAAGATTGAATGTCTCTGATGTTACTTCGTGCCGAATAATATGACGTGGTATTATGATATGAATTTATTAATCATATAATATGCCTATTCATTCCATTGATTGATCCCAATTGAGCACACAAAATATGCTATAATGCCCACTCCATGGAGGAGTGGTTAGCACAGCGCCCTACGATGCCATGGGTCCCTGGTTAGAATCTCGACTTGGGCGTGGGTGTCCTTGGTAAGTGTCCCTTCATCAATTTCATCATAGCATCACTCATCTTCATCGTCGCTATTTGCCAAAAGTGAAAGAATAGCAAATCTAAATAACAAACATCCAATCAAATCGAACATTTCTACCGATTTAATTCTATACGGTACCGAATTCCCACTTTATTACTGCATCTTAAGTCATTTTACAGCATCTCAATTGTTTTCCGATTCGAAAACATTTGGAATGTTGTTTTGTGCAGTTGATTGTGCATTGTTTCGTTGTTTGGATTGTTTAATTAACGTCGCATTAATTAGTTTTAGACCAATCGTGACGGGGGAAGCAAGAGCACAAAGAAAGCGAAACAAGGAAGAGACCACGGCTTTCTTTAAAGATAGCATCCCGTGAATACAACTCAAGTGACTGCAGAATATTATGAATAAAATTTATTTCGCTTTTTCCTTTTATTTCTGTTTCAGTTATTTTACTTCGCTTTTCTTCTACCACTCGCGTTACTTGTGTCGGTGAGGAAGAATTATAAACTCGTGAAATGGACGATGGTACAAAAAAATATATGCCTCTCCCACGGTTCGAAGCTGTCAGTACAAAATATTGTCTTATTTTTAAAATTTACGGGCAAATATGGTTTGTCACGTAGCAATTTTCGCTTATCTATTTCTCAAGGAGTTCCATTGCCTCTCTGATGTCGTAGTGGTAACGTCTTCGCCATGTAATGAAAGGCTTCCGAATTCAATACCAAATAGAGAACATTGGTTCGGATCCCATTTTAATCTGTAGGTCCAGTGCGTGAACTGGACTTAAACAATTAACGTGTGGCATGTGGTCTGTGATGAGAACCATCATTTCAGCGAACCTTCTTGACGATGACTCTAATATCACTTGAAAGAATAGTATTTCCTTACGAGTAGCTCTTGTCAAGAAACCAGTTCCTGAAATTTTCTTCTGGAGGCATCGTAGCACCCAGCTGTTTGTTGTGGCTGGGGCACGAGTCATGTGACTCATGCTATCAAAGCTCAATCCTTCCCGAGAAGTCAGAATCACCAGGCAAACTTAAGCGAATATTTTGTTATTTGGGTTGCATAAACTACAGGCTTTAAGACGTTACGAAATTCTACGTCCCGTGGCCCAGGTATTTTTTTCTAAGACTGTACTTAGCGTAGGTGGTCACATTTTTAAAAAATGTAACAGTAGACACAACCATTTAATATAAAAATAGAGATACTCATTAGACATAAACAATGATGACAAAATGAAATTAAAACCGAAATACAGTGTTATGAAGTGAAATGTGGGTACATTATGATGTTGATGTTACCTTCAGCCGCTAAATGGCACTCGCAAAATGTATAAAAGAAACTTAAGTATATATAATGGTATATTGTTTTATGAATATAATGAAAAATTGTGTTTTAATACCCTTCGAAAGATGTGTGAATATTAAGCTACAAGGATGAGAAGAAAATGTAATACAGTGAATAAAAGTGAATCTCCCATGACCAACCCTTCTGTTTCTTGACTATATAATCAGGAGCTATGTGCCGTGCCTTACTTTTGAGATACAGATTATTCTAACTTTGCTATGCTTTATCGGCGTGCATTACTGTGAACGGTGTAGCACACGCATCGGGAGGCTTTGCACGCTCAGGGCATTTAGGGTCAATCAGTGGCACGTAGCGGCGCTGTAGGAATATCTGACTACCATTTCATTTTTTGGGTTGATAATTCAAATCGACTCTTTCTACGAGTGCGGTGAAGTCTTGGTCACCGCCTAAAATAATCTTCCAAGGCACTTTTGCTCTGCAGTGACACTCAGTCGAACTGGTCTCTATAAGAGATAGGAGGGCATTGAATGTGGTGACATAGAAACGCAGGTTCCTATAACGTCTACGAACTACTGCAATGTCAGCCAGACACAAGAACCTTCCCTTTAGAGGGATGGAGCACCTCAAATCCAGTTCAGCAGGCAAAATGACGCAGTCTACGCGTTTAACTTACCGCCCAGAGAATTTTCTGGTTCCCTTGGAAAAACAAAGCGTTGCATCATTACAACCTACACCCACCACAAATAAGGCAGCCCTCACATTCGGGGAATCTTCCAACCAACCTACAGCAGAATTTACACTTGTTGGCCGGCATCGCCGCCAAAGGTCACTTACGGACTTGGACAATCTCGCCCAACTATATGAAGGGAGACATCCAACAAAACTACAAAAAAACCATGCAGTTATCAACTGACGTCCCAACTTCAAATACATTTGCGCCCCTGGCACAAGATCCCTCAGTTGACATGGAGATCCCCCAAGAAGAGGAAACGCAACCACATCCAACAACTCAACCTAAGAAAGTCCCAAGGCCTCCACCTATTTCCGTGTTCGGAATTAAGGAAACTTACGCCTTCACCTCTACTTTAAGCAAGACGCTTAGCCAACCTCCTCACATACAGCACAATAGAGAGGTCACCTTCCAAGTCTCAACCAGGGCAGATTATGATAAAATATTTGCATTTTGCGACCAGACCAAACGAGAATATGCCACCGGCATCATTCGCAGTGAAAGGCCTGTGAAGGTGGTAATACGAAAATTACCCATCGATACCTGTCTGGGCGACCTGGAGCAGGACCTGAAAGACAAGAACTATACACCTATATCAGTTCACAAAATGTCTCGCAGAAAGAAGGACTCAAATAAACCAGTGTTGATGCCACTCTTTCAGGTGTCGCTTTCAAGAAACTCCACCACTCACGAAATATACAAAGAGGAATATCTTCTTGACTACAGAATTAAAGTACAGGTATACAAACCACCCACCACACTACAGTGTTATCGCTGTCAGCGAATGGGACATGGTCAAACCCAATGTAAAGCACTGCCCCGCTGCCACAAATGCGGACAGGGACACTTGGCAAGGGCTTGTCTCAAAACAGACACCACTACCCCAGCCAAATGTGCCAACTGCCAGGGGGATCACCCAGCAAACTTCAGAGGATGTCCAGTGTTCAAAGCCTACACGGACGTTCAAACTTCCACCACCAAGAAGACCCAAAAGTCTCCCCCAATCATCACTTCTCAACAAACACCTGCAACTTCTGCAGAAACCACTTCTTCACAACAAACCTCGACAACATACGCAGGTGCAGCCTCTCCGTCCAGACACCCCCCAACCAAAACCATCACCAAAGAGGCCCCCTCCACAACAAATATATCAGAATCGACTCGAGATGACACATCAGCCTCAGACATTACATTAAACTCAGTTTTGAGTTCTTCAAAGGAATGAATCTAAGCAAAATAATACCACATGTTAAAAGAGGTATTACTCGTCTTACTTCTGCTACGGACACAGCCACAAAAGCAGCCGCATATATCGATACCATTGCCGAAATGATTGACGATGGCTGTTTCTAGTCAGTCGAAAATTCACCACTCACTTACCATTATGGCGTGGAACGCAGATGGGTTAAGAGGACAGAGACATACATACCCTCATCCACTTTCTTCAACATAACAAAGTAGACGTAGTACTGATCAGTGCAACACAATTCTCCCACACAGTCAAAGGCTGGAAATTGCCCAACTATCTCATATACCGACTGGATAGAATTGGAAGGCCGAGAGGCGGATTATTAGTAGTAGTAAAAAGGGACTTTCCATCTCAGCAAGTACATGTACCACCTTTGTACGGTCTAGAAGCGCTAGCTGTGCGCATTCTAAGTCCCGGAGATTCACTCATTCTCGTGGCTGGATACAGATGATTATGACAACATAAGTAAACTAGGCAATAAAGTGGTTCTTGCCGGAGATCTCAATGCCAAGCATATATCTTGGCATTCCCGGCATCCTAATAATGCAGGTGACCTACTGCATGACTACATACTTTGTTCCACCTTCACTATACAAGAACCCCGGGAACTCACTCACTATCCGAAGATGGGCAGGCCTGACGTGCTAGACGTAGTCATGAGTAAAGGGGTGCCACTCCTCACAGACCCGTACGTAAGCTCTGCTTTGGATTCAGACCACGATCCTGTCATGTTCCAAGTCTCCTACAGTACTCTTACTCAAGGAGTACCACCCCTTCTAAGAAGCGAGACATATTGGGAAAAATTCAGAGGGAATGTGAACTCACTTCTCGATCTTCATGATAGGCCTCAGACACCCCAGCAAATCGATCAGTCAGTATCACATCTCACCCACGCTCTGCTCAAAGCTTAGGCAGAAAGCACAGAAGTAACACACCTACACCGATCGTCACAAATGACAGGCAGTCTTAGTCTCCAAGTGTACATTCAGTTAAAACGGTGGGCGAGACGAAGGTGGCAACACACAAGAAGTCCTACATATAAAACTCTTTGGAACTCTCTCTGCTCCAAGGTGAAAACCCTCATCCAAAAAGAAACTGCACATCACTGGAATGACACACTCAGTGGCCTTTCAGTGAATGATCAGCGTATATGGAAATATACCAGGGCATTTCTTCGTCCCAAGGACTCATCACACACCAGAGTCATAGAAGGATCAACCGGACTGTTACATGAGCCACAAGATCAGGTGAAGTCTTTGCAAATGCTCTCGAGGAACAATTCACTCCAAATGAAGATCCATCAGACGAGCATACAATCGCACATGTAAACAGGGCGATACGCACTTTTACCACCAGACAAATGGAGCACATGCCAAAGCTGACGTCACCTCGAGAGGTAGAACGCCAAATCCGAAGACTGCCTAAAAACAAGGCTTCCGGGCCAGATGGTATACGACCCGAACTGCTGCGACATCCCACTCGCAAATTACTTGTATACATTACATACATATTCAATGCCATCCTACAACTAGGCTACTTTCCCACTGCATGGAAGAAGGCAAACATAATAACACTGCCCAAACCTGGAAAGAGTACTCTCAAACCGGAGAATTATAGGACAATAAGTCTCCTTTCACACCTTGGGAAACTCTTCGAAAGAGTATTTCTCTCAAGACTCATGACTAGAGCTAGGAATTTTAGGTGCTGCACCTTAAATTTTGTGTGAAAATGGGTAAAAAATTGACTCATCCCCAAAATAAGCACGTATTGAACTTTACTCATGGTGTTTCGGTTGCACCTTTTGCACTTTTTCACAATCTCAGAACCTTTTCCACCTTTTTCACAATCTCAGAACCTTCTGCACCTTTTCGCCCTTTTTGCATCGTTATCATTTTTTTTAATACAACTCGCGTGCTGTTTAACCCCACCCACATTTGAGGCACGGCTTCTTGGCACGCGATTCTTGTATACCGCACAACAATGAATCGGCTTTCTTCAGTTCTTGGACGTTAATGTACTAAGCGCGCGGACTTTAAACAGTGCAAACAATGACGCGTTACAATTGCTAGAAGTTGTGCTCTTTTTGTCCTATGCTGTATTGTTTACGACTTGCTGTAGGAAAGCTGTTTTGTTTTCGTTTCCTTCTCCCGTCTCAGCGAGCAAAGTAACTGCTGCAGTCTGTGATAGACTGATCGATGCATCGGATTTGCTTGTTCACCATGCCAAAACATAAAGTAAATGTTGGGAAACTTCAGGACATTGTTAAACAGTTTAGCGGTGACGGCATTCAGAGTGATGGATCTGTTCTGAGGTGTGATGTGTGTGATATTTCTATTGCTCTTGATGACAAACACCAACGCACTCGGGTTGTGCAGCATATACAAAGTGGGAAGCACGTCAGGAATAAAGAACTACGAGATGGTAAAGGTGGGAAGTGATAGCAATTCATTGGTGAGGCGCTTGCAACTTCGAGTTCCAGAAATACAAATGAATTTTTCAGTTGGACAGCAAGGACATTTTTAGCGTGTGGAATACCTCTTTCGAAACTTAACAATCTTGTCATGAAATCATATTTGCAAAAATATACTGGGAAGTCAGTTCCAGATGAGAGCACCTTAAGGAAATCTTACCTTCAACTTCTTTATGAAGCTAAAATCTCGCAGATCAGGCAAGTAGTAGCTGACCATCCAGTCTATTTCATACTAGATGAAACCACAGATAGGCAAAACAGGTACGTTTTGAACATTTTAGTAGCACCTCTCAATGGACATCAAGTGAAACACATGCTTTTAAAAATATTTTCTCGGCAAAGCAGATAATGCAAGTGTAATGCAAAGTTTCAATGATGCATGTTTTGTATTGTGGCCGGAGGGTGTAAAAAATATGATAGTGTGTGGTTAGTTCTTACAGACCAAGCATCTTACATGTTAGCTGCATTTTCTAATCTGAAGAATATGTATCCTAACTTAAAACATGTGACCTGCTTTGTTCATGCTTTGCATCGAGTTTGTGAAGCTCTTAAGGATGGATATACATATGTGAACGAATTTGTTTCTAGCATTAAGAAAATACTGAAAAAGGCTCCTTCTAGAATACAGAAGTACGTAGAAATTACGAAACTTCCACTACCACCCTCTCCCATCCTCACTAGGTGGGGTACATGGTTAAAAGGTGTAGTGTTTATTTGCAATCATTTCTATAAAATATCGACATTTTTAGATGCTTTGCCTAGTGATTCCTCAGCTGTAGAAAAAGCGAAAAAACTTCCACTAAAACAGGAATTGCAAGATGAACTCTATATTGTACATGGCTTCTCTTTCCTTACTACTGCAATCACAAAACTGGAGGAGCAGCGTCCTGAAATGGAAGCACAGTGGGTTGTTTTGATGGATGTGCAACGAGAGCTGCAAGGGGTCGGGAAAGAGAAGTTAGAACAAAGTTTAGCCAAAAACTCTGATGTTCAAGAAGTCGCAACCAACAAGGATGTGGATTACCGGTTAAAAACAAAATACGCACCACTTGTGTCTGTTGACGTTGAACGTTCTTTTTCAACTTACAAGTATCTGCTTAGTGACCGCAGATGTAGCCTCACTCAGAAGAACATACAAATTTTGAATGTAATCTATTTTAACAGTTTTCGAGATGACTGATTCTAAGCAATTAAGAAGAAGCATGTTTTCCTTTATGTTGTTTTCTAATGTATCAGAGAATTTTCTTTGCTTAGTTATATTAAACGACTTAAAACCGAGAATACTCTATGTGTTTATCCAGACAAGTTGAATCATATATGTATAGACTGCTCACAATAAATTCTACAACTGAAAATTAGCACCTATTTCAGCACATTTTTTGTACAAAAATTGGCACCTTTTTTGCACCTAAAATTCCTAGCTCTACTGATGACACACGTAGTAACCTCCTCGATCCTACCACACCACCAATTTGGTTTTAGAGCCTACCACAGTACCAGCTCTCAGCTGGTCCGTGTGGTAGACTACAACGGCAATCAATAGAAAACAGTTCGCAATAGGGGTTTACCTAGATATAAGCAAGGCTTTTGACCGAGTCTGGCACTCTGGTCTCATATATGAACTATTACGGTAGGGTTTCCCGGATTGGTATGTCCGACTCCTCCAATCTTACCTGAACAAACGCAGTTTCTTTGTCTCCTTCTGAGGGGCAACGTCCTAAACCCGGGCTCATATTAGCAGGTGTACCTCAGGGAGCAGTACTTTCTCAACTTTTGTACACGCTATATACAGCAGATGTCCCAAATTCAGAGAAATGTTTTCAAGCCACGTATGCTGACGATACCGCATTTTTTGCACCCAGTCGTCGAATAGCCTTATGCTACCGCTACCTTCAACAACAACTCGATGAGTTCCAAGCGTGGGCTCGCAAATGGCGTCTGAAGGTGAACGCCGCGAAACGTGTATGTGTCATCCACACAAAAAGAAGAAAGTATGAACTCAGACAACTTTCATACCACGGACAAGCAGTGCCACATGAAGACAAAGTCAAATATCTAGGGATCACCCTAGATCGAGGACTCACGTTTGCCTCTCACATCCAAGATGTGGCCAACAGAGGACTACGAAAAGACTTTGCACTTTTCGTCATGTTTACATGTCCTGATCTCACACTACAGACGAGGCTACATCTACTCCAGATGTACATCATTTCAACTGTGACTTACGCGGGCCCAGCCTGGCAGCATGCCGTCTATTCACATCTTAAGCGTTTAGAACGGGTGCAAAGCAAAGCAGCTCGGATCATCTCAGCCACGACATGTATACACGCAGCACCCAAGTTTTAGAGGATCTGGAATTAACTCCATTAATCCAGTAGCTTCGAGACGCTCACCAAAAATTTTGGCAAACACTGCCGAGACATACAAATCCGGAAATAGAACTTATGGGAACAGCGAATCCCTTCAGATACACATATGCAATGCCACGGCCATGAAACACAATTTCCATACGAAGCATTCCTTGTGTTGCGACAGTTGCACACACAAGATCCACGTATAGCTACAGGCACTTTTCATTAATTCCACACACACAATTCATTTATACAATTTTCATAGAGTCAAGGGCCAAACCAGCTCGACACTCAACTTCAAAACGTCAGATTTATGCTATGCCATGCCATGCCGTGCCTTGCCATCATGGAATCCGGGGAGGCCCAGTCCCCGGGGATCAAGGTGGAAACCTAACGGTGCCAACTGAAGCCTTGATCGTGCATCGCGACGCGACGCGTAGCGATGGATATAAATGGGAGCAACAATAGCGATAACTGTGCAGGAGCACAGGGAAGACACTTCCTGCCACCCATAGTAATGAAGCCACCATTCGCTGGATCCAGATCCACCGCTAAATTAGGAAAAGAAGAACGTCGCATTTCTCAACAAAATAGATCAACTTCTAATAGAGAGAGCGATTCTGATCTACGATCGGGAACCCATGACGAACTACAATCCGATGAATCGGCCACTAAGCAGAGACCTCTACGTTCGAGAGAATTCCTAAAGCACCCAGGGAACACCGTCAATCCAAGTCCAATGGGACAACGACCACGAGACACGAGAAAATTGGAAACTGGAAGATGGCCAATTATAGACAGTTCCGACTGGACCGACGGGGACAACTCAAAGGGGGACTCCTTATAATAATGAGAAGAGGAATAGTAGCAACACAGATTGCCACACCACCTACAACTTCGATCGAAACACTGGCAGTGAAAGTCAAAACAGAAGCCATGGACCTGGTATTAGTGACCGCTTATAAATCACGCAGCATACCATTGGATGGTAACGATATCATCAATTTGGACAACATGGGACCAAACATGGTGGTGGGAGGCGACTTAACCGCAAAACATCCGTCATGGTCCTCAAGGACGTCCAATACAGCTGGGAATACATTATATAATAGGATCCAAGATACAGATTTCCATATTATGGCACCACAAGAACCCACATTTTATCCACGTAACGGAGGTCTCCCAGATGTTTTAGATGTTCTTCTTCTGAAAGGAGTTGGCACGAGTACTGCCCCCTATGCGATCCCTGAACTAACTTCGGATCACTTTCCAATAATAGCATCGTTGGCACAAGGTATCTACTGCCAACGATTTCAGACACTGCAGAAATCTACCACCAACTGGAAGCAATGCCGACAGGAAACTCATGCCGAGATTGACCCGAGAATACACCTGCATTCGCCAAGGGACATTGATCTAGCTGTCATCAAATTCACGCACATTGTAACGAAGGCTTGGTATAAAGTGACTTCCTACAGCAATGAACCTGCAGTATCACGGGAGACACCGATGCTAACTATTCTAATTCACTTGGCTAGATGGACCCGAAGACCCAGAGCTCCAACACACAAGGCTGATTGGATGATGGTCCAAAAACATCTACACAACTACCTTCTCCGTGATAGAATGGATAGATGGGATCATACATTAAGGCATCTGTCTCCGATGGACACTTCCTTCTGGAAGCTAGCCAGAACATTGCAGAACAAGAACACCATGGCAGCCCCAGTACTACGAACTGGAACAGAAGACGTAGTGGATCCAGATAAGCAGGTTGATATGATGGCTGATCACTTTTGCGCATCCTTTGTCCCACATCACCACCTCCGGAACAAAGACATGGAACAAGTGGTAAAAGAAGGACTTGACGAACTGAAAAGCCTCCCTAGGACATTGGATGTACATCATGTCACCCCACGTGAGGTGGCAGCAGCAGCCAAGCAAATGAAAACCAAATCAGCACGGGGGATTGATAAGATCCCGTCAGCGGCCTTAAAGAATCTCACCAGAAAAGGCCCGGTTTTCCTGGCAAGACTGTTCACAGATATACTGAGGATAGGGTATTTCTCAAAGGATTGGAAACTAGCAAATATCATTGCAATTCCCAAAACCAGAATAAATCCAGAACTACCGACGAACTATACGCCAATTAGCCTCCTGTCACATCTAGCCAAATTATTCGAACGTGTCTTGCGAAAAACGCTCACTGACTTTTGTGAAGAACATCACATCATCCCCAATCACCAGTTTGGATTTAGAGCCCAACATGGAACAGTCGATCAACTACTGCCAGTAGTGGACAATATTGCCGTGCAGATTGATCGTAAACAACGGGTCCTGGGAATATTCAAGGACGTCCACAAAGCCTTTGACAGTGTCTGGCACGCTGGTCTTCTCTGCAAACTCTACAATATGAATCTCCCAATCAGCTATTGCAAAATCCTATCCAACTACCTACTCGGAAGATCCTTCACAGTTACCTTCAACGGAAAACGATCTGAAAGAAGACCAGTAAGAGCAGGAGTCCCCCAAGGTTCAATTTAATCTCCACTCCTTTACGCCATTTACACGGCTGATATCCCTCAACCTAAAAAAGGACTCATTACTACATACGCCGATGATACTGCTATCTTTGGATGGAGCAGAAGACTCCTTCCAAGTATGCAAGCTATTCAGAAATACCTCCCAACTTTGGAGGTATGGGCACGCAAATGGAGGATAAATATCAATCCTGAGAAAAGTCTGGCCATAGAATTTGGACTCGGTCCTTCCACCGGAAAGATAAACATCCAGGTCTTCGGGAAAGCAGTTCCTAGCACAACATACGTCACCTACCTAGGAGTGACATTGGATCGTCATCTCACCTTCAGCCAACATACCGAAAAGATGGTCAACCGAGCTAAACAACGCATTGGATACTTATACCCAATACTCAGTTCGCCCGTTATCTAACTAGAAGCCAGAATCCATGTATATAGGATGATGATCCGACCTATATTACTGTATGCAGGACCAGTGTGGAAGCAGATGGCCCATATCCATCATCGAAAAATCCAAGTGGCGCAAAATAGAGCCCTTAGCTATAGGACTATAGGTCCTATAGGTCCAGCTATAGGACACTACCCAAGAACAACCACAATACAACAAATGCACGAAGATTTGGAGTGCTCACCTCTCATGGAAGCCCTCCACTCAGCTCAAGCAAAACTTTGGAGGAAAATCCAAGTCCATTGAAATCCGCTCATCAAAGCTATCGGAAAATCGAGGCCCCGTCGGAACATTGTGCGCCTACCTCGACCATAACAATTTAGACCAAAAGACATATTCTTCCAGACACTGGAAGTACCATATAAGAAACAAACACATACCTGTTTGTTTACAAATACACAGAACGGAAAAATCAGAATACCAGATAACATAATTATGTAAAGTATTCACGTCGTACTGTACACAGTACATTGTATGTATTTGTATTTTGTTATTGTATTGTAGTAGTAGAAATGTATTTGTCCGGAAATACTGTCGAGTAACTCCCCTAGCGACAGTTGCGGGGGACTTTGTAAAACATCCTGTAAAGAAAAGTATGTATATGTAATTACAAATTGTGATTGAAAAATGAGATATCAGCCAAATAAATATTGATGCTGAGGCTGGCAAAGCGACCTGTCAATGAACTAAAAAGAAACTAACCGTGCCTTGCCGCGAGTTGATAGCTTCCTGGAGATGAGGCCTTGCTCGAAAAGGTTTATTATCCAGGTGGAGAAAAACTGACACACGTACTCAGAGTTCGGTTAGTTCATATGAACTTTCCAGCCTGCTCATTACCAGTGCGTAGTTAGAGATCGGTTAGTTCATTGAACTATCCAAATTGACTAGTACCTATTTTAAGGGGGAGCAAGAAAATTAACAACAAGCATTGGTGGTTGACTGTTGCATGCATCCTTACATATCAAAATAATATCCAGATGAGATCAAAAATTGTACTTGTCGTGTTCATACAATATCCAAACTACGTACAAAAAATGTCTAAATCAAAGCATAATGTCCAGATTAGGTCCCACTTGATGTCCAAAACATGTCCAAAAGTGATCCGAAAATGTCCAAACATATCCATTTCTGGATATCACGTATGGGGACAAATATTCAGTGGATGTCAACTGGACATTCCTGAATATCTTTAGGATATCCAGAACTTCCGACACAAATATCCAAAACATATCCAGTGGATATTTTTTTGGACATTTGTGTGCTGTGTGGGAGTATATCTCGATTGGTGCAAAAAGGCCACAGTCCTGAAAGTTCCCCAAAATTTTAAATTCAACCAATGGATCAAAATTACCCCAGGTGCTCGGATTTCACGAGAAGTGTCAAGAAGTCAATTTGTCAAGTGCTGTATGCTCGACCCTCTAAAATTTTGATGAAACTTTTACACTTTGTGCATATTATGTATCCCACACGGAGACCTGCAAACCTTCAGATTTAAAAGTAGTTCGGTTGGGGCACCAGGCTTACATAAGGTAAATCATGTTTGTCCGACTTTACGCCGGGGAAGACCGTTTACGGTGCAGGGTACCCAGAAAGTAGTGCGTTCTGATTCAGAGTCTTTGTTTTAATTTATAACTGGGAATGGAAAGGCCTACATACAACAAGGTAGGAAAATGTGTTTTTGGGCACAGCATGATATTGAATAACTTCTAGGATGCAGTCGACCAAACACAACTCACAATTATTAAAAGGCACTAGGATATCGCTCATATATTGAAAGTAATGGTAACATTTTCTTCAAAGGCACATTAGCCTCCATGCTAACAATTAGCTTCTCATACACATGTTGAGAAGTGTAGGAACATTTAGAAACGTGTCTCCGCTAATTCTCATGGCCCACCTTTTGCTTTCTGACAAAATCTTCAGTCTGCAAGAAGATTGCATTTAAACATTATTTTCTGAACTCATCTAGAGAGAACAATTATTCAAATATCTTCTTGTTCTACGTACTCATTAGGTCACCTTCCTTCCTCCAAGGGGAAATAAAATTATTTAGCTTTGGAGTGGGATCCGAAACGTCTAATATATTTCCAATGGGAATCGACCTCGAGACTACTTTAGTTAACAATATCTTGAACATGGTCTTCCTAATTCAACATTGCATATGCACGTAAGTAACTACTAGCGGTGATACACATAAAAGGTCATCGTGGGGAGGGCTAATGCACTTTATTCCCCCTCCCATCAAATTTCGTAAGAGGAGCTGATATACAATTTTGTGCCCTGTCCACTCTATATTTCCAGTCTACTCATTGGTCATACGGAGTTTGGGAGTGGTCATACAAGCGAAAAAAAGCAAAGATTTCGTGCGCACGCATAGTTGAGTTCTGTCAAATTAACATTTGTATATTACAAAGTTTTCTCAGAGTTAATTTGATATGGAAATCGTCACCCAAAAAAACCCTCTACCAGAAGGAGAAAGGGTATCAACTATTAACATCTTCCCATGAGATTAAAATATTGAAACGAAGAGCGCAAGATTCCGATCTACCTAATTGCATCATGATACCGCTCTTTGCTAGAAGCTTTCACAAACAAGCTAAAAAATCGGATTACGTTTGAAAATTATTCATGACGTAAGGGAGAAAACTGCGACAAAAAACTGACTTAAAAAGCGGCAAAAAAAACTACATTTGAAATTCAAATATGGATTAAAAATGAAAGGGAGACTTTCCTTTAAATTAAAGGAACACATAACACCAGCTTATTAAAGCAGCCGAGAAATTCCATCCCCTCCGTGATTGGGGAGTCCGCTGGCTCTCAATAAACCTTTACGGAGGCAGTTTTCCCGATACGGCCTCCTTTTAATGTCCATATTTTGGGAGACGAAGGGGAACAACTGAACGTGCAGATGCGAACACTGAATTAGAACTAATGTAACAAGAACACGAATTAGCCATTTCGTAGCAAGAACAATAATCAACTTAAATTAACCTCAGTAGGTACTCGTGACGATGGCAAACAGATAGACTCTAGAAGTTTCAAGTAGAATTAGACACCCTATTTCTTACTGTTTTATGTAATGTAGGGTTCATCTCAACAAGCAAATGCGCCTACTCACTCCAATTCCATCCATTTATAAGGGCAGGAGGAAGGTGAAATTGAATTGTTTATTGAATTGAATTACTTTATGCGGAGTAAGTCTAATCGGGACTGGACCAACAGTTTAAAGTGGGTTCCGAACCACTATGTGTCTCCACCGGGTATCGGACCCGGGACCCCTTGATTACAAGGCGACGACGCAACCACTGCGCCATCAGGGAAGCCCTAAGGTGAAATCATACACCTCAACAGGGTGTCTATCGACTTTTTCTTGACCTTTCTTTCCTTTTTCGTGACCTTTTCGCTTTACCTTACATTTATTTAATCGCCCCTTACTTAAATATAGTTGAAAATCAAGAAAATATATATTATTTATAAAAACTGAAGCTTTACTTTAAGAAGAGAGTTAGACTTGCTTTATTTATTGATGCATGTACAAATTAACACTTCAAACCTCATCCTGGATAGGGAATATTTAATATTTTTACAAAACTTCACGCATACAAGAATGTAATCCTTAAGAAACAAAGTGAACAAATCTTAACCACAACTCAATACAATTTTAGATTTCCAAATATTCAATTGTACCAAATCCCAGTACAGGTATATAACGATGTAAATTCACTATACTGTAAAAAAATAGCAAAACTTCTTGGCCACAAGCACAATTCCTTGACTTTTTCTTGACCTATCTGTTGATTTCTTGACCTTTTCTGGACTTTATTTACATCCTTGACTGGTAGACAACTGAAGGTATGACACTGATTATTATCAAAAGCTTAATGTATGTCAAATATGCAGATCAGAATTATTATTATTATTTATCCTGTTCTGAACTAATACTACTAATAATATTAATAATAATAATAATAAAAATAATATTTCTAATCTGCATATTTGATATACATTTGACATTTGATAACCAATGCCATGCCTTCTGTTGCATGATTTCAACATTTGATCCTGAAGTACTTAATTCCCTCAGCGTTCAATTAAATGACTTGATAGACGCAAGCATTTATTATGCAGGTGAAATTCATTGGCTGGAACCACTGTAGAATTCTACTGTACCTAACGCGATAAATGCCCACAAACAATTCATTGATCTAGCCACAGGACACTTGAATGTAGCTCACGCAGATAAAATCAGGAGTTATCAGGTAGCAATTAGTGAACACAGCGTGATTTTGTGATAAAATTAATCCAGCGTGAGTTTGTGATAAAATTAATCCAAAGGATACAAACAACGTCAACAATAGCTTCCAGTGGTCTTCAGCAGGCAGCACTCTACACTAGAATTGTACACATTAACGGACAATAGTTGCATAAAAAGATAAAAGTCTCGACTAATGGAAAACTGGCGCTTTGTGCAATACTACTAAGTCCACCTATAAAGTAAGAGAACGATCATCATACTACAATATACACAGTGTTCTTTTCGTGTGTTACAACATTCAATTAACGAAATGTACAAAAAATCTCCATAAACAACAGATAATCTACTAAGAGTATCCTTTGATTTTTATCTTATGCAAAATTTATGCTTTGAAGCCATTCAGTTTAAATACTCCTGCACTCTTAATACGATTTAGTCAAAATTAAATACAAAATTATCCATCTTGACGTAATCGAGTGTTCAAGAGTTACAATCACAACGTAGCCATTATTTTACTATCATCGTCATATCCTTCCATTGTCATTACCGTAGCATTGCCGAGGTATTGTTCCACCAAAAAAAATTCCCACCTGACTCACTAACAGTACTGGTTCCATGAAAAATTGGTCGTTTTCGCCAAAGAGCACTTCATGTCTAGTGACGTGCACTGAGGAGTAGCTAGTCTAGCAGAGAAAGATCAATCAATCTCACATCTCGAATTATATTCAAATCACAATATTTATTGTCTTGTTAAAGCCACCACAGCTCATATGCAACACCTTCTTTTCCACGCGCTTCTCGTCCATCGGTGTTCTCCGCGGGCAAAGCTGGCTGGATACCCTAGCTCGCTCTTCTTCCGCCAGACCAGTTTCCAGGTAGAAACGGCCGGCCCAAGGAAAAGGAAGATTTCTCCCTCTACCTCCCTTGTCCCCTCGCCCCCCGCTGCAATGGTTCAAAGCCCAGGCTTTCAGGTCCCCTAGTCTATCTCCTATAGGACAGATAGGGGATTGGTTTCTCATAATTTTTTTTGTAAATCCTCTAAAGAACACAGGGTAAAATTTTCTGCAGTACTTATGTTCTCTGTATTTACACAACCTTTTACACGTTGTACAATATGTGTGTATGTATAATATGGGATGTAGTTTTATTATTTATGAAATGGGAACGTGTTATGTGCAGACAATAATGTTATGCTTTCTTTTTTTTTCAAATATGGAATATATAATGATTAAATTACAAATATGTGCTCAGGCTCTCTCTGACTCTCGTTTTAGTAGTGTTTTATTTAAATATACTACTCTTTGTCTCTAACAGTCATAAATACGGATGTATTTATTTGGTCAAGAGAACGCGTGTTCATATTGTTGTTGGTTTGGTTTATTTTACTTCGCTTTTCTGCCACATTTGGTTATCGCGAAAATGAGGATTGAATGATGATATGATGAAATTGGTGAAGGGACCTCATATGAACAATCCAGGCCAGGATTCGAACCCGTGATGAGTGCGCATTCTTGTCCTATGTGGTGCAGTGAATAATGAAATAATTTGGAATGAAAAATTTATCTCAGAACTCAAAAAGTCAAATGAATATCATTGAAGAAACTACAAAAAAGTGTGTTGTGTTTTGTTACCTGTCACCAAATCAACCAAGCGTGGTGGAGTGGTTATCACAGCGCGCTACGACACCAGGAGTTCCGGGTTCGAACCCCGACCCGGGCATGGGCGTTCCCTGTGCTCGTCCCTTCATCAGTTTCAGCGTATCATCTTCACAATTAACCAAATGTGACAAAAAGCGACGCTAAGTAACAAAAATGAAATCAAATCATTGATTGATTGCTCAATTTGGTTTATTTTACTTCGCTTTTCCGCCAGCTTTGGTACAACAAAATAGATGAAGGAACACACACAAAGAACACAAATGGTCAATCCGAGATTCGAACCCAAGATCTCTGGATTAGAGTCAAATCAAATAGTTTTTTATTTTCGAATGTGGGTGGGAGTTACGTGTACTTTTTTCTAGTACCCATTCATAATTTTGCAATCTTTTCCTGTTATTGACATTCTTCTTTTTTGTAGGAATACTGGCCCTAAAGGGAGGAGGGGTGTGACCCACACCAACCCCCCCCTTGAGCACGCCACTGACTGCTACCCCAAGTGTCGACGTCACCGCACGTCACTGTTCATGTCTTTTGTATTTCACACGTGACGAGTCACAATTATAAATGAGATACTGTAATTGGAAGAAAATGAGGAATTGGATATAATTAATTTCGAGAAAGGCAAAACAGTTCACATTCCGAAACCGAGTATTTGAATATGAGTAAATAGCATGTGAATATATCGATTTAGTCAATTTTGATTGCGTCATTTTAAGAGTGTGGCAACTTCCTGCTTGTTACCTTTACACGTTAGAAAACTACTAAAATATAAATTGCAAGCTTAAGCGCAACCCTACCTAATAACTCATTATTGTAGTTTGCACTCACAAAAACTTCGGTTTGTAACAACCTGACCCAAAGTCAATGCGTTAGTAACACACCAGAAGGGGTTCGTGACTAGACATACCATTAAATCACGTACTTACATAAAGTACAAGGGCGAAATTATTATTTGTTATAATACATTTTTATCACTCTGAAAGCTGCAAACAAAAAATATTCTGGACCAATTTACCCCCACCCCATTTCACAAAAAAATATGAAATGTAATCCATGTTTCGGCACACACACGAGATAGAAGGAAAATTTGGACAAAAGGAGGTAGGATAAAACGGGGAGTTACACATTCTGTGTAAACTAGTGATTATTTCTATTGGATGTAGCTAAGTACAGTCTACTGCGAATGGAGAGGTAATTTTTCGAGTTAAGGTTGGTTCAAAGTGCACAATCTGTTGTCACACTGAATTTGTTTTTTGTCTCGTTGTCTAAATCGTACAAACTTAGCGTTTTTGGACTATGTTTGATGGATAATTGTGGATTTTTTTTTCATAGTTTGTAATTCCTCCAAAAAAAAAACACACACCATTTTTTCAAACTTTCCCCTACATTGTAGATATTTTGCCTAATGTAGGCTCGACCAGAAATCGAGCCATATCTGTAGAGTCCAGCGCAGATATTTCTGCCGTGCGGTGCGCGAAACAACTAAAGAAGCAGTGTTGCTAATGGAGCAGATAGAAAAATCGCTGCAGTGCGCCGATGCACAGCTGTTACGTACAACAATAAAATTAGAGAATTCAGGTCTATCTAACGTTGAGTTTTAAACGTCATGCATTATACCAGGACTAGGATTAATATGTACTAACAAGTGGCTTTGTATGTAGCTACATACATATGGACTAAAAATTCGCAAAATATGAACTAACACATAAGTAAAATTACCAAAAATGCTGCAAAGAAGACTTCTTCATACGATTCCTTATTTGAGTGATTTCAAACAAAATAAAAAAAAATATATATTATTTTTCATTGCATTAATGCACTGGGGGCGTTCTAACTTTTCACTCCCAAAACCCGTATACACTGGTATGGAACTGCAACGGCAGATAAAAACATGCCAACGTGTTAAACCGCTACAATTGCACCATAACACTCCTCCTGAAGCAGTATTATTATTTCCTCTCTGAGATCGGCGACAGTCGGTTGCCTTTGTTGTACATTTACAAAGGATGCCGGCTTCCACAACAATAACAAGTACATATACTGCCACTAGATGATAAGCTGCGCGGCCTTCATGAACGCGTGCACGTTGCTTAGAATTTCTCGAGCTTGGCTATGCAAGGTTTTTGATTTCAACTTCGACAGAACTGGAGGCATTATGGAATTTAACGTTCATTAGCAAACACACACTTTTACATACACACACGCAATACACGCACACAACGTCAAACCGGTCAAATACTTAGTATAAAATAAAAATATGGTGCTTCCAATCCAACAAAACTCACCGCCACTTTACCTGCCTTTCGTGCTTCATTATTACAGTTGGCAACACTAGTTACTAGCTAGCCAATGAACATGCACTGTATAAAAGAAGCAAGCACTACGCCGTGCTATATTGCCACATTACCGTCCCTGCCGAACGGTGGGAACCGCGAGCTGGAGCGCTATTCAATTGTTTTCAATGATGTTTGCGCGAGTGTGTCCAGGAATCGAATGACAATATGGCAACAATAGCGAAGGTTTTCGAGCAGGGTAGAACACATGATGCTAAGAGAGAGGGAGACGAAACAAAAATTCGTTTCTACGCAACGGCAAATTTACGTGTGTGGCACTCTAGCATACTGAGCTACCGGGCCAGCCCTGGCTTCGCCTGATTTTCTCTTCCGCTGTATTACTGTGTGCAGTATCACGGAATGTCACATAACACTCATATAATTATCGCAGAAGTCCAAGAGTACACCATTTCATTGCTTTATAGCAAACCGATTCGAATTTAGGTTGTAAACCGCTTTCTGTGTTGGAAATCGGAAGAAAATTAAGAGCTGGCGCAATGACATGGCTTGCTGTGTCTGCACGACCGATTGACTGGCAAGTTCTGCTCTTTAACAAAACACCAACCAGGGTGTTTTTAACATTATTGGTAAAAATGGAAGCAAAAAAACTGTGATTAGAATTTCATAAATCTCGAGGCATCAGCCGCATTTCTTTCATGTTTAAGAAAAAAAACCATGCAGGATTGGTGAAGACTTTCTGGTGCAAGAGATTTACGTACAAATCCCGGAATGCAAGATCCCTATGTAGAGAGAGCTATAATAGAGGAAAAGTTATTGTAAAACACCGAGTGTTTAGCGCACATAGAAATTTATGCTACGTTCTGTAACTCGAACTAAATCCATTCTCAGGTGATGGAACTCTCGGAGAGGGAAAATTTTCAAAGTTACGAATATGACTTACTCTTCACGTTTCCTCAATCATTTGTGAAGAAACATTTCAAACATTGAAACAATGTAACCCCAATGCACTCGAGCGAATACTTGATGCAACGATTTTCTTGCGGATGAGCTGCGTTTTCTCGTTCCATTAACACGTAGATCCCCTGCAGCTACTTAGAAAGAGGGCCAAACAATGGAGACGAACAGATGCAAGGCATCGTATTTTCTTACCTCTATACACACGTAAAACTCTTTTGGTTTTAAATGCCATCTAAATTCGTTAACAAAATATGAACCCGCAGTTCAACACCGCAACCTAGCAGTGGAGCAGAGGAGATTTAAACGTCTGTGCAATGATAGGTCGACCTCCGTAACGCTGTGCTAACCACCAGGGGTCCAGGGTTCGAATCCCGACCTGGGAAAGAGTGTTCTTTATGAGTGTTCATCATATCACAACTTCTTCGCGATTGGCCAAATGTGGCAGAAAAACGAAGTAAAATAAATTTAACCCCATAAATGACCATAGATTAGGTAGTGTAAAACTTCAGACAAGTGTATGAGAAAAGGAAGATTTGGATATACTTGTCAATTTTATTAATCTCATGCCATGAAAACGCCAAGAACAGAACATTTTCATAACGTTGACCCATGCTGATTTCTTCTTACTTTCGTATAAAAAAAATCCTGGGTATAACTGTAAACTCTACACCGTGTACAAAAAAGAAGCCTCACGTGTGCACCGCTACATTGATCAGCCACTGACAAGAGCAATAAAACTTCGGCAGCAGTTCATTGCATCTGAAGACTGGCGTCGCGGCTCCATAACGAATGGTTCCGCACGTGTGTATCGTTCCATAAGGACCTGTGTAAAACTACCGACCCGTCTGCAGATAAACAGGAAAATCGCTGGTCAGATATGCGCTCGGGGCGTACAAGAGGTGCAAGAGGTGACACACCAATGTCAACCTCTCTTCCACGTTGCACACCCTTGACTACATTTTGCAAACTAACGACACTCTGGCGCCTTTCAATGTGTGTTTGTGATTGTCCATTCATCTCACCCATATTTATCTTCGCAATTAGACAAATATGGCAGAAATGGGCAGTACAATGAAACAACTAATTCAATCAATCAATTTAAAATCATATTTATGTATCTGCGTTAGTAGTAATTGCAATACTGTAACCAAAAGGAACATAATTAACACCAGCCCGTATTCTGTAAACTTTGTGTTAGATTGTA
Organism: Lepisma saccharinum; assembly: GCF_977018435.1. NCBI lineage: Eukaryota > Metazoa > Arthropoda > Insecta > Zygentoma > Lepismatidae > Lepisma > Lepisma saccharinum. The sequence goes on from NC_139247.1 coordinate 26,427,112, forward strand.
AACATTAAATGATTGATTGATTGATTTGGTGTTTTAAGTCCACTTTATGCACAGTAAGGCTAATCGGGACTGGACCTACAGTTTAAAGTGGGATCCGAACCACTATGTGCCTCTACCGGTATCGAACCCGGGACCTAAACATTAAATGAGGATTTCCCTTCTCATAAAGGCAAACTTCTAATGACCATTGTGATTTTCAACTGTCTATTTTGCCATCGCGACTTCTCGCAAAATACGAGGGCGATTCAATAATTATTGTCCCCGGCATACTTAAAGTATATGAATTGCAATGAATGATGGGGATATTGTAGCCTAATGTCTTAGATGCCTATATGCAAAATTTCAGAACCGTAGGTGCTATAGTCAATTTGTTTTTCGCGTTTTAGGTGTGAGAGGTGGCACTTAGTTTGAAAAATGGAGAAAACCGAACAACGAGCTGTCATCAAGTACCTCCAGAAAAAGGGGCTAAGCCCAAAGGAGATTCATGAGGACATGGTCAGTGTGTTGGGTGATGGGGCTCCTACCTACCAGGTGGTAAAAAACTGGTGCCGCGATTTCCGTTGCGGCAGGGAAAGCTGTCAACAGGCCCCTGGTGCTGGTCCTCCAACAACAGCATCCACCCCAGAAAACATTGATGCTGTGCATGACATGATTATGGCTGACAGAAGAATCACGGTGCAACAGTTAGCAGACATCATGCACATCTCTGTAGGCTCAGTGGAAACCATTGTGCATGAACACTTGGGATTCAGAAAGGTGTCAGCGCAATGGGTCCCCAAAATGTTATCCCGTGAACAACAGAAAGACAGAGTTCAATGTTCAAGGGCTGGTTTGGAGCTGATGGGGGTAGACCTGAAGCAGTTCTGTGATAGATTTGTGACAGTGGATGAGACATGGCTCCACCACTATGATCCCGAGTCCAAACGACAGAGTATGGAGTGGCGGCACAGCAATTCACCTCCTCCGCGCAAATTCAGGGTGCAAGCATCAGCACGCAAGGTTATGGCCACAATTTTTTGGGATGCGAAGGGTGTGCTCCTTATTGACTACCTGGTGGGACACACTGTTACTGGGGACTATTATGCAGCCCTAATCCCTAAGTTACGCGAAGCAATCAAGGAGGAACGGCGTGCAATGTTGCGGCGAAAAGTGCTGTTTCACCACGATAATGCTCAGGCACACAGAAGCCATGTTACTGGTGCCGCAATCCATGCTGCTGGTTTCCATGTGTTGGAAAACCCTCCCTACTCACCCGACCTTGCCCCTAGTGACTTTCATTTGTTCCCGAAGTTGAAGGAGCACCTCAAGAGGACGCATTTTCCCTCAAATGCTGCTGTTATGGACGCTGCGGAAGAATGGCTCACGGCTCAGCCACAGACATTCTTTGAAGCTGGCATAGTGGCTTTACAGCATAGGTAGAAGAAGTGCATTACTGTGAAGGGGGACTTTGTGGAAAAATAATACTGCTTATATGTCAGGGACAATAATTATTGAACCACCCTTGTATATACCAGTATGCATAAAAAAAGAAAACTTGCATGAACCGTGAAGATACCTATCCCTCTTCTTACTGATAAATTGTCTTGTCAACTTCAGGGGAAATGCTGCACGCATTTTCTGCTAATGTACGCGTAGATCTAAACTCACAATGTCGACAGAGAAACAATGAGTTAAATACGATTAGTATTTCATATATAGAAGACTTATATTATGGAAATAATTGCATCATACCTTGTGAAAACACTTCAATTGGAAATATTGCGCAATACCATTTCTCTTCGTTGTCATTTCCCCCTCCATTTTGCGATCAAATAAACGCTTTTAAAAATAAAGAACTAAGATGCAAGGAACTGCGGCACGATCAACAAATTCTGCCAAATGGTCAAAAATACCGGAACAGAGTAAACAGGAATAAAGGAAAAACGAATAGCTGTATCGTTCACAACCAGAACACCGTCAGATTCTTCCGGTAAATCTCCCCCTCATATTCATCACCATTTGCATAATCCCCACCAGCACGCCAAACACGCATCGCCCCACAGCAACTGTAGTAGATGCTGTTTCACGTTCCATTACAAATTCCACATCACGGAAAGTGCGCCATTGTAAACGTCCAGGAACAAGCTCGTATTATCATCACGGTAATTACAGTAATGCCACCGCACTTTGTCCAGCACCATATTTACACATGAAGAATGCACATTGCGATACGATTCAACATATGCTACATGCATGAATAAAATGGTACATGCAGGGTTTTAAATACGAGGCGTGTCCGGAAAGAAAGGTTACAACGGCTAGTATTCATTAAAAAAAAAAAGTATTTGACAACACGTTCACTACAGATTATTTAGTGTTACATGAGTTATTTTTCCACATAATTTCCGACATTGTCCAAACACTTGTTAAGTCTAGGTACTAGCTTCTATATTCCACAGTCATAGAATTCTGCCGCCTGCTGCTGGAACCACATTTCAACTTCGTTCTTGATCTCTTCATCGTCCTCGTCCTTGATCCTTCATCGTCCTGCAAGATGTTTCTTAAGGTGAAGAAACAAGTGGAAGTCGCTGGACGCAAGGTCCGGGATGTATGGTGGATGTCTTACACACTTCCGGAATGATTTCGTGCAATTGTCTTCCTGTGAGACGCAGACTTGCACGAATTGTTTCCTCAATGTGATGCAGAAGTTCATCGATGCTCACAGACGGACTACCGCTCTTGTGTTTGTCATGAACGTTGGTCTTGCCTGCAGCGAAATCACGGCACCACTTCGTTACATGTTGACGACTCATAATGTTTCCATACAAGGGAACAATTGCTTTGTGGATATCCGCTGGGCACCCGCCTTTTGCATGGAGAAAACGTGTGTACTTTACATTTGGCGGGATTCTGAACAGCCGCAGTCATTGTCTGTACGTGTTACTCGAACTAGACTCCAGGTAACAATGACGAACGCGGAAGGATGAAGGTCAAAGCCAATGTTGTCATGTTGTCAACGTACGCACTAAAACATCACCTTTCGGCCAATAGGGGCTATCCACCGGAAGGAAGTGTCTTCGCGCGGACGCCATAGTTGTAGGTAGCACAACAACTCCCGGTTCGTAACTTACGCAGGGAGTTAAAATTGTGTCATAAGGGAAAGGAACGAATGGGCGTGTAGCAGTAGGATGTAAACTACGATCAGGGACAAATAGTCTTTCACAGATCTCACTATCCATTTCTTCGAGATCTAGGGCGCGAAAAATATTGTATTCAAGCTATCAGGCATGAAAATAGGAAGCCCATTAGCAGCAGTAGACTCCGCAGTAATCACAACGGATGTGCAGAATGCCAAAAAGTCAGGATCAGAAAAAAAACTCCCGACAGAGACTTCGGAAAAATCTAAACAATAGAGTTTAAAAGTAGTTTATTCCCCACATATAATTGTTTTGTACTACAAGTGTCCGAAATTTATTGAAATTAGCAGAAATGCAAAATAAATCATCACCCGAGAGTGAAATTGTGTATTGTGTAAAAATAACATTTTGTAGTGTCGGGTAATTTTGAATATTTCCCGCCCCTATAATCTCGCAATTTAGTCGGGAATAACGTTATTTTTTTCCAATTTGAACGTCAGGATTTTAAATATACCCCGTCCTGAGCAAAAATTTTGCGTCTTACACCCAGTAGTAACCACTTCGTTAAAGATAGAAGTGAAGCCATTAAAATCTCGATTTTCTCTTTGTTTTAGTCATATGAGCAAAAATGTAACTTTTCATTTCAAAAGATGCTCGGTCATCGTCAGTTCTTGTAGAGCAGATGAACTGCATTAAATTTTTGTGTAACCTGAAAATAATAGTTTTTTGTGTACGCAGAGGAAATATTTTTTGTGTAATCAGAGGAAATAAATTTTTGTATAACCAGAAAACTAAGTGGGGGTATTATTATTAATTTTTGTATTTTGCAATGGTAATCTCTGCAACACTGATAAAGAAGGGGTCGCAGGTTCGAACACTGGTTAGGCTATAGGGTGTCATTGTGTTTGTCCCATTATTAATTTTTCCAGTTTATTATTCATCTTCATCGTTATGATTAACACAAATAGTAGAAAACTGACTTAAAAAACAATGAGCGTTTTGTATTTCTGCGTTTAAACGGGAACGAAACCAGCAAGTGCACATTACCGCATCCCTCTGACTCGCGCTGACTGAAGAAAGAAGAAAAAAAATCCTTTTTCCGCTTTTTATATGTTCGTACATCTCGCACTTTTTCACAAAAAAACTTAACTGCATGCATCCAAAGATTTATATGCTTTAAGAGCTTGCGCTGTGTAGGGAAAATTACTTTATATTAAATATGTATGCTGCAAATATAGCCAAATGCAACGACGGTCAGCAAACGGATCTCATCTTGGAAGAATCCCTCATTACTTTCTAGTTGCTCATCCAATGAATGTGGAAAACTCTCTACTTTGTCCAGATATCTCTTCTTTTCCTCGTCGTCAAATGCTTTTATATGATCCATTTCATGCGATATACTAAAAGAGAAGGAAGGCCACAAGTACAAGCTTGAATTACCCAGCGCCAGTGAACCGGAAGTGGCTGTGCTACAGTTCCGCAATCGATTGTGCCGTTCGATATGTTTTTGTTTACTCGTGGATAGCTCCTATACGGTCTGTAACCTTTCTTTCCGTGCACGCCTCGCATTACGTGCACAAAAGGAAAACAACACAAACAATATCTCGGTCTCTCAGTTACTTAAAAAAAATCATTGAAAGCTAGGAAACTGTCAAAGTTAAACAAATCTCTGGATACAATATATAGGGAAAAATTTGATATAGTCTTGAATAATAACGATCTACATTAAATAAGCTCATAGAAAATAATCGTCAAAGGTTCTTCTGGCTTGCCATACTAGGTAACAATATATAGGGGCTATCCACCGGAAGGATGTGCTTCGCCATATTTTTAGCACGAAAACTTCCGGCTCGTAACTTCAACATGTCGCTAAAGTGAGTTCAGATTGTGTCATAGGAAGAGAACGATTGGGCGTGTGACGTAAAATGCGATCAGAATGAAATAATCTTTCACAGCCATCTCTTCATTCATTTCCTCGAGATACGGGATGCCGAAATTATTGGGTGCAAGCTGTCAGGCGTGAAAATTGGAAGCCGACAAGCAGGGAGCAGACTCTGCATTACAGGGAACTGAAATCACTGAAAGATCCATTTTCGTTTTCTGTTTTCGGGATAAGATAAAGCGAAATCCGGCGGTCTAAGGACCGTGCATACTGCATAGCAGTTAAGCTACATATTACGTTCTCCATGAACACATGAAATATTTCAAATTTTTGTGTAACCAGAAAACTAAGGTGTGGTTTTATTATTATTTTTGCATGGCACTTGGCGATATTTTCAACTTCGATAGAGACCGCTATGAAAATAACAACAACAATGACAATAACTGATTCACTCGGATTGAAGTAAAAAAAAAAAAGGATCTTCCCACATTTTTAGCTTAATATCTGTAAACCTCGTACTTTTCCACTTGAAACATAATTGTAGGCATCCAAAGATTCACATGCATTAAGCGTCTGCTTTGTGTGGGTTCAAGTAGTTTCAATTAAATATGTATAAATATCGCCACACATAACATTGGGCAGCAAAACTGATGTCATCCTGTAATTATCCCGTATTACTTCTCATTTGTTCATCCAGTGGATCTGAAAAACCTTTTCTTGAATGAAATATCTATTATTATCCTCGTCGTGAAGTGCTCTGATGTCATCCATTTCATCTGGCACACAAAACCAGAAAGAAAGCCACATGTACCAGTTTCAAACACCCGCTTACATTAATATTTGGACCGAACCGGAAGTAGCTGTGCTAATGTTCACAATCGATTGTGCGATTCGATTTGTCTTTGTTTAATTGTGGATAACCCCTGTATAAGTATCCAATTTCCAAACAAAATATAAGACTATGCAATTTCCAAGCACATGTGCTAACACAGGCAATAGGTGAAATAAGTTCTCTGGACACATATAGTAATCACAAAAGCACAATATACCTTACAAATACCTACTACATTCTAAGTGCAAGCATCACGATAATCCGAAAGTCGCGTTTAGATCCAGAGCGAACCATTTCTCTTTGACCAAGCACGGTATCGGGACCCGAGGCATACCCACGGGATATTGGTCATCGATCGAGGCTTCGGTAAGCTTTATACGTAATTGAAATTCTATCTCGCCCAGAAACTCACCTACTAACATTATTTTGCATTCATACATGTAATGTGATTGTTTTAACAATGAATAAATGTATTTTCCGGAACAAAATAGTTGGTTGTCATCGAATTCCAAGTATCTAAGATAATGTCCACTGAAACACTGCCACTGGACATTTGATTAGGGTGCAAAGGGATTGAATCCTGTGAAAAATGCCATAATTTCATAATTTCCATAATATTAACGACAAATTATTGCTATGATTCAAGATTAACCTTGCAATAGTTATGCGTAGTTTTTAAGATTTCTTTTTTCTTTAGTTATATTTTTTTCACTGCTGCTTTACAGTTGCACCCACCTTATTCCTGCTTTCAGTGTTTGTGGGGACCAAAATACCTTTTAATTGACACATTTTTACTTGATTCATTTAGTGGCTGATTAACTTAATATAATCAACAATTTATATTCAACTAGATGATTACCCAGCGTTGTATTTATTTATCCCAATCTTCTATTAGACAGGAAAATAATGAATTCTAACAATAGTGTAAAATGTAACTAATTTTATTTACAGGTATTTAAAATTATAAGTACAGTATACAAAATATAAAGTAAAATCTTTTACAAATTCACTATAATATTAATTTAACTTGATTATAAACAACATTTTTAGTTTCACCTGCAGGAGCAAGAATAAATAAATTGAACGGCATTGGGAGTGTCACTATTCATCTTAGCGACCCCGAAAGCTATGAATTCCACACTAATATCCGTCGTTTTAGATTATTTTTCCATGTCACCCCCTTCCCACCCACCCTAGGGATGCCACGGGTGGCTTACCCGCACAGTATTTCTTTCCAGATTGTAAGCGATATGTGTACCAAGTTTGGTTGAAATTGCTCCACGCGTTCCAGAGTTATGCCGGAACAAACATGCCGTCATATACGTGTATACACACATACATCCATTTTTATATAGTATATAGAAGATAGATTCGGATTTTATCATCATTTAGCTCAATGAATATCCAATACCAATCAATCTGTCCTTACAAAAGTTGACTGAATTAATTCGTTTGGAAATAAAGTTGTTTCAAAATAAGAAAGCTATCAAAAATTTGAGCCAGGGTAGCTCAGTCTGTAGGCGTCTGAATACCATCAGAGGGACCCGGGTTCGATCCCCGGTAGGGTAGAAACTGGGATATTCTCCCCCTGTTCGCGGCTCCGGCGCCCACCCAGCGTCGTATAAAATGGGTACATGGGGGAAAGGTGGCCAGGGGCGGGCTGCTGATCACATCAGCCCCAACTTCGGCCGTGATCAAGAAAGTTTTCGAGGTACTGACACTCCCCCTCCTCCTTTCCAGGAGCACCACTAAATCATAAAGAGCACAGCTGTGGGCAGGCTTGATGCGTTTGTATCGAGTGATATTGAGATTGCATTTAACGTTCCGACCCGAAAATATTGGCCTGTTACAAAGGTACAGAACTGCCTGCATCTCATGGTGATGTGGGACCCTTAAATTGTATCAACTGTACGAGGGTCACTATTTATATTTTGAGCCTTAGCAACACTGATTGAAGTTAGGCGCGATTTGACGTTTGCACGGAATCGTCTGGCATTATTGACCATAACGTACTTCAAATGTTTTGTCAATAGCTTCATTTGTGTTGTTTATGTTGACTTGGAGATTGCGCGACAACAATAAAATGGAATTAACTCGTGAACATTTTCGTGCGATGATTTTTTACGATTTTCGACGTGGATTATCAAGACAAGAGTGCATCGATCAACTTACTTCCACATTTGGCGATGAAGCCCCATCCTTTGCCACTGTGAAACGCTGGTATAACAAATTTAATCGTGGCCGCCATTCGCTCACCGACGAGATTCGCGAAGGTCGTCCAAAATCAGTTGTTGTTCAAGAAAACATTGATGCTGTGCAAAACCTAATACTGCAAGATCGTCATGTGACATACTGTGAGATTGAGGCAACCATAGGCATTAGTTCCACCAGCATATATAAAATATTACATGATCATTTAGCTGTGAGAAAGGTATGTTCTCGTTGGATCCCACACAATTTGACAAAAACTCAAAAAGACGCTCGCGTCAATTGGTGCAAACAAATGCTCAATAAATACAATCGTGGTGCTTCAAAAGACGTATATAAGATTGTAACAGGTGACGAATCATGGATATATGCATATGAGCCGGAACGTAAACAGCAGTCGACTGTATTAGCCTGGTGCAAATTCTTAGAAATGTGGCTGTAAAAAGTGTACGAAGCATTTTTGAGGAAAAGCGGTCAAACAACATTTTCTGAATGTAATTGATGTGCTGGTTCCGAATATTTTGTTTGCCACTCTCGATTTTGATGCTATGTGCTTCAAATCGCTAAAAAACAAAATGGCGGCCATTCGAAATGAGCTCCAAATAACTTTTGAAGGAGCAGAAAGAAAATAATGATCTTAGTGTCAGACATTATGTTTTTGGGTATGCTGAATACAAATATTATGTTTTCTAATCTGAAATTTTAAGCTATGTGCTCCAAATCGCTAAAATACAAAATGGCGGCCATATGAAATGAGCTCCAAATAACTTTTGAAGGAGCAGAAAGAAAATAGTGATCTTGGTGTCAAACATTATGTTTTTGGGTATGCTGAATCTGAATATTATGTTTTCTAATCTGACATGTTTGAAAATTGTTGTAGTTTTTTTCCTGTTTTTTAAACAAAAGAACCACAAAAATTACTAAACCTATGATACATTTTTTTCTTTTTTTACTTTATTTCAGAATGATAGAAACATAGAACCGTGGATCCACTTATAAATTTGAAAAGACCTGTACCTGTGAGCCATCATTTTAAGATGTTTCTTATCAGTTCCTCCAGAACATTGCCACAAACAAAGCATTTAGCTACTTCAGATATTCAAGATACTCTCCTCAAAGCTGAAACACTGGGCCAGGTAAAGCTAGACACCTTCGTGAAGGAAAGGATGATGGCCCCTGGTAAAAGTCACACACAAATCAAGTTAAGTGATCCTCTACATAAGTCAAATGCGAAGACCTTTAAGTCCCTCTATGAAGTTAAATTAGTAGTAAGTTGCAAGGAAACCATTTTGAAAACTGACAGGAATATTTTGCAGCAGGTCGTAATGTGGATTTAAATCGCATTTTGTGTCATGAACTAATGCCAATTCCAATCTCCCTTGCCAACACAAACGGAAGTCTGAGAACAGGAAACAAAGCCATTCTAGTTGATGTGATGACCAAGGATGTAATTTGTCCACCTGATATATCAATTCCGTCTGCGTCATGCCTTATGATAGATGGTCAAGCATTAGTTGTTGCACTTGGAAAGCCTGTAGGAGTTTTTAAACTTTGGTCAACTGGTAGATGTATTTCTTAACCTTGTTCTTTCTATGGGAACGCAACTTCAATCAAGGATGGAACAAGGGATAGGCACTTGAAAGATGCTCATTTAGTAAGGAGAGTAATAGAAAATGGATCCGTGCCAATCCCCAACAAATTCAGTGACTTGCTTACTAACTCAGAGAATAAAAAATATTTGGCCTGTTTTCTCTCTAATCATTTGATCAACAATGCTCCTGAATACAAAATATTTGTGGTTTCCGGTGGATTTCACAAGGAGGATGACGTACGAACAAACAATCGTGATTTGTTTATTGAAGGATTGCAGTAAAACCACGAAGAGGCGGACACGCGTATTGTCCTTCACTGTCTTCATTCTGGTGCTGATAACATTGTTGTCTCAGCACGTGATGCAGATGTATTAGTGCAATTGGTAGTGTTAATTCACAAGATTAGATGTACGAAATTGTGGTTGCGAGCAGGAACATAAAAAAAATACATTCCAGTACATGAAGTCAGGCAGAAAGCTTTCATTTACGGATCCTGTCTTCGAAACTCTCATCCCATTCCACGCCATAACAGGATGCGACACATTGCTGGGAACAGTAAGAAGACAGCATAGAAAATATTTAACACTAATAATAATGATCTACTAAATTTTGGTGTTGACGAATTGAAACCAGAAACAGCACACAAGGCAGAGAAGTTCATATGCAAGTTGTATGGTGTACCGGAGGCAAGCAGTTGTGATGAAGCCAGAGTAAAGCTGTTCTGCAAAGGAAAAACACCACAAGCACTGCCCCCCCCCCCCTTCCGATGCTCTACGGTTACATGTGCAACGGGTCCACTATCAAGCCATGGTGTGCAGGCAGTCGGTCATACCAAAACCTGTGTTACTACCACCTACTATCTTGGGATAAAAAATGGTTGATAGACAGCTCGTTCCAAAACTTCAATCGCAGCCACCAACTCCACAACCCTGCTACGACATTGCTACCTGTGGATGTTTGGGTGGTTGTATATCCACTACATGTTCCTACAGGAAAGGCCAGCTTGTATGTACTGCAGCTTGCAAATGTGCAGATACTGGCACTAAGGAGTACATGAATATCCGTGACTAGAAAAAATGTTATACTATTTTTGTAGGAAAAATAAGGTTGAATAAGGATAACGTGCGGATTTATCCTGCACTGGTACTGTTAATATTTTAATATGGTCTTATGCCTTGAATAATATTATTATTTTGCATCTTTACTTCAGAAATGTTCTATACTTCTTTCTGTATTAAAAACCTACTGTTACACTGTTTTATTCCTAGTTGAAAAGTATGGATACGAAACATTGCATGGTTGCACGTAGCCGCTTTTTTGTTTTTTTAGCGATTTGGAACAAACAGCTTAAAATTTCAGATTAGGAAACATAATATTTGGATTCAGCATACCCAAAAACATAATGTTTGACACCAAGATCACTATTTTGTTTCTGCTTCCTCAAAAGTTAATAGGAACTCATTTCGTATGCCCGCCATTTTGTTTTTTAGCGATTTGTAGCATATAGCTTAAAATTTCAGATAAGAAAACATAATATTTGGATTCACCATACCCAAAAACATAATGTTTGACAGCAAGATCACTATTTTCTTTCTGCTCCCTCAAAAGTTATTAGGACCTCATTTCGTATGGCCGCCATTTTGTCTTTTTTAGTGATTTGGAGCACATAGCTTAAAATTTCAGATTAGAAAACATAATATTTGGATTTATCATACCCAAAAACATAATGTTTGACACCAAGATCACTATTTTTTTCTGCTCCATCAAAAGTTACTAGGACCTCATTTCGTATTGCCGCCACTTCGTTTTTTAGCGATTTGGAGTACATAGCTTAAAATTTCAGATTAGAAAACATAATATTTCGATTCAGCATTACCAAAAACATAATGTTTGACACCAAGATCACTATTTTGTTTCTGCTCCTTCAAGAGATAATAGGAACTCATTTCGTATGGCCGCCATTTTGTTTTTTAGCGATTTGAAGGATATAACACCAAAATCGAGAGTGGCAAACAAAATATTAGTAATCAGCACATCAAATACATTCAGAAAATGTTGTTTGCCCGCTTTTCCTCAAAAATGCTTCCTACAGTCAGAATTTTCGAAAATTGTCCCAGTCTATATGGGTGTTTCAAGATGAACCCAATCCAACAAAAGTTGTTCGCGCTCGAAGCACATCCAAACAAATGGTCGCCTGTTTTTTCGGGAAAACTGGTCATGTGGCAACTGTGCCTTTAGAGGAACGTAGAACGGTCAACTCTGAATGGTACACAACAATTTGTTTGCCAGAGGTCTTCGGTCAAATACGGAAAACAAACAAACGCCGTCGGATCATTCTTCATCAAGACAATGCCAGCTGTCACAAATCTCGTCTAACAACCGACTTTATGAACAGTAAAAAAATTGAATTGATGGGTCATCCCCCGTACAGTCCTGATTTGGCACCCAATGACTTCTTCTTGTTCCCGAATGTCAAGAATAAATTGCGTGGACAACGATTTTCGTCGGCGGAAGACGCCGTTGATGCGTTCAAAAACCATATTATGGAGGTGTCTCAAGAAGATTGGAAAAACTGCTTTGACAAATGGTTCGAACGAATGCAAAAGTGTATTGACCATAAAGCAGAATACTTCGAAAAACAATAAAGCAGTTTTCAATGCCAAATTCCTGTTTTTTCATTGTTAGGCTCAAAATATAAATAGTGACCCTCGTAATTCAACTTGATAAAAGAAATACAGTACAACTTTGTTTCTCAGAAATAGTCTAATCTCGCCTTACAACAGAAAAAACTTTCACAACTACCTAACACTCCTCACCACTTGTCATCCTGAACAGTCTAGCTACCTTGTCAGTGATTTTGCTTGCTTTTTATCTGCAAGGCCTTTGAAAAGATTTATATCCATTCTTAATTTCAAAAGAATTAGGTAAAGGTGAAGTTTTACGTGCATATAGCACCGTGCACGAAGGCACATTTAAGGGATGTAAGGATAGCACCCCACACAATCTCGATCTCAGCCATTTTAGAAGGGATGTGATCAGCACCAAACTCCAGCCAGGTACCTATTGATTTGAGGCTGGGTGAGCACCGGAGCCGGGGACAAGGGATGAAAAATTCCAAAATTCCGACCATACAGGCTATCACCTATCCAGGGGAATCGAGCCCGGGTCTCCCGCGTAACATTTCTCTAATAACATTTCGAAAGTTTTGAGACAACAAATCATATTTTTAACGAATAAGATTGCTGTGCCTTTTATTAAAGTCAAAATCACACGTAAAACTTAGGTAGGATCGGAAATCGAAGTGCGCACACCAACTAGAATTCTCGATCAGTTTTTATCTCGTTACAAAACTGGGAAAAATGAAATTTTTGTTCATTCAGTGGAAAATTAGCACCTCGTATAAAAATGCAATGGTGAATTATTGTAAAACCTGGAAGAAAATGCCTTTCTGTATGTAAATTATATGACATTTTCTCTGTTAAAATGTTCAATTGAGCTCGCCGAATAAAACAGGAACTGATGCAATTTCTTCGTCAGGAAAGCCTCAATTAAGTAATTCTGCGTAACAAAGAGGAACAGCTCCGGTTCGTCAATACACTCGCATTCTTCCCTCCTCCTCGAGTATAAGAACGCCGATCCATCAGTATACAAAAGTCAACGAGATCTTAATTAACCGAAGCAGAAAGCACAAGCATTCTCATTTGTTTCTGGAGCTATTTCGTTTTACCTCACTTTGAGACCCAGCCCGTTCTTGTTTCTTAAATTACAAATTAATACCCAGGAGTAATTTTTACTCATAAACATAACACTCCAAGAGGAAATTAAACGCAGATTAAATTCGCAGAATTTCCTCGCCATCAACTTTTACCTTTAAGTTTAACAGCAAGTATTCGACATAAAATATACAGACCACAGTATTCCGTATTGTTTTCTGCTAATGGCATAACTTCTGAATGACCCTTTTATTGAACTAACAAGGAAGTTCATGAGAATTTGAAAAAAAGTGCTTATGACTATGAAGGAGAAGGAACAATTTTATTGAACCTATTTTTTAAGATCCTCAGTTTTAAAAGTTCTTTTCATTGCGGATGTTATTGCATTAGAGTATTTAAAAGAAGAAAATAACTTTTCTCAAAGGAAATGTTAATGTTAAACTATAAAAACATACACAGAAAACGAAGGGAGCACCTAATTAACTCGATGTCCCTAGAATGAAAATCAACAAATCGTAACAAACAAAAACAAATTAAATGATAATATCACAGCGTATTAGACCACTGATTGCAACTTCAACATATGTTACTCTACCTCTCTGCTATTTTCAAACCCGCCGTCATCCCGTACGAAACTCCAGAACTTTAAATGGGAAGGTGGATGAAAAACCACTCTAGATTTGTCAAATGATCAAAGCCTCCAATGGTCAAATCCATTTTCATTTATCTTCGTTCGTTTTCAAGTTATGACTCTTCAAATTACCCACATCCTTACACAGGCTAAATTCTGCATCAAACAAATAACCCTCCGGGTGCGTGATGTTAGGGTAATTGTATTTCCGATTATGCCCTACACCGATGGTGACCCATTCTAAATACATACGTTGAAATACTCTTCACGTCCCCGTAACAAATTTAAAACTTCGAATGGAAAGGCGGTTGTGCAACCACTACAATGTACGTACAATTTTCCGAATCCAATGGAAGAATCTCTTTTCGTTCATCTTTATTCACAATATAAGACACAATAAAGCATTCTCAGAGATATTTAATATGCCTTAACTTACAAATTAATGTATAGTCGCCTTGTAATCAAAGGGCTCCGGGTTCGATACCCGGTAGAGTTGCATGGTGGTTGGGATCCTACTTTAAGCTGTAGGTCTAGTTCTGATTAGCCTATCTGTGCATAAAGTTAACTTCAAACAAAAACTCAAACTAACGTATAGTACAGGTGCATGTATAAAGAAACTGTAAAAAGTACATATCAAGTAATATAAATATCCTCCTTAGTGAAATCAAGAGTGAAGTAAACTTAACATCAATATTTAGTACATATCCGAGCTACTGGTACATTCGGAGAATACTTAACCTGAAGATGAAGCGATGAGTAACGAATATTACGAAGGCTCGTTTCACACACATCGTTATTACGCAGTTAGCAATTTACGAAGCGAGTATTTATTGACACCGAGTCTTGTACCTTTTCACACGCATTGTCTAAATAATAATAAAAATGCTAACATCAAAGACAATGCTCCGACTAAGCAAAATCTTCGATCCCAAGATAAATTTCTCAAATTACATTTTCATCTGTAAATAACTTCCTAACCTTACGGTGAGGAATATTTTATCTGCAAAACTTAATTTTAGTCTAATCCATCTCATATTCCATGGAAAGAATTATGAAAAGAAATACAGTATGCGCCAAAATATACAGTACTGAAATGAAAAGATTAACAAAAGTATTAAGACATGTTACAATATAGTGACTGGTCTATATGCAACCCAAATAACAATCGTGCCTTTTGGGTTGCATAACTGGTCAGGAAACCTTAGGTTAGGTTAGGGCATGTGGAGTGGACGATTGTAATTTGGGTTGTATATAGACCAGTCACCTTTTTCAAACTCGGTCCACCTTCACGACCGCTTCCGTATGAGCGGAAATAATGCTCAACTATGAATACTTTTTCCTCCGTCGAGAGACCCATTTCCAACAACAACTGCACAACACAACTTCCTTTTCACTACTGCGAACACGTGCAGCTGGAGCTATGCCCCGTCGACAAACGCAACCACGTGTTCGAGATGCGCGAGTTTCAGTACTGTATATTTTGGCGCATACCGTAGAGTATTTTGCATAGATTGTGTTGAACTCGATCTAGTGCACGTGAAGGGTTACAGTGTGAAATTCAAATACCGGAGATCTTAATAAATATGGCGAACTAATAGAACATATAGGAAGAATTCAATGTTCACCATCCAAATATAGATATATTTAAATATATTAATTAATGTCGCGTAAACTATTAGTAAAATAATATTAAGTATTTCAGGAATAAAAATATATTAACACACATGAGAACACGTATCCTACGTTCAGAATCACGACGCAAGAAAGATGAAATTAACCAGTAGACCTACAAAAAAACGAGTTACATCAAAATCTAGCTTATCTAATTCTGCGATAATCTATGCTAACCAATGTTTTTCGAGTATGCTTTATTTTTTTTATCGCCGTGAGAACTAAAAAAAGGTTGTTTTTTTAGTTTTGCAAATGATCACTCTATTTGAAATTCTATAAATCAAAAACGGGTTGTCCAATCGTTATGAAATTTTGGTAAAGTGGAGGCAGAAATGTTTTATACAGAATTATTAACTTTCTGGTTTTCAAAATTTGTCAAAAAACTGTTATCATCGATTTTTCAGAAACAATTTTTTCTTAGTATTGGTTGATTTGATTGATTTATTTATTTTATTACTTCCCGTTTTGTGCCTCTTGGCTAATTTGCGAAGATTGGGATGAGTGATGAAATTGATTAATGGACATTCACAAACAACCATGGCCGAGAGGGATTCGAACCCGGGACCCCTGGCGTCGCAGCGCGATGTGCTAACTACTCAGCCAGAGTGTTCGGCTATTTTGTATTTTGTAGGCCTGTGTTGCTGCAGCCATGAACATTCAGGATCAAGAAGGTTAGAGAGTTAGTTAGTTAAGGTAAAACCCAAACTGAAAATGACACAGAATGGTATGGCTTCCTATGTGGAGAAACTGTGGAAGAAAACATGGTGCAATACATCGAGTACAAGAAATGGGTACACGATTCGTGTTCTGTCTTGTTTTGAAGCTCTATGCATCTGTGTTTAAAACACATTATAATTGTCAATTCGCATTGTGAAACCGATTTTATAAGATATTTTTATTTATCGGACTAAAGCTGTACGCGGAACGTGGCAACACCGCAAGCATTGACACGCAGCGCCAACCGTAGTTTCCACGGTTCAACGAACATCGCTGTGTGCCTTGTGACCAAGGTAAAAGCCAATAACAATTTGGTAATCTTTCTTAATTTGTTGGGAAACCTGACGGTAAGAGACCAGTAGGAAGACCAAGAAGAAGATGGCGGGATAATGTTGAGATGGACCTAAAGGAAATTGGTAGGGATGGAAAAGAGTATATAAATCTTGCTCAGGATAGGGACAGATGGAAGGCCTGTGTTGCTGCAGCCATGAACCTTCGGGTTCAAGAAGGCTAGAGAGTTAGTTAGTTAAGGTAAAACCCAAACTCAAAATGACACAGAATGGTATGGCTTCCTATGCGGAGAAACTGTGGAAGAAAACATGGTGCAATATATCGAGTGCAAGAAATGGGTACACAACTCGTGTTCTGGCATTTCTACATTTGTAATGTTTGCAAATAAACTACAGTGTAATGTTATGTTTACTTTTTCCAGCTTCAAACTTAATGTCGAGAATACGTTTACTTGTTTATAATTTTCCATGTTTTATTTCTTACACTGAAGACCTGATATATCACATGTTTGGAATGATTGTTGCTCTAAACGAACATATTAATGTCAATAGAAAACATTCCACTGTATTTTGTAGTATTTGAGCCTTTCAAACATGTTCTTTCTCAATCTTTTAAACAGCGGTGCGATTTCGGCTCCCTGTGGTGCGATTTAGGAAACCAGTTGCCTAAATCATACCATTTGCAAGGGTTTGGAATTTCATATCTTTCAGATACTTCCAATTGGAATAAAATTTTCCAAAGACATATAAAGAGAGGTAAAAATTCCCTTTACGAGCTGGTATATCAAAAACTTACATCATGTCACTTGTCTTGAAGCTACGCCCATTTATTTTAAAATTGGTGCGATTTGGGCAACTGTCCCCTATACTTTGTGTTGAGGGAATTTGGTGTTTACTATCTTACACTAAAGTCAAGATACATTCTCGCATTGCTTTGATTTTCTTTCCATAGCCCTGCCATTTTCCTCGATGGAGTTAATCTAATAGTTCAAATAAGCGACGTTATATAAAAAAAACGAACAATTATAATGTTCGTGAAGAAATTCACGCCAAAGTCTCGTTCGTAACAATTCATGCGTAATTTCAATATGAATACTACCTATTGATGCTGATGTCGACGACAAATTATTACTTGGTTGATTGATTCGGCTTATCTTATTTAGCTTTTATGCCACTTTCGGCTAATCGGGAATATGAGGATGAGTAATCATAGGATGACATTGTTGAAGCGATGTTTTTCACAAAGAACGCGCATGGCCAGGCCAGGAATCGAACCAGGAAACCATAGCGTCGTATCCTTTCCGCCACGGAGGTCGGCGAACAATTATTACTGTTTCCCTTTTAAGAATAGAAAGATCACCCTCTCTATCCGACTATACTCTATCCCGGCTATTTCTGGAATAAGCGAACGAAAGCAAGTATCTGCGCAAGTAGTGAAGCGAGACGGCTCCCCTAATTAACAGGTAAAATGGAATGGGATTGCGTGGAGGGGAAGCGACTACAGTTACCAGTCTTCGCAGCAGCGTGTACCGATTCGCTTTGCCCACTCGATTCTCTGCCGCTATGCGCGGCCTTGGTCCAGAGATAGACGGGACAGAGTATAGTTACACCAGTTTCTTGCCCAAAATCGATTCATTAACAGTTAGTTCAATATCAACATCAACAAAACCCGCAAAAAGTGAACACACACACAAAAAATATCGCAGATTTCCGTTGTAATAAATTAACAACTTTGATTTTATTGTTGTGACTTAATACTTTTAATACCATTGTTGCTGGTACATTCTAATTCAAATACAAGCAAACTGCCATTCTTTAGGCTGAAGAAGCTTTAAAAGCATTTGTATGACCCTAACAATTTCTCAACTCGCGTAAAGCCAGCGCTCTCGGAAACGGATAACAATCGGTCTAATTACCCCGCCAGTGTTCTGTTTCCAGTTAACTCTTACACAGATAAGAGCTGGGAACAGAACATTTCCTGATAAGGTGGTCCCCCATGAGTTCAATAAAGAATGTCTCTTTCTCTGACTTCAACGTATTTCTCCCCGTAACCCACGGTCACCGACTTACACTCGTCTTACCGTTGCCTTAAAGCTATAAATTATCTGTTTTGTAACCATTAAGTAACGAGAATTTGATAACGTCTTTCTGTAATACGTGAAGGAAAATTACAAAGGGAACCACAGCGATAGCAAAAAGATGTCGGCTTCATACTTCGTTTTGACAGTCATATAACGCAAATTAGAGACCTTCTAGAAACGAGGACGAACTTAAACTTAGGCTCTGGACATTAATGCCAAACGGGAAATTTTCATTCTCAATAAAACGAATCTCGTCTATTTACTTCCCTTCTCAATTCTAATTTATCTAATTTATATACGAGTACAATGGTTTCCAAATATTATTGATTGCCTGACCCTTTTGGCTAAATGTGAAGATGATGCATGATGATATGAAATTGATAAAGGACACTCGCAAAGAACACCTGTGTCCAGGCCGGGATTCGAACCCAGGACCCCTAGCTTCGTACTAGCTACGATAACCACTTAGCCATGGAGGTCTAAAGCAGGGTCTGATTTCATGGAGCGTGGGGGCAACAGCCTTGGTCCATCACTGATAAAAATGGATTTGAAAACGACACAATTTTTTTAAAAAAACATAGGCGTTTGACAGGGTGGTCACTAAAAGCACATGATAAAATTCCAGTTTTCAACGATCAATTTTAAAAAATTCAAAGGTACAAGCAGATGTTTTCTCTATTTCAACCTTACGTACAAGGCACGTCCAGAAAGTAAGTTCCGTTTGGTAATAAAATTAAATTGTGTACAGATACTGAAAAGTTATTTATTGCACAAAATTCTACAACTCTTAAACTACTTTTCCACATAACTGCCGAAATTTTGCAGGCATTTGTCATAGCGTGGCACAAGTTTTTGTATACCTTCTTCATAGAAATTTGCCGCCTGTGTCTTCAACCAGTTGGAAACAGTTTCTTTCAGCTCGTCGTCATTGTTGAAGTGTTGACCGCCAAGGAAAGACTTGAGATGTAAGAACATATGAAAGTCGCTAGGAGCGAGGTCAGGGCTGTACGGAGGATGGTCAAACACGTCCCAGCCAAATCCCTGTAGGAGGTTTTTCGTCACATTTGCAGTGTGTGGTCAGAAAACGAATCACAGATCTGATTTCACAAGCGGCGGGATTTTCAATCAACACCGACATTGTAAAGAAGCACAACAAAGCGTACGTGACTGACAGCGATCTCCAAATGGCTCACGTTTCTTTTCCTTGATACAGAGCGTCTACCGCGCATGTGCGGAACTGCGATCGCAGCGCTGCAGCGGAGATAAATTGAAACGGAACTTACTTTCTGGACGTGCCCTGTATTACGTATTCAATATATTAAAAATTCAAAGGGTCTGTGTGATCCAATGTATCAAAAAATTGCAATTAAATTAAATTGTATCATCGGGCAGAAGTTGGCCCTCATAGTCGCCGATTTTGATGATATTTGGTATACAACTTTGATTTGTTCCGGAATCGACACCTGTCAAAGGATTTTGATGAAATATGATTATTACGTATTATATGAGGGTTGTTCAAAATGTCATTTTTGAGCAATTAACTATATCTCGGGAACGAATTAAAATACAGAAGCATTCTTGAGATCGTTGTAAAGAGAAAAGATGGTTGCATATTATGAGATGATCAAATGTTCAAACTTAGCAAAATTTGAAAACACTGTTCAAATGTTCAAATTTCAAGTTTGAACAGCTCAAAACACCACCAATCGATTTTTCTCATCTTTTATATTTTTAACTACCATCCTTCCTCTTCATACTGAGAAAGTTTTATCGAGGTGTTTTTTGATTCATTTTTTTGGCTAACACAGAAGGTTTTACAACACGCCCACATCTCGTCCCCACGAACGTGGCTAAAAATATGGAAACACTAACGTATAAATTAGCAATAACAGCACAAAATGAAGTCAATTATCGAGTGGAATATCATCTTTTGCTGAACAGTAAGTATACGAGGAGCATGCCGAAAGTTTTTAGCAGCGCAATAATGTAACATCGCAGCAACTGTGCATGTGTTGCATTTGACAGCCTGATGTTTATTGACCTTGAGCAAACAATGGCTAGTGAGTCAGCGATAGTGGGGTGAGAGGTAAGAGCGATAAAGCAGCGCGCGTCGTTCATTGTTGTTGTTAGTCATGGAGCTGTCACGACATGACTTTCGTGCCATGATTTTGTACGATTAAAAAAAGGCTTAACCGCAGAGCAGTGCGTTGAAAGTTTAGTGAATACTTTAGGGGAATCTGCCCTTTCACGAGCCAGTGTTGGAAATTGGTTTCGAGAATTTAAAAGGGGTCGTGTGTCACTTGAAAATGAACCTCGTGCCGGACGGCCTAACACTGCAGTGACACCCGAAAACATCGAAGCTGTGAGGCAAATGGTGAAAGATGATCCCCATATTTCTTTTTTGGATAGAAACGACTCTCAACATTGGGTCAACAGCAGCACAGACAATTGTGCATGAACACTTGGGTCTCAGGAAAAGGTGATCTCGCTGGGTCCCACATTCACTCACGGAAATGGAAAAAGAGGGGAGGGTGGAGTGGTGTGAATTTATGTTGGAGAAATTCAACCAAGGTGCAAGTTGTGATGTTTACAACATCGGCATGGGTGACGAAACGTGGATTTACCATTACGAAGCAGCAGTCGCAAGTGTAGTGCTTCGAGAATGAAGAACGCCCAACAAAAATAAAGAGAGCTCGAAGTGTTGGAAAGAAAATGGTGGCATCTTTTTTCTCATGGAAGAGACATGTTGCGACAGTTGCACTTGAAAATCGGCGTACAGTGAATTCTGAGTGGTACTCAACAGTTTGCCTTCCCAATGTGTTCACGAAATGGAAGGCCCAACACCCAAGATCAAAACTTGGTCACCTGCTGCTGCATCATGACAATGCAAGTTCCCACAGTGCTGCAAGAACCATAGACTTTTTGAGCCGCGAAAGAGTCAGAGTAGTGCCACATCCACCCTATTTGCTGGATCTGGCCTTGTGCGATTTCTTTGTGTTCCCCAAAGTGAAGAAACAGTTGAGTGGATGTCGCTTTTCATCTGATAATGACGCCATTGCTGCTTATTTGGAGGCTGTGAAAAACATTGCCGAAAGTGTGTGGAATGAACAATTTTCTAATTGGTTTCAAAGGATGCCAAAGTGTATTTGTGTCCATGGAGTGTACTTTGAAAAAGTGTAAATGTCTCGTTTCAGTTGAATGATTTTTGTGGGCAGAGCTAAAAACTTTTGGCATTCCCCTCGTATATATCCTTTAGCGCGACACAAATGAAAAGTCTCATCGTAGGAACGCTGCAGCTCAGTTCATTGCTGATGCAGGACAAATTTCAATCTCATTTTTCTCCCTTATATCAAAAAACACCTCGATAAAACTATCTCAGTATAAAGAGGAAGGATGGTAGTTAAAAATATAAAAAAATGAGAAAAATCGATTGGGGGGAGGGTTTCAGCTGTTCAAACTTGAAATTTGAACAGTGTGTTCATATTTTACTAAGTTTCAACATTTGATCATCTCATAATATGCAACAGTCCTTCCTCTTTACAACGAGATGCAGAACGCTGCTGTATCTTCATTCGTTCCCGAGATATAGGGTAGGTTCCTATAAGAGTACGCGGTCTTGAAAGGGTACGCAGTGCCAATTTCCAAAGTTGACAGCATTGTGGGATGGTAGCTTCTAGACTTTAGCAAGCAGCAGTACGGAAAGTTGTGTATGAGCATGAAGGAAGTAACAAGCGGCTGGCAGGTACTGAGTAATTAGCAGGTAAGTACTTTAATGCTTTCAGTGTAATATTACGCTTGTAGAATATAACGTCTGCCCAATAACGCTAAAACGGGAAGACAATGACCTGCATAGTAAATATCTGTGCACGCCTTGAGAATACATAGGTGTGGAGTTCACATGTCTAGTCTGATTGATTCTGCCATCTGGTGACCAAACATTAAATATGGCGTTGTCCTCAAAGAGTACGCATTGAAGAGTACCCAAAGAGTTCGCATGCATACTCTTGAGGGACAGAGCAGTTTCTACGTAGTAAAATTCCCTGAATCTGTGTGACCTCAGATATCTTTTTAAAAATATCAATTTCTCAATAATTAATGTGACAAGTGGATTGCACACAATCCTGGACGCTGTATTACTGTTAATGAAAAGTCCTACCTCTTTCGTTGTTCATGTGAACGAATTGGAACAATTGAAAAGGCGAAAGTAGCATTCCAGTGTACAAGAATACATCCATACAACCCTGACTTTTCACAGACGAAGATTTCCTACCTGCTGTGACAGTGCACCAGGAGGAAACCAGTCAGTGCCCAGATATTTCAATTCAGCTACATGAGGATGATGTTCACCATCCGACGAGTTCCAATGCTAGTGCAGTGTCTGAAAGCACAGACTGTCGAAGTGACAATGGCAGCAAACAGACAGTCAGAAGTTGACCTACGAGTATCTTCTTCTGAATTGTTTCCCCTACCCAAGGCCAAGCATGAGTTGAAGCGCTGTAGATGCGGACAGAAATCCGAAATAATGACATTATCACCATATGGAGCAACATTGGAGTGTGCATCATCCCAAAGTACGGAGGCAAGTGTTGCAAAGGAAAAAGGGGGTTGAATTTGATACTGCTGTACCTTCCACATCTACAGACCTTCAAGAAGTTGTCAACTGTCCAGGCCACGAAATCTACGGGGAACAAATTACAGAAGACTGGATTCAACGTGGAGGTTGCAAGCAATAGTGTCAGGAAGCTTGCTCTTTATGTGAAGGACAGTGTGTCTAGTGTGACATGTGTCAGATGTTTTCTCCACGACACTTTCAAGTGCGTACTTTTAGAGAACGTGTTGCATACTCTTTAAGGACTAGTCCCCTAAGAGTACTATTTTGCATCCATTTAAAAAGATAATTGTATATCCTATATTTTGTTTCCATTCATTTTATTTTTAGTTCCATACGAAAGTAAAGATACTACTTAAGAAGTAGGTGCAGTTGTTTTGTGTTTGTTTGTTTACGTTCCCGTAATATGACTTTAAACACTAAGTGCGTACTCTTATAGGAACCTACCCTACTTAATTGAAAAGAGGACGTTGCTCAAAAATGACATTTTGAACAACCCTCATATAATTCGTATTTCATCCTTTCACATGTATCGGTTTTGGAGCAAAGCAAAGCTGTGTACCAAATATAATCAAAATCCTGCCTGATTTGACATGGAATGACCCATAAACGTTTATATATACAGGGTGTCATTTTAATGGCGCCCACGGAACCCAGATTCGTATAGAGGAAATCAAAACAAACAACTTTTCTCAGCAACATTTTTCTCGTTGGTGCGTCGATTCGACGCTACAGCCGTTCAAAAAAGACCGTTTTGCCGCCTGGATGCTGGCAACCCAACACAACATTTGATCGTATCTGTGACGTCATTTCCTGCGGCGAAACAGCACACGGCAGGGTTGCAAGTAACAAGTAAATTTTGTGAAAATTGACAAAATACCAACCACGTTAACAGCTGTAAAACGAAGCTAGAAACGCGTCCAGAAGACCGAACATCACAGCCTACCAGCCAGAAGATCAGCAGCCATCTCCGGGGAAGGGAGAAGTGAACCAACGATATGAGAATGGTAAAAAAGTATTCAAAATGAAGTGTCAATATGGGATTTTATCTCAGCCTACATATCAAATATCAACAACAATAAATTTTATTGGACTTACAGCTTACATGTGGCTGTTTAAGCCCAGCTACATGTCAAATATTTGCAAATCTCGTTGCAAGGTTGATATCTACAGGTTTGTGTCCAGATGCCATGTGGTACTTTTGTGCTGGTAAGGGAAGTATCCGAGGTTCACGTTGTTACATTTCGGCTAAAACACGTACAACCACAGTAACAATCTAATGATGAATCAGTAGCGAATATACTGTCCTGTTCACAGTTGCAAACTATTACATGTGTATCCGGTGCATAGATAAACACAGTCGTCGGGGAGCTTGTATTACTACTACTTATATCCCTGTATTTTCAACCAGTTTTGCCACTTGCCTCATAATGTCCTGAATATACATTATATTAACCTATGTGCTGCTTGCCTTTGGAATTTTGAGTTCTTTCATTTCTACTTTGTCATCTGTTCAGTGTGTCAGAAGGACGAAGTGGATAAGACTAAATTGTAGATGCCAATTTGATAACTACATTTGCAAATATCTAACATGTAAGCTGAGACAAAATTCGATATGACCACTTTACTTGAATTCGATTTTCATTCTACCATTTTTCGTATCGTTTGTTTACTTCTTGTTAGGTTACACAACGTGTTTTCTCGTTTAATTTTACTGTACATAATGTGGCTGATTGTAGCTATGTCATTTTTCACAGAATATGTGTATTCCTGGTAACCCTGGAACGCATCGCTTCACGACGGGATATGACGTCACAAATGCAATCAAATGTTGTGTGTGGTTGCCAGCATTCAGGCGGCAAAACGGGCTTTTTTGAACGACTGTAGCGCCGAAACGATGCAGCAACGAGAAAAGTGTTACTGAGAAAGGTTGTTTGTTTTGATGTCCTCTACACGTTTCCGTGGTCCGTGGGCGCCATTAAAATGACACCCTGTATATATATATATATACAGGGTGTTAATTTTAACTTGACATATGAAAATAGCGGGAGTGATATGCATGTGAGGAAAAATTGGTCCAAACAAACCATGATCCTTGTCGGGGGGGAAAGTTAATGGCGTACAAATGAGTCCCCGCACAGGGCCCCTCTGGGGGGCAGGGGGCACGTTGTGTTTTTCAAATAGGAACCACCGAATTTTGTTTCATTTTGGGATTCACGGAGTCAAAATAAATAATAATTATGCTTGACATGGGTGCAACAACATGCGAAATAAAAAAGATATGGCCATGTGTATGTTTGGAAACACGTAAATGTCGTGCATGGAAAAACGGTAACAGGCCCCCCATGAAAATACGAAGAATGGCGTGTGCAGAGGAAAATTTCATTGCTGTCGATGGTGTCATTGAAGAGTGGAAGAAGTGCCAAAAGAAGAGTGCGGAGGGGCTAGGGGGAGGGGGCAGCATGCAACGAACAAAGTGGAAATACATCTGCTGGATTAATGCAGATGCCAAGGATATGAGGGAAACAAAATAACGAACTGTGCCAGAAAAGTGAAGGGGTAGGGGAGGTAAATCATGTTTCCAGAACTCACGCGAAGAGTATGTTATCGCCACCAACGTTGTCGGATCAGCTGTGTTATCAGACGCCAGCCACACGTAAGGTACAAACTAGCACATTTGACCTTGAAGTCAGCTCTCTGTGCCTGTGTTTGCTTGGGGAAATAGGTGGTTATTGGTCGTGAGTGCTTCAGAAGGTTAGTTGACGTGCCCGTGTTCGAAGTGAGTGCAGGGTAAAAGTGCAGGTATACCTAGGACGATGGAGCATGTATCTGTGGAAGACAGAATTGAAATGATATTCATGTATGGTGAATGTCGACGGAATGTGGACAATGCTGTCACCGAATATGCCAGATGCTATCCGAACAGAGTGCGTTCGCGGTCGACTTTCGCCAGGGTTGTCAAGCAATTTGCAACAGTAGGAAGCGTGTGTCCGCAACAAAGACGGCGTCGAAGAACTGTCACTGGGGAAAATAATGAAATCGCTGTATTAGCTGCAGTGGCGTATGATCCCCATTCCAGCACGCGTAACATAGCTCGCCAGATTGGGATGTCCCATGTCAGTGTTTGGAACATACTCAAGAGGCACAAGTTTCACCTGTACCATGTGTCCCTGCACCAGGAACTTCATGGTGATGATTTCCGTGCACGGATGGTGTTTTGTGAATGGGCACGTGGACAAATACATCGAAATCCGGCATTCTTTCGGGACATTCTGTTCTCCGACGAAGCAACATTCACAAACCATGGCCAGGTTAACTGGCACAACATGCACTACTGGAGTGCCGACAACCCACATTGGTTGCGTGAAGTTGAACATCAACGCCCGTGGTCAGTGGACGTATGGTGTGGCATCATGGGTGACAAACTCATTGGTTCATTTTTCATTGACGGTACATTGAATGGGCGAAAGTATCGCAATTTCTTGCAGGACGAACTACCGATATTGCTGGAGGATCTAAGCCTTGCACAGCGACAGGCCATGTGGTATCAGCATGATGGTTGTCCGGCGCATTATGCTGCAATAGCTCGGGAAGTATTAACGCGCAAGTTCCATCATCGCTGGATCGGACGACATGGTCCTGTCAATTGGCCGGCTAGATTACCAGACCTTACTGCATCAGATTTCTTTCTGTGGGGTTTTCTTAAAGGAATGGTATATCAAACTGTACTCACAACGCGCAACGACATGATGCAACGAATATGAAATGCTTGCACACAAATTGATGCCGCCACACTTTTGCGTTGTGAACAGTCATTTCATGCAAGAATAAATATATGCATCGACGTTCATGGTCACCATTTCGAGCATTTGCTTGGGTAAGGCATGTATGCCCACGCACCACCCCACCCCCACAGGTGAGAGGCAAGGGGACTCACATGAAACAAGCACCCCACAGGTGAGAGGCAAGGGGACTCACGTGAAACAAGCACCCCACAGGTGAGAGGCAAGGAGACTCATGTGAAACAAGCACCCCACAGGTGAGAGGCAAGGAGACTCACGTGAAACAAGCACCCCACAGGTGAGAGGCAAGGAGACTCACGTGAAACAAGCACCCCACAGGTGAGAGGCAAGGGTTCTCACTTGAAACAAGCACCCCACACGTGAGAGGCAAGGAAACTCCCTTGAAACAGGCACCCCACAGGTTCGAGGGTAATAGTATTTGCATTCCATCCTTCCCATCTCCTACACTTTTCCGGCATCCCTGAATACGTTTTTTTGTTTCCCTCATCTCCATGCCATCTGCATTAATCCAGCAGATGTATTTCCACTTTGTTCGTTGCATGCTGCCCCCTTCCCCTATCCCCTCCGCACTCTTATTTTGGCACTTCTTCCACTCTTCAATGACGCCATCGACAGCAATGAAATTTTCCTCTGCACACGCCATTCTTCATATTTTCATGGGGGCCTGTTACCGTTTTTCCATGCACGACATTTACGTGTTTCCAGTGGTCGGAAGTAGCGCGCTACTTGTAGCGTCGCTACTGTAGCTAGCTACAAAATTTGTAGCGGTAGCTGTAGCGGCACTACATTTTTTAAATTGTAGTTGTAGCTGTAGCGAAGCTACAAAATTCCTGTAGTTGTAGCGAAAATTTCGCTACAGCTACATTTTTTCTCAGCATTTTGAGGTAATTTTTTAATGTGGCAACGGCGTCAAAAATAAATGACAATATTGCTTACTTTTACAAGAGACTCAAAAAGACGAAGTCCATTACATGCAAATACAGATAATCTAGATTATAAATATCTGCGTAATTTATTTAATTAGCATCTGAATAATTCTAATATCCAGATAACTAACTGGCATATATGAATGTATTCAGGCTAATAGCCATTTATTTTAGCTGCATCGCTATTTTGGGAAGAATCATGCCGCATTTGCTACACCGTCAGGAAAAAATGCCCCGTTTGTGCCACCCCTGGAACAAACCCTGTGGATATCGATGGCGTAACAGACAGCAAAATATCGATAATTACTGTGTAAAACACAACTTACAGTGCAAAAACGGGCGATCCATTTTCTACTAATCTGACAAAGTGCTAGCAATCAGTGGTTCAGTACGTTAACAGCATTGATCATTGTCAGTGTATAGGATCACACCTGCAGGAAATTATTGTTACAAGAACGATTGTTTCTGGAATTACATTTATTTTGGTCATGATATTTGTTCGCAAATTTTAAAATTACAATATGTTTAGAACACTCGGGTTTAAACATCAGTTTCCTCAATATATTTTATCATATTGTAAAAAAAAAAACGAACAAGTTATTGACTTTCCTGCAGAAATGACATTTTTTGTTAAAATACACAGTTTTCAAATTTATGTATTTTTCCTACTTTTGCGTCCCTTTCCTGTAACTTTTTCTAATCATGGCAATGAGGATGCATTGTTTATTTAGTTATTTTCTTATCTATGGCCGTTTTCCGCCACTTTTGGCTAATTGTGAGAATGGGGAAGAATGATGAGTGGGGAATGGAGAAGCAGGAGGATCCCATCTTCCCAACTAGGAGTCTTTCCTAGTGTTTGTTTTGAGTCCACTTTATGCACAAATCAGCTGATCGAGACTGATACGAACCACCATGTGCCCTCCGCCAGGTATCGAACCTGGGGCCCTTTGAATACAAGGCTACAATTACAATTTCCACTGTGTCTTCGGGGAAGCATTTTCAACAGAAAAACTTACGTAAAGCATTGTTCCAGCTGTTTCTCATTTATACCATTAGAAGCATCCCCCAGCTATCCTCAAGGTTCGAGCAAATATCCGCCATCCCCAAATAACATTTTGTTTAAGTTAAGAAGATAAAATTGCTACATATCACATTTTTATCTTATTCCCATTTTGTGCAACACGTTCTAGTTAATTTCGATACATGTGATATTCTTCCAATTAATTTTAAAAAGAAGTCTGTCACATAAATATTTTTAAAATGACAATCAGAACATCACGCATACGTGTAAGACCTAGTTTTTTGAATTGATATGCCACTTACAAGGTACTTTATTCTCAAACACTTTATTAAAAATATGAAACTGAAGTAACACTGCTATAAAAATTATAGAATGAAGGGAATCATGGTAATA
This sequence comes from Lepisma saccharinum, assembly GCF_977018435.1. Classification (NCBI taxonomy): domain Eukaryota; kingdom Metazoa; phylum Arthropoda; class Insecta; order Zygentoma; family Lepismatidae; genus Lepisma; species Lepisma saccharinum. The sequence goes on from NC_139247.1 coordinate 26,456,597, forward strand.
AATAACAGAATCTATTTTTCAGTATGTACAACTATCATACTAGGGCTTCTTTTGAATAGCCATATAGTTGTTTAAGTTTTTAATACAGAAGTAGCGCAAAAGTAGCGAAGTAGCGAGTAGCGAACAGGAGTAGCGTAGCGAGCTACTTTTTGGTAAATGTAGTTGTAGCTGTAGCGAAGCTACATTTTGGAAAAGTAGCTGTAGTTGTAGCGAAGCTACTTATAAATTGTAGCGTTCTGATCACTGCGTGTTTCCAAACATACACATGGCCATATCTTTTTTATTTCGCATGTTGTTGCACCCATGTCAAGCATAATTATTATTTATTTTGACTCCGTGAATCCCAAAATGAAACAAAATTCGGGGGTTCCTATTTGAAAAACACAACGTGCCCCCCTGCCCCCCAGGGGGGCCCTGTGCGGGGGCTCATTTGTACGCCATTAACTTTCCCCCCGGCAAGGATATGGTTTGTTTGGACCAAATTTTCCTCACATGCATATCACACCCGCTATTTTCATATGTCAAGTTAAAATTAACACCCTGTATATATATATATATATATATATATATATATATATATATATATATATATATATATATATATATACAGGGTATATATATATATGATGAAGGAAACTAAGTAAACGTTAGAACATCGCCTCTTCACACAGTACACTGACCCAATCGTACAACCAGTAATACCTAGCACTAACATTCCTCTGTCGCTACTAGGTTCGGCCACCTGATTGAGGTAATCAAGCCGGTGGTAGAGGAATGAAAACCTGCAGGGTCAACACATTATGACAGGAAATAAAACGTCGCCTTTGGGATGAAAATAAGACAGTTATCGTAGATCACAGAAACCGTCGGGATGAGCGCGGTAAGCGCCGCGAACGAGTTGAATCACGGAGGACGCCCGAGGCGAGACGAGTTGGCGACACCTGCATGGGTCTGCGGGTAGCCAGCGGCGATTGGGCCAGGTAAGTGTGGAGAGAGCTCTGTCTTCTTCATCTTCCCTCTTCTCGGCCAGGCGGGCCAACGAGTTAAACTTAACCTCTCGCTTCTCTTCGAGCTACTTCCTTGTGTCTCTAACAATTCCCTTCACTAAATGGAGTCACACTTCAATATATATATATATATATATATATATATATATATATATATATATATATAAATAATTAATTTAAGGTGCGGAGTTTAAATTTGCCATTTCAAATACTCGGACTCGAAATGCATCTACAAACACATGTCACAAATGTTAAGGCATATAACTAATGTACGAAAAATTGTTAACTGCATAAGAATTTCAAATCTAAATTTACCTAATGAACTTCGAGATTCTTACCTTACAATAATCTTCACTCTATCAGACAGATTGTTCTGCAAAGGACATTAACGAAGTAAACGGATGGAGAGAATTCTGTTTTATTTCCACCCAGATATCTTTTCTATCGTTGATAAAAATAAACTGTTAAAAGCTTGCCTCAGAACATGTATACATATGTATAAATTTAATGATGTTTGGATTAATGAAAATTTCATTTTTCACGTCTACGGAGAAAAATTCACGCAAATTCCCGGAGCCAATAATTCACGCACAATTCCCGGAATTCAAGGTATTCCCGGTGAGTACCCACCCTCGTTTTGTATTACATAGAAAAGCATAAATTTACCTATAATTGATGAGGAAATGATAATTTTGAATTTGCAATGACAATAAATAAACTTACATGAATTCATTTTGAAAGTGCTAGAATCACCTGTTGGTAGACACCGCTATTTTATAGGTAAATCTGAGTTCTCCATAAGGAAAATGGTTGGTTGATTTGTTGTTTTAAGTCCACTTTATGCACAGTAAGGCTAATTGGGACTGGACCTACAGTTTAAAGTGGGATCCGAACCACTTGTGCCTCCACCGGGTATCGAACCCGGGACCCCTTGATTACAAGGCAACGACGCTACCACTGCGCCATCGGGGCATAAGGAAAATGGATCGCGAGTACTCGTATATGACGTCAAAGTCACACACCCAGGGACTATATCCCTGCTTATTTATAAAAATAACTGCGTTTCGAAAATACAATGCTGAATAGTTTAACAATCACTATTCAATTGTTTCAGTTGCCATGGTAAGTAGAGCTTACTCGATGTTGATGGAAAAAGCTGAAACAAATCCAGGTAAAAATAGTGCTTAATTAGATATTACAAGGATAATTAACCAGACATGTGAAATATTTTGCTTGAATAATCTGATTAATACCTATCACGTAGCATACAATAACAATGACTCATAAGTCCTAAGTAGAGCACGGATTCTTGTGTCATATTTTTATTCAAGCACATTTTGTAGCACGAAAACCTGAGATATCGACAGACTACATCAATAGATTACTCGTATTAATTTTTTCTTCTGCGTACATCAATGGATTCTACATATGTGTAGTGATCTTGCAGAAAACCACATATTTTAAATTTCTTCTAATTAAAGTTATGTCCTTCTGCAACACGTGAGTACAGACGTTTAGAATAAGGACACCGTCGACGAACCAAATACCACATTCTACCTCGAATCGCACAGTTGGGTCTAGATGATAAATAGATATGTTGGGTTTTGTCCACAGATGTGTTTATCACCTAGACACTAAGTATTCTCATTGGATATAGCCGTTATCATGCAAAAACGAATGGTGTAAGTTTAAAGTCAGTAAACAAAAAAAAAAAGCAATAATACGTGATTTGTGATTTGGTGTTTTAAGTCCACTTTATGCACAGTAAGGCTAATCGGGACTGGACCTACAGTTTAAAGTGGGATCCGAACCACTTGTGCCTCCACCGGGTATCGAACCCGGGACCCCTTGATTACAAGGCAATGACGCTACCACTGCGCCATGTGGAAGGCCCTAGCAATAATACGTAGCTAGTCGCCAATTAGTCTATCAGAAAATATAAATGTCGTCATAATAGTCAGTTTCATGAATAATTACCATGCGTGGAATTTATGCTAAAGATAATAAAGTTTTACTTGAGACATCCAAGAGGGTCTATGTAATACGGACTTCTTAAAAAGTAGCAGAGCTACTTAACTGAAATAGTTACATACGTATTTCTAAAGGTTCAAGTAGCATTGGAGCATGATTCGTTTGCGTGTATAGTTAGTCAGGGTCTCACAAAAAATACACATCAATATTACGAATAGGAATGAATGCAAGAACAGAACAGTTTTGTGACATTTGCATCCAAGTACTGCTAATTTTCACTACATGTATTTATTTATTATATTCGTAGAGGTACGAGCATATCATTGTACTGAATAGAATGCAAAATAGTTTGGCAAAACAATATGAATTTTACAATGCAGGACTTGGACAATGTTTTGTCTACTTTCAAAAATAAATAACTGTTGCCATACTTCATTGCATTCACATCATATTAAAAATACATGGGAAAAGTAATCGCTTCGAAGGTCCTGGCACTACAAAGCTTGGGTCGCACACCATTGTCTACTCAATAGCTTTAACACTGAATTTTAGTGAACCACAGACGGCAGTGCGAAACATCTGAAGCCTCCCCGATCAAGCATATGACTAAAAGACAAAATCTACTACTTCTTTTTCAATATTATTGTGGGAGCACAGATTTAAAAGCAGTGTCAGCAGTTCACACATCTTTGATAAACGGTAAAACTTAAGACAATGTCTTAGTGATTACTCCTGGAGCCTTCCCGGGAAGAACGAGCATTGCACGGGCAAAGCCTGTTCTCTCAAAAAATTGGGGTGAGAGCTCGAAAAGCTGAGTCAATTTACAGCACGTTCCTGTGCTTTCTTATATGCAAATGATAAATATTATTACTCGGGTTTTTAGGAGTTGTCATATTTTTATTAGTTTTGTAAAAAAATCAATATCTTTATAGTTTTTCCTTAAAGTTCGGTAGAAATTTTCGATTACATTGTTGACGATTCGAATTTTACTGTGAAGAAATTTGAATTATATTTTAGCATGCGTATATCGTGCCATCTGTTGAGAGTTTTTAAAAAGTTATTTTTAAAAATTTAAGATTATCAACAATGCACTTCACTATAATAAGTACATATACATGCTATTATCATATGTACTTAAGCTGTTTCCTCTTCCCTTGGGTAGTATTCAGAAATCCTTAATGGTGAAATTTACGCTGTGAAGACGTTTTAATTAAACCTTTGTGATTGGTCTAGGTTGGATGAATTCGAAAACCAAGCCTACTTTCAAGGGAAGAGGATGCACCAGAACAGTTGGTTCTCCGACGCAAGATTGTATGGTGGAAGCAGCCTTGAGTCCCTCTCCAACTCAAAAGAAAAGAGGCACGCACAGACGGTAGAGATTTTGACGCATTTGTGGGGCTTATCACTAACCATTACCTGCACCATGCAACCATCTCTGTAGCCAGGAAGAGAAAAATTGCCTTTAGTTTTTCTTAAATGTTGAAAAAGTCAGTATGAAAGGATTTTTTCCTCAAGGATAGTAAGAAATTGGGAGTAGGCTTTCCAATTTTTTATGAGCTATTACGAAATATTCCAGTGGGGTTAGCAGGTTGGGTTCCGTTAGCAAGAGTCTCCGTGGGTGCGATGTTCAACGAAATGCATTACAGTAGACGTTTTCTGATCTGGCGTTTTCTCTGCCGTCAGGGTTAAGTTTCCTTTCAAAGCGGACTCACCCTCCTTCCAAAGCGGGGCCCATGGACTGGCATCACGTGTGGCGTGGAAGAAGTCAAGCCGCGGTAAAAAAAGGTAAAGTGCTCCCCTGTGCATAGCACCACGCCATGAAGGCGTATAGGGGGTGTGGGGGTAACGCCCAACACTTTCTTGATCCCGGTCGTGAGTGGGGGTGATGCGATCAGCATCACGCCCCTGACCGCCTTTACCCCCCAGGGTTTCCCCCAGGTACCCATGTTATTCGACGCTGGGTGGGCGCCGGGGCCGCATCCATCGTTAGAAAAGTTCCCGGATTTGAACCGGCCGTGGATCGAACCCGGGACCTTGAGCATGGTAGTCAGACGCGTTACCGACTGAGCCACCGCGGCCATAACAGCACTAACTGTCTACGAATAACTTCTCCTCCGCGGCTTGACCGCGCGGCTTGACTTCTGGCGTGGAAGAAGTCAAGCCGCGGAGGAGAAGTTATTCGTAGACAGTTAGTGCTGTGAAAGCACACCGGCCACGTGCAAAATGTTTCATAGTTGACATCAAGTACCTTGTCTTGCCCCAGGTTTTCCTACCACGGCCAAAAAAAATAAACTGCAACAAAAACAATGTAAAAAATCACAAGACCGCAATGACGTGAGTTGACAATGGTTGCTTTCATTAATGCTGATCACTTGTGCCCCTGGTTAACCGTGGCTGGCACATGAAAGGATGAAGCACAAATTTCATTCCTCATGTTTCCATTTCGCATTCTTCCCAATTCCAACTGATCCGCCTATCTCCTCTTTTTAATTCCCTTGTGATTACGCCATCAGTTAATAGCACTGCATTTTTTCTTCGCTTCCTTCCTCGGAGCATCGTTAATAAAATCCCTACTTCTTCAGCTTATTGTGCAGCTCTGCGTCTATTTCCAAGAGTTTAACCACGAAATGTGCCGACAAATGGAACAATGTTGTAATGGTTGGAAGGACTCCAACAGCTTCACATTTCTCGTAGTGCGTCAATTCCTCCACGAGGATGAAAATTTCATGACCGAAATATGAACGTAAAGTTGTTCGATTTTCTGAGCGAAACATGTATCTCTTTCAAGTTATCAATTTTACCAAAAATTTCCACGCATTTTTTAACAACTTTCCGGACTGTTCGTAATGGAAGGACGACGGAACGGAATTTTTTAAAAATCAAATCAAAATATGGACTTACAATTGTGAACCGACTCACCTATGAAATGCATAAGGAAGACAATGGATTACCGTAATATGTTTTAAGTGTTGACACGTTATCTCCTCCTATTTCCCCTAAAGACAGATTTGAGAGATTCAGATGCCTCTATGAGCGAGAATTTGAAACTTAGATACTTGCGTCTAGCATTGAAATGTTGATACTTCACAGTTCCAACTTATACATGACTCCATTTCCACGAAAAGTGGAGTAACTCCACTTCAGGGCGGCCGCTCTAGGACCATAATAAAATTCAAGTATGATTCCCGGTTATCAAGGCGAACTTCCCAAAAATTCCAGGCTACAATTTCAACCTTACGCATTACGGCCTCTCACCAGCCACACATATATATATACACACACAGGTTTATCAGCAAAACGGGTCTGTGTGATTCTAATGTATCCAAAAATTCCAATTGATAATTAAATAGTATATATTTAATTTAAGGTACGGAGTTTACATTTGACATTTCACATACTCAGACTCGAAATACATCTACAAAAACAAGTCACAAATGTTATGGGATACACTAATCTACGAAAATTGTTAATTGTATAAGAATTTCACACTCTAATTTACATAACCAACTTCAAGATCTTATCTTGCAATAATCTTCCGCCTGTTAGATAGATTGTTCCGCAAAAGAACACTACAAAGTAAACGGATTGAGATAATTCTGTTTCATTTTCAGCGCAGCTTTCTCTTCTATCCTCGATAAAAATAAAAGCTAGACTGTGAAAAACTTGCCTCAGGAATTTATAAATATTTTATGAACTCACTGGGATTTGGATTAATAAAAGTTGCAATTTTTCACGTCTACGGAGAAAAATTCAAGAATTCCCGAAGCCAATAATTCACTCATAATTCCCGAAATTCAAGGATTTCTCGGTGAGTAGCCACCCTGTTTGAAATGTGTTATATATATATATATATATATATATATATATATATATATATAACCATCCAACATAGATCGGGGCTACGCACTACATGGGTAGCTCCTCTCCGACCGGTGGAAGACAGTAGTAGGTAGGATTTTACTTTAAGCTGTAGGTGCAGCCCCAATTATTCAAACTCAGCAGAAAGTGCACTTAAAACAAGAACTCAAACTCTCCGAAAGACGAACAGAATGTTCCGCATGGTGTGCGGAAAGATAAGTCCTTGGAAAGTATCGAACTACACCGGAACTGTAGGATCAAAATATGATTCCAAAATTTTTCGATTAAGTATATCTAAAGGCAAGTAAAGTAGGAAAGTGTTACGTTTAGGCCGTTCGCCGGCTTAACCTGCTTGGCTGCGACAGGATATGCATATGAGGAACAGAATAATTTAAGTTTATCGCTCTTTACCAATATTTAATAGAGACTATACAAGCGAGTGGGAAGATGACCACGCACGAGCCAGTAAGGTAACTCAACACTGATAATGATAAACTCAAAGTGTCACCACTGTACCTGGTTTCTTTCGTGGTTCCTTGGCTGGGTTACGACGCGGCGCTGTGTCGGTTCATCGAAGGTGTCCTCGGTGGGTTCGCCCAAACCTCTCAAGCGGACCGACTTAACACTATGTCGCAACACACTTCGCGCTTCGCTCTCTCGACTGCTGGCGTTTTTGATTACACAGCATCTTATTCTGGCTCGTGACAAACATTCAATTCTTGAATTGAAATAATCCACACAGGTTTTGGTCATACGTAGTCAGTGCTTTCATTTCAAATGTGTATGTACCAAGACTATAAAATAGTTACACGTAAATAGTGACATTAACATGCTCACATGATTTTTCAGTTTCACATATGTAAATTTGTAGCCCAACAAAAATTTAGCCAAAAAATAAAGTTGTCCTTAGTAGTTGGAAGTTGATAGAAAAATTCAAAAGTCCATGAAACTTTCCAGGTGATGTTTGCTCTGCCGAAGCACAATTGTCACCAATCACACTCGGGAGAAAAAAGCTTCATAGTATTTGATCGTCATAATTAGTTCAATTAGGTACCTTGGATAGCGAGGTCCAATTTTCAGAAGACATTTAAATGCCGAGATAAATTTTATTAAACTGTTAAAACATAAAAGCCAGATGTGACCTGCAAGGGTACGACGTATTCAATGCAAAGACTTTGTTTTTTCTTCAAATTTCTAATGTAATATATTTTACAACAATTTAATATTGCTCTATTTTGTTAAAATTAATATTGCTCATTTGATTTATTACAATATCTGCGTATTTTACAGATCAGCAGAAAACAAGTTTCATAATATTAATGATTACGTATCCTACAGGTGTAGTGTAGGCTATGGGTTTATGTACAAAATGATTTTTCACTTTGAACTTCTCCAGTGTGTTCCAATGTATTAATTCTCTAACTTAATCTAATTACATACGCAAAAAAAAAACAAAAAAAAAAACATGTAAGACACGATTAACCTCAAATTAAAAACGCATCGTTAATTAACAGAAATAAAGAAATTCAATAGTGATACGTATTTCATTATTTTTAATAATAATAACAGTTGTAATGAAACTGATACTGATAACTAACTAACTAACTCTCTAGCCTTCTTAAACCCGAAGGTTCATGGCTGCAGAAACACAAGCCTTCCATCTGTCCCTATCTTGAGCAAGATCTATTTCCATCTCTACCGATTTCCTTTAGGTCCATCTCAACGTTGTCCCTCCATCTTCGTCTTGGCCTTCCTATAGGTCTCTTACCATCGGGTTTCCCAACAAGAATCCTGTGAACTACTCTTTACTCTCCCATTCGTGCCACATGGCCTGCCCACCTAAGTCTTCTTGATTTAATTATTCTAATAATATCTGGACATGAATACAAATTATGTAGTTCTAAATTACGTAACCTTCTCCACTCACCTGTCTCTTCATCCCTTTTAGGTCCAAAGATTTTCCTAAGGATCTTATTTTCAAATACTCTCAATTTTTTTTCCTCTTTCAATGTAAGGGACCAAGTTTCACACCCATATAATACTACAGGCAAAATTACTGTTTTGTATATTTTAACTTTTAGTTTCTTAGATATTAAACGAGAAGACAGAAGTTTATGAAGAGAGAAGTAACATGCATTTCCTGCATTAAGTCTACTTTTTATTTCCTCTTTAATATAATTTTCATTTGTTAATATTACTCCTAAGTATTTGAATTTCGAAACTGGTTTAAACGAGTTGTTATCAATAATTAGATTTTGATTATTACCTAACACTTGGTTTCGGCCTGTAAGCATATATTTAGTTTTCTCTTTGTTAACTTCCAAACCTATCTCTTTAGCAGTTTTGAAAAATATTATAGCATTATTCTTAATTGTATTTATATCATCCCCTAAAACGTCTACATCATCTACATATGCTAACAACTGAGTCACACCATTTAATTTTAGTCCTTCGTTAGTTTCTTTTACCTTCCTAAGAGTATATTCTAAGGCAAAATTATAGAGCAATGGAGATAATGCATCTCCTTGTTTTAACCCATCATGAATTGTAAATTTGTCAGACACATTAATACCCACACGAATTTTACTTTGTTTCACTGGTGCATACTTTTATCATACTAACAAGCTTCTTAGGAATTCCAAACTCGACTAATATATTATATAATTTATCTCTTTTGACCAAATCATATGCTTTTTTGAAATCAATGAATAGCAGCTGATGGACATTTTGGTTATATCCCACTTTTTTTCAAGTGTCTGTCTGATGTGAAAAATTTGATCTGTAGTTGATCTGTTACGTTTAAATCCACATTGATAATCACCTATAATTTCATTAGCATATGGGGTAAGTCTTTTTAAAATAATGTTAGATAATATTTTATATGTTGTTGAGAGTAGAGAAATTCCACGGTAATTATTGCAGATACTGATATAAATAATAATAAAAAATGGATTAACTCAAGAGTAGACACCATACTGATTAAACGAGTACTATTTGCTTTGCCCTCATCACTCTCGAGTGGTATTGCCCCAGGTTCACATTTTATCAGAGACTGGGTGAACCCCAGAACACCCCCATGTAGGGACATCCGGGGAATAGTACCAGACTTTCCCGCGTGGCGTTCAGACGACATACCGACTGGACACCGTGGCTATAAATATTGAGGGAGTGAAAATAATGTTTTGGTCAACAAATACAGAAAAAAATTCAGTACAATATAGTTCATATATATGTTGAAACACTGATCTTATGTTCCTCTAAGTTATATTGCCTGGACTTGCATAAGCCGCAAGCTGAGTGTGATTTAACATTAAAGACATTTAGAATGTCGCGTATGTAGTGTTGTTTTAAGTATTACATATTCTTGTCGAATGCGCCCGTTTTTTTTAAGGGGTTCTTTACTCCACGTTTCTTTTACTCTAAGGTAAAGGTTTTATATAAAAAATGACTTTGCCTTTTATAAGTCAACTTAATGCACAGATAGGTTAATCGGAACTGAATTTACAATTTAAAGTGGGATCCGAATCACTGTGCAATGTGCCTCCACAGAGTATCGAACCCGGGACCCCTTGATTAAAATGTGACGAGGCTACCACAACGACACAGGGGAGGCCTCGTTTTAGATAAGAGCATTTTACCTCATATACTTAGAAGGGTTCAAAATGGCCACACGTGCCGCCGCACCTAAAAAAATTTAAAATCATCATCACAATCTAATTTTTGCTACCTGCAACTAATCTGGGGATCCCACACAAGATTTGAGATGTCTTGACAAAAATCAACACATAAAGAGTCTTCCCAAGTTCTGCTATTGAGAAGTGGACCATTTTTATTGACTTTGCTGAAAGAAAAGTTGGCGAGTTACGATCAAGGCGTCAAGTGATCCACATTCAGTCCACAAACTCTTTTGATTCCAATCCCAGGGCGGGTCACGGGAAAGATTCCCAACTCATTCTGCTTCTTCAGTCAGGCAGCTACCTTGGGCCAAGAACGTGTCCTGGACAAGAAAAACCTCCCCCAACTTAACTTCCAGCTCCCGTATTTGGCAGAGAAAAAGAAATCGTAATGTTATAACAGCTCGCCATGTCAGAAAAAGTTTCCTTGAACGTGATCGCGCAAAACATACAAGTCTTTCAGATTTATTTCTCTACAACTCCCACATCAAGAAAGGACTTTCAAGCTCCAAAAGACATGACCTCTGTTATGTTACACTTCGACAACGAAACGAAAGTTACAATTAATTATTCCTACGACATGGTTTCGGAAAAGAAAACATTATAGACACAAATACAATGTTTTGTGTTTACAACAGTAATTTCTCATCTCTTTCTCTCTCTCTCTCTCATATATATATATATATATATATATATATATATATACACGAGGGGAGTTCAAAAAGTTTTCATATTCACCTACTTCAAAATGTCGGAGAAAGTTGAAATTGGGCAGAAAGATTATGTCTTTTCTACCTAGTCACCACCCGATGTTACACAATTTTCCCACCGTTACAAACACTTGTGAAAACCATCTTTATAAAACGCTCGAGATTTAGGGGTTTAGTTAGAATTTTCTAGAAGGAAGCTAGTGTTATTCGTAAGATAAAGAACAATTAGCGTCAAGTGAAAAAAAAAAAAAACAACGAACGCTTCCGATATAGGTGTTTTTCTGTTTAACAGTCGAGCAAAGGCAGCAGGGGCGTTTCGAAATATTTGTGCCGTGTATGGGGAGAATGCCAACGGGGAAAGCAGGCCAAGAAAATGGTTTTGTCGTTTAAAAGAGAGAAACTTTGACTCGAGTCCCATGTCCAAAGTTCGTGCTTTGATTAACTACGTTTAAAAGCTTGAATCCACGATGACCCATGTCAGTCAATACGAGAATTGGCAAAAGTGAACTGTGACCAGTCAACCATCGTGCGATATTTACATATCATGGGAAAGGTTAAAAAAGTTGGGTGTATGGATACCGCACGCTTTAAGTGAAAACAACATAAATCAGCGGGTGGTAATTTGTGCTCCTTCGCTTGCTCGTCATCGGTTAACTCGTGAACAACATCGATCATTCCCATCTATGATTGTTACCGGTGACGAGAAATGGTGCCTTTACGTCAACATCAAAAAAATAAATAAATGACTGGGCCCTAACATAAAAGCAACTCTCCATCCATCCAGACAAGATAATGCTGTGTGTCTGGCGGGATCAAGAAGGCGTTGTATACTATGAATAGCTTCCCAGATATGTTACCATCACTGCTGACATTTGTCAACAACCTAGGTGTCTTGCAGCCCCATTTCAAGAAAAACAACCAGCAAGACTGCATTAAGTGCAGCTGCAACACGGTAATGCAGGCCCACACTCGGCTAACATGACACCTTTGCTGGGAGGTATTCCACATCCCCTTTACTTCCCTGATGTTGCGTCCGCGGATTTCCACCTTTTCCGCTTTCCATTCGACAATATTCAAGGAAACTCCTTTGATAACGAAAACTCTCTTCAAACTTGGCTCGAAGACTTCTTTAACTCCAAATCAGCCGACATATTCAGGCATGGAATCGAACAACTGCCCCAGCGTTGGCAGACAGTAATAGACAATGAATGAGAATATTACTGATTAGTTTCTGCATTCCTTTATCTGAAATGAGTATCAATGTCACAGTGAAAAAAGGCTACGAACGTATGTATCAACCCAATACTTACTTTACTTGTAAGCTGCTGTGGAGACCAATAATAAATTCTCACCCAAAAATAAACAAGCCGAGTGAAAAAGAACTAAAAAAAAACAATATTCATACAACTTGTATTGTGAACAAGAACATGATAGCATATTATTAATTTCAGCAAATTCGAAATATATATATAGTCAATTTGATTCTTTCTTGTTTTTTACATGCGCATTAATTCAATCCTCAGGATTATACGTAATTAATGTGATATTAATTCAGTCTTGGAGCAACCGTATAGTCGAATGAATACCGATCTTCACTTTGGTGCCAGCGGTCCCAGGTTCGATCATGTGGAGTTCTTAAATTTCGACGTTCACCCAGCACCGTAAGGATAATTGGGATTACGGTTTATAAACGTAGAAAACCGCGGCGATAGGACCCGTTGGGTCGTGTTGACCATCAAAAGATGCTGAGCAACAGTATTCAATTTACTTCGTATTTTTAAATTCTCTTTCGAAACAATTTTCACACATTTCAGTATCAATATGTCAGTTGAAGGACAGGTACGTATAATGATACATCCAAAGAAATTTAATTCACGGTTACGTTGTTTTCTTTTCATCTCAAAAGAACAGAAAGAGGAATAATCACCGAGGATTTGTGCATTGGCCTCCAAAGGCATGAGTTCCATGTTCGAATCCCAGATAAGCTATGGGGTTTTACTGTTTTTGCTCTTTCGTATACGTCTTGAATTCGTAACTCGTCCAGGTTGTCTCTATTAGAATAGAAAAGTATCGACGTACAATAATGTAAAATACAGACACAAACAAAAATAAAATAACAAGAATCAAAGAATGTATACGATAAAATGTTCTTTCTATTCTCCGTGATTTGAGGTTCCGTTGGTCTAAATTATGGTGGGAGCAGAGAAGTCAAATGCCCCTCCCTCGGCTCTTTTCTCCTACAAAGAGACTGACTGATGGCTGCCTGGGATTTCACATGCAGTCCTGCAGAGTTTGCCTCGAAAGTCAAATACAAGCAATTGCTATTGGAGCCATTGGTGTCACACAGACATTCAGTGCCTTCATATAACCTTCTCCAGAAATAAACTTACTCTGGTTCATGATCCACTTAGGCTGCAACCACATCACTGATTTGCACTTCCTCCAATTCTGTTGGCGCTTACTTTTGCATGGGCAAGCGTCGAGTTAGCAAATGAGTTTCTTCCTAACGAATATTTATAGCACTTTCATAAATGGGGAAATAAATCTTTTCGGAAGAAAAATTTATCTTCTAAAACTTCACATCTTCGTAACTTAAATTGGTTCGTGTTCCTAACGAAAAGTTACGTACATATTGCTACTCAACTAGGAGGAAAAATGTACACGTCAATCATGCCGAACTCAGAGCAGACGGTGGTTACAATTTTTCTGTGCAATTTTGTTCTTACTTTCGACATTCTTTGAACGTTTTAATATTTTAAAGACCTATCAATAACTTTCGATATTAAAAATATCAGGGCCATTGCTATGCTACTAAGGGAATGTTTCTTGAACTGAAAATACAAGAATAAGGGTGAGTGGTAAGGGTTAGGTAATGAAAAAAAACATAACTTGTAACCTAAAAGAAAACTTATGTAAAGTGAAATATGATACATCAATTACACTTAAAAAGATCAAATTGTATCCTTACTTTCCAGAAGGAAATTAAAATCTCATGATAGAAAATGAAGAGAAACTATCAGGCTCGTTCCCATGATTTGTTCGAAGTAGGGGATGCGGATGAAAGGAATCATCCTAGAGAGGGCACTTGTAAAATGTATTCGGATCTTGGAATGCTTGATTGATTTAGTTTATTTTACTCCGCGTTTTGTACCTCTTGGCTAATTTGCGAAGATGGGGATGAGTGATGAAATTGATGAATGGACATTCACAAACAACCAAGCCCGAGCGGAATTCGAACCAGGGACCCTTGCCGTAGCACCGCGATGTGCTAACCACTCGGCCACAGGGTCCGGCTCGGATCTTGGAGAATGTAGTAATACATATAAGTTCAGTTTAGTGGAAAACAAACAAGACCGAGGAGGATTATATTGATTGATTTTCTTTATTTTATGTCGCATTTCTGCCACTTTTGGCTAATTGCGAAGATAAGGATAAGTGATGATATAATGGAATCGATGAAGGGACACGCAATGAGCAGCTATGCCCGGGCCGGAATTCGAATCAGGGACCCCTAGCGTCGTATCGCAGTATGATAACCACTCAGGCATGGAGCTCGGCAAGGAGGATTATCAATTTATGTTCCGGAATTAATTCGCAAACCTGAACAGTATCCTATGATATGTCCACCCATTTATAGAGAATTATACGATGGAAGGAAAATTATAATGCGAATTTGAGGGGGGTGTATCTGTTAGTGGAAGTATGAATTAGAATTAGATCAAATTACATCTAATTAAAACAACCGCAGATTGGGTACTAATATTTTTTTCAGCTCTATCTTCATAAGTTGATTTTTTGTTTACAGAAAAAAATAGTTGCCACGACTTATGCCCCAACCCTCGTATTTAAACATTGACATAAATATTTACTATAGTTACAACAAACAGTGTTTTCCTTAGATGGAAAAAAAAATGAAAATTTTCATTCAGTCTTTTAACACTGTCGTTTTATGCAAAGGAGACATACGAGAGTCGAGAAAAGACCGACTCAATTTTAACCTTCTCCCCTACGGCTTCAAACTGCGAGATTTGCATGTAATTTTTCATCCAAGCCGCGACCCAATGCAGTGAGAGATTGCCAGGAAGCAGGAGGTGGGGGGCGGGGAGGCGGAAGCGGGAGACAGGAAAGAAGCCTCTGAAACCTCGGCAGCAAGGAGACCCGGTCCGTGATAGTCAACCGTGAAAACATAATACGTCATCCGCAACATGAAAGCGTTCTCATTTCGGCCACTCGGTTGCGGGGGCATATCTTCCGTTAAATTAACAACCGCCCAAATATCTCACCACGAATACACTGCGGTCGGTAGTCACGTTCGTTGTCGAGATACCACAGGAGCCCTGGTTAACTGAACTGCCACACGAACCAACAATGCGAGGAAAGTTATTTCTCGTGCGAGATACTCTGGATCTCTCTTCTCGGCGAAGCAGCCGCTGATTACAGTGACGCAGTTCTTCTCCAGTCTACTAACTTAAAGAGCAGTTCTGCGTATCAAAGATATGTATAAATATATCATATTGCCTGAACCAAACGATTCGTTTAAAAATTTTGCTCACCCACAATTTACAACAAAATGCAATCGTGTATGATCGTTTGGAAGGGCAAGAAAAGCTTATTCTTTAAACTTTCAGTACAGGTTGGATGCATTCTTAATTTTTGTACTAGCTTTAAGACTTCGTCAATACGATCTGACCTGGGTTCAAACAAAACATCTCCACACAAAAGGGTTTCATAAGATCTTATTTTTATTCCATACAACACTTACGTAAAAATGTACATTTTTCGTAGATGTTATGCTGGGCTCCGTGGCTAAGTGGTTAGCACAGCACGCTACAGCGCCAGGGGTTCGAATCCCGGCCTGGGCATGGATATTTGTGAATGTCCCTTCATCAATTTCATTGTATCATCAATCCTCCCCATCTTCGTGATTAGCCAAAAGTGGCAGAAAAGCGAAGTGAGGTAAACCAAATCAATCAATCAAATCAATTTTCGTGGATGTTACACAAGTGTATGTCCCTTCCGCATCTATTAATACATTTATATCAGAGCACCGAGAATCTTTGGTAAGCCAAATCCACCGTCAACTAAACCAGAGTTTCTCAACCACCGGGCACTGGCATCAATTATACCTGACCGTGAGAGGTTCTCTTGAAAGTCGTCATTTTAGTTTGCACAGCTATTTTCAACAAAAAATTATATTTGTCAACTAGCCTAGACATAATCGAACTATTACTCTGTATGTTATTATTTATTTATGGATATTTAATTTCAAGGACACATATTAATTGATGAATAAAGTTTTGAAAATTACAAAAGTAAAACTGTTGGGATCGGAACATCCACCTTAAAAAAAATAATTTACTGAACCGCAGTCACGTGAAGAATGAGAAGCACTGACCTAAATAACTGCCTACATTTCTTGAATAAGGGTATTATTTCTGGGAAAACAAAGCATTTTTAACTGAATAAAGGTTACATCCTGTTCATTTTTGTAGTTCTTGTGTGATTAAAAAAAATGGAAGACCTGAAAGACAATTACAAAGATTGACGAAAGAAATTGGAAAGTTAAAGAGACCAAAGATAGAAATTAAACAATAATTACTGAATATTCAATCTAGCTAAAAGTCACAAAACAACGTGTTTATAGTGCAGTAGAAACAATGTATTCCAAGGTGAAAAGTTCGAATCCTACTTGATAAGATCTGCCAGAATAAGCTCGTGAAACCTGAATCTCACTTCATAGAATCGTTCATTTGGAATGCATTGTCATTTGAGAGGCAGCTTTCATTGATCGGATCGAGGCTGGGCCTACAGTTTAAGGTGGGATCCCAACCACTATGCAGTCTATATGCCTCCAGCGGGCATCGAACACACTACCCTTTGATTTCAATGTGACGACATTACCACTACGCAATTGGAGAGAACCATTTCCCTTATGTTAATCACAGAGTGAAAAACTTTTACAGGGTGGCTACAAACATGGAGATATGAAATTCCCTGACTATTCCAGGTTTTCCAGGACAAAATTTACTTTTCCCCCGACAATTATAAACTAAGTAAAATAAATTACTACTGATATTCTTGTTTTATTTATGCCTAATTGGTAGGGATTTTTAGTTATTTTTTTCCTAAATTGGTGCCATTACCCCGTCCCCCCAACAATTCACATTTGCATTTTAGTGCATTTCTGGGGAATATACCTAAATTTATACTTTCATGGCGTTTTTAAAGTACTGTTTCAAATTTTAGGTCTCATGGGCTATGCCTCTTGATGAGAACTTGATACCTCGGAAGTTATTTTGGGAAAGGTATTTTCAATACCGCTTTTTAATTTTAAGGTAAAGGTTTTAGATAAGGGGATTTTTCCTTATATTTTAAGGTAAGGGTTCGTTTTCTTCTGATATACGTATACTGAAGGATGCACAATGGCCATACTTAGTGGCGCACCCACAAATTCTAAATCAATCAATCTCACATGACAGATACCGATATATTGCGGCACCAAAAATTGGCATTATCTTTCTTTTTTTTTTACTTTTTAGTGTTATATTTTCCAAAATTCGTGTTTTTATTTTAGAACATTTTCCTGCCAAATATATCATAACGTACACTTCCATTGTGCTTTTAAAATATCATTTTCAATTGTAGGTCACATTGTCTACGTATTTTCGTGACAGTTTGATATGTTCAAACCAATTTTTAAGGAAGTTATTTTCCATTATTTCTCGCTCTACAAATGCCGATGTTACGACTCCCCTGTGGCGGTAGGTGAGCACTCAATCCCTGCCAAAATCACACCACTTAGATCGGTAATTCAAAATAGAAGGTAACCAAAAAAGTTCTTGCCGTTCTAGAGCAGTGATAAACAAAGAGCAATACAGTGGACGGTATGTACCTTTAGGTTACGAAGTAATCTCCATCAGCATCCAACACCTTTTACCAACGTTCCTGCAGCTGCACAATACCCTGGTGATAAAACTCGACGGGCTTGGATGCAAAGAAGTCCGTGAGTGCGTTCCGCAGGTCTCCCTCATTTGCGAAGGATCTCCCACGGAGCTGGTTGTCGAGGGAATGAAACAGGTGGTAATATGTTGGTGCAAGGTCCGGCGAATATGGTGGGTGGCAAGGTGTCTCCCGGGTTCTCTATGCCACATGTGGCTTGTCATTGTCGTGCAGGAACAGCACAACCTTGCGATTCACCAATGCCGGCTCCTTCTGCCGCAATGCACGGTGCACCCTTTGCAACTGCTGAGAGTAAAGGTCAGCAGTGATGGTCTGACCAGGTGGAAGGAGGTCGTAATGCACCACTTGCCGACAATTCCACCATACAGAGAGAATAACCTTTCGTGTGTGCACTGGATTAAAGCAGCCGACTGGGAAGGGGGGAGGGAGGGTTATTGGTACACACATTGGCAGCAACGACGGCTTTGTCTAAGACGCTTGTTTACTGTACCGTGAATGAATGGATCAACTTTGAAACAAAGATAATATTTTGCTTGAATGAGGCTCCTTTTTAAAATTTACATGTGCTTTATTTTACTTCGCTTTTATGCCACTTTTTGGCTAATTACGAAGATGGGGTTGAGTAACGATATGATGAAAATGATGAATGGACACTCACACACATTCATGTCCAGGCCGGGATTCGAATTCAGAACCTCTGGCGTCGTAGCGCGTTTTAAAATTGAGAATAAAATTGATTAATGACATTTTTAACAAAATAAATGTGTGCGGGCGCGCGGGCGTACATGTGTGTAGGATGCACGATCATTTATGAACATAACACAATGTTTTCAGTAGTTCTTATGTCGAAAACGAAGAGACACACACAAACAAAATGGAGAATACCGGAACCTTTCTTCCACGCAAAAAGTTCTTTTTAATATTTTTTTTATTTGATTTATTTTGCTTAGCTTTTTTGATACTTTTGGCTAATGGCGAAGATGAGGATGAGTGATGATATGAAAAATTGATGAAGGAACACTCTCAAAGAACACCCGTGCTGGATGTATGAAATATCGTTGTCCTTGCTTAGCACCCCCCTTAATATTATCGCGCAAACAGTAACTTCTGGTATTGTAAGGAATCCGTAGCACAAATGGCATAGTTTTGTGAGAAGTGCATGCCCTTCTTTAGCAAAAAATAAGTTTAATTTTGAATACAAAATTGTACTGCATATTCCGGATTTTCAAAAAGTTATTTTACGTAACATACTTGTGGTTAACTGGTACATTGTATAACACCATCAATAACAAATCACGCTGTTTTTTGTGGTATATAAACTTCAAGTTTATATGTCTTATAAGGAACGGATGCTTGCAAATGGTGTAACAAACTTTTTAATAAATTTAATCTTTGTAAACCAAAGCAATAACTCACCATAAATTCAAGGGACGCCTGTCGGTTACTTTTACTTTCTTTCTTTTTGATCGCTCGATACAACCTAATTCTCCCCCGCACACGCACCCTCATGTTTCGAAGATATTTCGCGATTAAACAATAACACATTTATTACACAGTTTATTCACAGAAAGGGATTTAAAAATTAAAAATTGTGTGGTTTAGGAGACTAAAGAAATAGAAATACATTCCGCTTGACATGCATGTACGGGTTTTGATGTGTTGATGGGTTGGCAATACTGCCGATTCTCTCATTGTCTGCGATACGAAGAACTCGGCGATTCAGGTAAGGCTAGCAAGGATGATTCTGAGTGCCGTACTCGCGCGGATTAATACATAAAACCTGCTGCAAACTTGACCTGACGCGCGGCTTAGTAAGACGGTAGAGATATAAAATTGTAATCGCTTTTTAACTTCATTAATCTTTACATATAATCACATATGCTGCACGTGTCGATCATTTCTTTATCTCGCCTTTATCCATCTCCATTGTTTATCTCAGTGCATTAATTTATGTAAGCACAATATTTCTTCCGCGTCCTGCCATCTATGATTCCTTATTTCAATCATTGGCCATATGGTTTACGTGTGCGGGTACGTAACATTGTGTCGTGCATAAAAGAGCCCTAAAAGTTGATGCTCAGACTTAGCAACAAGATTTCCTGTTCCCATGCAGTGCTTCATAACGACATCTTACAAAGCAAACGCCTGGCATATTCATTCCATCGCATAAAAAAAAGTCGATCAACACAAAATTCCCTGACTTTTTTGACCTCTTAAATTCCATGACTTTTCCAGGTTTTCCAGGTCTGTCGCCACCCTGTTTTTATCTATGTACAAATTTCAGCGCAAAATGCAGGCTCGACCAAGACTCGAACCCAGGTCTCTCTGGCAAATCGTGCCAACTGAGATACCGAGCCAGCCCTGGTTTCATGATTTTGATGTTGCTGTTTTACGTGTGTGGAATTGTCTCTGTCGGATCTACCGCAATTGTCTGTCAGTTCTGTTGCCTGTAGCACGGTATGCAATAGACTCGGGTTCGAGTTCTGCAGAGCACATCTCCTGTGTGTGCGCGCGCCAAATCTCAATGATTTTTTTATTGTGATTTTTCTTCAATGTAACAATTATTGATGAAACTATTAGCACTTCATATGATTGATTTTGTTAATTTTACTTGGCTTTTCTTCCACGTTTGGCTAATCGCGAAGATGAGCATAGATAATGATATGGTGAAATTGGTGAAGGGACACTCAGAAAGAACATCCATGCCCCGGTCGGGATTCGAACCTGGGACCCCAGGAATCGTAGCGCGCTGTTCTGACCACTACGCCACGGAGGTTGGACGTTATGGTTTGAGATATAGCACATTAAAGAAACTATTACACAAGCCATTCGGTGGCCGAGCGCATGAACTGGTTGACTTTCGATCTCGCCTCCGGTTTGAGCGTTTAATGAGCGAGTGTCCCATCAATTTCACCCAACATTCACCCATCCTCGTCGTCGCGATCAGCCAAAAGTTGCAGAAAAACTGCATACAATAACAAAAATAGACATTCAAATTCTTACCCCATGATTATGTTCCTCATTGCACTCAAGAGCTTTCTAGAGATTGCTCCTTTACTGTCAGGCAACTGGAAATGTTTTAGTGAGTGGTTGGATGCATGTCTGCAACGGTGCGTGAACAGAACAACCAATCTCACATTAGTGGAATCTGCCTTCTTAACTGCTTTATTCAGGTTAATATTCTCGACCCAAAGAACCAATATCAAGGATTTACTGCAGAGATCCCATTTAAATTGCAATGAGAGAATTTCTTCAGATATGCTGGTTCTCTTCAGGAATTCAATTACGTTCTGCAAACCCAAATCAAAAAAAAATTGAAGGTGAAGGAAGGAAATAAAAGCGTGATCAAGATTCCATTCGGCCATTTGTATTCTGTAGGTGCGCTCCTCCATTTATTAAATCATGACTGGGATAAACGAATACGTTGAACCTATAGAGAGCTGTTTTTGTCTTTTAACAAACAAGAGAAATATATATATATATATATATATATATATATATATATATATATATATATATATATTGGTGCAAATAATTGCTACAAGCACAGATTCTCACTTTCTTATAGGTTATGCATGAGCTTTACAGAAATGTCGCCATTGCAAGTGTAGTTCAAATAACTGTGGTGTCTCAAATTGGTGGCTTTATATTTACCACTGTTAGATACTCTTCGATAATGAATTAAGCAAGTGATTAAAATTTTTGTCGTCTTTAACCAAGTTCAAATAAGAAGAAATTCGTTTTTTTAATGTGCACATACCAAAAATCTACATATGCGTATCAAATAATAATATTACTGGTTTAAGAGGAAATTGTCGTTAACAATAAACTATAGAACAAGAAAACGCACTGTGATTCTTTCGTTGTTGCATGAGCTGCTTCACTATGGGCACCATTCTACATACGAAACACACAATAACACAATCTATTTCTTCATAAAGAAATTCTAAAGAGCATACTTATTCAGCACAACACATCAACAAAATTATGTTAGGATATGGCTATATTAGAAATCCGCTATTTTCACAGAGCATGATATAGGCTATATAGTCCAAGCGTCACTTTGTACATATTTCGTATTCACTCATTTGACTATCTGACAGAACGTTACACTAGTGTACATTTCTAGTATCGTAGTAGACCTTGAAATGGTACTGGATTTCCTATTACACCTAACAGAGTGGGACATTTTTGAGGAATTTAAAAATATGATCTAATAACACACACACAAAATATTACTCCCTCTGTCCCATAATTATTGTCCGGTACACCTTTGTTTGTTGTCCCATAATAATTGTCCGATATTCAAACTGTGACATTGGTGTATACAGAAGAAGAAAATGAAACACGGGAATGAGTTATACAACTTTATAACTCAAGGATCAGTACAAATTGGCCGATCAAGTATCCAAAAGAACATAAATAAAAAGTAATCAATCCAGGATCAATACAAAGTGACCAAGAAGTTCGACAAAATAAAACATCAAAACGAAAGATATTGTTGGTCCAGGAAGGTTGTCATCCCCTCAACGAACTAGATCTAGTGCTGCAGTGCTGCTCTAGCCTCGTCGTAAATGTTTCGAGGACACTCCAAGCGAGATGGCAGGACGTTTCGTCGGTTCAAGTGTGCTTTTTGCATATGGGGAATCCTGTAGTTGTCCCCACCTTTGAAGGCGCATAATTGCAATGAGACAGGACTGCAAAGTGAAAAAGATGTTGTTGAGCTTGTCGCCTGTCAGATCAGAGAAAGATTTTTCAACTGCGGTGATCAACTCATCAATAGTTTGTGGAGCTGCCTGATGCTGGAGAGACTGAATTGCCCGGAAGTACCCCAGATCTAAAAGATTCATGTCCGGACTGTTTGGCGGTTGGCATAGGAGATCCAAAGTGATTCCACTGGTCGCTGCAGCATCCATCCAGGCACGGTCATTGGGAACGATATGCGGACGCGCATTGTCCTGCTGAACGGACACCTGGATTCTCCCTGCGCGCAGTCCACTAGGCCATTGTGCATCTATTGATGGATTAACTTGTTGATGAGAATGTCCCGGTAAACATCTTTGGTAACAGTTAATGGTTTGGTGACCATTCTTCACTACCCCAGCCGTACTGTTTTCAAAGAAAAAATCGTACACTGCTTGTCGTTTACTGTCCGTGAGGTTCTTGCTACCCCTGTCGCTTCCTATCATGGGTTGTGTGTTCATGGCTGTTCTTCTCACACGTACTCACTGAAGGAGGGCTCTAGTAATGATTTGCAGCGTGCCTTGCTAGACCGATTGCCATACAGTGCCACACCGGTGTGTTGCAACCCAACGCCTCCTTTTGGTAATCGTCTGGGCGGTATTTCTTGCTCGTTGCGATAAGGTCACGCTGTTCCTCTTCACAATCTTGAAGACTGATGTACTGTGCCTCTCCTCATCCATGAGCTTTCCATCTGTCTCTTCGTCTGCAATTCCTGTACTACCATTTTGGCATACCGGACTATAATTATGGGACAGAGGGAGTATTTCTTTAACGTTTCTAGCGGAAGTGAAATAACGTTGAACATGTATGCATCTTGGAAAAGTTTAACTAAATCTCGAAAATAGAACCAATTTTATTTTGTTACAAAAAAGGGCATAGAAAGGTATGTATTACCTCCACATCTCCCTAAATATGCCTTCATGGTACGGTGCTATATGCACGAGTAACTTTACCTTATCATCTGGATCATCCTGGCTCTTCTTACCTGGGAATAACAATAATCAACAAACTAGAATTAAACTACCTTATCTGTGGTTCTACCGAATATTTATACAGTGGAACCTTGATAACTCGAACTTGAGGGGGAAAAAGAAAAAAATCGAGGTATCAAGGATTTCGACTTACCAAGGTTCGAGTTATTGAGGGCCAAAATCGCCGACTTCGAGTTATAGAGGTCTAAAGTTTATGTATCAACACTTCTACAACGCACACGAAGCACATTAACAATGAAGGTTACATACAGGGCAGGCTGGGGGAGTTCAAGTCCAGACACGATTGTTGATCACCTGACATTGTACGTACGCCCCCTACACTTCGACTTATTGAGGTCCGTGCGACTAAAACTTCGAGTTATAGAGGTGATTAGAATTTAACTTCGATTCATAGAGGTTTTTCATACTCTACCTTTGAGTTATTGAGCTCGAACGGCATCCCATAAACTGCACAAAAATTCATCTTATCAAGGTTTTAATCGAGTTGTTTAGATAAAATTAGTATTGAGTGTTATGGACAATTCAAGGGGATTACGAAAAATTCGACTTATCAAGGAATTCGAGATGTTGAGGTTCGAGTTATAAAGGTTCCACTGTACTTGGTGCCATTGTTAAGTTTGCATAGAATGCTACAGATCGCACACAAGTAGCGTCAGTTAATCTAGTTCCCATAATTCAAGTGAAGAAGAGCCAAAGCGACCTCTCTCGAAACTCTGCCGGCTGAAAACTTGAAACTCTCCAGTAAGTTGTGCTCGATATTCTCTATGATGAGAACTGTGGAGGGTTGCAACAAATGACTTGTGGGATACCAACTCCCACGGCAATTTCATGCGGATTTGTATTTCGCAAGAGGAGAGAAAAAGGAAATACATAACACTGAGCGTTCATTTCTTGTACCATTGCAGTTATAAGGGTGTTTTCTTTTTTCTGAAATTAATCATGTCGGTAGTCACCTTTCAGAAAAAAAAAATAACAAACAAAAAATAATCGTAGAATAGCGAAACATTGTCGTTAAAAACTTGAACTTTTGTCTGCAGTAAGTAAATGTGATGTGCTCCATTTGTGCTTGCTTTGAGTGAAGAGGAAGGCATATATCATGAAGTCCTAAGCTATGTTACATCATACAAGAGACAAGGCCGGCAACTTGAACAGGTAAGAGATTGATTGATTTGGTTTATTCTACTTAACTTTTCTGTCACTTCTGGCTAATCGCGAAGAAGAAGATGAGTGATATGATGAAACTGATGACGAAACACTCACATGCTCAGGCCAGGATCGAACCCGAGACCCCTGGCTTCTTAGCGCGAAATGCTAACCACTCCGCCACGGAGGCCGGTTGAACAGATAGAGAAACGTGACATGTAACTTACAATGAGTGTGTCCTTTGTGTTTCTAAGATATTTCTTATATAAATTTCATTTACATATGTATTAATATTTCTTGAACTAACGATATTTCCCTGTCTGATGCATGACAAACAGGCTATTAGTACAAAAAAATCTATTTGTTTAGTATTTGATGCATAGCTACGAATAGTGATGATTATTGAACTGAATACGTGTGCATTGAGCAGTAAAATAATTTTGGGGTGCAAGATAAAGTTCTCTCAAAACTAAACGGAGAACGAATAGTCATCAGTATGAAGAAAACTGACAAAGCGGAGAGTTATATCGTTCAAAGTTGATCGAGGAATTTCCGTCTACAATACTTGAAGGAACTCCTGCTCTGCAGAGATTTCAATTGCATTAAACTCCTAACCCATTTTTTCAAAATTATAATCTCTATATTCATCCTGTCCCGAATGCAAAAGTTCCCTTTAAGTTCGCACCGTACTGTGAATTTAGCCGTAACAATTCCCACACGCGTTATAACATACGTGTATATGCCATTGCTATAAATGTTTATGCGAAGTAAACATGTAACATACATTAGCACTGAGTATGGAATATCAAATGAGAAGAAATTATTTTCACATTTTTCAAATGTGCCATAAATTTAATTGCGTTTCAAAGTACAAGTTATGCTTGTTTTAAAGGTAACATTTCTGTCAAAATGCCATTAATGTACGCTAGTACATGTAAGGTAGTTTTTTCCTGATGTGTGTAAGCCGTACGGTTGAACACAATGAACACAAAAAAATTGATAATGATTATACCGCTCCTTTTGAAAGCGTGTTATAAATGTGGTGCGTGCCTTACAAAGGATTAGCAGGATATTATCCCTTGCTTTCGTGTTGTCGGGTATAAATGATTCTAATAAAGATATTTGGCCTTCTCGATGGCGTAATGGTAACTTCGCGGTCTTATAATCAAAAGGTCCCGGGTTCGATACCCGGTGGAGGCACAAGTCTTTCTGATTCCACTTCAAACTGTAGGCCTGTTCCGATTAACCTTCCGGCATATAAAATGGACTTAAATAAATTCAAACCGAAAATCTATTGAAGCTGATGACTTTTTAGAATCAATCATTTAGAATCTAAATCATTCTAATAAAGGCCGATTGAAGCTAAAATTTAGATTAGAAGAAAATGTCAACAAAAGTTGGTAGTAGCATTACGTATCGATAGGTATTCAAAATTACGTTTTACATTTTTAAACATTTTAATTTTAGGGGCAGCTTATTAAATTTTTGCATAAATATTTTTCTTGAACGCTAATTTCTTATGTGTAAAATTAAGGTTATTGTACGTAGGTATGATTGATGCAGGTATCATTTCTTGAACTAATTAATGCATTTTTTTGTTTTAAGTCTACTTTATACGCAAATAGACTAATCGGGATCCGAAGCACTATGTGCCTACACCGAGTATCGAACCAGGGATATTACCTAGGCATTTTTCTTTTGAAAAACAAAAGATATTCTTGTGCGAGGGTGATTCAAAACGTAAGGTAACAAGAGCTCTCACGGGTATCATATCGCTCATGTTCTTTGAATTTTCCGCCAGGCTCGCAACAGAAGAGCACAGCTTTATCACACAGACGTTAGATGGCGTATATGTTGGGTCAGAACCTCGCAATATCAGTTGGAAGATGGCTGCACTTACGGAAACATGGTCGAGCGTAGAAGTGCGTAGTGTTATCAGATTTTTGCGTCTAAAGGGCACCTCACCAGCAGAAATTCTTCGTCAACTGGTTGAAGTGTACGGTGCATTCAATAAAAATTGTAATATCTTTAATAATAAATATTATTCCTAATAATAAACCACTAATTAACAAAACAACTGTCACGGAAACAGGTGTGGGTTTGGTGCATTGAGTTAGATAACGGCAAGATGAGCAACGATCCCGTCCGCCAAGCACGTCCACCACAGATGACAGTTTGAATCAAGACAATCGTCGCATACGACGATAAATGGACCATCCTCCCAACATTCCCGACCTGGCACGCAGTGATTTCCATATCTTCGAACCATTGAAGAACTACCTGGATGTTCCACGGAAGTTCAGCAAGCCGTCATGACGTGGCTTCAGGGACTTAACGCAGGTTTCATCTATTCCGGCATTGATGCCTTGGTGTACCTTTGGAACAAATGTTTGGCCAAACATTGTGACTATTGAAAAGTAACGTGTATCAGTGCCATACTACTGTGTATCAGTACATCTGCCTGTGGAATAAAGTTTGTCCATCAGAGTTCTTGTTACCTTACTTTTTCAACCACCTCGTATTACAATTATTTCAATATTTTAGACTATTTCATTGTATTCATGGGCATATAACTTACACCACAACAAACCAATCACATTAGATATATTCTATTTCAACAATATAACAATCTATTCGCATTCA
The DNA here is from genome assembly GCF_977018435.1 of Lepisma saccharinum. Classification (NCBI taxonomy): domain Eukaryota; kingdom Metazoa; phylum Arthropoda; class Insecta; order Zygentoma; family Lepismatidae; genus Lepisma; species Lepisma saccharinum. The sequence continues at coordinate 26,484,298 of NC_139247.1, forward strand.
TCCAATCAGAGAGGTATTTACTACATCTGCACCCTCACATTTCATGATTCACCATAATCTAACCTTTACCTACCAACCCAATTCACACTCTGAGATATCTAAACAATTCTCGCCAAACAGCCGTTGCAGATTTCCACCTTCAACATAACAATAAAGTGCTGCTCTAGAGTTAATTCATTACAAGCTCACAGACCTAAGCCCACCGAATCCAGCACATCTTTCATAAAAGAGAAAAAAACTCATATCTAACACAATCTCGCTCCAGCTTCCCTCTTACACAGAATGAAAAACATGTACCGTCTTCATCTCGCCAACTTGACGCATTTGAACTCCGTAAAACTTTACAATTCATTCTAACCAAACCTCATACACTTTAAACCTTACGTGGATATACGGCGGCTTTTTCCTTCGGTGAGACATCCACAAAACTGAACAAGTAATTTTAATATCCTTTCATTCAGAACCTACATTTCGAAACTTATACTATCACATGTCCACTTTAATCACTATTTTTGAGCTGAATGAATCAAATTACTCAGAGAGTCGCACATTTTCACGTTTAGCACATAAATACAACTATTCGGTGCGTTTGTGCACGCGCGCGTGTGCGTGTCTATGTCGACTTAGTATGTATTAACATTTTTTGAGGAAAAAAAACTATTACAGGATTACTTTTTTTACATGGATAAACTATTCCAATGGGCACTCCAAAACTAATTTTCCTAACACGCAGCTTCGTAATTGGTGCAAGCTAAGAATGTTTCCATTACACTTCATGCAATTATAAAAACATAGACAGAAACCAATTTGACTATGAAATAAAAATAACACTGTACGTGTTTCAATTTCTCAGTAAGTTTCGTATCAAATTGAATCTGATCTATGTTTTTTTTTTATTTTTCATATCTCAATCCTGGATTATAACACGAAAGTCTTCAATTGTGGATTGTTTCTCAATTCGGAATAAAGAAGACTATACACAATTCCGATAACATCAAAATATATGAGAAAAAAGTTATTTAAACAACAAACAATTTTTAAAATAACACAAATACTCGTTTCATAAAAACACAGAACACACATTTCAGATTTTGACCATCTGTATTCCAGTATTTACTCATAACTCTTACCGAGATAGTGACAGTATCATGGACACTGGCGGACGGACACGAACGTCGCATAATGGTTCCATTCTTTCAGTTTTGCTGATTTGTACCCTAAAAATCGTTATTATTATTTTTTTATACGTGAGTGATCGTCAGATTCGCCAATGTCAAGGTTACTATTAGTTTGTCACAGAATGACTCAGGTGTATTATTGTTATTATTGTTTCTCGAAACGGGTTGTGCCCTACCAGCATGAAAACGCGACGTTCACCAAGTTTTCCTGAATATCGTTGCCAGCACCTGCAGTGTGTAGCCAACCATTCAAAAGCCACTATGTACATCTCATCGGTTTGTCGATACCTGGTCTAAGCACAGATGAGTTATTGTCACTCCTGTAGGGGTCCTGTTAACTTCTGCTCTCCTCTGGGTCATTCCACATCAAATCAACGCAAAAACTAAGATTTTGACACCCACCAACTCCGATTTCGATGAAATTTGTTATACACCTTTCCTTTATGGTTGAGAGAAACGCCCTAATTTTTTTTTCACTCTATCTCACACAGTTTTACTTTACAGCACTTTGAAATGTCATCAAATCAGTTTTGTCTGTCACTCTTCAGACCCTCGAGACAAGATACCCTTGTTTACATTTTATTTATTTTTTCCTTAACTAATCATCAGATCTGTTTGAAATTTTACACAAAGTTCAATGAAATAATGAGGGTTTCAGAAAAAAATACATCAGCACTCATAAAAGTTTACAAATTCCTATAAAAAGACTAATAATGGATTTGTAGCCTAATTTTTGTGGTGGGAAAACTAGGTTACGAAAATCTGAATTTTCATCATGTGGGTATGATGGAACCAAAAACTTTGATGTTGAAAATCATTGCAAGGACTTGCTCTTTCTCTACAAACAATAAAATTTTTGGTTTCTTTATTCTTTCTAACGAAAATGTTACGTTTTTTGGAAATTGCCTAAAATTTCAGGGTCAATCCGTACCAAATGGTACAGCACTGGTCGCTCGACCATTTTTTTAAATTTTTGATTTGTCTGTCGTTGTAACCCCTGTACAAGGGTAGTTCAAAACAGGCATTATTTTTCTAAAACTAGACTTCGTTTGAAAATGGCGGCCATTTTTGTTTCATGACTTGCAACATTTTTGACCTATGCAGACAGTTGTAATAATTATAACTCAGCTAAGAAAAATTATAGAAATCTGGGGTAAAAAACGTTGTTTTCAGTACATTTCAGGCTACATTTTATGTTCCGTATCTTTTTTCACCACATCTAATGCAAATTGCTGAAATTTAGGGTCAAAACTGACTGATATTCAATCTTGAAGTTAAATCAATGTATCGTATATTTTTTTTAGTAGGCAAGCAATGAGACATCAGAGCTATATTTTTTTTCAGAGGAAACATGTACATCCAAAGTTTCAGCAGAAAATATTTGAGCTCTGTTACTGGTTTCCGCATTGAGTTAAAGCTCTTTGAAAATGCTCATTTTTCTGATAATTTGGGCTCCAAATATATGTCTGGTTGGAAAGGTCTTCCCAATAGCATAGTGGTTACGTCAACGTTTTGTAATCGAGGGGTTCCGGGTTCGATATCCAGTGGAGGCACATTCTGATTCGGATCCCACTTTAATAAACTGTAGGTTCAGTCTCGATTAACCTTCCGTGCATAAAGTTGACTTAAAACTGAAATCAAACCAATATATGGTTGGGAATCTAATAAAATTTGATATTTACTGCATTAAGAGATACCTCTAAAAAAATTCGAGATTGATATTACATGATAACAAAGTTACAACAGGGAGAAGTTTGGCAAAACAGACAAATTTACGTTATTTGTTAGAATTATAATTATTTTCTTTTAATGAACTATCATGCAATTACAATTATTGTACGTATTAATTAATGGCAACATATGGATGGCATAGTAAGTCCGTTAGTAGCTATTATCAAAGAAAAGTTGTGTACGACTGTGTGTCAAATAATTTCTGTTGAAACTTTGGATGTATATGTTTCCTCTGAAAAAAAATATAGCTCTGATATTTCATTGCTTGCCTACTAAAAAAAAAAAAGTCCTATACATTGATTTCCCTTCAAAATTGAATATCAGTCAGTTTTGACCCTAAATTTCAGCAATTTGCATTAGATGTGGTGAAAAAAGATACGGAACATAAAATGTAGCCTGAAAACAATGTTTTTTACCCCAGATTTCTATAATTTTTCTTAGCTGAGTTATCATAATTATTGTCACTGTCTGCATAGGTCAAAAATGTTGCAAGTCATGAAACAAAAATGGCCGCCATTTTCAAACGAAGTCTAGTTTTAGAAAAATAATGCCTGTTTTGAACTACTATTGTACAGGGTTTTCAACGACAAACAAATCAAAAATTGTAAAAATTGTCGAGCGACCAGTGCTGTACCATTCGGTACGGATTGATCCTGAAATTTTAGGCAATTTCCAAAAAACGTAACATTTTCGTTAGAAGGAATAAAAAAACCAAAAATTTTATTTTTTGTAGAGAAAGAGCAAGTCCTTGCAATGATTTTCAACATCAAAAGTTTTTGGTTCCATCATACCCACATGATGAAAATTCAGATTTTCGTAACCTAGTTTTCCCACCACAAAAATTAGGCTACAAATCCATTATTAGTCTTTTTATAGACATTAGTAAACTTTTATGAGTGCTGATGTAGTTTTTTTATGAAACCCTCTTTATTTCATTGAACTTTGTGTAAAATTTCAAAGAGATCTGATGATTGGTTAAGGAGAAAATAAATAAAATGTAAACAAGGGTATCTTGTCTCGAGGGTCTGAAGAGTGACAGACAACACTGATTTGATGATATTTCAAAGTGCTGTAAAATGAAAACCGTTTGAGATAGAGTTAAAAAAAATTAAGGCGTTTCTTCCAACCATAAAGGAAAGGTGTATACCAAATTTGATCGAAATCTGAGTTGGTGGGTGTCATGACCAGGGACTGCAGTTGAAACCTACTTTCAGTTTCAGTTTCAGTTCGGCTCGGAATGAAACATTGCGGTTCACTTTCAGTTCTCGAACTGAAACTGGAATGAAACCGGAGTATATATGTCCGAACCAGAACTGGAATGATCTGATGTTTTACATCCAGTTCGGCACGGAATGAAACCATTCGGTTCATTTTCAGTTCTCGAACTGAAACTGGAATGGAACCGGAATATATTATGTCCGAACCGTAACTGGAATGATCTGAGGTTATAGTTTCAGTTCGGCCCGGAATAAAACCTTTCGGTTCACTTTCAGTTCTTGAACTGAAACTGGAATGAAACCAGAATATTTCTATCCGAACCGTAACTGAAATGATCTGGGGTTTTAGTTTCAGTTCGGCCCAGAATGAAACCTTTCGGTTCACTTTCAGTTCTCGAACTCAAACTGGAATGAAACCGGAGTATATATGTCCGAACCAGAACTGGAATGATCTGATGTTTTACATCCAGTTCGGCACGGAATGAAACCATTCGGTTCATTTTCAGTTCTCGAACTGAAACTGGAATGGAACCGGAATATATTATGTCCGAACCGTAACTGGAATGATCTGAGGTTATAGTTTCAGTTCGGCCCGGAATAAAACCTTTCGGTTCACTTTCAGTTCTTGAACTGAAACTGGAATGAAACCAGAATATTTCTATCCGAACCGTAACTGAAATGATCTGGGGTTTTAGTTTCAGTTCGGCCCAGAATGAAACCTTTCGGTTCACTTTCAGTTCTCGAACTCAAACTGGAATGAAACCGGAGTATATATGTCCGAACCACAACTGGAATGATCTGGGGTTTTAGTTTCAGTTCGGCCCGGAATGAAACCTTTCGGTTCACTTTCAGTTCTCGAACTGAAACTGGAATGAAACCGGAGCATATCTATCCGAACCGTAACTAGAATGATCTGAGGTTGGACTTCTAGTTCGGTCCGTAATGAAACCCTTCTGTTCATTTTTAGTTCTCGAACTAAAATTGGAACGAAACCGGAGTATATCTACCCGAACTGTAAATGGATGGTCTGAACTTTCACTTCCAGTTTGGCCCGGAATGAAAGTTTTCAGTTTTCAACATACTTGTTCACACATAAAAACATGTGCAGATGTAACGAACAAGTTCTTATGGGTTGGCAACCATGGCAGGTTCCAGCTTTGTTGTTATTTGTTTTTTTACAATAGAGGATAAGAAAACTCTTGTTCTTTTTTAATTTCTGAAAGTAGCGTATGACATCACAGTACAGTAACCAAATTGTAGTTAAACAAATACATTTATGAAAGTAACGTATGTCATCACAGTACAGCAACCAAATTGTAGTTAATAAAACAGATACAATTCTATGTGAGCTGTGGCTAGCTTCATAAGTGTGTCCATTTTCGCGCTAAACTACACCAATAAGATTAATACACATTAGATTTTCCTATGGCAGCAAATTTTCCAATTCATGGAAAATGGCATTTACTCTTTTGTATGTAATTACATAATTTTGTTTGGTTTTCTGAATTCCTGAAAATAGAAAATTAAAATAAAATAGTGTATGAACTGTTAATTTATGAAAAACGCAATAAGCATCTATCCTCGATGGATATTTTCACACCTACAAATAACCATGGATTAAAGAAAAATCACTTAAAAATAAGTTTCACAAACTTTGGTCGATTGTAAATGATACATGTCATAATTTTGTAGTACGAGTTCCTCCTCCTCGTATTTGCACTTTAACAGCTATTATTTAAATTTTGAATAAAAAAGGAAATTAGGTCATACATAAATCTTACAATGTTAATCTTTTAAATGTCTTTCCAAACGAGAATTATGAAAAACGACAGCAAACATGTGAGCATTAAAAACAATGACTATTGACCTTCCTCCTCGACGAACTCGTAAAGACTACTGTAGCTAATAGAGGATCTGAAAGAATTTTCATCTTGGTTTAAGGCTGGCAAGTGCTGATCAGAACGCATTTGGAATAAAGCATTCGTCCGCAAGACCATGAGATCAACAAGTGTTGGAGAGAAAAGGTTGTACCTCAAATCTGACATTACAAACTTCACACTTGAGAACAACCGCTCCACGCTTACCTGGGTGGCTGGTGCAGCCAAAACCACCGGTGTCGGGAAAAGTGCGCTCTCGCAATAAAAGTTGGAAAAATGTGCCCTCTCAAGAGTAACCACAATGAAAAGTGGGGAAAATGCGCATTGCACTTGCCTTCCCCAGTTACCCATTGAAAGAAAATGTATTGTGGTTTAAGCCGACAGTGTGTCGATCAAACTTCTTTCGTGACCGCAGAACCAATGACCACCACTCTTGGACAATGCCGATATGAGAATTGTTTCTTGAATTGCGCTGCAGCTGTGGTGAAAAACACGATTCCAATGTGGATTTGATTAATATCTTGTATGAACAGGGTTATTTATAGTACCTGGATTTAAACAGTTTGATGGCATGGCAGTCGGGTAGGAGGCCACGTGATTGGTTGGGAACGGGAATGCAATGCGATGTAAGGCACTGTTGGAAAATACATACTTCCTGTTCCCTTCCTACAGGTGGTGACGCAATAGAAACTGGACCGGACGGACGTAGTGACTAGTGAGTCACCTACTGACTATTTGAATCAACAATGTTATTTTTTTATGTTGTAACAATATTACATTTATTTTGTTATAATTGAAATCTGGGCTATAAAATATGAAAAATGACACCAAACACGACCAAGATATACGAACTACAAACATATTGCCACTCACAAGTAATAACTACGTATCCATATTATTATGTAGCGTATTGGAAGCAATGAGTTCGTGTTTGGTGTCATTTTTCACACTTATTTCATACAATTTTTAGGTATATAAAATATTGAGAATTCAGGGGGTACACAGAAATATTAAATTATGTCAAGGGGGACTCTCAGGCAAAAAAATTGAGAAACACTGCCTTAATGGCATTTCAGATCTTATCTATTTCCAAATATTCGGATCTGGCAGCCCCCAAAATACCAAATTGTTCACTACGAAGTTTTATTCCGAAACAAATCTTAAACTGAAAGTACACGGAGGGTTATGGTGCACCAGAATGTAGCGAAACATTTCAGTTCAGGTTCGGGTGCGAACCAAAAGTGTTCACAATGAAGTTTCATTCCGGAACTGAACTGAAACTGAAAGTACACGGAGGGTTATGGTGCACCAGAATGTAGCGAAACATTTCAGTTCAGGTTCGGGTGCGAACCGAAAGTGTTCACAATGAAGTTTCATTCCGGAACTGAACTGAAACTGAAAGTACAGGGAGGGTTATGGTGCACCAGAATGTAGCGAAACATTTCAGTTCAGGTTCGGGTGCGTACCAAAAGTGTTCACAATGAAGTTTCATTCCGGAACTGAACTGAAACTGAAAGTACACGGTAGTTATGGTGCACCAGAATGTAGCGAAACATTTCAGTTCAGGTTCGGGTGCGAACCGAAAGTGTTCACAGTGAGGTTTCATTCCGGAACTGAACTGAAACTGAAAGTACACGGAGGGTTATGGTGCACCGGAATATAGCGAAACATTTCAGTTCAGGTTCGGGTGCGAACCGAAAGTGTTCACAATGAGGTTTCATTCCGGAACTGAACTGAAACTGAAAGTACACGGAGGGTTATGGTGCACCAGAATGTAGCGAAACATTTCAGTTCAGGTTCGAGTGCGAACTATAAGTCGAACTGGAGCATGTTTCAGTTCGAGTTCAAATTCGGTTCGCAGTCCCTGGTCATGACCTCGTTGATATGGCGTGGAATGACCCCTCTCTCATATGAAACAAAAAAGCCCGGGACAGCGTAGACATTCCGTAAATTTGCCTCCCCGCTATTTCTTCGATTGTCATAGCTCTGGCAATACAGTGTACAACAAAAAAGAAAAAGAACATGAACGAAAATCTCTTGTCACCATGATCTTTCACCTTCCTTGATTGATCCAACATTCCCACCACGTACAGTCACCTGCAATAAAAATGAGACACCTAGATACTGAAATGCTAGCTTCACTGCAATGTGTTATGTGTGTTGCCTAATTCTACGGCTGTAGCAGAACTTGCTATTGAAAAATTGGTATTGAAATTCGCTCGTTGTCGTTGAGTCAGGCCACACACATTACAGAGAAGCCAATATTTCAGGATCTAAGTGCCGTATTTTCATTGCCAGTGACCGTACCTACGAAGGGTGTCAACTTACATCGCGAAGACTTCAAACGCTTTATATTCGCAAAGGACTTCGAATGTTTATATTCGCAAAGACTTCAGAAATTTTATATAGTTCTGTTATCTACAGTCTGCTCAATACAAGAATCCATGAATGATAAACGTTTACGCGTTCCATGTCGCATCATGATCTTATTAATCAAACGCGAAGCAACTGGTATAATGGGAACTCAGAAACATTTCAAATTCGGATAGTCATGAATGAAATCATTACTCATAAATCAAGCAAAATCCTCAGAATTCACAGTTAGTAGACTCCCGAAACAAGTTGGTTGGTTGGTTGATTTGGTGTTTTTTGAGCCCACTTTATCCCCTGATTACAAGGGGAAGCCTTCCGAAACAAGTTTTTGAAGGTAAAGAAATAAATGTTGTTTAATGGCTGTCAGGCAACCTGAAGTTGCTTAGAACACAATATATTTCTGATATAAATCATATTAATACAAATAAATACTGTAGAATATAACGCAATGCAGAGATTACAAACAAAACAGGAACACTTGAGCAAATGATTCATCGCACTGCATCAAAGGTACAAGAAGTTGCAGAAGGAAATATGTATATCTTTCTCTCCTAGTTCAGAAACGTATGCGAGTGGCTCGAAGTTGCCACTCTTAATACGAACTGTATACATACAGGAATGGAATTTGTGACGAGTTGCTCGTGCGAGATTGCCACGACAAGTTGGAATGTGCAAAGGAAGCCAGCTCCATTAGTGCACATCAAGTGTCAGTCGAGGCGTCTCATCAGCGTCGTCAGTTTGTACAGTGGAAGTGGGAAGCTGTGTCCGGACTTCCAATGTGTGGGCGAGTGAAGGGGATTAAAGAGAATGAGATCATAGGATCGTGTCCAATTTCAAGGGAAAATCTAAGGTGCCTGCTTTTCTACAGTTTATATAAATCTACAATACATATTGTGAATATATCAGATCAGTTCAGCAGCAAACGCTACGAAAGGGAAATGTTTAGATACCACCAATGACTTTTGGATTTTTCAAGAATTTCCAAGTAATATTATATACTGAAACAAAAAAAATTTCCTCAAATATGTATTCAGGTCATTGAATATCACAAGCATGTTTCTGAATGAAAGTATCTTAAAAACGATGATGCAGCGTAATTGATATCATGTTGCGATAACTGTAAATTTGATCAATAATGCCAACTTCTTTAATAGTCTTGACTTTAAGGAATGATTAAATCCAATTCCTTGTGCAATGGCGGAATATTCCTTATTGTGAAGCGTAGAATATACTCTCATTTACATGCTTCTCTCCATAATAAAATTCTTCCGAGGAGTCATTTTCATAGTGAAATCGCCAACAAATGCACAAATGAAAACAACTCTTCTGATCCGATGATGTTATTCAGGGGCTTACATTCTCACAACGAGTGGATGTGTGGTTATCATGAAAAACATCACAAACATTTCTTTGTTTTATTCTTTTGCTACGTTTCTGCTTGCATGCGATTAAAAAAAAAAGAGTGGACATAAAGGAAGAACTGGAAGGGAGGGGAGGAGTATTCCCATACAGCACATATCTCCCAGGGATATCCATTGAATATCCACAATGTCCACATCAAATGCATCGATATTATGGATATCCATTGGATGTCCATTAGATATCCATTTCTGGATATCCATTGGACGTCTATAGGATATTCAGAACTGGACATCTCAAACATGACAAATTCTTGATATCTAATACACAGCCTAAATGTGTGTAGAACTGATTGTAAGAAACATTGTCCAATTCCTAATATCAAATACGTCGCCAGATCTCTTCCAAAACTAAATATCCAAAACACATCCCTTGTCCAAAACTGGATATCCAAAACACATACAATTCTGGATATCTAATACATGCCTAGATCCAGAACTTGATATACAACAATTAACATAAATAGGATATGTATCGAAAATTATAAAATGGTAGGGGTGTGCGGGATACCGAAAAGTCGGGACCAGGATTCCGAGCAGTCGGAAAATACCGAATGGTCATTTTTAAAAGTCGTTAATTCTCGACGTTTTCTGCATTGTAAATGTCTGGAACTTATCGAAAATTGTTCGTTTTTGTACCAGAAATGCGAAAACAATCACTTAAAGTGAAAATGACGTGTGGAATTGGAGATTTCCAGAGCTTCGGGAAATTTTGAACATTTCCCGTCCCCAAAATTTCCCCACACGTCCCTAACGTCAGGATTTTAAAAAATTCCCGTCCCGACTCAAAAAATTCTGTCCCGCAAACCCCTAGAAAATGGTCATAGTATTCCCGCTGTGTAGCTATACTTTTTATACTTTATCTTGGAATTGAAACAATAATTGCATTGAAGCATTAGAGTTTCTAAACTTACTTACTTGTTATATTTAGTGATTTAATATTTTTCTTCTTAGAATCAGAAAATTTCGATTTAGTCTTACTAAACGCTACAATACAATCGAGACTAAAATCGAGTAAATCATCCTTGGCTCAACCAGGAAAATCCGTTCCTTATATATATTTAGCATAGACAGCAGCTATGCACATCATTTTCAGTTCGTGTGTTTTACGCCTGAGGCATGAGTGAAGAATCAGAAGCTTGTGACTGTTTTCCTTGTTGGTGAGCGTCTTGTTATTGGCTACTATTAGCGATTGAAACTTTTTAAAATCTTAGAATCAGAAACGCTACAATACACTGCATTCAAGAATCGGGCCAATGCTCCCTTATAGCATCACAAATCTCCAAGGAATATTCCCAGATAGCACACATGCTTGCGGAAAGCTTACAATAGCAAGCTTGTTATTGCAAGCTGGACGCAAGCTTGAAGTAATTATTTATTACGTAGCGTGGGCGGGTACATTTTTAAAAAAATATAACAATAGACACACCTATTTAATATAACAATAGAGATACTCATTAGACAAACAATAATGACAAAATGAAATAAAACCGAAATACAGTGTTATGACGTGAAATGTGGATACATTATGATGTTGATATTACCTGCCGTCGCTAAATGGCACTCGCAAAATGTATAAAATAAACTAACTTTTCGTAACACAAATAATGGGATGTTTGATTATAAATATAATGAAAAACTGTGTTTCAACACCCTTCGAAAGATGTGTCAACATTAAGCTACAAGGATGAGAAGAAAATATAATGCAGTGAATAAAAGTGAATCTACCATGACCAACCCTTCCGATTCATGACTATACAGGGTGTTTCCGCGCTGATGATACAAACTTTCAGGGATGATGGAGAAGGGCACATGTATCAATTTGAGATAAGGAACCCTGGTCCGGAAACGACTTAGTCGAAAGTTATAAGCGAAAATCGATGTATGCAGATGTAATACTTTTATTACCTGCACAAGTTTCACAAGCTGCTACATTCACAAAAGTGGTTCAAAGTGGTGTCCCCCATCTTCGCTTCAGGCATGACATCGTCGCAGAAAGTTCTGGTGTACCCGTTGGAACAACCCCGGGGTCGTTCGAACAATGTCACAGGCAGCGAGAATTCTTGCCAGATCATCCTCTTCAGTCTCGACAGGTGTCTCGCCAGAACTTTGTGCGACGATGCCATGCCTGCAGCAAAGCTGAGGGACGCCACTTTGAACAAATTTTGTGAATGTAGCAGCTTGTAAAACTTGTGCAGATAATAAAAGTATTACATCTTCATCCACCGATTATCGCTTATAACTTTCGACTAAGTCGTTACCGGACCAGGGTTCCTTATCTCAAATTGATACATGTGCCCTTCTCCATCATCCCTGAAAGTTTGTATCATCAGCCCGAAAACACCCTGTCTAATAAGGAGCTTACTCAGAGTTTGGTTAGTTCATATGAACTATCCAGCCTGCTCATTACCAGTGCGTAGTTAGAGATCGGTTAGTTCATTGAACTATCCAACTTAACTTGTGTCTATTTGCAGGGGGAGCAAGAAAATTAACAACAAACATTGGTGGTTGACTGTTGCATGCATCCTTTCATATCGAATTAATATCCAGATGAGATTCAAAATTAGTCCAAAAATTGTACTTTTCGTGCCCATACAATATCGAAAGTACAAAAAAGTCTAAATCAAAGCATAATGTCCAGATTACGTCCCACTTGATGTACAAAACATGTCCAAAAGTGACCCGGAAATGTCCAAAAACATATGCATTTCTGAATATCACGTGTGCGGACAAATGGAAATTCAGGAGATATCCAATGGATGTCTTTTAGATATTCCTGGATATTTATTGGATATCCAGAACTTCCGAAACAAATATCCAAAATGGATATCTTTTGGACATTTGTGTGCTGTGTGGGTTCTACTTTACTTGAGACTTCGTTAGAATGATTCTTGTTTCAGGAATCAAGGTTTTACTGTTTCAGAGATCGCTGCATTAAGGTCTGCAAAAGCTATGATCACTACGCACCATAAAGAAAATAACAGCCATTTCTAAAGCACACGTGATAAAAATAAAATACTCCCTCTGTCCCATAATTATAGTCCGGTATGCCAAAATGGTAGTACAGAAATGACAGACGAAGAGGCAGATGGAAAGCACAATTTGTACTGATCCTTGAGTAGTAATGTTGTATGACTCATTCCCTTGTTTCATGTTCTTCTTCTGTATACACCAATATCACAGTTTGAATATCGGGCAATTATTATGAGACAACAAACAAAGGCGTACCGGACAATAATTATGGGACAGAGGGAGTATTTTTTAACAGCAGGATTCATATGTGAGATTATGCAGTGGAGAAAGGAGTCAGAAGTTGGTCCGTGTGACTCCCAATACAACAAATATGTATAAAATTTCTGTAATGCACAAAATTGTACCTACACATGACTTAATGGATGTATAAATATCATGATTTTCTCCTTTGTAGAGCAGTACTACGTATGTCATTTAGGATTACAATTACATCCTCTGTTTTACTGTAACCCAAGCTACTAGTAGTTAAGTTTTCAAATTATTACAATCCTGTAAATTCCACAGAGTTAGCACGTTATTTGTTGAATCTGTCATCTCTTCCAAGATATGTAGCAGGTTTTCAAATACTAGAGCCTCGAATGTACAAAGGCACGTTTTCCCCTTTAAACGTGCTTAATTTTGCATTTAAAATGCAAATATTTCAAAACCATTGCTCCTTCCTTCTAAAATTTCATCACATTGTGCTTGAATGATGAAATAGAAGAACACCAAGACGTTGTCTCTAGTAGCAGTAAACGAAAATAAAGGAAAAAGCTAATGATAGCTTCAAAGGATTAGATGGTTACATTCTCATTAAGAAACATTATATGTCCGTAGAACGGAAAATTAACATCTCAAATTCAGAAATAACGAAATTCCTTCCTTCTGTAACGAAGACATTCCACCATCTCAATTTCCACCAGACTAATTGGCTCGGGAGCTTATCTTCCCGTAAAAGAGAAGGTCGAAAGTTGAAGCAAATGCTTTGACCAGCAATGCAGACTCCGCCCTAAACTTGGAATACTTGACAGCAGTCGCGACGAAAATATAACCATCATTCCGCAACCACAAGTTTCTACCAACTATTGTACGAGACCATGCAATATTCATGTTCGGTCTGTCGGCATTCCAGGCCAGCGGGAACGCAATTGCACACGAAACGAGCTGCTACTGGTAAACAGCCGAGATGATATCGACTAAAACCTGGATTGAAGAGAGATCGTGTGGACTCGCACGAGATTATATTAATGCTGGACTTACCAGCGTTGCCAGGCACCTTATCATGTTTTCCCATTTATTTTTTCGCGGAAAAACTGGACACCGTTCCAACATTACGGAAATACACCCTTAAGCTATCTACTACAGTTCAATTGGATGTGCTACCTTAATTCCGAATGAATCAGTTTCAGAAATGTAGCGACCGATGAAATCGGTGTGATGTTGAAGTGAAGCTGAGAAGTACCCAGTTTCTGAGATTGCCGAACCTTATAAAAGTTATTCTAACATTCCTTGGAGGCGGAATCTGGATCTTCCGTGACCTGCTAGTTTAAACAAAAGGCATTAAAAACCTAAATATGGACGACCGAAAATTACTTTGAGCTTCCACGTAGCGTAATGGGTAGCGTTCTCATAATTAGTGAGAGCGATCCAGGATTCGAGGAGAAAAATACATAAAGTGTCATTCCAAGGTGCTGAATATATTAAAAGAGTTTATTCTACGAGAATTGATGGATGGAATAGACGGAATTGTTGCCTTAAGTACACTTTATGCACAGAAAGGCCAATCGGGACTGGACCTACAGTTTAAAGTGGAATCCGAACCAATTTGTGCCTCCACCGGGAATCCAACCCGGAATCTACGAGAATTGAATTCGAATCAATATAGATCGACCTCTGTGGCAAAGTGGTTACCACAGCGTGCTATGACGCCAGGGGTCCTGAGCACGGGTGTTCTTTGTGTCTGGCCTTTCATCAACTTCATCGTATCATCTTTCATCCTCATCTTCGCGTCGCGAATAGTCGAAAGTGGCAGAGAAGTTAAATAATATACACAAATTCTATTGTTTACAAATGCATTCGAAATGTGTATAATTGGGGTGTTCAATAGGATACAGCGAAAATAAACTTTCGTCCAATTTCAGAAACATTTTCTATATTGATTCATTTGTTTTATTGTAATTCGCATCTCTGCCACTTTTGGCTAACCGCGAAGACGAGGATGAGTGATATGATGAAACTGATGAACGAACACTCACAAAGAACCGGGATTCGAACCCAGGAACCCTGGCGTTGTAGCGCGCTGTGTCAGTCACTCGGCAACGGAGGTCGGCGAATATCAGAAACGAGTAGTGAGTGATCAGAATATATAACTTTTCGAGTGCTCAGAATATATAACTTTTCACTCCCTTACAATACACAAACAAACTCGGATCGATTACTAACTAACTAACTCTCTAGCCTTCTTAAATCCGAAGGTTCGTGGCTGCAGCAACACAGGCCTTCCATCTGTCCCTATCCTGAGCAAGATCTATATACTCTTTTCCATCCCTACCGATTTCCTTTAGGTCCATCTCAACGTTATCCCTCCATCTTCGTCTTGGCCTTCTTACAGGTAGGATCATTACCATCAGGTTTCCCAACAAGAATGCTGTAAACTCTTCTTTCCTCTCCCATTCGTGCCACATGGCCTGCCCACCTAAGTCATCTTGATTTAATCATTCTAATAATATCTGGACATGAATACAAATTATGTAGTTCTAAATTATGTATCCTCCACTCACCTGTCTCCTCATCCCATTTACGTCCAAATTATTTTCCTAAGGTTATTTTCAAATACTCTCAATTTATGTTCCTCTTTCAATGTAAGGGACCAAGTTTCGCATCCATATAATAATACAGGCAAAATTACTGTTATGTATATTTTAACTTTTAGTTTCTTAGATATTAAACGAAAAGACAAAAGTCGATGAAGAGAAAAGTAACATGCATTTCCTGAATTAAAGCTGCTTTTTATTTCCTCTTTAATATAATTTTCATTTGTTAGTATTACTCCTAAGTACTTGAATTTGGAAACTGATTCAAACGAGTCGTTATCAATAATTAGATTTTGATTATTACCTAACACTTGGTTTCGGCCTGTAAGCATATATACATATATGTAGATTACTTCACTCTTCATTTGAAATTTTTAGAAGCAAACTGCTATGCAATGGCCCACAACAGAACCGCTTCTGGCATTTTTCTGCGGTGACACTTTGTAGGTCTCCAAGTTCACCAAATAATTCCAGTAGTTTCTTAGATACTGTTACCGATTATTTACAGGATGAACGTGAAACTGGTTTAAAGTGACCTAACAAATTTTAACATACGTAATTCTCAACAAATTTCTTGAGGAAGAGAAAGTTATAAATATGTTTGAAGCTACACTGTATCTTCATAATTTTCAAGTGTTCGTGCACAACACCATCAGACTATGCGTACAATCGCAGAAAAATGTCACAAGTAGTTCTGTGGTGCGTGGTTGCAAAACCCATTGCTCCTGAAAATTTCAAATGAAAAATGAAGCCTGAAGGAGTGAAATATTCGAACCGAAATTTTGTGTATGTTGTAAGGGAGGGAAAAGGCATGGTTTGAGTACTGCCCGCTTCTGCATTTCGACGAAAGTGTTTTCTCGCTGTAGTTCCTCTTCATTCTCGATAATATCTGGTTCCTTGTCTACGTCACACATCCCATTTCAGGTTACTAGGTGCTTCAATTTTCGGTATACTCAAGTGTCAAGTGCAGAGGGCAGATATGCTCCGAGAAGTGTGAAAGCTTCAATATTTCGCAAGAAGCACCTGAAGATGAGAGTGACGTTAGCTCTCGAAAGCTCGGAAACTTTTCTAGAATTCACCTGTCGATAGCCCCAGAGAATTTATTCATCATTCGTCGCCAGGAAAGCAACAAGACTTACTTCAAGTACCTATGAATATGCTTCAGGCACAAATTTTAGATTACATGCAAAGACAACTTAACAAAGGTATTCAAACAGACACAAAGTAAGCTCATGTAGATTTTATCCTAAGACCACCTTTGTCGAAACTTCGCGTGGTTTAACATGAATTACAATGAATGACGTGTATTTTGGTAAATAAGAGTATTTGTGTGTACATAAGACCGTCTGTTTAGCACTAAGGGTTGTCAGTGGAGCATCAAGCAACTGAAGAATGATTTTAGCAAAAAAAACTATCTCGAAAGTTATACATTAACAGAAAGCTTTGGATATGATTTTCTCCCTAATAGCGTATTGTATTATTATCGGAGCGCAGATAACCGCTGTTGTGTTATTGTGCGTTGTATTTGGGACAAAAACAAGATTAAGTTCCACTGTGAACGCCCTATCTCTTTCAGTCCGATTGGCTTTCTCTCGATTTTTGTTTGTTTTGTTTATGTTAATAGGTGCTCGTGGCGATGTTTAAAGGTCCTATATCTGCCCTACGTACTTTCGTGCGCTGAAAATGAAAATACTTGTAGGCCTAAGAAGGGTCAGTACGAGTAGTTATTAGAACGGCTCGTTATCGATTAATGACGTGTGTGCCAACATCTTTCACAACTGTACCTATTAATACAGTGCAACAATCAATCTTCTGCGCATGCGCAATAATCCTACATGTCGAACTCGTTCCTATACCATGGACCGGAAGGAGTAATTTATATTTCTTAACCGTCCTGTGGGGCGTCAAACCAAAATATTTACTGATCTGATTATGTACACATTCCAGTAGAAGCTCAAGAACCAGCAACCAGCAGCCGAGCAAGATTTAAGTAGAAAATGCAAGAAGTAACAGTTGACAGCTGAATGCCGGAATGCAATTATGCAACCCCCTCCAGACGAAGATGTATTACGTACTTCTGTAATGATCCCATTGACTGTACCTTATTTGGGAATATGTAGCATATGTACACCACACGCTGGAGCAATATAAATGACATTTCCATACCATATTTTGGAACGGAGGGGGTATGATTTTCTCTTATGATACCGATTCAAAGTGATTCAATTTATCTAAAAACGAATTTTATATTATTTTTTTCTAAAAACAAATCAAACTTTGCTTCGCCGCCACTCCCTTTCCAATCACCACAATCACTTTCCTGTTTCTATTCTACGCAGAGAATGAAATGACACCAGCCGCTATACTCTATCCCAAATTGCACATGGGGCTCAAAAATTCGTAATTACAAAACCCACTACGTAGAGCGTTTGGATCATCGCTTCTCCAAGGCAGTGTTAGGGTGACGAGTTAATGCAGTTAACAGAGAAATCACACTCTCACGCACCGCACGGTTGGTTTTTCTTGTATGTCGACTGTTTAACGTTGATCGTAACAATTATGATTGCATGAAAGAAAAGCCCGAACGAACACACGGGCCAGTACTTCAACTAAGAACCTAAGTCGAGCTCTCAACTCTTTCTACCACCCCGGAAGTTACATACTAAAGACAGTGGATATAAAATATAAATAATATAAAATTAAAATATAAATAATATAAAATTAAAATAAATAAAAACTAGAGAAACCAATAAATGTTAAAGAAAGAAAAAAGAGAAGATATATATGAGGAAAATATGATCGCAAGCGATAGGGGAATAGAGTATTAAGCACAGAAAAAAAATAGATGGAATTTCCCTTTAACTTTAGCCCTTTCCATATCTATTCCAATTAATATAAAATTTTGACCAGAGCGATAAAATTTGTGCAAATAAAATGCACTGTATGTGAATTTAATTTATTTTATACTAAAAAGGAAACAACCCGAAAATTGCGAAGGATTGTCCTATAGTACGAGTTGATAGCACCTTTCGACCCACAAGTGTAGCTATCCTTCCATTTCACATTGCTTGATGTAGGTTTGCCACTGTTCACAAAGAAGTTTCAAGTAGTTTCTACTCAATGCGAAAACTATTTTCATCCTTTACACAGGAAAAAGTACAGGGTGCGGCAGAACCAACTAAGCAGTTTTAAGGAGCAATAAAAAGTAAATCAGGATATATAGAGAAAAAATGTATTTGTTTTCTAAATTAGTACAATATACCATTTTACATTCATTTAGTTTTGAAAATAATGTCCTCAAGATGGCGGTCGTGAGCATCAATACATTGTTGTAGACGATCCCTGAAGTTTCGAGCAGCTCTTGCACACATATCGCGGGGTATGGCATTCACTTCGTCAATAATCCGCTCTTTTAACTCTGGTAGGGTGTGAGGGCGGCTTTTGAAAACCTTTTCCTTCAGATATCCCCAAAGAAAGTAGTCACAAATGCCCAAATCTGGTGACCGCGCAGGCCACCGGACATCACCCCTCAAAGAGACGAGGCGTCCCGGAAACATTTATCTCAAAACATCAATTGAAATTCGAGCTGTGTGAGCAGTGGAACCACAAGTCCCCCAGTCCATTTTCTTCAACAATCTCGTCCATTCTGGGTTGCAGAAAATTTTACAACATTGAAACATAACGTGTGGAATTCACTGTCACTGTCACTCCTTCCTCCTCAAAAAAGTAAGGGCCTACCACGCCAAATTGTGATATGGCACACCACACTGTCACTTTAGGAGAATGTTGCGGTCTTTCATGAATAATGCGGGGGTTATGTTCAGCCCAGTAGCGAAAGTTTTGCTTATTCACGCACCCACAAAGATGAAAATGTGCCTCGTCACTACTGAAGAAAGCTGCATTCGGTGGGATCTGAGCAAGCATTTGCTCACACAGATTTTTACGGTTGGCGTAGTCTGCTGGGCGTAATTCTTGAGCAATCATTATTTTGAAAGGATGGAACTTCAAATCGCAGTGCAGAATCCTTCTCAAACTGCGGTCTGAAATCCCCAATGCAACAGCATGTCGTCGAGCAGAACGTTGCCGCGATTGTTGAACTGCTGTTCTCACCCGCTGCACATTTTCTGGCGTTCTGATGGATCTGTGTCGGCCATGTGTATCTCTTCTTAGTGTTCTACCAGTTTCCTCCAACTGCCGAACCCACGACCGAATTGTGTTTGCATTAGGAACGGCATTGTTGCGTGAAATGTTGAACTGGCGCCGAAAAGCTCGTTGTGTAGCGATCACAGATCTGTTGTTTTCATAATACGCGCGAACGGCAAAACCACGATGTGCACCGGTCCAGACCATCTTAGCTAATGAAATGGGGTCAACGCCTGAACAAAGGCAGACCACGTGCAACTGCCTACCCCCACCACAGCTCCCGCGGTAATCGATAGAAACTGCTTAGTCGGTTCTGCCGCACCCTGTATTATACAATTTACTCTTGAGAAACCAAAATCATACTTACAAATTCTAAGTAGTAGTATGTCTTACATGAATGTGGTAGTAAAATAAATCCGCTCTTATCGACAATACCAATCATCATATTCTGGAATACTTTTCCCGGGAATCCGACGATTTCCCTTGTTATACAGGTGGTGGGAAAAATTTATCATGTACATGTCTGAACATTTCATGTAGAAATTACCGGTACTTCAGTTATTCCTCATTGTTTGCAACATATATCATCGGAACATCCATAATACTTTTGTTGTTTGTTTCCTTAAAACGAAGTAATCATATAATGCATTACGGGTATCAACGCACAAATTAAACCAGGTATCTGCAAAGTCAAGTGTCGATAAATTTTCACATTAAAGCAATAGTCACAATAACACGTTTGGAAGAAATGCTAATATGCAAATAGAAAGAAGGTACGATGTATTACATAAATTGGCAATTCGAAATTTATATCTCACCATCCCAAGACGGAATACATGAGTATATTATTATATGTACACGCAACTGCTCTAGAAATTTTCGATCTTTACTGATAGATTTTGAACATGGCTGATTTGTTAGCTATTTCCTTCTTCCTTCAGGTGAATACTGTTTGCTACCATTCTGCCTAGATATTTCTTTTTGGTTAAAAAAGGTAAAGGTAAAGTGTTCCCCTGTGCATAGCACCACGCCATGAAGGCGTATAGGGGGTGTGGGGGTAACGCCCCACACTTTCTTGATCCGGTCGTGAGTAGGGGTGATGTGATCAGCATCACGCCCCTGACCGCCTTTACCCCCCAGGGTTTCCCCCAGGTACCCATGTTATTCGACGCTGGGTAGGCGCCGGGGCCGCTTCCACCGTTAGAAAAGTTCCCGGATTTGAACCGGCCGGGGATCGAACCCGGGACCTTGAGCATGGTAGTCAGACGCGTCAGACGCGTTACCGACTGAGCCGAAAAGAAATAATCTCCTTAGTAGAATGCCAATTAAAGTAGACCCATGGATGTTTGGTCCTTTGTGTATTCTACGTCCAATTGCATCGTCCAGAATAATGCATACGTGGAAATATGTAGCTCATAAAAATGAGTTATTAAGAAAGATGGGACTGTACGGGCATTGATGAAAACATGTTACCGTCAAGCCGATCCCCGTGGCGGGGTGGTTATCACATCGCGCTACGACGCCAGGGGTCCCGGGTTCGAATCCTGGCCTGGACATGGATGTTTGTGAGTGTCCATTCATCAATTTCATCATGTCATCACTCATCACCATCTTCCCAAATTAGCCAAAAGTGGCACAAAAAGCGAAGTAAAATAAAGCAAATCAATCAATCAATGTTAACGTAAATCGAGTTGAGGTGTTGTTTTAAATTCACTTTATGCACGGGTTGGCTAATCGGGACTGGACCTACAGCAGGATCCGAACCACAGGGTGCCTCCACCGGGTACCGAACCCGGAACCCCTTGGTGATAAAGTGACGACGTTACCACTACGTCATCGGGAAGATTTTAACGTCAATCAAACAAGTCACCTAGCTCATGGCGGAGTTGTTAGCGCAGCGCACTACAACGACAAAGGTCTCGGGTTTGAATCCAGGCCTTGGAATGGGTGTTCTTTGTGGGTGTAACTTCGTCAATTTCATTCACCCTCAACGTCGCAATTAGCCAAAGGTGGGAGAAAAGAGAAGTAAAATATACAAATTAATAACGGTGCAATACACGAAGGTACTTACGAGGCCTCCATTAACTTGTTCACCTTGGCGTTAATGGAATGCCAGAAGTGACACATCGTACAGATGAAACGCTAAAAAGGAAACTTCGGGCAACCAAGAAAAGAAACGCACAGATACAGGCAACCAAAGAAGACAGAGATCAGATTTCTCTGCGAAAAAGTGTGCGAGGAAGAAAACTTTGGTGGCTCTTCCAACACTGGCCCGTTAGAACGGAACATCCGCATTTGGCAAGTCGGTAGCCGGAAACCGCGCACCCCAACTATTCGGAGTTTCTATAAAGAACAAAAGGGAATTTGTCTGCTGTATATTGGAACATAGAGAAAGGCGACTCCCTTGCCCACTGCGGTATGAGTTATACACCAAAAGGTCCGAAACATTCCAAGCACGGAAATCTGGGTCGGTTCCAAAGCTATCCCTCCGCTAATTGCCAAGGCTCGTGGAAGGGGGAGAGAGAAGACGTAATAAGAATAGTAATTTTCTCTATGGACACAAACTATCGGCACAAAGGTTACAAAAACAAGACCCCAAAATTACAGGTCGTATTAATTACACCCACAAATTGAGTAGACTATATTCAAAGCATGCTTTGTCGGACTGCATCGGAAATCGACACTTCTGTGCCCGGTTGAAACAAGTAAGCAATGGCCAGGCCTGTAGTCAGAATTTTATTTCGGTTGGGGATCATCATCCCTTATCAGCAGCCGCCATCTAAAGGCGAAAATATCGGGGGGAGGGGGAGTAAAAGATGGATTTCACAGAATATGTAACTTATTATACAAGACGTTTAATCCTGGTAAGGAAGTAATATTAATTACCACCATACACAATTTAAAGTACATATTTGTAGGATTTCGGGGAAGGTTCAGCCCCCAGAGCTCTCCCCCTGGCCACGTACATGGCAATGGCTACATACGCATTACAAGACATTAGAGTAAAACGTAGACTGGTTCCACAGAGAAATAGATGAAGAGAGACCATTATTTTCAGGACAGTACATGTCACAACTTACGTACGTACATATAACACAGTAGATTCAAATGTTATTCTCAATACTGAAATCTCAGCGCAACGTCAGATT
Organism: Lepisma saccharinum; assembly: GCF_977018435.1. Classification (NCBI taxonomy): domain Eukaryota; kingdom Metazoa; phylum Arthropoda; class Insecta; order Zygentoma; family Lepismatidae; genus Lepisma; species Lepisma saccharinum. Next base: position 26,507,209 of record NC_139247.1, read on the forward strand.
TCATCCGAGCAAAATACAACTTTTTTCAGCAATTCATTATTTCTGTACTTTGGATCCTTAAGAGACACGAACTAGTTCAAATTACAGATCTCATAATGAGCGCGAGAATACTTTGACTCGTATAAGGTCCTGAATTTGCAAGTTTTAAAGTATTTCAAAATATATAGACTTAATATCGCTGCTGGGACAGCAGATAATATTATGCATCTTGTTAAGTATTAGTATTAAGTAAGTGTAATACTTCGTAAAACTACCGAGTTATAGAGTATGCGGCAACAAGATACGGCAGGTAGAAATTTCAATAAAACTGTTTTATATAAAATTAATAGCTTCAAAATAAATAATTTTTCTAACATTACAAAGCTTTAATTTTTTCCAATGCGAATAAAAAGCGAACGGCATACTGTCGCATGTGACAACGTTAGTTTTTCTGAAGCTAACTTCTAGTATTGGTCCAAGTATGGTAATGAACGAAGTCGATTAAGTTAATATCAAGCACGATGTATTGATGCCAATGAGCGTCATTGTTAAAAATACCTTCAAGGCCGCCCTCGGGATATTTTCTCAGATAATGTTTACAGTGGGGGAAACGCTGAGTGACGCTTTCGCCCAGTTAAGAAAATTCTCACAAAGCATCCCCAACACCAGCATAATTTGCACAGGCACTTAATCTGCTGTCTTTCACAGCACGCTTCGCCCATGTTTTCACGCTACATTTTCACCATTTGATGTATATTAGATTTTATTAGATTAGATTTTTAATTTAATTTAATTAATAATTAGATTTTATTATGAATCTAATGTGTTAGATATACATAATATTTCGTGCCTCTTGGATAGAAGAAATGCTAACGATAGCTACAATTTTATTTGCAAATTAATTAATGGAAAACTTGATGAACCCTATTCATTATCTAAAATTACACTAAAGACTCGTCACTATAAGAAAACATATTTAACCCGCTAGATGGTTCCAAAACGCAGTGTACACCCGAGAAAGAAAAAAAACCGCCCCCTCGAAAGTTTCGAAGTCCAAATCTGCACGATGTGACGACAAGGCGAGGCAGTATAGCAAACATCATGTCGACAATGAAACTGCAAGAAGTGTGAGTTCTACACAGTTTGACACTGTCCACCATCACTCAGGAAACAAAACGTGCCAGTCTTCCCGACTCAGTTTTTGGCTTGTAGGAGGTTTTTGAAGTAGCTGCTTATATTCCCACAACAATCATACACGAGAATGATATTGATAACCACAAACTACTCGTATATGTATTTAAGAAAAAAAAAAGTGCTCCATTGTGCTTTGCACCACGCTACGAAGGCGTACAGAAGGTATGGAGTTAGGTCCCCACACTTTCTTGATCTCGGCCGAAGCTGGGGGTGATGTGGGGGTGATGTGATGTGACATTTAGGTTCAGTAGTTGCAAGGACCAATCTTAACCCACTTTCTCTCTGCCAGAAAACCAATGCAAAACGGTCGATAAGTACTTTGTAGGAGTCCTCGCATTCGCTGCAAATCACTTTTAATGACCTATGATTTATTACTCACTACGTATATACATAAACTTATTAGGTTCTGAAATTCTTAGCTTTCAGGAGATTAAGAAGTGTTTGGTAAGCTTGGGAAAAGAGTTCTGCGTACAATGTACTTTCCCGGTCTAATCGAGGAGTACGTGATGATATATATCATCAAATATATTGTTAGGATAACTTCTAATTTTACTTCTATAAACAAGAGTTTAGTTGAGACTGGGTGTGAACAAAAAAAAACCTAATCGAACATAAGAAACTCCCTGTAGAACGACGAATACAAAAAGTTTGTTTTAAGTACACTTTATCCTGACAGGCTAATCGGTACTTGACCTACAGTTTAAAGGGAGCCGGCCTCTGTGGAACATCGCGCTACGACACCAGGGGTTCCGCGTTCGAATCCCGGCCTGGACATGGATGTTTATGAGTGTCCGTCCATTCATAAATTTCATCGCATCATCACTCATCCCCATCTTTGCAAATTAGAGAAAAGTGGTACAAAAGCAAAGTAAAATAAAGCAAATCAGTCAGTCAGTTTCAAGGGAAATCCGAGCCACTGTTCAAAGTGCCTTCATCGGGGATGGAAAAACTGATTGCAAAGTAGTTTCTCGTCATGAACCCGAACAAAACTCCAGAGATAGGTTTCTAATGGAATATCGGTTCAATTTCGGTTCGGAGTGGAATTGCTCCTATGTAATTCCACTTCGGCAAGCCAACTGATTCTACATTTCCAGCCAAACAGTTTGGTAAGTTGACAGTAAGATATCAATTCTAGGGCATTGAGTTATATATATTGAAATTATAGTTTAAGTCGTCGCAGAATTAAACACATTTGAATCTAGTTTTGGTAGGCGTGGAACAGGGAAAACCAGTTCAAGCGAATCTGTTTTTATGCATACCAGAGCCATCTGTTTACCACCTACCCTTTCACACGAGTGCCTACGTTTGTTTCGAATTCTGTGACAGGCCATGCCACCAGCAAGTAATGTCACTACCGGCTAGGGCATTGGTCTTGTATGCACTTTGAAAGCACCTCCAACATAACATTAAAGGAAATAATGGAAAGGGAGAGAGACATACAGCATGGTGTTTGTCAATCAGACTTGGTTTGGCGGTACGGTGTAACGTGCAATGTGGACCTCTTTCCTGCTGTCCTTATTTTCTCAGTGGATTACAATGATGTCAAGAGGTAGATTACATTGAGAGGAAGTAAGGTCAAAGCAAGTGCCTGGTCGTTTTTTGGCAGATACAAATAAGGAACGAACGATCGAACAGAATGGTGCATTTGCCTGTAGAAACTCTGTTGGAAGAGATATTTATACATACTCCTCATATGCATTAAGGCATTAAGCCCCACTAAGAAACTAGGCAATGAATCCCTCTGTAGAATAAGTCCTTGTCTGGAAATAGCACCAGTCTGCTACAGCAGCCATCACTTCTACTCCAGTGTAAAGTGGTGAGATGTTTCTTCAGGTAGTGTACATGTGAAAAATTGCAAGGCCTCAAGTCCAGACTGTAGGTAATCGATCAAGAACTTCCCAAACAAACTCTGAAAGCAATTCTGCCATGACCCTGCAACTTGAAGGTTGAGGTTATCATGAAGCAGTGTATCACACACAGTATGCAAGTGAATTGATGATTTGCCCTTTTGGGAGGAATCCCAATAACAGAGGACCGTAGGTTTGCTTCAATCAGTGTGTCAATCTGAGCAACTTCCTCACCAGGAATCTTATTACTTGGTCATCTGGCCAGGTCGCATGTCATCCTTGGATGTGTTCCATCCAGCACGAAACTGCTTACTCTACTTTTTTATTGTCGTAGCAGATACTCACTTCTTGACGAAAACATATATAATCAAACAGTGAAAGTCCACTGCTAGATCACACTCCAAACACAGGAAGCAAATCACATATCCCTGTTCTTCTATTGTGACGTCCAGCAATTGCAGCTCAATTTTCCTACCATGCAGTACATGGGATATATGACAAGTGATGAGTATGTGCATACAACTTAGCTGCCAACAGTAGTGGTGACTGGATGCCAAAACCGGAGAGGGGGGCAAGGAGAGTAACTTTTTCTACTGGCTGCCAACATTGTGCACATGCACATTAAGGCTTTTGACACTCTACCACATAAGCTCCTTCTGGCCAAGCTACACTATTATAAATTCTCACTAACAGCACTTAAGTGGTTTGAAACATAGTGAAACGAAACAGAGAGTAAAGACAAGTGAGCTATCGTCTCCACTTCACGTCCAAGCTGGAGTCCCTCAGGGCTCAATCCTCAGACCACTGCTATTTATGTTCTTGGCTGCTGATATAGTAACATCCGTGAAAAAATGCAACATTCACTGTTATGCCAATGACACACAATTGTATATATATATCAACACATATTTCAAAATTACAGAATGCGATCACACTTTTAAACTAAGATTTTAAGAACACAGTACAAAATCTAGGACTGATCATGAACCAGCAGCTCGATTGGTCTGAGTATGTGATACAACAATGTAACAAGGCATATTCAATATTAAAAAAGCCTCTATCATCTCGTAGACTTCTTTTCACCTAAGATCACGTTAAACTTAGTACAATCTCACTTTCTTGATCTCGGCCGAAGCTGGGGGTGATGTGGCCGCTTTTAACCCGCAGAGCTTCCTCCAGGTACCCACTTTATACGGCGCTGGGTGGGCGCCGGAGCATATTAAACAGGTGGAAAAGTACTGGTGTACCCGTCGGGGAAATAACCCGGGCCCCTCGCATGGTAGTCAGACGCCCTAAGGACTTAGCTACCGCGACTCACTAAACTTAGCGGCCAAGCTAAGTGGGTACTTCGTATACTGTGCTAATACTGAAACTATAATATATGAGAGAAGAAAATATATCAACACACCTCCCGAAATGTAAAGTTACAAGCGGCAGGACGAAACGTGCCACACACTATCTATACCCTGTCCCAGCTAACTGTAGAGCAGGGCTGCGCATATCGGCAGAGGAGGAGGAGGAAAATGGAGTGGTGAAAGCGCAGCGTTGCCAACCATACGGTCCTGACCGTACATGTACGGACGTAAGGTCCAGACCTAAATGCACGGCTTGTCAAAATTTGCTCTTGCAGTTTTATCCCTAATATTTCCCTAAGAAATTCTTAAACCAATCGTACGGACCTGGAGACAAAAATTCGGTCCGTTTGCCAAGTGCGTTCGGTATTATCTTTTTCAAAAGTTCGCAACGCTGCATAGGAAATCGGGTAACTCCCGTCGCCCATTACACAATCCCGTTTCTCTCACTGTTCGTTGGTGGGGGCCGTCTCGCGTCACTACTTGCGCAGAGACTTGTTCTCGTTCGCCTGGTCTACAGTTAGCTGGTACGGAGTTTACCGAATCCAGAAGAGCGAGAGATCTAGAGTAGTTGGATAGGGCGTCCTCCTTATAAAGTGAGTTTGATATTCGACTCAGCCAGTAGCTTTTATTTCCAGGTTGCTGTGGATGGTGATTTATAATGTATGGTTATTAAAATTGTCCTATAGTTTTCACTTCATTTCAAACCAACATTGGCTATAGTGTGCTACAATATTAGTTTTGTATGCTATTTGCTTTTATTAGAAACGAGCTTAGTATGAAAACGTTAATCAAAATATTAATCTTCATTGAAAATATCGGAACGTGTTTAATCTAGCAGTTCATGTATGTGTTGAATAAAATTACAAAATAATAGACATATTCACATGATAATATTAAAGAAAATATTAATAATAGCATGAAGGAAAATGGTAATTACACACGCGTTCTTGCTTTGACTAGATAGTTGATGTTGAGTTATAGATTTATTCCCCAGATTTGTGTTCGGGAGGATACGGCGAGAATATCAGGTGGTTCATTCGCAGCCTCAGGCAGGAGCAAAGAATGTGTCGCGAAATATATCAATGGAAACTTGTTTAATTATGTAAATGTTCGTGAAAAATACGTAAATAAATAAACAAATGACACATCTGTTAAAACACCACTAAGGCATCCACGTTCTGGTGATGTTACTTTTTCGTACGTGAGGTTAGCTATACTGTCCCGCAGTGGCGGCGATTAGGGCGGCGAGGGGGGGGGGGGCAGTTGCCTCCCTCCAAATTTTTTGCCACTTTTGCCACCGCACTATGCTAAACTTTATATACTGTCTTGGCCCCCCAGTTTTGAACTTTGCCCCCGCAATTTTGGAACCCAATTGCAACCACTACTGTCCCGCCTTGCTGTCACATCGTGCAGATTTGAACTTCGAAATTTTTTAGGGTGGGCGGCTTTTTTCGCTCATGGGTGTACGCGTGCGCACATCTTGGTCACGAGACCACATGTCAGGTGTCCCACTATCATGAATTTTGTCCTAAAGCACTGTCTGCTATACCTTATCTATTGCGTACGTACTACTGTACAAGGTGGGAACAAAGTCCCGTGTCCCCCTTCCATATTGTGACTCCAATTGCTAAATTAAAACTGTTGCTAATGCATGTATATATTGCATGTTGCAGGTGTAAATCATGGCTGAAGCAAGTGATTACAACATTGAACAACGCTTGATTGCCAGCTGTTGGGTTCACGAAAGGGAACGAACTAGACGAACATTAGAGAATGTGCGAACAGACTTCCAACAGCGGTTTGGGCGGGCCCCTTCTCCCAAATTCACATTACTGCGATGGGAAAAGAAGATTATTACCACCGGTAGCGTGAAGGACAAACCACGAAGTGGCAGACCATCCACCAGACAGGAACAGTGCAGAGAGGTAGCCGAATCCGTGTTAAGATCCCCAATGAAGTCGACGGGGAAGAGATTCGCGGAACTGGGCATACCTCGGTCCACAATGCGTAAGCACATGAAGTTGGGTTTAAAGGTACGACCGATGAGTGATAATGAGTTATCGGACAATGACTTGATGCGCAGGAAGGACGCATGTGCTGCACTGCTTCAGACATTTGGCACGATACCGAAGCGGGGGAGAGTAATCTTTAGTGATGAGTGGCTCATTTAATGGAGCTCCCCGGCACGAAACGTTGTGTTCTGGTGAAAGGAAAACCCTTATTTTTACGAAGAACTGGAGAACAACCCTCCTCATGTCATGATATGGGCAGGTATGGATAGTAAACGCCTTTATAGTCCTTATTTTATGGGCAATGTTGTGAATCAGCATGAATATCTGAACATGCTCCGTAATTGGTTTGTGCCGCTCTTGACAGACATGAGGGTTAGGCAGACATCCTGGTTGCAGCAAGATGGTGCACCCACTCATTTTGCCATTCGAGTTCGCGAGTACCTCAATGAAGTCTTTCCACAACGTTGGATTGGTCGTGGGTCTCCTGCCTTACTGGCTCCACTTGACTGGCCACCACGCAGCCCTGACCTCACAACGTGTGACAATGCACTATGGGGTTTTATCAAGGAAATTGTTGCCAAGGACCGTTATGATACGGTCGAAGAATTGAAAGACGCTGTGCGGTGAGCGCTCACACACGTTACTCCAGCAATGTTGAGGAAGATGTCACACAGGACATGGCGACGAATAATTCTGTTACGAAAATGATGGGGTTCATATGGACCCTTTGGACAGTTAGTGACAGTTAAGATGTAGGGATATGATCTGTGAAATACTGGATTGGTATACGTCATATCATATATTAGTGGGGGTCACGGGACTTTGTGCCCACCCTGTACTATAGTAGTGCATTTATCGATGTGAACGAATTCACCTCTCTCCCTTTGAATGCTCGTATTTTCCACAACAACCACCCACAAAGGTGTAAAACGCTGTCAGACGTCCAGGACACTCTAACACCTACTCTGAAGTACGATATGATGTCATGTATATTACAGGGTCGTGACAGGTTTACAAAACGTTATTTCTGTCCAGAGTCACGGAGGGTCCAGAGTCCCCTGACTCTATGTCATTTATCTGTAGTAATAAAACTGCTGTATAAGGCTTGTAAGCTGTTTCCAGAAGTATGATCCAATACTTAAATAAATAAATATGAAATATTTCCAGATATCTCATAGAAGGAAAGGGGGGGGGGCAAATGCCCCTGGTTGTTCACCTCGTTACTCCTTACCACCGCTTCTCTTCAACAAGCATCTAATTCAGTCTCCCCAACACGCTTCCAAAAATAAATGTTAAAAGATAACCAAATAAATAATAAAATTTTGTCAGATATTACAGCATTGCAGTTCCCTTTTTCCTCACATCTAATGTGCCACATGATGACGGCAATTTTCCACATAGTCACTTCTTTCCGAATTTCGTACACGTTCTTTGACGGTCGTTCGTGACCGAGATCAACGGAAGGGTTGCTCAACGACGTAGGCAGGGCCACTTTTGAGGAGCGATGGTGCGTTTGACTCGTGACAGAATGTGTGAGGATGTTAGAGGACGGGACGCACACACATTTATATATGATCACATATCTGACGTATAAAAACCTCTCCCCGCCGACTCGGCCACTATATCATAAAAATGCAGTCTCGCTCGAGGGTCAAACCGTCTTGAACGTTAGTCACACGATCAATTCCCGTTAGCCACATTTCGGAAGTGGAGCGGAGAAAAGTTGAGAAGTGGATAGAACCTAGGGATAGAAACCACATTTCATCTCCGTCAGAAATGGCTTCTACACGTTCCACAGGGCGGTAGTTCTCGATTTCATATTTCAGAATGTTATCGGTAAATGCTATCCTTCTAAGAGTCCTTTCAGCCTAAATATTAATTTTCCCTTTCATTTCCCCGTGTTGCCTCCGGATAAATAAATTATATAAATGCTTTTTTAACTTACGTTCTTGGAAAAAAGTTGGCTCCAGCAATTAATATCTTGCCGTAAAGGCACGTGGGATTTCACTTCAATAGTACTTATTTGCTTTTTTTTAAATCAATATTTCATAAATCCTGGGTACAGTGAAAGCCATTTTAGATAAGGATATCAACTACGAAAAAATGTAACGCCTACTCTGAGATGGGTTGGTCAGAGTGACGAGTTACAATGCCAGAGGTCACAGGTTCGAAGTTTTGCTTTGTTTAACCATTCATGCACGTTCATCGGTTTCTTATTTACGGTTATCGTCGCGATTAACACAATAGGAACAAAAACGACGTAAAATAACCGAAATAGGAATAAAGAAACTATATCTACTTGGATATACCGTGGCGGCTCTAGTTCGGTAGAGCAGAGATTTACGGGCGAAAAATCGCCAATGATGAAACAGAGCTCATCTACCTCGCTAAGTCACCAGCCAATGCACAATAATAAAATATCATACAAAAACAAATAAAAAACGAAATTATGAAGTCTTTATATGCCCGATTAAATTCCGTTAGATGTTATTCCAGAAGGCCGGGGAGACCATTAAGTGAACTGTACGGGATCTGTAGACCATAGGCGTAGCTACGGGGTGTGCCGGGTGTGCCTAGGCACACCCTAATGGGCTGCTATATCAAAGAGAATTAAATACAGATATTTCAATAAGGCAGAAAATAAGCGGCAGTTTGTAAGAAGTTGAAAATGTCATTACTTGGTACAAACGTGTGCATTATCGCTGATGAAACGGGTGTCTATAGATTTTCGATTTTTTGATGTCATTGGAGAAAGAAGATATTTACTGCATTCTACTCTGTACTGCGGCGCCTTTCTTCTATACCTGTCACAAGCTGCACGTGTGAGAGAGAGCTTTCTCCATGCTTACCCAAGTTAAAACTAAATTAAGAGCAACTCAGAAGCAGGATAGATTGGAAGCCCTGCTCTTGCTATTTGTGGAACAGGAAAAAGCTTAGTCTATTCATATAAATAAAGTTATTGATGAGTTTAAGAACATTGTACATTTTGACAGACGTCTCTTGTTATAGATGACGTGTATTTTGATGTATTTGTTTGTAACATTTGTGAACATTTTGTGTGTGTGTAATTTCTATGCAATTTGATTTTTTTCTACTACATATATTCAGAAATTTTCAACACTGTCATTTAGTGAATTTATAATCCTTTACAAACATCAGTGCAGTTAAAGAGCCAAGTGATTGTGTTGCAAAATATGCTATTAAAAAGGTACAAGACCTCATTTTTTTTTCTTTGTGCACACCCAAATATAAAGTTCTAGCTACGCCTATGCTGTAGACTACTTCATGGGCAGATTTTGTGCAGAAGAAATTGCAACACACGTAGGATCCGCATGTGAAAAGTTGCAGTAGTTCGTTTGTGAATAAACGGGCATTCATTATTTTGAAGAAAATACTTCAACCTGAGATATTACGGCAAATAAAAATGATATTGAATACAAAAACTGTATAGTTTTATCGTTTTGTCACTACGCGTTACTTTTCTTCGATTTTTTACTAACCGCAACGATGAGGATGGTTGATATATTCCTAGGGTGGGATTCGAACACAGGAACTTCGGTGGAAAGATCGAAAGTCGACCACAGCCACCGATCCGACTTAAGACACGATAAGTCTGACTCATCTTGTTCGCTTTAAGTCCACTTTATGCACAGACAGGCTAATCTGGACTGGACATTCAGTTTGAAGTGCGATCCGAACCACTATGTGCCTCCAACGGGTTTAAGGCAAGATATGAATTTACACAATATAGAAAGACTGGAAAAGCAATCCT